>NC_080796.1:44319715-44944715 GCF_028018385.1 Neofelis nebulosa
ACATTCTGAAATGTGTACCAAGACATCAATTAACCGGTCTGTGGTGTGGTAATTACATAGTTTTTGCCTGATTTATTTTACTGAATTCACCAGGGACTTCCTATCTCTATTAATGACATGAGATTTCTCTTCATATTAAACCTTAAAAATTGAAACACAACAGTGGGTGCCCGGGTGGTTCAGTAGGTTAAGTGCCCTATTCTTTTTTTTTTTTTTTTTTTTTTAATGTTTACTTATTCTTGAGGGAGAGATAGAGTGCGAGTGGGGGCGGGGCAGAGAGAGAAGGAGACACAGAATCTGAAGTAGGCTCCAGGCTCCCAGCTTCCAGCACAGACACGGGCTGGAACACACAAGCTGTGAGATCATGACCTGAGCCAAAGTCTGATGCCCAACTGACTGAGCCACCCAGGTGCCCCTAGGTGCCCTATTCTTGATTTCAGCTCAGGTCGCGATCTCACAGTTGGTGGGTTCAAGCCCCACATAGGGCTCCATACTCCATGTGGAGCTTGTATTGAGATTCTCTTTCCTCCCCCCTCTCTTCCCCTCCCCCTGCTCATATACACAAACTCTCACTCTCTCGCTCTCGCTCTCTCTCTCAAAAATAAACAGTAACAAATAAATAAAAACACAGTAAAAGTTTTGCACTCACGTCCCACTGAGCACACTGCATGTTAGCACTTTGGAGCCAACACCGGCTTAGAAGATTAATCCCCAATTTCCTATGACTGGCAAAATTCCTCATATTATACACAGGGAAACTGAGACTCAGAAACTCACTAAAATTACAGAGGGTTGAATATGCATAATAAATTATGCTCCCAAGCTCCCAAATATATATTCCACTCTTTTTTGATGGCAAATAGGTGAACACTTTTAACTCTTAGATTATTTTTAATATCCTAGTTGAAATATCAGTTTTATTAATGTTATAAATATCTTGTTCAAAATGTTGTCTAGTATTTTGATTTGATGGGAAAGGATAGCTAGAATGCATCCTGATATGAATATTGTGGGAATAAAAAGTTTGTGCAAAGCATTTTAGTGGTCATAGGAATTACCTAATATCCTCATTTCCCCCCAGCCATCTCTTATGAGACTACGAAGTAGTTTCCTCTCTCTCTCTCTTTCTCTCTCTCTCTCTCTCTCTCTCTCTCTCTCTTCCTCTCTCTCTCTCTCTCTTTGATATTCCTATTGATGAAAGGGATTTAAGAACTATAGGGGCTTCAAAGGGAGTGGCAGAGTACAAAATGTGTCCTCAATTTTTAAAAACTTTATTGTAATTTTTTTAATTGAAATATTCCCAGCACTCTTCTTTGGTCTATAACCCTTGACAGCTGGTATTAACTACATTTTAACCTGTTAATGGTCTAACACTTTCAACACATATTAAGTAAATTCCAGCTATTCGGCAAATATTGAGCCTATCTATGAAGGACAGCATGCTATTGAATGGATTGGGTCAGGATTGCAAGCAGGCCCAATTTGAGAGAGAAAAAAACATAAGCAGTGAGCTCTTGGACATCGGTCTTAGGAATATTTGGGGGCAACCAGTCTCCTCAGACAAGGGCAAAAAAAAAGCTAAAATAAACAAATGGGATTACATCAAACTAAAACATTTTTTACACAGCTAAGGAAACCATCAACAAAAGAGCAACCTATTGATTGGAAGAAGATATTTGCAAATCATACATCCGATAAGAGGTTAATATTCAAAATTATAAAGAATGTGCACAGCTTAATGTAACCTCCCGCAACCTGATTTTAAGAAGGGCAGAGGACCTAAACAGAACATTATTCCAAAGAAGACATACAGATACCCAGCAGACACACAAAAAGATGCTCAACATCACTAATTATCAGGGAAATGCAAATCAAAGCCACAATGAGACATCACCTCACACCTGTCAGAATGGCTCATATCAAAAAGACAAGAAATAATAAGTGTTGGCAAGGATGTGGAGAAAAGAGGACCCTCATGCGCTGTTGGTGAAAATGTACATTGGTAGAGCCACGCTGGTCAACAGTATGGAGATTCGTCAAAAAATTAAAAAACATATATACCATATGATCCAGCAATTCCATTTCTGAGTAAGTATCTAAGAAAATAAAAGCACCAATTAAAAAAAAAAAAAAATATATATATATATATATATGTACCTCTTTCTTCCTTGCAACATTATTTACAATAGCCAAAATATCGAAGCAACTTGTGTCCATCCATAAATGCACAGATAAAGAAGATGTGGTGTATATGTACAATAAAATATTACTCAGCCATAAAAAGAATGGAATCTTGCCATTTGTGACAACATGGATGGACCTTCAGGGTATTATGCAAAGTGAAATAAGTCAGGTAGAGAAAGACAAATGCTGTATGATTTCACGTATGTGTGGAATCTAAAAAAACAAAACAAATAAAAAAAAACAGAAATAGACTCACTGATGCAGGAAATAAGCTATTGGACCAGAGTGAGGAGGGTTTAGGAGGTTTGCAAAATAAGTGAAGGGGATTAAGAGACACAAATTTACAGTTACAAAATAAGTAAGTCATGGGTATATAATGTACAGCATCGGGAATATAGTCAATAACATTGTAATAACTTTCTATGGTGACAGTAACTAAACATAGCAAATAACTATGATGTACACCTGAACCTAACAGAATATTGTATATCAATTATACTTCAATACAAACTTTTAAAAAATAAACAAAAATGACCTCAGTCACTTTTCATATACTGAATTTGCTTTGCATGGTATATGAAGTTAAAGATTTACAAACACAAACCAAAGTTAAAAATCTAAGAAAGCAGGTGGGAGAAATCCCTTTCTTGCATGAAAAGATTTTTTTTCAATTTTTTTCATGTTTATTTATTTTTGAGAGACACAGAGAGCAAACAGAGGAGGGGTAGAGAAAGAGGGAGACACAGAATCCAAAACAGGCTCCAGGCTCGGAGCTGTCAGCACAGAGCCCGGCGTGGAGCTTGAACCCACAAACCAGGAGATCAGGACCTGAATTGAAGTTGGACCCTTAACCGACTGAACCACCCAAGCAGCCCTGAAAAGATTTTTTTTTTTTAATTTTAGATGTTTATTGTACTTTTGAAAGAGAGAGAGAGAGAGAGGAGAGAGAGAGAGGGAGAGAGAGAGAGAGGGAGAGAGAGAGCATGAGCGGGGAAGGAGCAGAGAGAGGGAGAGAGGGAGACACAGAATCTGAAACAGGCTCCATGCTCCTCACGGAGTGCAAGAACATGACCTGAGCAGAAGTTGGCGCTTAACCGACCGAGCCACCCAGACGACCCTGATAAGATTATTTTAAATCAAACCTTTGACCTCTCTCTCTCTCTCTCCATTTCTCTCTTTCTCTTTCTGTCTCTCTCTCTCTTCCCCTCTTTCTCTGCGTATTTATTTATAATATCACTTGAAGATATGTTATGGATGGATTCCCTGATTGATTTTGTGATTTCTTCCTTTTTCACATATTTCTCTTTTCATCTCTAAATGTTACCCTGGCCTGTATGAATCTAGGTAGGAAGAAAAACACAAAGCATGACCTTCCATAGCAAGTGATGATCTTCCTTTGTCTCCCAGGCTGAGCCCCTGCACCCACACACTGCCTGGCGTGTGGAGACCAACCAGACGGCCCTCACTGTTAGATGCCAGAAGGGACTGTGTAAGCCAAGGGCCCTGGGCTCACAAGCTAAAACTTGCATGCTTGGCAAGGCTCAGATGCCAAGGTTTGAATCTCTAATAAACCACTCGCTGCCTCTCCAGTAATGATACCCTGGGGCTGCTGGGAGGGGATTCTTTTTATAGGAAACATACTCATAAGGATTTAATATTATCTTTCTGAACCCTTTGATTCAATAGGTTTTTTTTTTTTAACTTTCCCCCTTTATTTTGTAGACCCAGTGATGTGAGCCAGTGTTAATTCTTTATGCAACAGTAGTATGTAATCAACATCTCTCTACTGAGCTCAAGATTCTTTTTTCTTTTTTAACCATGTGCTTAAAAAAATAAAATATCTTGCCACTGAATGTCTTTTTACAGACTGAAAAGACTTTTAGGTTAAACAACATTTGTTAGGCTTTGATGCAATCAAATGCAATTTCAATCTTCTTGAAATATTCAGCCCTGCCTCTCTAAAATTGCACATATGTGTCAGCTTTCAATTTTTTCTCACTAGTGTTTTACACATGAAATCTATTTTCACTGAGAAAATGGAATCTTTGTGTCTTTGTCTCTCCGTGTACTGCTTTCAGGCATGTTCTGGCAGGGGCTTTGACTATCGAGGCACTGGGGGAGGGGCCTGGCAGTCATTTGTCAGCTTTTCTTGCATCTGTAATTTCTGGCCACTCAGCAGTATTAGAGGGTCTCACAAACGGGGTGAGGAGAGTGGGGGGAGAGCTTGTCATTGATGAAAGCCAAACTCCAAATAACTGCCCGATGTTAATGACTGAAGAGAGAAAGGAGAGTCTGAAAAACTTTTATTGTGCTTTAATGAAAAAGATTTTTTTTTGGAGATGGCTAATTTACAAAATTGCACATGGTAACATTTTCAGATCTCAGTTTAGAAAGCCCCTGTCCATATTATGTTACCGATTTCATTGCTTTTAGCTTGGCAATGGCTCATGAAACTATTTTAATTTTCCACCAGTGGCTTCTGGTTATTTCTGCCCTTATTTCCTAGTAACGTAACTGACAGCCCAATTAAACATCTGCATTTTTTAATCTGGACTTTCCTCCCATAACTATTTTGCTTTTCTTCTAAAACTTCCAGATGTTTTGGCTCCTTTATGATTTTAATGCATACAAGTATATTTGCTCCTATTTCAAAGACACAGAGCTAGATGGACTGACCATATGTTTCTACATATAAAGCTTTGTAATACACCAATAATATGATCAGTATTTTTGTCTCTTTATGGATTCACTTACGTTAGAATATATCTTATTGTGTTTTAGCACTTTACTATGAGTTGATCATTGAAACATTTTTGTGGTTTGAGTTCAGAATTCACAGTGTGAAATGTTAATTAATTGTTGTGGCCACTGAAGAAAGTATCCAACTCTGTTATCTCCGTGTCTAGTCTTAGGAATAGAAGCTGCTGTGATTTGTTTATTATTTTTTGTCCTTTTTTTTTTTCTTGGAGAGATAAGAAGTTGTAAGCTATGTGAGACAACAATGTATTTTAACTCAGTTTCCGGCTTTGTACAGACATTAAAGGAATCATCAATATCTTGCCTTGGAAGTGTCTGGACAAGAGTTAAAAGAGTCTCTAATATATTTCAAGAAAACCTGTTTCCCATAATTAATAACAGGAAGCGGGGTAAACAGACATTTGCTGACAAATGAAACTGAAAACAGTAACATATACACAGAAACGTGGGAAATGAAACAATGCATCATTGTACGGTTACACCACAGTGGCTCCATTACCACGGACTTATGCAATACTCACATAAAACTCCAGAGTAAATGATCATTAATTTTACATTTCAAGTCAATTTCTGACCATTCAAACACACGCTTGTAGAGTGTAATCCTTTCTCCCACTGGTTAGTATTTGAAGTGATCTCAGGTTATTTGTGTGCTTAACATTTAGGGAGAAAAGCCTTATTTCTGGAAAACAGAATTTCTAGACAATCGAATAAATATGAAGGAGGACAATCTTGGTTTTTTTTTTTTTACCATTATTATGAGATTTTTAAAGCCTATTCTTACTGCAAACTCTGGAAATGAGAACACTTAATAGGATAATTTTGGTGTGTGTAAGATTGTTTTATTTGGAGTGGGAGGGGGTATATAATCATAAAGTCTCAGGCAAACTAAATGCAACAGTCATTAATTAGACAGGCGCAAAGGATCACTGGGAACTTGACCCACTTGTGCTAAAGCTTCAGACAAAGCTTCCCTGGGAAGTAATGTGTCTTTATCTTCCAATTGTATCATACAGTGGGGCTCTCTGATCTTAGTACTGACCTCGGAAGCAGCAAATTGATGTGATATGTGGTTTCCCTGCTTCTTAGAAACACTGAATTCGATTTGAATTTGTTTGTTTAATTCTTTTTTTTTTTTTTTACATCAGTAGCCACTTAATTTGCAGTTAATTTTTAGGCATAAATGGCAATCCTTTAAGCGACACCGTCTTACTACATTTTAAAGGTAATCATCCATCCAAGAACTGCTAAGTGCAAAATAAAGCTTTATCAAATGTTTATTTCTGGCTTTATAGGATGAATAGGGAAATAAAAAATGATGGCAAAAGTGAGGAAATGTTTTTGTTTTATGATGAACTACATTGCAAATTAAAGGATGTATTTTGATGATTCTAGTGTAATAAGGAGAAATCTAAACTGTGTTACACAGCCAGAGCTATGTGTTTTCCTGGTGAGCTCCTAGTAAGTCACATCTGAACACTAGAGCAATGAGAATAGAATGTATTCTGGGTACTAGGGGCAGTGGTATTTGTCCATGTGTAATATACATACATGTAACGGAACTAGCAAAATCTGCAATAAATATAAATTTAAAGCAGAGTAAGTCTAATAAAAAATAAATGTGAATTTTCATATTATATATATGTGTGGATAAGGAAAAGTAAATGTGACACACTTTATCTCCAGAATCTTTTAGTCATTGTGGATTTTGAAACCCACAAAATGAATATCTTTAATTTAAAGAAAAAATGAATTGGAAAAATATAAGGATAAATCTTTGTTAATTGAAAGTGCAAGTAAAATATTTTCTAAGCTGTAAAATGTAATAAGTTTGTAGAGGAGCAAGAAAAGTGTGTAAAATTTTAAATGATTAAATTTAAAGCATACTTATTTGGATTTTTTTGAAGTAGGGGATGAACTACGCACATTGATTATGAAGAATATGGCAGTTATTCAGAATAATTTTTGTAAGAAAAACATAAATTAATAAATCCTAAATTACAAGAAATGTCATCACACTTCTCTTTTGTTAGATCCTTAAAGAAAAGTAAAGCCCAGCAGGTTTAGTCCTAGGATTATGCCATTTGCAAATTGATGCTTTGAAATACATATTTTTCCAAAATTCTTAGGTAAAGGATTTCTTGAAAGACTTTACGTATAAGCTAAAATCTATTAATTATTAACCATAAATTTATATGGAAGCAATGAAGATACACTTAAAAATATTTGTCTTCACAGGCAGACTCATTATTGTATGCACTCATGTCAGAATATTTAAAGTTGTTCTTGGAAATGGTTCTTCCTAAAGATGATATAGATGATATGAGTTACATTGTTCAATGACATGATCCCAGAGCCACTCAAGATCTGGTTACACTTATTTCTCAGGTGGGTTGAATAGGGTTACCAATGCCTGGCAAGAATACCTCCCCTCTTTCCTTTGACTCCATCAGAGCACGATGTACTAGTTTTTAGATGAACCTGATGGGGAAATTTCGGTGCATTTATCAAGAGAATAACAATGAGCTCTGCACATAATTGCCACAGAGTCAGTAAATCATCTTGCTTATGTAGGAAAGTACTAACTACAATTTCATTTCCTAAAAATGCAGTCTGGAAAGAAAAAAATATGATGGACATGAATGGAAAGTACTAACTACAATTTTGTTTCCTAAAAATGCAGTCTGGAAAGAAAAAAATGTAATGGACATGAATCTCAGTATTACATTGGGCTTGGAACAATATTTTGATCAAAGAGCTAAAACAGGTAAAGCAAAGTTAAACTTGTGTAAATTTTCTAATGGTGACACCTTTGGGTTCAAGTGGCTTGTGTACGGCATATGAATTTCACTCTTCTTTGTCCATCACATAAATCTAGGTTTGATGGCTTCTTGTTTGATGGCACTGTTTTCTAGTTTTCATTTGTGTTTTAGGAAACTGCCCCAGGAAACACCGAAAAGCTATCACCTGACTTCTGCCTTTCCCTTTTTCATTTTTATTTATGTACGTATGTATTTATATACTTAGCCCTTTGTAAATTTTCTCTAAAGGGTATTTCAAATAGGTAAAACTTGGATATGAATGGAAGCTGGCAAAATTATTTCTTGACTGCATGATGACTCTTGCCTTCTAACATCTTTAGTAGCTCCTGTGGTCTACCCGGCACCTACAAATTCCCAATATAAGCTGGAAATTTCTGCTATGACTGTCAGGTGCAAGGTGGGCAATTTCCATTTACACCATTGACTGAAGAGCTAGGAAACAGTTGGGGTATTGGTCCAATTCTCTAACAGGGGATGTAGCAGTTTCAATACCCCCCACCCTGCTCCCCCTTGAGCTTCATTGTTATCATCAAACAAAACTCTAAAAACTATTCCACACTTCTCAAAATGAGGAGATTCTTCCAAACTTCAACCAGGTTTCTGGAGCTCTTTTCGTCTTGCATTTTTGTGTGCTTGAGTTAGCATATTTCAATATATTTCCTGTTATCGTCATCTTTCTAAACAATGCGACCTGCAATATACCAAACTATTGATGGAAAACATGTTATTTGGTTAATAATGTGCTAGCAGCAGAAACTACTGAGATTGAAGACCAGTTCTTAAATACCCAAGCATGAATAAATGGTGGTTTTGGTGGCACTTACATTGGAGTAACAATTAAAATTTTATTTGTAGTATAAATATAGATCAGGACTGGACATGTACGTGGTCTATACATACCAGGAATGCTGATTCTTCTGTAACGAACAGAACATGTCTAAGATATAAACATCAACCTTTCTATTTTTTGCCTTACAATCAGGGCAAATGGTGAACTATTACTGCCATTAATTAATATTATTCTTCTTTCATTTTCTTTTCCTACCAGTTTTGTGTAGTACTCCTTCAAAGAAAACCAAATTCGCTTTGCTAGAAGGGAAATTATGTTTATAAGTTTTAATTTTAGAAAGCAAAAGCATAAAGTTTGTCTTGGTAGCTTAACAGGTAGAATATATTACATCCAAAATATATTCGGAAGCTGATCTAGTTCTGCTTTACAAAATCTGTGGGAATTTAAGAATAAAAATAACTTTAAAGTATAATTTGCAGTTTTTAAATGTAAATGAAAAATTTGAATGACATTGCTTGAAGAGAATTCCTGAAGTTTTAAGAGGCTGTGATTTACTTAAAGATTGCTTAGAAAACCTAAGTATGCATTACGAATTTTGTTAAATTTTATTTGCTCCCAGATAAAAGGTTTATTGAAACTTTAAAAACATGGTACATAAATTCTCCATGAAAGGAAACTGGAACAATGTGTGCACAACTTTTGGGGACCGATGCTGTTCAATTCTACATTTCTATTCTGCATGGGATACAATATCCCTGAAGTTTTCGGCTCACTTTTATTGAAGAGTGATGAATAGGCATGTCAAATTGTGCACAGAGAATGGGACACAAATCAGCTCTGCTTGTTTCTGTTTTTTTTTTTTTTTCGTTCCCTAAATAAGTATTTATTGCTCATATAAACAGGGGGCGTGCCCTTTTATTTGGCAGCCCGGATTTCTTCCTTGTGGTCCACATTTCACAGGATGGGAATAGAACCAACAGCCGTTTGCACATCTAGGAAAGGGGTGTATTGAATAGGAAAACCACAGATTTTCTTTTCTTTCTGGTATGCCTTGCACTTTATCTTGTAAATTCCATGGCCGCATATAGTGATCAAGCCAAACTTGCTACACGAGTTTAAATTACAATTTCAGAAAATAAAAATTCTTCTTTTAACAATGCTTCTGAAGCAAAACCATTCAACATTTATTTTTCTTTCAGCATAGCATACAATGTTAATTATATATAATGCAGCAATGTCTTTTTTTAATAATTAGCTCTTACAGAGTTAACGTGTAGATTATGAAATTTATTGTCAATACAGTATGAAAAGAAAACTTCTTTATTTTTTATATTTTGTTACTACATTTCCATGTATAATTTCAAGAAGAATCATTTGGTTAGGTTGTAAGGCTCTATGAGAAAATATTCCTAATGCTAATTATTAGTTTCAGAAACTTAAATATTTGAGATATTTGTGGTTTTGAGGGGCAATGTATTTTTTTGTTAATGGGATTAGAAAATTTTGGGCCCTGGAACCTAACAAAACTACCAAATAGCTATTTCATTATACTCTTTCATCATACTTAGTATGCTCATTGAAAACAGAACAGAACGTTAAATAGAAGACACAGAGGATAATACACTCCAATTTCTACTCTTACATAATCTTTTGAAAACATCTAAAATATGCAATCAGGGTTTAAGCATGCCTGGCTTTCAATCAAACCAATTTTTAGAAAGATAGGGTTGAGCATCAGTGGCTCTAAGAGAATAAATTATTCTATCCTACTTATAGTGAATCTACATGCATCCATTATAGCATCTCCGAAGACAGGAAAAATCACTTGTTCCTCTTAACATCTGTATGGGAACATGAAAGATTTGCATTGGAAGCATCCTTGGACCCAACGATACTCTACATAACAAATATAGAGTGCCATCTTGAATGCCCTTGGTGACTATACATGTTTAAACACTGTTCCTTTCTGTATTTTAATATATTCTCAGTCCAGTAAATATGCATGGAATGAGTAGCCCTGGTAGAAGATGGTTGATGTTTCCTATTTCTTATGCTCCACGTCTTCTATACTCACATCTGCAAATTCTTCTATGGTCAAAGATTAATTAGCACAATCATTGAGGAAAAAAAATAAAAAGAGGGATCCAAAGGGAAACTATCTTAAGAGAGATGATGAAACTTATCTTTGATGGGACAGAAAGAGGTTAAAAATTCTCTTTGGAGAATTCTCCAAATAAAAGTTCTCTTTGGATACTGAACAAAATGCCTTTTTGCCCTCTTTAAGAAGAAACAACGGGTAGGAGTCACGAGATATTATTTAGCTTCTCAAGGCTAATGGCGGGATTTTCCTCAGCTCATTTAAAACAATTACTTAGGAGTCAAGTCTTCAGAAAGCAAGGGCTGTGTCCAATTCTCTGTTATTCTTCCTATCTTCTAGCCTGGATGGCAAGCATTTTAGGGACCATCTGTAGATGCACAATGCATTAAATTCTCTTTGAATTTTCAGAGGAACGAGATGGGGAAGAGAGAGAAATGAATGCTTGACTCAAGAGGCTGAGAGTTTATTTGAGTCAGGTGTGGGTCTAGTAGAAATACGCAGAAAGGATTCTTATGGAGGAAAAATGACTCATAAGAATGTGAGGGGGAAGATTTTTTAATGTCAATGTCCATATTTCCTGATTAAAATATGGACATTTGCATCATGCTTTAGCAGTCTAAATATAATAGCAACTAAGACTCTTCAAGAGTCTTAATTGCTTCAATCCTTATTCAAGAACAGGAAAAAAACGAACTAGGTAGACCCTTAATGGTCCAGTAAAATGTACTACCATTACAATAAAACCTGTTAGCTGATTAGTTAATATTTTAAAGTAAATGAATAGATGATTGAGAAATTTTTTAGAATTAAAATAGACAGGTCTTTGGCTAACATTTCACAATAAAGAATTATGTCCATAGTCAATATGCCAATATTGACTAATTATGAATTAGTCAATAGAGGGAAACTTAAATTTTTACGTTTAAAAATAGTTTGTTAAATGGTATCTTCAGGCCTGCTTTTAATAACATTTAATTTTTAAACACACATATTTAAAAACAAGGCAACAAAGAAAATATCACTAATCAAATGTCAGCATTCTCCCACATAGAGTTAAAAATCACTCAAATATGAATTATTGCATTACTGTTTGAGGCCTATCAAATTCAAAACGTTGATAAAAAAAAAATCACTACAGGAGCCCCTGGGTGGCTCAGTTGGTTAAGCATCCCATCTTGATCTCTGCTCAGGTCATGATCTCACGGTTTGTGAGTTTGAACCCCCTGTCTGGCTCTGCACTGGCAGCACGGAGCCTGCTTAGGATTCTGTCTCTCCTTCTCTCTGCCCCTCCCCTCCTCTCAAAATAAATAAATTAATTTAAAAAAATCACTACAACAATCTTTTGAAAATAAAATGCTCATGACTTTAAAAAAAAATTTTTTTTAATGTTTATTTATTTTTGAGAGAGACAGAGACAGAATGTGAGTGGGTTGGGGCAGAGAGAGAGGGAGGCATAGAATCTGAAGTGGGCTCCAGGCTCCGAGCTGTCAGCACAGAGCCTGACATGGGGCTGGAACTCACAAGCTGTGAGATCATGACCTGAGCTGAAGTCGGACGCTCAACTAACTGAGCCACCCAGGCGCCCCATAAAATGCTCATGATTCTTTATGAAACTAACCATGTAGTTAATATTCAGAATTTTTCTTAATGCCAAAAATATTTTACATATGATCTTTTAGCTCAAAACTCTTCCTGGTTATGCAGAAAAAACCTGGGAAAATGTGAAAAGTGGAAAGAACAGTAGCTTTGGAGCTCTGGGATCTGGGATCTGGCTTCACTTCTGACACAAAGCATGTCACCAGGAATCTTTGAGAAGTGGGATTCATCCTAACAGATGAACCCCCCCCCCCAAAGAGTAAGTGGGAAAATAATTGCCATGATAAATACGATATCATGGAGTCTCTTAGAAAAGGGACTTTTCTTTAATCAACATCTGGTAGAATTCTACTTAGTAAAAATCTGAATGAATAATTTGACCTTGGTACTATCTTAAAATATATCCAGAATCCAGCCATTCCTCACCACCCCACGGCTACCGCCTCATACAAGACACCTGCATCTCTTGCCTGGATTATCACCATAATGTCCTAACTGGTCTCCATCCTTTATCCTTACACATCACCACCAACCTAGCCTAACATGCTCTTCACACAGAAATCATAGTGGACCTTTTAAGTCTAGAGCCAAATCACATTAAGTCCACTGCTCAGAATAAGAGTCCAAAGCTTAACCATGTCTTGCAAGGGCTCTGCAACATCTCCCCCACCCCATACCTTCACATTATCTCCCGCCACTGTTCCCTTGTTCACTCTGTTTTAACTCTAATGGTCACCTTACTCTTCCTCAAGCACCTTACGCACATTCCTTCCCCAGGGCATTTGCACTTGCTGTGGCCTGGTCTCAAAAGCTTTCTTTGAATATTCATATTGTTCCCACTACTTTTTTATTCAAACCTTAGCTCAAATATGATCTTATCATAGAGGTCTTCCCTGAGAGCTTTATATAAAATTTCATACCACACTTATTGCCTGTCACCTTACTGATTTTATACATGTATTTACTGTAAGCAGAGAATTTGTTTGTTTATCGTTGTCTTTTCAGTAACTAAAGGAGTGTCAGACTTAAAATATAGGTGCGTAATACATATGGAATAACAGAACTAATGACTAGCCATCAGTTTTAGAGGTATATAAGCCATAAAAATCTCTTAAGATTACATCTATTTTTGCATACCCCAGTCACCTCTTCTAATCTTGCAGTATTATGTCTGTTTATGTGATTCACTGATTTCTCAAGGTTTATTCTTTGATGAGTTCTTTATCTGTACTTTTTAATGATTAACACTTAGGGTATACTCTCATTAAAATCTGTAGAAGTCACCATTGTGTTCCATGCTGGCCATTACTGATCACAGATTTGTAGTCATGAGAATTAAATGCAATCTATATGATAAAATGATACAACTCCTACCTGATTCCCTCAATTTCTAAGGTTTTTATATTCAGCTTATAAAGAAATTGCAACTAGTTGATTATTACAATTTAGACAGACAAAATTTAGTACTCTTAAAATTGCTAGAGCTATTTCATTCTTAGAACCAATTCTCAGCTTTCTGCAGGAGTTTTTCTAAGTCCTTTACCCACCCATTCAGTATTTCAACAAATATTCACTTTGCACCTACTAGATTAAGAGCACTCTGCTGAGTGATTGAGATCCTGCCTTCAAGGATTGGTCTTCTAAGGATGAAAGACAATAACACAAGAAACAAAGTGTTAAGTGCCCTGAAAGGGATAGAGCTGAAAGGTTATTAGAGTTTAAAGAAGAGATTAAGTCCAGCAGTGATAGATAGGGAGGCGTATTGGAGAAGGTAGCATTTGAGTTGGGCCACATTTGGACATTCAGAGAAGAGCAGGGAAAAATCATTTCAATAGGAGGAAATAGCATAAGCAAACTAGGGAGGTATATGGAAAAGAAAACAATAGCTTCCCATAATAATGGGAAATCTTGGACTATGACTGTTTATACACTTAAGTTCTCTGTATAAAAATATACTAATTCCAATATACAGTAAGGCCTAAATTTAAATGCACTTGTGTATACACTTGAAAATATTCATTTAAAAAACTAAAACATCTCCATTGTTTTTCCTAGTTTTATATTTTGAAGCAGAAATAAATTTTCAATGATCATAGTAGATTAGAGAATTCTGTATGCAGTAATGATACATTATCACAGGTAATGTACTCATATTTAGCTTTGAGCACTTGAAGAAAAAAAAGAAAAAATAATATAAATTGTCAAGCCATTAGGAAATGTGCCACATATATTAGGTTACATCCTAAGTGATCAGGTATTGGCTTATGTGGCAAGATGCATGCCTTCATAGGCACATGGGGGTTGTTTTCCTGTTTTGTATACCCAATGAATGCAAATATGGCAAACTTGTTGGGAGGACTTAGGGTAATACTGTTCTTCCATTTTTGTATTTCTAGTGAGAACAAACGATTTATGATTTCAGTATAACTTTCATGTTCCATCGCATTACTAGCAAATAAGTGGCAAAGGAAGAGAATATTACTTCCAGTTAGAATGTCAGCATTGTGCACTTTCCACATCTGAAAGCATCTTACACTTTATATAGCATCATTTTCAAATGCAAACTGTCAATGTTCCTGTACAAAGTGGATATTGAGCAAGGCAGAGCAGTTACACGGGCATTGGGAGGCCCAAGGTACCATCAGCCCCTTTAGTAGCCAGGCACATGCTCTTAGGATTAACAAGCTAGAGTCCTTCCTTACGTGGGCTGCATTTGCTTTTTATACTTCCAAGAATATAAAATTATATCTAGCCTGAAATTACCTACACTGACTTCAGCATGTGCTCCAAATGTGTAAATGAGGACACAATAAAGAGGAAAATAAACGGCTGTGTGTTTTTAGTATTTTGTTTAGAGAATAAACTGTTTGGGACAAACACAAGTTATAGTTCATGTTTGGATCATTATTTTATTTTTGGCAAATATGATGTTACCTCATCTGAACTGATGCCTCAGTTATTCTTCCAAAACGCAGATTTGATCCTGCCATACTCTCTGTTCATAATCCTGGAAAGACTGAGTGACCCCTGATTACCTGATGCATAGCAAGTGCTTCATGGTTGCGTGAATGAGCCAGGTGTTTACATAAGAGCTACATGGGACTTCCAGAATAAAGAACTCCACATGTACCTATTGAATAAATGCCTCTGTAAACCCAAGGTGTTTTGTGGGAATTAGGTAGCAGACTGCCTTCAGACTGAAATTGCGACTCCTCTCTTGGTCTCCAGCCTGTTAGACTATATTACAGAGTTTGGACTTGTTACCCTTCTCAACTGCATGAGCAATTCCTTAAAGTCAGTCTTTCTCTTTCCTTCTATCTACACACACACACACACACACACACACGCACCTGCATGCACGCGCATGTGCTGATGCACACTACTGGTTGTTTGCATGGAGAACACGACTGATACAGAAAGGTTGGATGTCTTAAAAATAGCTATCTAGGGGCGTCTGGGTGGCTCACTTCAGCTCAGGTCATGATCTCACAGTTCGTGGGTTTGAGCCTCCTGGCAGGCTCTGTGCTGACAGCTCGGAGCCTGGGGCCTGCTTCGGATTCTGTGTCTCCCTCTCTCTGCCCCTCCTGTGCTTGTGCTCTGTGTGTGACTCTCTCTCAAAAATAAATAAATGTTAAAAAATTAGAAAAAATAGCTATCTAAACACCAGTTAGCCTCTTCAGGTAGGTTTTGCTGTATAACTCCTTGGCAAATCCTGTCACAGACTCCCTCTTGGAATAATTTTAGAACTAGGTCAGTAGAGATCAGTTGGATGCGTTGGCTTCACCTTTCTACTAGAATTATTCCAACATTCAAGACCGGCTATTCTGAGAGTCACTATTACATCTCTAGAACGTCTGTGCTGAAAGGCAGCAACTGTGAAGGTTATTTCTCTTGTATGCCACATCCTGCTGTTAGCTGCTCCAGGAGGCAAAGAGTTGATATCAGTGGAAAGGCTGAGAACAGAAGACAGTGAGGGAGAAAAATGAGAGAATTCCATGCCTCCATCAATATTTTGAGCAAAATGGTTTCCAGTATCTGCAAAAATTAATTCATTCTGCACGGTGAAATGACTTGGTTAGAGAAGTTTTCTTCCTGTGATTACAATTTTAAGTATTTGTGGAAGAATTTTTATCAAACACGAATCTCAGGCAACAAAATTTTTCATATGACAAAATACTTTTTTCCAGATATTTGCAATGCCCTCTTATTTTAATTATTAGGATAGTGAGGTGCTTTTAGAAGGAGCCTTTGTAGAAACATTGAATGGAATCCTTTATTTAAGAGCATGTTTAATTTGATAGTGAAACCAGAGTTGAATGGTTGGTAGAAAGGTGGACAGAAGGTTGAGAAGCAATTTTCTTCGGGCGGCCTTGGGCGAAGGATCAATTTACTCTGCCCTTTACAGTTTGGAACCCTATATCTTAGTCCTGGGGAAAATAAAGGGAATATGCCTTTGGTGCAAATCTCCACGGGCTCTTTACCCACAGCTCTAAAAGGAGATTTTTGGCCATCACTTCAACCTTTGGTCACAACTCTTCCTTATGGAGAATTTTTTTTCCTTTTGACTCTCTCTCTCTCTCTCTCTCTCTCTCTCTCTATACACACACACACACACACACACACACACACACACACACATGTTATTTGTTAGCTGTTTTTAAGAATATTAATTTAGGGGCGCCTGGGTGGCTCAGTCGGTAACTGTCCGACTTCAGCTCAGGTCATGATCTCACAGTTCATGAGTTCGAGCCCCGCATCGGGGTCTGTGCTGACAGCTCAGAGCCTGGAGCCTGCTTCCGATGCTGTGTCTCCCTCTCTTTCTGCTCTTCCCCCACGCACACACTCTCTCTCTCTCAAAAATAAATAAACATTAAAAAAAATTTTAAATAAAAAAGAATATTAATTTAGATCATTGAAGATGGGATTTTTTTTACTCTAAAGCTATATTTTACTATTTTTTTACTATATATTCTACTTCCTTTTATTTCTTTTGCGTATATCTTTATGGGGAAAGGTTCCTTCTCTTGCTCTTCATTTTCTGTGGGCAGTGACTCTACTGGCACACCTGCACAATACTCTTCACTCTTATTCATTCTACTCCAACAGGCAGTTAATTGGAAAGTTTGGAAGGACAAACTGGGTATGTGAGCCAGCATACATCCATCTGTGTGTGCGTGTGCATGTGCGTGTGCGTGTGTGTGTGTTTCTGTCTGTCTTTTGTTCTGTCTGTTTCTCTCCCTGAAGAACTGGTCTGCCTGCAGAATGTATATACTCTTGGATGACCTTCATGCCATAATGTTCAGCCTGCATGCTCAAAGGTATAAGCCATATGTTTTTTTCAAAATGATTAGCTGCAGCAGTAATAAAGGTGATACCCTCTCTCCATCTGTCTTATTTTTTTTATTTCAGAACTTGAGCAGGAAAGAAGGGTACTATTTATTGAATGCCTCGAGAATCTGAACTATGCAAGCATCGTTTGAGACAAACAAAATCCTTGTCCTCTGCAGGAAACAAAGCACTACCAGCATATATTTACCTATATGTCATACTGCTATTATGATAACCCCTGTTCTTTTTTAATTGTGATTCAGAATTGTGTGTGTAATAGGGCCCAATGTGACATATTCTTATTTTTCTCTTTAAAAAAGCCTTAACTCAATATCTTCAATTAGTTGTGTTGACACTTCATTTTCTCTGAGGTGAAATCATAACCTGTACCTATTTTAGGATAAGTCCAGCGAATACAAATGAAAACTTTTGATGGCAAACACCTGTATTATGCCTTCTTGTGCTCTATTAGATTATGTAAATTTGACCCAAAACAAATCGCTTTAACAATTTTCTTTTCTTTTTTTTTTAAGTTTTACCACAGGCTTTGCTATTTTTCAGAACTGATGTGTACTGCTGTTATAAACCTCTTAATTCTTTATTACTTTTAGACATACAAAGAGCCAAGATAGAGTATGATGCCTGCCCTGTTACCGTATGATGATTTCTTTATTCTTTTCCTGGGTGTTCCTAATAATTTAGAGGGAGCATTTCTCTCCATTGAGAACACCCGTGAAAGCTAAGACCTAAGTAAAAGTCTCCCTTCTCATTTACTTTCTCAGCAATTGGAACCATAGAGGTGTCAGCAGAGGTAGGATGCCACCCTAGCATCAGAATGCTTAACCATATGAAAGCGATGACAATTTAGTCAAAACTTTTGAAAGTGGCTGCATTGGGGGTAAAAAGACACAGTAGTAAACCAAAGGACACAATCTGAGACTACATGTATGTCAGTCAGCATTTCAGAGGTGGCTGACAAAGAACAGTATTCATACTGACAGGCTCACTAGGGACAACGACCTGAGTAAACAGAAAGAGAGGGCCTTTCTGGGGGAGCACATGGTGGCTGTTATCATAGGTGCTTGGAATCCTACACCAGAGTGTCATTCCCACAAAAATGAGAGATGAGAGCAGAATGGCAGGGGCTACCATTGGTGACACTTGAAATCTCTTTGGAAGGAGCCCCGTGCACCTGAGTCTCTATGACCAAACGAGAAATGTGGCCGTTGCTTCTGAATGCCTCACAGGTTTCATGCCGATTCCCCGGTCAGAGTGTAGTGTCCCATGGCCTCCCTGTAGTCTTCACAATGTGTTCCCTTGCTATTTTCCTGAAATTTTCTTTTCTTCGTGGAACCGTTCTATGCCATCCAGCAAACTATCTTAGCTTAAAATCTGTTTAGCAGTTCCATTTGGCATAGATCCCTCCAGGTCCCTCTCCAGAATGAATCAAAACCCCTGATGTTGATATGGCCATTCCTAGAAAGGAGGATTCTGTCATCTGGCTCAAATCTTCTGAAGGTTAATTGGGGATGAGTCAACATCAAAATAAGCCCCTCCTCATTTTCCTTGCATAAAGAAAGGAGTAGAAAGGTCATCACGGTGATGTTGATGAATGGGACAGAAATAATATGAGGATTCACATTAGGATCTAAGAAATAAAGGCCCAAGTTTCAAGATGACAAGTGGCAAGAACTCACTTGTAAATTGGACCAATGGCTCTATAATCAATGATCCCATGAGCTACTCTTGTTATGAGTCTCCAAATTATTCTAGAAATTACAGTTTGATGGGAATATTTTGTTTCCATCTCTCTAGCTCCCTAAGCATTATGGTATTCCATCAATTGCACTGCTCTGAAACGACTCTGAGACCACATTTTTTTTTCTTTTTTGGTTTTCAAGTCTGCTGTAAAGATTACATACTGTAACACATTTAAGCCATAAGAATAGACTAGCTCTGGGGCGCCGGGGTGGCTCGGTCAAATAAGCATCTGACTCTTGGTTTTGGCTCAGGTCATGATCTCAAGGTTTCATGTGTTCGAGTCCCACGTCAGGCTCTGCACTGGCAGTGTGGAGCTTGCTTGCTTAGGATTCTGTCTTTCCCTCTCTCTCTCTGGCCCTTCCCCACTTGTGCTGTTTACGTTTCTTTCAAAACAAATACAGAAACTTAAAACAAATTTTTAAAAAGTAGTAGACCAGCTCTAATTTTGAAGATTCTTGAAGCAGCTACAGATAGGACTAAGTTGACCCAAAACATGTGGTCACCGCTTATGTCAACTGTGCTAATGCCGTGCCATCTACATCGTCAATGATATCACTGATTTGATGAACGTGAACCCAAGAACACAGAGAATAACATGAATGAATTTTAAGATCCAAAGTGTTACTTGAACTGTATCTGAGTTCTTCCAAATGCCTGTAGATTTATTGGAACAAATGTCCTCCAGCAGAAGGTACTTGTTTGATCACATTGAAGGTATCCCGCTTAGTGTTCCCTTTCAAAATATGTACATGTTCTCATAACTGGGGAGAATGGGATTATAGGCAAATAATAATGACTTGACATCACTATCAGAACAAGTGGTAGTTATCTGATTAAAAATACGCTTTCAAATTACACAAAACAAGGAACATTAATACAGATCTCTTTTTTTCTGAAAATGAACTGATACATTTGATTAATCCTTAGATTGCCATTTTCAAATATTGTAGGTATTAAAACATAGACGTTATCCCAAAATTAAACTGTATATAACCCAATGTTTCCTTTTATAATTCTGAGTTTAGGATATTTCTCTGGTCTTTATTGTGAACATCCATTATCTGAAAATTATTGAAAGAAGGATAATTTTGAAAACGTAATTCTTTGGGGCTCCTGGATGGCTCAGCCAGTTGAGCGTCTGACTTCAGCTCAGGTCATAACCTCACACTTAGTGAGTTCAAGCCCCGCATTGGGCTCTGGGCCGACAGCTCAGAGCTTGGAGCCTGTTTCAGATTCTCTCTCTCTCTCTCTCTCTCTCTCTCTCTGCCCCTCCACCACTGGTGCTCTGTCTCTCAAAAATGAATAAACATTAAAATTTTTTTTAAAGAAAATGTAATTCTTTGAAATTTCTGCTTGTTTTGGATTGTGCGTACTTAAGAGGCTGCTATCTTCACATTTAAGATTTTATGATAAAATTTCCTACAACCATGCAGAAAGATAGTTGTCTCTTAACTTTAGCATATATTTTGAATAAGAGTTAATTACTTTCAGTGCTTTTATTTTTAACCAATTGATTATGAACACTTTGAGGATGGAGAATAAGTTTTTCTCATGTTTTGGATACCTTCTTACCTGTGTAGCCTAGTATTTACATTAACAAGAGCTTGATAAATAGGCATTGAACTAAAGTAGCACAGTGATCCAGTCTTTATCTTTTCGCTATGACCGGAATCTATGCAATTTGGTCAACATCTCTTTTGCTTTCTACTCTTCACGGACACCATGTTAGTTTAACTTTACTCTTTATGTACTTGGTAACAAACCCATGATAACACATGGATATTTCATCGAATGATTCAAAAATCACTTATGAATATGAATGTTTAAGAGAAAACTGAATGGAAATTATGAACAAGTATTCAAATATAAAACTTTCTAATAAGAGTTTTCTAAGAGACTTTTGCAATAACTACTCAGTACCACTTGAAAGACTGATTAGAGTGGTTATTTCCCAGAGACAAATTAATGGAACTTCTTCAGGATAGTCAACATAAATTTAGAAGACAATTTCAAATTTATTGTAGAACTTCTCAGAATTTAGAGTAATATTGCAGACAGGAAACTGCCAAAATAGCCTCCAGTCCCTTGTTAGGATGTTGCCTTTGACCTTTCACAAGTTTTACCATAGTAGGCTGAAATTACACATAGACACACTAGATACATCTTTTAAAATAGTGAGTACCTTCAAAGATACTTTCAAGTGAATTAAAAATCCATATAGTAAAAACTCTTTCAGATGTAGCATATTTTTAAAAAATGCTCTATTGTTGTTTATGGAATGAATGAGTTTCTGTAATGAGTTTCACTACCTGCCGTGAAATCAAGAACTTTTTTTTTTTAGAAAGCTGAGAAGCAACAAGAAAATTTTCGGGCAATGACTGACATTTCTTCTCCAAGAGAGAAGTTGATTTGAGTCAGAGTTTCACATCTAGAAACATTCAGTTGAATAACACTTAAAAAATCATGAGAGAGAAAGTCTTGTGAGTCCAGCCAAGCCTCCAACTAAACCAAATTTTAGCTGTTTATAGAAATTTTAGAAAATGACAGAAAAAAAATGAGAGGTGTGAGATTTTAGAATTTCTAAGTACATATTTTTATGTCTTGACAGACTCCATTAACCCTGATCCAAGATTGAGATTGTTTACAGATTTTCTTTTTTAAAGCATGAGAACATGAACTATGTTGATGTCCAATATCTTCCCTAGAGCTAACATTCAGTAAACATTTTAGATTGATTATTAAATGGCCACACTGTAACAATTTGATAGCACTGTCTGTGGGTGTAATTTTGTCCTTTTGTAAGGATCATTGGTGGCTACATTCATTTGGACGAAGGCCATTACAGACTGGACTTCTGTGCTACTGTAAATTGTCTTAAAGCCAAGTTCAGTGCATTTACTAAAGTGCTTTGAGATTAATTTTTTTAAGTTTGCAACCATTACTGATATACATTTTTGTCTGAAACAGCATTAGTGCTATTTAGATGGAATAGCAGAATATAATTGTTGATTAGGTAAAGCAGATAAAAACAAGAAACTGATGAGCCACAGGGAAATATGACTGAGAACAAATTGATTTCATAAAACAAATATAATTGGTGTGAAAATAAAAAGGTGTATTATCCACAGAGGTCAAATCCTATTATAGTGACTTTCAAGAGAACTCAGTATAGAGGAATTTTAAATAAATAAGTAAAATAAATGGGCTTTTCCATGGTGCTAATATATGTTCTGTCTCAATCTTCCTTGTAATGGAACTCATTAGAGAGATTTGACCTGCACATCTAAGAATTGATTACCCATGATAATGTGAGATCGGGCAGGCATCCTTTCTAGAATTAATACCATCTTGCATTTATAAAATGCTTTATTACATTGATGTTCCCCCCACCACCACCACCATCACTTATTATTCCATAGTTTAGGACAACAATGGAAGAAAAGCAGTTAGATGCACATGTGATGTCTGGTCTTTGGGTTCAAATGCTACTCCATGACAGGCATTGTAGCAGCTCGGGCTTACTACTTGGCCATCCTGTTTCTAAATTTCTTCACTTCCAAAGAAAGGATGATAATGGGACTTACATCACGGAAATTTTAATAGGAATTAGATGCACACTGTACATAGTACCATGATTTAAGAGGCTGTAAACACTTAATAAACATGCTTAGTGTCATGGGATGTATGGGGTATGTGTTAGACTGTTCACAAATGAGGAGCTGAATAACAAAGGCTTTAAGTGCTTCTGTAGGAGGTTTGATGCCTTTCATTAAAGCAAATTGACTCAGCTTTATCTTTACAGGACTTTTATCAGAACTGATGTTATTAGGCAAATGGAAATGTTGTGCTTTCATCTCTATATGTTTTCTTTTATTCAGTCATTTTTAGAGAGACACCTGAGAAACTGAAAGAATTCTACCTTATCATTCTAGATAATTTACTCCCTGAATCTGGATTACTCACTTCTTTTTTCAAGGCTCGGTTTCTGTTGTCTATTGGCAACAGTGAAAACAATATTATTTCACAAACCAGATAAACTCTTGAGTTTTTGAGATTTGACTCTAATAAATAAATTTCTCAAGTTAAAAGAAAAGAAATCCACATTGTGGTCATAAAAAATGTTGCACTTCATTTTATACGTGTTATTCAGGCACTGATGTTTCCTACTTCCTTTTGTTTAACATCCCATTTCAGAAATAGTTATAATGGAAATTCAGATGCATAAAATCAACTTAGCATTGACAGCAATTATGGAATTAAACTTTCCCCTACCAAGTCCAAATGTGATCGTTAATAATGTATTGTGTGTCAACGTGCGCATATGTATAATGTGTCACGGCTTTATATAACGATAGACAAAATTCAAACCTGATATAAGTAAATATTTCTGAAAGTGGACATGATTTTCATTAAATCATTAACTTCACATTTTAAGTTAAGAAACTACTTTCTAGATTTAATATGATACTTTTATTTTTCTTCTTCATTCCTTCTTTCTAAAGATTAAGCTTATATGACTATTTGGATAAAATGTTATTTTTATTATTTAAAAAAATTTTTTAAACATTTATTTATTTTTGAGACACGGAGAGAGACAGATCATGAGCAGGGGAGAGGCAGAGAGAGAAGGAGACACAGAATCCAAAGCAGGCTCCAGGCTCTGAGCTGTCAACACAGAGCCCTATATGAGGCTTGTGAGATCATGACCTCAACTGAAGTCAGACATCTAACCAACTGAGCCACCCAGGTGTCCCAAAATATTTTTTAAAAGAAAGATAAAGGAAATCACAGACATTTCTACAATTTCATATTATAGATAATTTGATAACACTCTGTGGATATCTACCAGGCACTTCAATTTGGATCTCTTTTGTGTTTTTACAATATTCTGAAGGCAGAGATCGTTTTGGTGGACAAATAAGCTTAAGAAATTAATCTGTAATTGTCTGATTTATGACATAATCTGAATAGCTGTTAGATTGTTGATCACAATTTCCTAAAAGGATAAATTAAATCTCTTACATAGACTTTAGTAGAAAAAAAACTCAATATAATTATAGCTCTTTATATTTCAAGTGCATTTTTGTAATTCACTTTATGTTTATTAGTTAACGCACTTGACATATTTTCTTCCATGGACTCCCATCACTCATGCTGCACTCTTGATTTTTGGACTTTTAGTATTACCTTTGCTCTGACATTTGAATCTGAAAATTCGGTTCTGTATATTTAACCCCTGCGGGAGTTCAATATACATACACCACAGTCATAAACTAGTTTAAACCTAAAGCATAGCCTAAATTAGCAAGAGAATTTATAACTTGCTTAAGTTGTTCATAAACGAGAAACTTGAACAAATTTGCATTGCTAAAATCCAGGGTAAAAATGTTGTCCGAGTTCCTCAACAGTCTTTCAATGATCAACTTCCCTATAATAAAAATAGTGGTAGTGCTAACTTGAAATACAACTTTGGTAATACTTTGAAGATGTCTATTTTGTAACTCTTAGTACTAAAGTCTAGATCAGCATCTGGGAAACCCCCACAGTCATATCACATGATTGCAGTAATTACAGTTAAGATCTATCCTTCAGTGAATCCCTTCTTTGGTTGTACAACCCAGTGGTTCCAGATTATTATGGAGTTTGTAAAGACTAGCCTACTTAAAAAAAATTTTTATGAAAAAGTGACCATGTTGTTTCCTGACTTGACTTGGCTCAACAGTAAAATGCATTGTCTGAATTATCTAGGCTTTCCTTACACTATATGATTTTACATATGATACTTCAGGCAGGATATTAGCAGATTCACATGAAGAATATCCATCAGAAGGCACATTCAAGAATCAAAGTTTACATACAAAGGGATTTAACAAGTGAAAATTAAACATTTAAAAGGAATAGTTTTGAGAAAGTGTAAATATGACTGTGTTCCCAATAGGCTGGACCACTTGGCACATGTATACCATATTGAGATTATTTTGCAAGCACAGAATTCATTAATCTGTTAATAGTCTCAATTTCAGCTAATCATGCAGAGGTATGTCCTGGGATCTTGGAGGTCTTGTGTCCCTAATTCCCTAAACTACTGACAGGGAAATTGAGGTCCCAGAGGAGTCACTCAGTTATTTAGTAACATATCTTCTTACTCCATACCCAGTGTTCTTTCTATTTGCTGTGTGACTCTAATGAGAAACTGACATCAAAATACTGAGAGATGTTAATGAATTGACCAGAGTTTTGGAGAAATTAGAATAAAAAAGACCTCAATGAATGGCACTGACTATGAAATTATTTGGAAGGAGGGGTGCCTGGGTGGCTCAGTCCGTTAAGCGTCTTGACTTCGGCTCAGGTCATGATTTCAGTTAGTGGGTTCGAGCACTGCATTGGGCTCTGTGCTGACAGCTCAGAGCCTGGAGCCTGCTTCAAATTCTGTGTCTCCCTCCCTCTCTGCCCCTCCCTGCTCACACTGTCTCTCTCTCTCCCTCTCTCTCAAAAATAAGTAAACATTTAAAGAAATTAAAAAAAAAAAAAAAGAAGTTATCTGGAGGAAAAGGATATTGGCAGCTAAAAGGCTAAGGAAGATGATAGGCAGCTGAGACAGAAAAAAGAAAAAAAGTTCCATAGATATTTAGTAAATATGTTTGCTGTTCTTTGGGCCATGTTATAGGAAAAGAGCTTTTAAAAATCAGTTTTCCCGGGGTGTTTGAGTGTTTCAGTTGGTTAAGCATCCGACACTTGATTTTGGCTCAGGTCATGATCTCACTGTCATGAGATAGAGCCCCGCATCCGGCTAAGTGCAGAGCCTGCTTGGGATTATCTCTCTCTCCCTTTCTCTGCCCCTTCCCCACTCATTCTCTCTCTCTCTCTCTCTCTCTCTCTCTCTCTGTCTCTCTCTCAAAATAAATAAATAAACTTAAAAAAACAGTTTTCCATACTCTTGAATTCATTTTATAGAAAGAGTGATATCTTAGAATCACTTTGCTGTACAAAAATTATAGAAGAGATAAATTTTAAATATACTGTATAGCAATTTATTCTTTTAAGAAATGGTACAGTCAAAATCATTGTATTATGATTATTATCATAATTATTATTATTATTTACCCCTAACGTAAAATATTAAAGGTCACATTTATTGAAGCTTACAGGATACTCTGGCTTGAACTAGAAAAAAAGATGGAATCCTACGCACTCATCTCTTACCATCTTTAAACTATCTTAGCCTACATATTGCCTGAAGTAAATATTTACTAGTGGTTAATATGGTCCAATCTTGAAATAACATGTAGTTCATAAATGAAAGTTGAAAAAACTGAGTTTGGTTGGAGAGCAAGCTCGAGTTATCTAACCTAGGGACTTCTTTGCATGTTTTCCCTTTAGGCACTAAGATCTTGACTTAATTTTCTGTGTGTACGTGTCTGTCCCAATATGTATGTATGTATGTATGTATGTATCATTATTTTAAATATAATTTATTGTCAAGTTGGCTAACATACAGTGAGTACAGTGTGCTCTTGGTTTTGGGGGTAGATTCCCGTGATTCATCGCTTACATACAACACCCAGTGGTCATCCCAACAAATGCCCTCCTCAATGCCCATCACTCATTTGCCCCTCTCCCCCTCCACCCGCATCAACCCTCAGTTTGTTCTCTGTATTTAAGAGTCTCTTATGGTTTTAAATTGACTTTAGGTATCTCTTGATACACAGCTACCTAAATAATTAGTAAGGGGTCTATAGGGAAAAATATATTTAAACTCACCCTAATGTAATTCTGAAATTTTTTCTCTGAAGGTTATGTTTAAGGGAACACACACCATTAAAATTTGGAAGCAGATTTCCACTCTGATGCCCTCACAGGGGGGTACGTAGCATTAAAAGGTCTATATGGCAAGGCATTACCAAATAGTTTATGCAAATCTGTAGCAACACTGTCTTCAAATAAGGATCTCAGTTTCAATCCATTTTTCAGAAATGCATTTGCTCCTCTTTAGAGGGAAATCTGGCTCCACATGAAGAGACAAAGAACAATCCTAAAGTCAATGCTCATTTCTTTACCTATGATACTGTTGATATTTTCTTATCAAATCAAACCAAACATAATTTGGGCCTCCTTAGAATATTTTAAAATAAGCATCCTTATGAGATGCTATAAGTGTAAAGTATGAAAATTAACATCCATGCATGAAGTTGTCTATAATGCATGCTCCTTTATAAAAACAATACAATGAGAGCAATAGAGGTCGTGTTAAAGTATAAAGCTTTAACCATATTGCCAATCCTTTATGTAAAGTGAAAATAGTAAAGTGTGCAGGACTCGATTCTACAGAGTTTGAATAAAAGGGAGACAGACATTTTCTCAATTTCTGCAACCAAGGGAGTTAGTCGACGTGGGGTAAAGAAATCTGTTAAGTCTTTATATTAAATCATCATTACAGTTTTTTAACTACAAATGGATAAATGCTATTTCCAACAAATATGTTCACTTGAAAAATTCTCAATAATTTTAAGGTAAATTTAGAAGCAGCAAATTTAGGAACTTCATATTTGATATTTCATCCATTTTGTACTGCTTGTGGTACATAACTAGGTGATTAAAAAAGAAGATATAAAAGATAGCCTAGCAAGTAAAAAATAGTGATTACTTCTATATCCACAGGGACCTCAAAAAATGGAAAGGGGGCTGGGGTTTTCAACCGTAAATTTATGTCATTAAAGAATTGTCAATTAAACAAAACACTCAGCAGAAAGATAAAATAAAAATGTAAATCTTTTAGTGTATTCTATAGATGAATAGTTCTATTTTCTCCTTTTATGTTTATATAATTAATTTTGAGTCATTTTATATGCTTTAAGCATGTTAGCTATCATTCCAGAGGCATAAACCTGGCTATTTTATTCAAAATATCGATTAATGCATAGTATAAATGGATTTTCTCTTATACTTATCAAACACTATGCAAATACAGAAATATACTTCATAGAAATGTTGAAGTAAACAAGTTATACTATATCCCAGGAGTGAATACTAAGACATTTCTGTCCTCTTCTCTTAGCTAATGCAGTTTTTAGAAGTAAAATTCATCCTCTAGGAAAACAGACAAAACCAAAAACAAAACCTAGACCATAAGAGCTTCAGGTATTATAAGAGTGTCTATGTAAAAATTTAAACAAAATCATTATATATGTTTTTCTATGTTAACTTCAAAGATAATTCGTTTAGATAGAAATCACTATCTTAAATATTCTTACAAAAATGTATCGTAAAAAAACTTCATCCTAACAGCAAACGTACCAAGCTGGTTTAAATGTAAGTTGCGCTTCGTTATATCTCGAAGAACACCTACAGTCATTGTTTATTAATTACAAAAGAAAGTGGATGTAAGTTTACAGATCTTCTTAACGTTTTTTTTTTTTTTTAAACGCGGGCATGGTGACTACTGGATTGCTTTTTATGCTAAGAGCACTCTGTTCATTCACAATTTGAAGCTTGCACATAGTGTCCAATAATGGTAAAGCACTTGCAAAAATGTTGCACCTGGGACAGGGAGGAGTGAGGAGAGCAAAGGTCAAATCCAGGCCTTAATAAGCATTGACTAAACAGACTTTAGACTCAGTGAAAAGTCCAGACGACCCCTGCAGCGTCATCTTACAGCTCTGATTTTCTTCTTTTCAAGATGTAGTATAATCCATAAATACAACCAAATCACTAGCAGCTTAGGCTTTGGTTTGATTTTTATCTTCCAGGGCTTGTTCCCCACCTCTTCACAGAGATTTGAAAAATTAACCCTTTTCTGTCCTCAGACTAACCAAAGAACGAATTTCTTCCTGGTCACTGTTGTCAGCTTAAATCTTTACGTCCTTTCAGGGTGAGGGGAACACATTGTGAAGTGCTTACAACAACCAGAGCATTGGTATTTTCTCCCACTGAACGTCGACGAATATCCTAGCGATGGCTGATAGTACCAAGGCAATCAGACGACTGTACAAATCAGTGAAAAATGTCTCTTTTATGAATGCTTCTAAACAATAAACATAATACTTAAAACCTTAAATAGAATTTTGGTTCAGTTCTGGTTTCCCATCACACAGAGAGGTTGCATTTACCTACAGATTACTAGATAACCCATATGCATGATAAACATATAATTAACTCGAATCAACTTTTCGACATATTCGCCTCGTTTTGGACCGTCTGGTGCAGTTTCCTCTCTCATATGCTTATGGACATAATCTCTTTTCATACCGTTGTCCTATTCAGCATTTGCTGAGGGAGAGGTTAGGCCCTTTAAATTAAAACAGTAAATTTCCCTGCAGGAAATACACCAAATCAAGTATGAGTTGCAGGAATGAAGGGTCCACCACAAGTGCATTACTTAAGAGAAAACTTCCACTCCAAAGTGGGCATAGTCCACTTGCTGGAAGTGAGAGCTGTTCAATCAAATTCAGTGCAATCTTGTTATTCTGTTTACCACACTGCAGACTTTCAGAATGCCAAAGACATCTGCATCTGCTCCTACACTTATTCTTTTGAGGTCACGTATACCTGGTTGGCCCCACTTCCTTCACAGTTTAAAAATATAAAATTAAAGAAAAAAGACAGCTCTGAGCGTGAACCGTAGCTGCATAATTAAGGATGAGGCAAAGTCTTACCTAAGCAGAAATGGCTGTGAACATAGCAAGCTGGGTGGGAAGCAAGTGTTCAGATGTGTGCTATAGTCTGGGGAAGGATTCTTCAGAAGGAACGTGGAAACAGATACAAATGGTGCCCCCAGAGAATTAAAGGGGCCTGGGTTTCTCAAGGATCTCTGTTTCTGACTGATGATCACAGGCTTACAGAACAGCAGAGGGGATATAGTGAGGGGCAGACATCTTACACAGCTGCAAAGCTCCCAAAACTGATTATAGTTTCTCCTGTGCTCTTCATCTAAAGAATTAGGATGTACAGGAAAACAGAGTAGCAAATTTCAACCATGACCCCGTATAAATAAAAAGAGTAAAGCTCATTTAAAATGCGTGATTATCTATGATCCTGCAGAATCGAGGTCTATTTTTCAGAATAACATGGAAGAAGAGAAAGTGGGAGTAACTCCCAGTTGTATTCCTTGTTTTTACCTATCTTTTTTGACCATCTTAGCTTCAACCATCTGAAATTACTCTGCCAATATAATTTTCACTATTTTTCTCAAGATCCCATTATCCGTTATCTCCTACATAAGAGCCACATTCACTTTCATTTGGAATCTGTTATTTTTAAAAGTAAAACTAAGCTAAAAATATGTATAATTTTTAGACTTTGTGTTTCTTAGGTTTTCTGTTTATATTTTGATGTCTCAAGTCCCTAAATATATTTTATTCATTTCGGGTAGTAGAACAAAAATGTGCTAAATCCCTGCCTTACATATTTTTTCTAATTGATTTTTATGATTCTCAAATCAAGAGGAAAATTTATAAAATATGAGACACCTTAATCAACACATATATTTGGTGCAATGGGAGTTTTAGTATTTTGTTAATACAAATTGACTCATATATATATAATATACATATATGAAAATCTCAGAAATTTAAGTTTTACAAGGTGCATAAAGAATTGACTTTATACGTTGGTGGCATAGAACATGCCTTCATAGATGTGAATCCCATGACCAACCGCATGTCAATTTTTGTGTACTTTTGACGCAAAGAAATTCGTTTTGATCTTATCACTCATAAAAAGCATTTTTCAAACAATTGCATTAGTGTGGCTTTTGATTAGGCATCCCATTTTTGATAACTAGTGGATAAAAGGTTACCTGGATAAGAATAAGCAAAGAATTCCAAATCTGAGACAGTGTTGCTGTGAGGCCAGTGTTTTCTCAATAACAATGATAATTCAGAGTTTTTCTTATCTCTAGCATGTATTTTAAAAATCTGCACCTTTGGTACGGGTTTCTGTCTTTATTAGTCAAAATAATGTCTGTATCAGAAGGATAATTTGTTTTCATCTAACACTTTTGTCATTCTAAAATTACATTTTTAAAAAGGGAACATCTTTAACTTTTTGAAGTAATAAACTATGAAGAAAATTATTTGAGTCAAGAACTTGTCAAGAAGAAAAACACCCTAAAAATTCACATGCCCACTTTACCAGCATATATGATTCGCTACTTAGCCATTGACCTTATAGATCATCTTCAATGTTTGGTATCCTTTACAAATCCAAGTCCAAATGAAATCTCCAGAAAAAAAAAATTATAAATATAATGACTTCACATGTAATGGACCAGGAATTTTATATAGTAGATACTTTCAAGGTAAATTTAACAGTATATATGTGTTTCAATAATAATGATGTGTTCAGATAAGTTTAGTATCATAATTCTTTCATCTTAATTCAATCATTATGCCAATATTGTAATGTTTTTTTAACCCATAAATTGCTTACCAGGTAGTTGAGAGACTATGGAGGTGTGTGATAACTTTTTTTGATTACTTATGAAATGGCAGAAACACCCAACTCAAATAATTTGCATTGAGCATTAATCTTGTAGCTATATTAACATGACTAAATATTAAATGTTTTCAATTAGTTTAGATTGACTAGTAAGGGGAAAACACAAAGACAAAACTGAGGCAGTGAGCCTCACAATGCCTCCACTGATTTCTCCACTGGCCCTTCCTTTGCACATGGTCAATTAGAATTGAAAATCCTGAGCTGATTTCATTCGCTGGAATTTTTAAGCAGGTCAGGAAGAAAGATGTTATTGAAAGGAAAAGTCTCATCTAAATAAGAAAGGAGCACGTGGCCATCTGGTCTTAGCTATACATATAAAAAGTTATTTCAGCTGAACTGCAGACTTGGTGTTTAAAAAGATGTGCCAAAAACCAACCCCAAATCTGTTTACGGTAAAATATCCCAAATGTTTCTTTTTAAACCTCCAAATATGCAATACACAGATCATTTCCTATCTGTGATTCATGAGCCCATTTGACCCCAGCGCCTCACTGAGCTTGACTGAGTTTCAGGCAGTGGAACATTCAATCACTCTTAGAATACTATTCCTTAATGGGATATCAACAGGACCGTGGGTCTTTCGAAAATTGTGAAAATAACTTGGATAGTTTTCACTCAAATTAATTTTGAGGGCTGTTTTGCAGGTAGATTTGACAGAATAAAATCTGAGGCATGAAGCAGCCAAACCAATTTTCCTTCTTTTCTCATTGTGACTTGAGGTTCCTGGGCATTCTCTTTGCGGTGCTCAGATATCCACTCAAAATAACTTCAGGCCTCAAAGCCTAAAGGCTAAGGTTTTTTTTAAAAAAAAAACCCCAATCTGTCTTTTCATAAGAGAAACTGAGTGTGAGTCTACTTTTAGAAACCATCTTCATAATGTAAAGAAACAAAGTTGCTTTAAATAACATTTTATACCTCTTGCCACATTAAAGTCGTCTCTATTTGGACATGATTGAAATATAGTTTGATATGAGGCATTTGCAATAATTACATCATCAACACATTAATTTGGCCATTATTTGACTATGCCCTTCTGCTAGCATAGACATAGCTAGTTGACCTCCCCATGTAAATTTCATTGTGTTAAAATATGTTAATATCCTAATGCAACAGCATTTAAAAATAACTCTGGTTATAATAAAATACCAACAATTATATTTGGTCATCAGACTCTCTTCAAATACATTTTATATATACTGTATCTACACACATGTGCAAGAATACACGATTATAATATCAACATATATGCTAAGCAAGAGTGTAGGTTTTCACTAAAGTCTTCAGAAAAATAATTGAATTAAGAATATTCTCATATATGAAACACAACAATCTTGACAGATCTCTGACATAAGATATCATTGGTTGTTTTTGTGTATTTACTATGTTTGTTCTGCCATTTCAAATAAATCATTACTATTGTGTAAGAAGAATAAACTGTACTATAGTAAATTGTTCTTTCTCCTTTATGCTCTGAAAAACCATTTGTTCTTGAATTGGCGTTACGTAGTTCAACTATTTCAATCAAGTCCATTATCTTCTTCTCTTTGAAAGATGCCTCTTTAGTAACCTGTATTCCCAGTGGGCAATGTCATGTTTTGTTTTTAGAAAGTAGGTGAAATTTAAATCCAACAATTTTTAATTTTTTATGTTTGATAAAACAATTCTTAACTCATGCTCAGGCAAAAACTCCACTATACGCTGGAAAAACTATTTATGTAAAAATTATGGAGTCAGGCCCAAAAATTTCTCAAAAAAGTTATTTATTAGTTCACACTGGAGTCTTTACCCCACAGAATGTCACCTAACTTGTGTGGCTTGTTTTTTCTAAGTACAAAATGTGTCCATTCTTTGAGCTATATACTTTTCTCAACAAAAGTAACATGAAAGCAAAAAAAAGAACAAAACACTTTTTCTCTTGTTTTAAAACAATCACACAATACATCGGCAAGGTTCATCTCATTAATTTGTATGTTGGTGTATAAATAGTGCTGTTCATATACATGTGTCTTACAAATCCTTTCAAAATTAATCCTTTTCCAAGTGTGCAAGAAGGGAGTATTAAGTTCCACTTCCAAAATTTAAAACAGAATTTATCGAATGTTTGGCATATAAGAACTGGTTAAGTATACCTGGCCATTCTAGAATAATAGAGATTAATTTAAATTACATATAAAAACTTAGTAATGAAGAAACATTATGTATGCAAAGTTGTTCTGTATTGATGCCTCAGATATGGCAATATGTTTCAGTAAAATTATTCAACTTTGTTCTATTTGAGTAGAACAAAATAGTACAAGTAAATACACACATTATTAACAATCTGGACACTTCTTTGGTGGATAACTGTCTAGTGTAAAACCCACAAAATAAACTTGAAAACAGATATAAGCTCTACACCGGCCCACAAAATTTTAACCAAATTAACATCTAACCCAGAGCACATGAAATAGGCATTATATTTAAATCATTTGCATATATTCTTTAACCAATAAGTTGAGAGTGAAACAATTTAATATTTGCAAAAATTTAAATGGCAAATAAGAATCACCAAGTCATAACATCTATCAGCATTATAACATTTTTATCCAAGTGATTGCAAAATGTTCTGGAGTTTTACCTCCTATTCATATCATTGAAATTCAACCACCTCTGAAACGTTCAACCAGCATATTAGTAACGCTTCCCAGAACGAAAAAACTCTGCCTGACTACATATATCTTTATAAACATGCCCATGCTGCCCCACAAACACATCTTCAAGAAAGAGATAGCTACAAATAAAATAGTCCTTTCCTGTGGGTGTTGGTTAACCCCACAAACATGTGAACTTCCTATGGGCACACACCCAACAGACATTGGCGATTAGGTGATTGAAAATGTTGCCCACAAAGGCGAAATTTTATATGTGATGACATCACCAGCAAACCCGGGTTTCTCTGTGATATAATGATATAATTGCCTGGCTGAGTGTGTCTCTTGAGTGTGTGTGTGGGGGGGGGGGAGAGGGGGAGAGAGAGAGAGAGAGAGACCAGAGAGCCTTAAAGAACAGCATCATCAGAAATGCTATAACCTTCTGCAAGGTTTGCAAGAATCTTTCCACAGACCTTTGACTTTTTCCAGATTTCTTACAGCTTAAGTTCATTCAAAAATGCATTTCCCCGCACAGGCAAATTATGTTTTGTTTAGTTAGCACACTGTTAATCCTAAAATATCCCCCCGATGGATCTGCTAAGATGAGATTTCTATACCAAATGAGGCATGTGTATCTGTATAATATGATGCAGGACTTGCAGGGTCCCTTGAGACCTGCCTTTGAAAGGATAAGACGTCTTGGTTGTAAAGGTAATGAAAGGGTTAAAAATTGAGGCTGTCTGGGGTAAAAGAAAGGGGATATTGTTGTCTTTAATCTTTCCGCAGTATGTGTAAGACTTCCATCCCGGATCTGCACATAGCAGCGGAATAGGCTCGGCATGCATTGCGTGCAAGCTCCTTGATTGTAGAGGGGGGAAAAAAACCTGGCTGGAGTCCAGACAGGCTGGAGCTCTGTTGATCATTATGTCTAGCCTTCAGGTGTCTCAGCACACAGTGGGCGGCGGTGGGGGAGGTGTAGATAACATGAGAGCAGACAAAGAAAAAAAAATGGTGTATTTTAAAAAGATTATGCGAAAATTTGTGTCCAAGTCCTCTTTAAAAAATGAATCCTACCGTCTTGGACTTTTATAATTAGAACGCAAGCTCTGCTCTGGCAGATCTCTTTAAGCCATAATTAGTTATGTCTGGAGCCTTTGAATAATTCCTTTCAATAATTGATGGAGTTGATACTCTCTTTTAAAAATAAGGAGGGCAATGTTTTCTTACAAACTCTCTTTTTGTTGGAGGCTTTGTCGTTCAGAATCTTCATCAGTCACAATCACGTCGATTTGATTTGCCTTTTAATTTCTTATGAGACTTAGCTTATAACTTTTTAAGAATTTGGATGATTCTAGAAGTAAAGGCATAATGCATTGCTAGATTACCCTAGCTGAATGTAAAAAGAAAGCAATAATACAGGATCATTCTCCCCCATTTGTTTCCAATTATTTTATAAATAAATTTAAAAAAACTGGCTTGTACGTCGCTTCTGTTTGAAACTCCATCAAAAAAACCTTACCAAGAATGTGAGATGCTAAGCATATCGTTTGCCTTCTAGTAAGAAGAAATCCCAAATTATTTTATTCTTCAAGCATTCTTCTATAAAGAAGCTTCCGCATGCTTCCTCCCCACCCCCACATCCTCACTCCACCCTATTAGGAATTTCAAAAAAAAAAATCTTTATACATGGAAGGCTGGATCCTGATACAGAAAGCTGTCTTTTCCTTCTGTCTTTACACTGACCACTTTACACGGTCACCTTTCACTTCTGCCGGGACTTTATTTCACATTTTGTGGACTAAAATGCTGAAACCAGTTCAGTCTCTATCATTATTATGAAATGAAAAGTGGTAGTTAAAAAACATAAATAAAAAGAAAGCTCTGGCTTGAAGCCATTGTTCAGAATTTCAGAGCTATTTGCCCCCAAGTGTCTTAGCAGTCTTTCATAGCTAATTATAATAACTGTCAGATGTCTGGAAAGTCTATGGTACCCTTGTCAGTGGAGTCAGCAAAGTTTGTCTTTTATTTTTCTTGGGGACAGATCAGATCTGATTAGACATAAAGAATGAAAAGAAGTGAAGTAACTACATATGTGTGTGCCTTCATTTTTTCTTATGAACAAAGCAGCATACTGGAGCAATGTTCCGGGGTGCAGCTTCCTGCAGCTACTCTTTGGAATGCCTGACTTTTATTTTTAATTCTTTATCTTTAACGTAATAAAGCATGCAACAATTGTCCCTGAAACATTTTCCTGCCTGCTGAACACCCTTCCGTACACGTATAAAAGAGTACCCTAAAAAATCTTCAAATATTTGATGCTTATGACATAAAACTATTTTAATCAGTACACTTGACGGAAAGAAATGTATACTTACAATTTCAAAATGGTTATTTGTGCTAGTTCCTTGTCCCCGGAGGCATAGCAGAGGCTTTTGCCAGACTGTCCCTGACGCAGGTGCAGAATCCCCGTTTTCATGACAGAGGGAGGTAGGAAAGTGCTTCATAAAGTCACTCGGAACTCAGCCACTTGTGCTCAGGCATCCTTGCTCCTGTGAAAGCTGTACTATCTGCAGTTCTGAATTGAACTAAATTACAGCCCATGTGAAAGACAGAGGCAGCGAGTCATGTGGGAGATACACAGCCATCCTATTGGCCACCAAGACATAGCTTAGGCATTCTGCCTTTTCCACCATTGGTGAATAGTTAAAACTGAAAGCATCTGGATCCTCCTCTTGAGTTTATTTGTCCTTTATGTGTGGAAGAATGACTGTAGGATTTTACAGTGACAGAATTAGTTAAGAAAGGGACTGAAGTCATCCTTCACAGAAACCAGTGGGAGGAGATTGGAAGCTCAGCTTTTTCAAGATTTTTCTTTCCTTTTTATCCCCCTGCCCTGCAGTTTTGTCTGTGATTTGCCTGGTTGCCTGTCAGAAAAACGTGTGTGTGTGTGTGTGTGTGTGTGTGTGTGTGTGTGTGTGTTTTCCCAGTTAACTTTGGAGGTGACAGAAAGTAAATTCTCATCTCATTCCTTTGTGGAACTCAATCACATTTGGAAGCACAAAATCATTTTCTTTTTGTCAATCATGAATTTTCAGATTTTATTTTGATACACAAGCTTTATGCAGTTCTAAACTAGCAGACTAAATTATTCAATAGTGACCCAGAAATAGAATTAACTTTTTTGAGTTGCTGCTGCTGAAAGCAGGGGGAAAAATAACTCTGGAAAACATTAAAAGGCAACAATGTCAAAGAAATCAAAGTAAGGGCTTCAGCTAAGCAGGGCTGGAGAGGAAGTATAATTTTTCTAAAGTCATTCTTTAATTTAGCACTTACGGTAATGCAAAACTGTAATAATACTGACAGCCAGAATTTATTTTTCAGTTACTTCAGGATGATTTCATTCACCCGATTCCTAAAAATCACTGGTGCATTTGTAAAGATTTAGGGGTGCAAGTTACCCAAGAGATGATCAAATCCCATATTTCTAGGGTTGAAGGTGAGGAAGGCAGTCTCTGACAAATACTAACTATCCATTCACACTGATCCGCAGAGTTATGCAAAACAAATGGATAGCGAAGTGAATAGGAGTTCGCTCTTTCTTGTGTGCCTACCAAGACATAATCACTCTTGTTTAATTCAATCATTACAACAATCCATAGAGTCCCTTTTATTACTTTCGATACTCTGTGGCAAAGACAGATAATTTGCTACCATGTTTTGAACCCATATTTGACTGATTTCATGTCCTTGTTTTTCAAATAGATATGTTCCCTTCTAAAACAATAATGGTTATCTCTTATAGGTATCTTCCTTTTGTGTATGCGAGGTAATGTGCACAGCACTTCATATCATCTTGTTCAATCCTTACAACTATTAATAGCTTAGTTATTCTGTTATCCCCACTTTGTAGATGAGAAAATGGGGTTTATACTACCCAGTGTCATAAAGTTGGTAGGTGGTGGCACTTTATTCAAACCAATTCTCATCCATTTTACTACGCATTGTATAGAGATTGTCATCATGATGTTGAATAAGATGATCTTTTTTCCTTCCTCCTTTCCTTCCTCCCTTCCTTCCTTCCTTCCTTCCTTCCTTCCTTCCTTCCTTCCTTCCTTTTTCTTTCTGGTATAATACATTTGAATGTTTCGGCATAAACAGAGAATATACAGTCATGTAAGTGTGCTTAGATCAGACCTAGACCATACCATTAAAAGTGACCCTAATGTGACTATAAATAGGCATTAGCGTAGCAGGCATGGAGCCATATTTTTCTTTGGGCCTCACAAGAGAGCCCCTCCATAGAATCTTGTAACAATGGAAGCTTCCATATTTGTTGAAGGAATGCATTTTCCCAGAACATTAGTCTGGAGTTTAAGGAGTCCTGCAACTGGTTTGGAGCTTGAAACCCATGAATTAATAGGATCAGACAAGTCATGGATCCTTTCCAAAATGGCATCAAAAATTCCATTTCTGCTAGGGAAATATCAAGAGTCCTCCTGGAGTTTTTTGAATGTGTCCCTCCTCCAGCCTAAGGAACTTGCATTCACTCCTCCTCATCTCCATGTGGCCTATTTGTAGACTGGAGGCAATTCCTGAAGGAAATATGACTGCATCCTCACAACCTATGCAATCTAAAGTACACACTGCTATCTCCTAGAGTGTGTTGTAGCTAGAATAGGTTATGCAGGTCCTAAGTAGAATTAGAAGATAATTTTTAGTCCTCTTCTTTTTTGAATATTTTTTTCATTGAGTGGTGCTTAGTTTCCCATAAATTGTTGCCACCCCATCCAGAATCTTGCTAGTTCTGTCTTCTCATACAACACTCAAGTGATAATATTATGTTATCTTATTTTTATTAAGTTTCTCTACTATAGTGTAAATATTTCAAGGGCTGAATTGTATTTCACTATTTTTAATCCCTCTTAATTCCTATCATAGTAGAGATGACACTAATTTTTGCTGTTTGTTTGTTTGTTTGTTTGTTTTGCAGTGACCTATTCACTGGTGGCCAACAGATCACAAAAAAAAAAAATCTGATAAATAATGCTAGTGTGTTAAAAAGAATATTTTTTTTTTAATTTTTTTTTCAACGTTTTTTATTTATTTTGGGGACAGAGAGAGACAGAGCATGAACAGGGGAGGGGCAGAGAGAGAGAGGGAGACACAGAATCGGAAACAGGCTCCAGGCTCCGAGCCATCAGCCCAGAGCCTGACGCGGGGCTCGAACTCACGGACCGCGAGATCGTGACCTGGCTGAAGTCGGACGCTTAACCGACTGCGCCACCCAGGCGCCCCAAAAAGAATATTTTAAAATAAAGTCCAGATAAATGAATCAGACACTGGAGGACAAATAGGGAAACTATTTTGAGGCCACAGATTCTCACCGGTTTTGGTCTAAATTAATCATACAGGACACTTACACTGATTTAAACTAATGGTCGCAAGATTGGCACACAGTTACCTAACTCCTCCTTGTTGTCTTCAGTCCTTATTCACTGGACACAAGGCTTCTGGGTCTCAGATTCCCCCTTCATCTCTAGTTCTGCCATCACCCTGGTTGAGTTCAATGCTCATACAGGCAATCCAATCAACACTCTAATATCTGACTTCACTGATCTCAATTCTGATGATGGGGCCGCCTCCACTCCCACCACAATCACTCCACACAAACTGTAGATTGGAAAAGTGTACTGTTAATACTGCAAAGTCAAGTCACCTACTCTCTACCATTTCCACCCTTCTACACCTCTTTTTCAACCTTTTCTGATACCTCCAATTCTCTGGCTCCTCCATTGTCTCTTTATCTATCATTCTCTTCCATGTTCCATTCCCTTTCCTTTCATACGCCTTGCCCTAGTATAGCCATATTTCATGACATCATACCACATCTGGTCAAGATACCCAACTTTCTTGCCTGGTTTGCCTTTTGATGTCCCATCAGTTCCACCAGGCAAAATCCAATTTAGGATAAATACAGAGGATAATCTCCTCTATTCTGGGCTTCCAAGGGCTGCTAGATAAAAATCAAATCCATCTATAAAAGACGTCACTATAAGTTCAGAGTCTCCAGATTTGACTACTCAATGCTGCATAAAACTTAAGTTTGCTCACTCAGCTTTTTCTCATTTTTCACAATGCTATCCACTCTTTTTTTCTCTCTCTACTCTTTCTCCCTAGATTGCATTGCCTTCCCATCCTTAGGGGAACTAACTTGCCAAAATGTAGATTCATCCTTTTCTCATTCTTTCCCATTACAATGGAAAAGTTTTTCAACCTACCTAAGACAAATCAGTTACAGTGTTCTTAGATAACTCCTCCTGCTCTTTTCAGAAAACTTTTCTTAAATGTCTCTACTTTTCTCAAATTGTCAGCAGCTCCTTGCCTACAAAGTTTTTTTTACTAGCATTTTAAGATGCTCAAGGGTCTTCGATATTTAAAAATCCTTGCCTTAGGTACCAGGTCCCCCATCCTGTATTGTGTCTTTCCTGGGTAAACCTCTTAAATGATTTTAGTGACATTCACTATTTGTAGTTTCTTTTTTGTCATTTCTCTACTTATGCAATCTGGCTTGTGTCCTTGCCATATATATATATATATATATATATATATATATATATATATATATCAGACTTTCCTCAAAATGTTTGATTCATTGTTCCCACTGCCTGGAACACCTTTGTCCTAGATCTTTACCTGTTGGCTTCCTCATCATCTGTTTCTCTTCACATGTTACTGCTCAGGCAAACTGTCCTTCATAGAATGACACCCACCTATTATCCAATCTAATTTATTGCCTGGATTTGTTTTTTGCCCATTGAACTTATTATCATCAGAAAATATATCAGTTTCCAAATGTACTTGTCTGCCATATGTCTCTCCCCACCTGAATATGAGCCTTGTTTTCTGAAGTTTGTTGTGTTTATTGTTCACACTTTGAGCTAAAAAATTCCAAATATCCTATATAACAGCCATTCAGTATGTTCAGCTGCAAAGGACTGGTTGAGAAAATGAAACTGAATAAAATGTCCAATGCAGTGGTGATGGAAATAAAATTAAAATAACACCAATAAGTTATTTTTGTGTTTATATGTTTTGCTGATTCTTTAAAATTTGTATCTATGTGCTTTTATAATTATTTAAGTCCAGTAAATAAATAAAAAGAGTATATCTATATTTTTGTTACATAAAGATACTCTTTCTAGGGTGCCTGGGTGGCTCAGTCAGTTAAGAATCTGACTCTTGATTTCGGCTCAGGTCATAATCTCAAGGTTCATGAGTTCAAACCCCATGTCAGGCTCTGTGCTGACAGCATAGAGCCTGCTTGGAACTCTCTGTCTCTCCCTGGCTTTCTCTCTCTCTCAAAAGTAAATAAATAAATATTTACAAAAAATAAAGATACTCTTTCTACATTAAAAAGCTCAATTTATACTTTCAACTTTCTGAAGGAAAATGTCATTGATGGAAGAATTGGACCTTCTAAATTGCATATTATTAAATAATCCCAGAATACATACCATATTATAAATCCTAAAATGTCTTTAAGAAACACATTTACCAGTAACTGTCTTTTATACGTACAGTACTTGATATGTACTTGATATATCTTATATTTCAAAGCTCTTTAAGGCCCACTGTTATATTGGATATTTACAATAACTCAGTGAGAAAAGTATTGCTATCCCCTTGACTATGTACAGAGAGACCAAGATGTGGAAAATTACATGATTTATAGAAACAATGCAACATAGAAACAGTACCATGTCTCTGCACTCGCAACACAAGGTATGATGTCATGAGATGTGGGCTATACGAGGGCAGGAGGTTAAGAGTTCCGTAGCTCAAATATGCAAGTATTAAATTATTGGATTATGTTAAGCCTTCTAACTTGGCCTCAACTTTGTATTCTGAAATAAAGGACACATAGAAATTTCTGCTTTTCACATATTTACATACAAAATGTTTTTTGTTATAAAATTAGCTGTTGGTAGTAATTTTGTTTGTTTGTCATGGGTGGTCTGAGACTTGGGTGGGAAAATTGGGATCAGACGAAAATGAGAGATATCTGAGCAGGAAGTCTCTCAACTGTTCTGAATTTATAATGAGCACATATTGGGATGTGTGGTCAGATCTCAGGGAGTTGGGCCAAACATACTGAAGAGTTTGCTTCTTACTCTTTTTTTTTTCTTTTTCTTTTTTTTGAACTTCATAAAAGACAAACCTTTTATGAACTTAGATGTTTACCTTTAAGTGACTGAAATGCTTTTGATTTTTCTCAGTTTATTACCCTGTCTTGAGTGTGATGTTCACATTTCCTATAAGTAAAAATTGATATCCAGACATAGAGCATTTCCCAAATATGCACATGATTAATGTAGAACACAGTAAAAACCCTACTATTTTGGCTTGTCACTTTTCATGTGGCTGTTTTGGCATAAAGTGAACAAGCGAGAGAAGTAGGCTGACCTACTGTTGTCTTAAATCTCCCGACTTCTAATGCCTTTGATGATCAAAAGCAAAGTGCATTTTCTGTTCCAATCAGAAGGAAACAGCTATGTGGACAGCATACAATCTATAAACAGAGACTCTAATTTTTAGAACAAAAGTCACCAAAACAAGGTATCATCATTAGCTTGTCTCAGATTAAAATAACACAATTACATTTATGTAAAAGAACAATGATTTCATTAGAGTCTTAATTTCACTTATCAGTACATCTTTTGAGTGTTTATATCTACCTACCACACAGCAATGCTTTTCTAACACTAATGTGCCCATGAATTACCTTGGACTTGGTTTAAAGCTGGTTCCGTAGGTGGGGGGCATGGTTTTAGATTCAGCATGTCTGTCTAGCAATCTCCCTTGTGATGCTGATGATGCTGGTCAGCTGAGGACACTTTTATTAGCAAGGCTCTGGAAGCCACTTAGAAGTATTAGATTAGAACATAGCGTTAGGGACCAACTACTCAATACGGCTTACTAATTATCTCCAGTGGGAGAATTTCTCTCATTTCCTTCCCCCCCCCCTTTCTTCTCAGCTGTCCATTTTCTCCCTCACCCTCCACATTTTGTCACACCTTGCTATCACTTGGCGTATGATGTTTCATGCAGTTGCTGAACTCCAGGTGATGCCTTTAAAAAAGGGGCACAACATTCTTATCTGATCCTCAGCCACACGGCAGCCAAACAGAATATATAAAATGTCTGCTGAGCCATGCCACAGCTCCTGCTCAGAGTACTGCTACTTTATTTCTCCATTTGAGATATTACAGTCATCTTTAATCCAGATTTGCACTCTGGTATGATCTCACTTAGTCCTTGAATTTTTTTGGTGGGGGGGACTTAAAACTATGAAAACTAATTTTTGCCTAGTTTTTGTTATATTTTTATGCCAAAATAAATTTTAAAATAATATATATTTTTTTTCCTGAAATGCTTGCTCAACATTTTGCTGGACTGATTTTTTTTTTACAAATATTGAAAACTTTATTTGAAGTCAGAAATGCCCACTTTCATTATTTCTATTCAATATTCTACTGGTTGCCCTAACAGATACAACAAAACATTAACAAACAAAAAGAAATAAAAAGCACTAAGGATTGAAAAGAAATGGATAAAACTGATATTGTTTACATGATTGTGGAACGACAACATACAAAAGAATCTGTAAACTTTTAGAATTGACAATAAATGTAGCAAAGTTGCTGAGTACAAGAAAAATCAATATACAAGAATAATTATATTTTTATAAAACACAATAATTGTATTTGTGGCTAGTAAGCAACAAAAAGTAGAAAATAAAATTTTAGAAAGATCATTTATGATAGCACCAAAATAATCAAAATATTTGAGGAATCTAATGAAAGATGTGTAAGACTTATGTACCAAAAACTAATTAACATTACTGAGAGAAATTAAAGATTTAAGCAATTAAAGAGATATACCATGTTCATGAATTTTTAGGCTATCAAGTCCCCACAAATTAATCTATATATCTACTGCAGTCCCAATATAATTTATAGCAGTTACAGACTAAATGTTTCTGTCCCCCCAAAATCCATATGTTGAAACCCTTAACACCCACTGTAATGATATTAAAACATAGGGCGTTTGGAAGGTAATTAGGTCATATGGCTGGAGTTTTCATGGATGGGATTAGTGCCCTTATAAGAAGAAATATTTATTTATTTATTTATTTATTTATTTATTTTTAATCTTCTTTTTTAATTTTATTTTTAATTTTATTTATTTTTTTTTAATATATGAAATTTATTGTTGGACTGCTTTTGTTAAAGAGCATTCTCCAGTGGTGTTGTTCCACAAGACAGCACCTGCATGAATAAATATAATTAGGTAAGATATTTATCCATTTGGATATCCAGTGGTGAAAATTTTAGGCAATGACTACTTGGAGAGGAAACATTTTGGTAAGAGGTGAGATTATTTTATGATCCTTAAATAACACCATTAAGTGATGTGCTATCTACTGCATTCTGGGTTTGGCATTTGTTTTTTCTAATATCACACATATGAGTAACTTAAGCTGTTCTAGCTTCCTTGGTATAAATTGAGTATCCATATGGTAGTAACACAGTGAAATGCCAAGGTTGAAGTACTTTCAGCCCTATTTAGGGAGTTGTAAATATTTATGGAAACTTCTGTAGAATGCTCATTTAGTCTTCCCAGGACTCTTTCACGAAAATTTCTTTTCTGTTATTTCTTACTTATCTTCAAAAATAATCCTCAGGCTATGATAATGACTGAATGGATAACTGTATTTAGTGAAAGTGCCTTCTAGGCAATTAACTTTAAGAAATTATCTTATTGACCCTAGAAAATAAAATAAAGAAGTCACAAAGAATAATAATTCACTCCACAACTCTAGTTTCTTAACCTACGTAAGTGCATGGCTTTCACAGACACACCAAATTATCTATTAAGATCTTCAATTATGAAAATTGTTAGCCTTACCAGACATCACATTACTTTTGAGTTGTATCTATATACTCAATTCCAAGTCTACTTCCAACTCTTGGGTGGTCTAAAATTGAGATAATTAATTAAACCCTTTGAAAAGCATCTGCCATGCACATTTTGTCTTGGATGAAAGAAATCATTTCATGCTTTACTTAAGGAAAGTTAATACCCAAAGGCTGCACATTAGCGCTGTCTTGAATTAGAACTTACCAAATCTGAAAATTGGTTACTCACATGCAATCTTCTTTAATAACTTATGAAAATTTAAATTAAATTGGATTAATAATTTATGCTGAAAGTTTTATCAGTGAAGCTTGAAATTTTAAAGTTTCAGAATAAGCAATGAAATTTTCAGTTAGAAAAATGGGTTGTTGGATGTGCTTTTCAATATTATTTTAAAATACTTTGAAAACAGGAAAAAAATCCTTCTTGTCTATATAAAACTTTGAATATATAAATCCTTCTTGTCTATATAAAAATTATTGAAAGAAGGGTTACAAAGAAAATGGAATCATTCTGCTGCCTTCCCCAAATGGATTATTTTTTCCACTTGTACGGATTTGGGAGGTGAGGGGGGATAGTAACATCACTGGGCTGCTTTAACAGATGATTGTTATGTTGTAAATTTCTGGGTTGAGCTTTAGCACTACAAATGGGCTCATGGAATGGAAAGCAAATGATAAAAATATGCTTCTTAGTGAGGACAGAAAGGACTCTACAGTGGGCACAATCGGCTGTGAAGCATGCTAGAATATGAGCTGCAGATCCGGGCATGAGTAAAAGAAAGCAGGAATGGATGGAGCGTACTAAGATGATTGTAGACTGGTCCTTAGGTTGATAGCTACTAGATCAAATAAAAATGCAGTGGCCAATATCTAGCCAAGAACACCTGGGAGGATGTGGAGGCATGGCAGGGAGAAAAGGCATTTAAGTCCCACTGTCAGGTATTTCTTATTGAGAGAATTCCTGCCAGCAGCTACAGGTAGACAGGAATAGACTGCATGCCTCTTGGATACTTTCTAGAAAGTCTCATCACAGCGTTTCATCCACACACTGCAACTGGAGCAGTTGTCTGCTATTACCTAGCCCACCATGTGTTGGTCCAGAGATGGGACTTCATCTAAGCCCAGCTAACTAGGAATTTGAACTTGTGACTAAAAGATTTTAGCGTTAGTCGATAGACTATACAGGATTGATGGTCCATTTTCAGCAAGACCGTAGACTAGGAAGTAAAGCAAATCATCAGCAAGAATTAGGAGTGATGCACAGGAGCTTACAGATGTGGACGGTACAGTTCTTGAATTTTCTATAATGCCATAGTCTGGTCTCGGTCCTAAGAGTTGGTTATGTTCTGACCCTCGGATTTCCTGCCATCTTTCCTTCAACCCCCAAAGACATATGTTCCTTTGATTCAGATGAGACAAAGTTCGGTTACAGAAAGACATCCATTCCGTACAGGTGTGGTGCAACTTCTGATCACAACCATCGTATGATATGTAAATTAACCTCACTTTCCTTCTAACTTGTGTAATAAATTGCATTTGAATAGAAAAACACATATCCCTTTTATCAGTCACTTCAAGTCCCATGGAGTGACTGCAAAATTGCCCTTAAGTTTGCCTCAAGCACCATATGAGGCCTAAACATTTTCTTCATTTATAATATGCATAGTAAGATTAAATCAGTCAGCCAATAAATATTTATTGACAACGTACTATTACCTAGCACTATCATTAGTTGAGAAAATGAAAATGAGGATAATGACTTTTCTTACCTCACAGGAAGAGATAAGGTATAGAATCATTGAAATGCACCTAAAATAATAAATGTGGCATTGACTTCTAGGCTTCTGTTGATATATTGAATTATATGTAATGTATTATATATAATCCAAAAATGGAAAAACTAATCTTGGCATTAAGGAAGTAAAAGTCCAGTCAACACTAAGAGCATTGCTCTGCAAATATCTCTTACAACTCTTTCCTTCTGATTTGGAGTGTTCTGTAGTGCCTGTAAATGGTACGATTTTCATTAAGCTCTTTGAGAGAGCTTTTTATCAATGTTTTGAGTTCATCTCCATCATTTCACGTTTACTGATTCTCTCATTGAACTAGAGTCAAATCAACTCCCAGGGGAGGGAAACTCAAATGACACTGATGTATTTCATTCGATTCTGATTTCCAACCCTAAATTAGAGTTTGTCAAAATACTCAGGGTTTTATAAATAATAAGATATCACTTTTCTTATTTGCTTATATTCATGAAAACAAAAGTGAGATCAAACTTCTCATCCCCCCAAAGAATTTCAATTACAAGGACTTTCCTCTCTCTACCCTCTGCTCCCTAAAGCCACATCCTTTGTAGCTCTTACCAGTTCCAGATTGCTGCAAACCTTGATCTCTTCAGATCCTTGTTATGAAATTCATAAAGCTCTCTGGCTCTCAACTTTCACATTCATTCATTCCTCTTCCCATTGTGCCCTGCTGTTTCAGGGAAGTAGAAATGTACTAAGACCCTTTGCACCCATGAGCAGAAGTGATGCTATCATAAAGTGTTCTGTAATGATACACATCTTTTAGCTACTGTGTCTCTAAAATTCAGAACTGCTAAATATATTTGAGCTGCCCTTTCATGCCATTTTCCAGAATATTAAGGCATCTAATTAAATTATGCATGCTGCCTTGACCAAATAAGGCATTTGCTTCATTCTAATGGGGAATGACATTTATTTTCCTATCCTAAAAGAATTCCAGAGTTTTCCTTGTAATAAAGGCTAATTTTATCTCTAATATGGTAACTACATAGATATAACCACACAATTTCTCTTTGTTTAGTTTTTTTTTTTTTTCAGATTAGACCTCTTAATTTAAAGAGGTAGATTTTCCATACCTGCATCTAAAAATTAACAACAGGCTTGATAACTAACTTCAACTTTTCATCTTGGTTTTATGGCATATGTTCTTGTCATTTCATCAATCTGTGAACTGAACATATCATTTGAATGTACAATTTAGAATCAACATAATTATTTTAAATGGGTTCTTTTGATGTTTCAGATGACTATTGAAATTTATACAATGAGGTCAAATTGCAATTTACAAACTTTTGTGCATATTGAAAGTGATTTCTTTGGCAGTGATATGTTTTCAACAGATGATGATGATGGCAGTTATTCTCTGCTGGTCTGAATTTAATTTTAGTCATTTTTATTATGATATTCTAACCCATGGCATATTAACAAATACATAACTTCTAAAAGTGCTGAATACTCTTTGAGATGCAGTTTATCATACTGTTAAATACTATACATCATAAGCAAACAATTCATGTAGAAAAATGTGCCTGTTCTTTGGAGGGAGGTAAATAGATAAGCTGTCCAAGGTACAAGGAAATAGAGCATAGATAATGCAGGTTTGAGATATTCTCTTGCTTAAGTGATGCATTAAATCAATATTCTGCAAAGTCTTTTTCTTGTTATGTTATTTACTTGGATACTGTCACTATTTTCCATTAAATTGTCTATTTCAGAAGAAATATTTTTCTCAGTTCCCAATTTCATTTGATTAGTATTCTTTAAACTCTTTCACTATATATGCAAATTATCAACTATTTCCATTATGTCACTCTTCTGCTCAAAAACCTTCAATGGTTCTGTATCTCTTGTCTCATCATATGTAACCAATTTTTCCCCCTGATTTTCAAGATCTATGGTGTCTGTGTCTTCTAGCTGTGGAACGTTATTTCCTAGTATTACCTAACATTCTCCCTAATGCAGTCAGGGCTGCTTCCAGCTGTCATATAAACATACCATGTTAGTTTCATCTGCCACAACTTTACCCTCTTCCTCCTGGTCTTATTCCTCCTTCGTGTGTGTGTGTGTGTGTGTGTGTGTGTGTGTGTAATGCGTTTTCTCCTCATCCCTTTCCTCAATCTTTAAAGGTTGAAGACCTTCCTTCCTAAAGCCTTCTCTTATTCTCTCAAAAAATAATTGTCATTAAAAAAAATCCCGTACACATAAGCACATGTAGTCTCTAACCACATAATATAAGTCTTCTCATATTTTATTTATTCTAGTAGGCATTATCATATATTAGGAGGCTCACTATGTCTATTCATTTAGTATAAATGAATACAGCAAGGTAATGATTTGTTTAGTTTTATGATTTGTCCACATATGAGCCAGAATCAAGAAACCAACCAAGTCTGAATCCAAAACATTCCCCATCACCCTTCTAAGCTATCTATAACTCATGAATGATTTCTCCATTGTTAAATTCCATGTAATACAGGAGGTAGTAAACATGAAACCCTGGCAGAATAAGATCATATGAATCAATACTCTCATACATTGTTTTAAACCAGCTGAAATGGCTGAAGGTCTGGATCTTGCTGAACTAGTTCACTTCTCTCTGTTGCCTTTAAAACTCTGTAATTCCTTAACAGCAGTTTGTGGTTTTTTTCTTTTTCTGAGATGATAAAGCACTGTAGACATACTTGGCATTCAATAAAAACATTTTCAATGGGAATGTTATAATTCAAATCATGATTATAAGGAATCTTGGCAAATCAGTTTGATTCATGTATGCTGGGACTTAAGAAAAAATACATCATTGGTAACACCTGTCATAAAATCTTCAGGTAAGAAATTAAAAAGTACTTAATACAAGGTGAGTATTGAAAAATATTTGTTCATGAATGAACAACCCAACTTTAAAAATGAACACGGGATTGTACCATACCTATGAAAGGGGGGGGGGGGTGGAAAGCAAGGTATTCATACATAATAAACTTTAAAATGACATGCATAGAACGAAGTTCAAAAATAACCAAAATAATCCATAAATATTAATAAGATAGATCATTTGTGTCTTTATTTTTGCCACTCCTGAGTGTTCAGTGAATGCTTGGCAATACTAGACAACTTTGTTCAAGCCTCTGAAAAAACGGTTGAAATACTTAGGCTCCCTTGGAATAGGTTTTTACAAATACTTATTGGTTTTTTAAAATATGATCAATGATGTAGTGGGATGATATTGAGTTCTAATCTCATCTCTGGAACCTGTAAATATTACCTTAAATGGTAAAAGATGTAATTAAATATTTGGAGATGGGTAATATCTTGAGATTTTCCAGGTGGGTATAATGTAATCACATTTATAAGTCACCTTATAAGAGAGAGGCACAGGGAGATTTGACACAAGCAGAAAAGACACACACACACACACACACACACACACACACATGTGAAGGTACGATGATGACGGAAGTAGAGACGGGAATGATGTGGCCAGAAACCAAGGAATGCCAGCAGACACCAGAGGCTACAAGCCACAAGGAACAGAATGTAAGTATTAAGGGAAAATGAAAACAAGCTAAATATAATAGAAGAATCACATTATACTTCATAGTTTGTTTAAATCATTCATTCTTATAAATAATTTTTAACTTTGGTGACATCATTTGTATTTTTATGTAATATTCTCCCATAATAACGATATAAAATATTGATTTTAAAATTCAGAATTATTTTATCAAGCTGATTGAGTCAACTATAGAGCTTAACTAGTCAAGTGTTTGTGGAAATAACCTCAAAAGATAAATTCATACTGCCATGAAATGTATTAGTAAGCAAAAGCATGCTTTTTAAAATAAAATCTGATGATAAGACTAAGAATTTTTAAATAAGGATAATAAAGGTTGATTACAAACCACAGATGCGGGATGGTTTTGTAAAAAGGAACGTTACTCAGTGGAGTGTTGAAAAATGTTTGATTTGGGGAGGGGTACAGAGGAGGTAGGAAAGAGTCCTGATTTGTAGCATTTGCTGATTTCCATGATGTAAATGCACCTAATGTGGCTGATGTGACATCACTGAACACATGAGGAGAAGATGTGTACAACTGGCTGCTACAAGCCTATCCAGCGGGGTTTCAATTCCAACCACTAGGTAGTTTTCACATTTGCACTAGACTTTCAAAACAGATTTCTGCAAATGTGCTTACTGTGGTTGCTTACATTCAGGGTTTATTTTCCTACAAGTTATCTGTTTTTATGAGTAATTATCTATATGCTATAAGAATTTCCAGAAATGTGTATGGCCAAATATAGCCTTGCAGAGACAGTTACATGTCAAAACACCTCAATAAATAAACTTTGTATTCTTTTTTTTTTTTTTTTCTGAAAAGACACCACAGAGGGAAGAATGACTAGTTTCCAGGCAGGTTAGCAGAAGGTTTCATGTAAGTGACATGTCTGAGTTAGGTCTGTAGAATAAAAATTCAAAGAGAAGAAGGTTATAACAGTTTATGTAGAGCCTGAAGGGCATGGAGCCTTGAGCGAAAATGGGGCATTGAAACCAAATTTACTGATTTATTTTTAGGGAAATAACTCTGGTGGCAATGTGGGGATTAAACTGATGTAGGGAGAAGATTTGGATTAGGATGAGTGGTTGTGAGAGCAGTATAGACATTGCCAGGCCTACTATGAAAAATTGTAGTCTCTACTTGGAAAACTCTACCTGTGATTAGAAGCCTTAAGTTAAAGAGTTCCTAAGTATCGTGACATGGTGGATATTTCATACATTAAATGTTGACTAAATGGCCCCTGGAACTGGTTTAAAATAAAAAAATTAAATCAAGGAAACTTGGAGGTCCCTTGAGCTGGCCAGATACCCCCTACTGCCTGCATAACCACACATGAACATTTGTTTTTGTGTGATGAATACATTGCCTCAACTGGTTGAATTCATCTTTTTTCTGTGATAACTCAATACAACCATGGTGAGTGTGCAGCAATACAGCCTATACTTTGAATGGGCGGGGCAAAAAGTACATATTCAAGTGGCTGGGTAAGGAAGAAAAACAAGGACAGGAAATGCTATGATCTGCTCTGGGGCATACGGTGGTATAGGAGATGTGGGAATAAGTGAGATAAAGCAAGTTTATCAATTGAACCAAAGGTGGATTAGAAAGGGAGAGAATGGGAGGGGATAGTTGAAGTCTGGCTTTCATTTATTTCAATGGAGAAGGTGGCAGAGGAAATTCTTTGCTTAAGGAAGAGAGTGGTGATATATAAGCAGAGTGGAAAAGGCACTGGAGAAGCTCTGGGAAGCTCTCAAGTGCCCTAAAGATGACAAGAGGAACACCCAAGTCCGTGAGCAGAATGTGTGAGCCATTCTAGACAAAATGAGGAAAGAAAACTAGGCTAACAAGAGCAGGGATGAGGCCACTTGCGAAGCTTCTCCCTCTTTCTAAGCTAAAGTCCTAGTCACATGAATCTAAGAGGAAGGAGTCACATGTCCCTCTTCCATCCATGTAGCGTGCCCAATCCTCCTCATGTAAGGGACTGTTAGGTCCATCCTGCAGTTTTGCAGAAGTCTGCCCACACGGACATTCTGGTAATCCTGCAGTAAAGACAGAAGTCATAGATTTACTATGGGAAGGAGTTGGGCCAGTTTTAGGAACAGGACTTCCAATAAGCAGAAGTACCCCTTACCACTGGGCTATTGAGGACACAGACAGTAAAGACAGAAGAGGTACACCCATCAGAGTTTCACAAATTGGGTTCCGTCTTAAACTCATTAATTTCCAGATTATTTGATAGAGTCACTTGAGCCAACAAAATCCGTGCATTTCTGATAGCTGAGGAATAACCAAACACTCCATGTCAGCAACCGTGCTTCTCTCACTCTTTTCCTGACTTTCGTGGCTTTAATCGGGCATTTTATATGATTGAATTTTTTTTCTTAGCATATCATTAATATCTTTTTTTTTTACTGTTTTTGGTGGTTATCCTAGAGCTTTCAATATGCATTTACAACTAATCCAAGTCCACTTTCAAATAACACAGTGCTGCTTCATGGATAGTGTGAGTACCTTGTAACAACCAAATAATCCTACTTCCTTCTTCCTCTCCCTTCGTATCACTGCTCTCACTAATTTCTCTTATATATAAGTAAACATAAACATGGATAAATACATATATATCATACACATTTATTATAAGATATATACAGAAGCATACATACTGAACACTTGTTGCAATTATTCTGAACTGTTGTGTTAGATTAATTAAAAATAAGAAGAATGAAATCTTATTTTGCCTTCACTTGTTCTGTTTTCAATGTTCTTCCTTTCTTTTTGTAGATCTGAGTTTCTGACTTGTCTCATTTTCCTTCTTTCTAAAGGACTGCTTTTAGAAAGTTCTAAGATTTCTTAAAAAGCAGATCTTATAAAGCAAATTTATATGATTTCTTATAAAGCAGATCCACTGGCAACAAATTCCCTCAATTTTTGTTTGTCTGAGTTATTTCTCCTTCGCTTTTGAAAGATAATTTTGCAGCATACAGAATTCTAGGTTCTCCCAAAGCTTTAAATATCTCACTGTACTATTTTCTCAACTGCAGGATTTCCAAGGAGAAGGTAGATGTAACTCTTATCTTTGTTCTTCTATAAGTAGGGTGGGCCTTTTCCCCTTCTACCTTCTTTCAGGATTTTTTTCTGTATGTTTGATGTTCTGTAACCCGAAAATTATATGCTGAGGTGGTTTGTTTTTGGTTTTTTTTTTGTTTGTTTGTTTGCATTTATCCTGCTTCATGCTCTATGAGCTTTGTAGATCTGTGGTTTGGTGTCTGACATTAATTTGGGGGAAATTCTCAGTCATTATTGTCTCAAATACTTCTCTTGTTCTTTTCTTTCTTTCTCTTCTTTCCTGTGTCCCCATCAGGCATAAGTTATACCTTTTGTAGCTGTCCCACAGTCCTAGGGTCTTCTGTTTTCCCCAATCTTCTCTTTGCTCTTTATTCCTGGAGGTTTGTACTGATGTGTCTTTAAGCACCTGGGGAAGAGATTCTTCCCTCCCCTGTGTCCTGTCTACTAATAAAGCTCATCAGAAGCATCCTTCGTTTCTGTTACAATGTTTTTGTCTCTAGCATTTTTTGTTCTTTCTTAGGATCTCAGCTCTCTGCTTCCATTGTCTGTTCTTACATGCTGTCTCCTTTATCCATTAGGTCTCTTGTTAATCATAGTTGTTTTAAATTCCTGGTCTGCTTTTAACATCCCTGCCATGCCTGTTTCTAATGCTTGCTCTGTCTCTTCAAATTGTGTTGTTTGCCTTTGGTATGCCTTGTAATTTTTTTTTTGTTGTTCTTGACAAGCAGACATAATGGACATAAATTGTGTCTGTGAATAGGTCCTTAGTAATGTGGTAGTGAGGTATGAGAGGAGAGAAAGCTTTCTCTGGTCCTCTGAATAGGTCTCAGCCTTTTAGTGAAACTGTACTTCTGGACTGTGAACTTCACAAGAGTTTTATTTGTTTTGTTTTGTTTTTTTCCTCTTCCTCCCCAGCACTTAGGTGAAACAGGATGGCTAGAATGAGCTAGAATTTTTCGTTTCACTTCCCAGGTCAGTTAGGCGCCTATAACCGCCAGCAGGTTAAGCTCTGGTTAAGCAGATTCCCATGAGGGCAGTTCTTGTTGAGAATAAGGTACACTGATGTACCTCAAATGGTTTCCTTTCCCCTTCCCTCTGCCAGAAGTCTAAGGGTATTTCTGTTCCATATTCACTGTAGGAACCTGGGGGAACTCCAGGAGTTAAATCGCACAAATATATACATATATTTTTAATTTTAATTTTTTATTTATTATTTTTTTTATTTTTTTTTTTTACCATCTATGCCGGGTCCCAGTTCCACCAAGTGGGTAATACTTGGCCGCTCTCAATCTCAAATTTATTAAGCTGATGTAAGGTTTACACTAAAAAAAAAAATCTTTTTTTAATGTTTATTTTTGAGAGAGAGAGAGAGAGAGACAGAATGCACGTGGGGGCCGCAGAGAGAGAGGGGGAGACACAGAATCCAAAGTAGGCTCCAGGCTCTGAGCTGTCAGCACAGAGCCCGACACGGGGCACGAACCCATGAACCACAAGATCATGACCTGAGCTGAAGTCGGATGCTTCACCTCGACTGGGCCACACAGGCACCCAGGTTTATACTTTTTATTTTTTATTTTATTTATTTTATTTTTTTTATTTTTTAATATATGAAATTTACTGTCAAATTGGTTTCCATACAACACCCAGTGCTCATCCCAAAAGGTGCCCTCCTCAATACCCATCACCCACCCTGCCCTCCCTCCCACCCCCCATCAACCCTCAGTTGGTTCTCAGTTTTTAACAGTCTCTTATGCTTTGGTTCTCTCCCACTCTAACCTCTTTTTTTTTTTTATTTTTAATTTTTAATGTTTTATTTATTTTTGAGAGATAAAGAAAGAACATGAGTGGAGGAAGGGCAGAGAGAGGGGAGTCACAGAATCCGAAGCAAGCTCCAGGCTCTGAGCTGTCAGCATAGAGCCCAGGGTGGGGCCCAAACCCATGAACCCACGAACTGTGAGATCATGACCCAAGCCAAAGTCAGACGCTTAACTGACTGAGCCGCCCAGGCGCCCCTAAATCACACAATGTTTTGAGGGCCCTCCGCATGAGTAGGTCCCCCTGGAGTTTTTGATTCTCAAAGTTGTCTGCACTGAGCTGCCAGCAATTCGTCAATTGCAGTTCGGGGCTTCCTACCCCAGCTCTAGCTCCCAGAAGGTAGACCTACCTTGGACCTCTTATAGGTCCAAGAAGAGTTGTTGACTTTTCAGTCTGTTCAGCCTTTTTATTTCTTGCTTGGATAGAGTGGTGACCCCCAAGCTCCTCCCGTGAAGAACCAGAAACCAGAAGTTCACACACAGCAATGGTGAGGGGCACAGAGACACAGAACTTATAAAGGAGGAAAGTATGATGGCCTGACACACTTCCTCTTTGCTCTACTTTGTTGTGACAGGCACTAGTATAATTGAGACACTGTCGGGGTTCCTCTATTGTAAAAAACCCAAGTAAGGCTTTTTTTGAAAAGCCTGAGTAGCATCTAGAAAGGAGGATATCTGAAGGAGGAGCACGGGGGAGACCCCAGGGACTCCAGCTCATTCATAACCAAAAAGAATGGAGAGAATATAACAAAGCAAAAGAGAAAAAATTCAGAATTATCTGGCTTTTAAAATATGAGTTCAAAAAGCTAAAATTGACCTTAACCCCACTGACACCCAGTTAGGAAATACCAAGAAAGTATGAAGGGACAAAAAAATCAAGATCTGTTGCCCTCGTCGCCCCATCCCTAGATCTTAAATCCAAACTCTAAAAGGTGATGGCATAACTGCCCCTAGGGAGGAGGCCAATAACCCAGGTTAGGATACTGCCCCTCTGGGGCCACTTTTGTCTAGAGATCACAATATTGTTCTAATTAGAAGCATATTGTAATGTTCTCCAGCTATTCGCGTTTAATTTTAGCCAAAACGACGGACCTGGGGGCAATGTGGTTGTACACTGTCACAGGTGATTTCAACTAGAACTGAATGGCTGAGCAGGTGTCCTTCCCTACACGGTATGAGTCCCACTGTGGAACGTGGCCAACTTTTCATACCCAGAAGGGCCCTTGCTCACGCAAAGGTGTTCAGGTTAACCAGCAGAATCAGAACCGGGTTTCGCATTCTTCGAAAACAGACACTACCCTCAGGGTAGTGTGGGTCTGCCGGTGTACGTAGCTGATAATACTGATTGCCCCAACTGAATTTCCATTTGTAATCGAATGTCTTTATCTTCTCTGACTACTCTTGGATGAGTTTGTGGTTACCAAGTCTACCAGACCCATGTTTACTTTCTTATTTCCCTAGTGTTGCTTGAGAATTCCACTCGTCACTTGGCTATTTTCCAGGTGCATCTATTCTAAGATGCTTTATTCAAGTGCTTTGGTGCATCTGGCTATGGGTACTCACTTATCATACCAGGTAGTATTTCCAACAGTCTTGGAGTTGCAACCTAATACTTTCTGATTTCCTGGTAAAAAAAAAAAAAAAAAAAAAAAAGGTTTATAATGAAATAATTTGGAGGTAAATTTTATGATACTTTTTTTGGTATTATTTATAGTACTCTGACATATAACAAAAGCAGTACTGAAAACAAACGTGTCATTTTTTCTGCCAGAAAATATCTACTTGTTTTGTTTAATTGTATATAAAACTCTGGGAAAAAATTAAGAAATATCAAAGATAATAAAAGGATCCGACTAACCTCTTGCTGAGATTTTTTTTCAAATAATAATTTACTTCAGAAAAGTTATACTTGAGATAATAGTGTCTACATATGTTATCTTCCAGTCTAAAATATAATGTTTGGTTTCTGCTACCAAAAGTGGATACAGTTTTATATCAATTTACTTTTGGCGATATCATTTGCTACTCAGCTAGTGGCAATTATCCAGAACAATATATGATTTTTAAATTCAAATTCTATGAATACAGCTATCTAACAGTTTGTGTGAAAACATGGTCTTCCTATAAAGCTAGCAATAGCAACTTCAATTTTAAAATATTTTAAATATACGTGGAAAGTAAAAAACCATACTTCAATTATTTTCAAATAATTATATATTTCCCAAATGTACATTTCTATAGCAAATATAGAAAATGAAAAAGTTTTTTTTTAATTGCAAGGATTCTTTTTTCTAGGAATTCAGTCACCTGATATCTATAGCTGACTGAGTGGATTCTTTAATCATAATTTTACTGACATACATATATTAAATTATCTTGAAAAAAAGTGAACATTTTCATGCTTTTTAATGTGTAGTCATGTGATCACTTTAGTACAGCTTTCAGTTTGCCCAAGAGTACTGCTCTGGTTTTTCCCATAATTGGATCTCATCCAGTTAATGTATGACCCCTTTTAGCCCTTGTAATATCTGTTCCATAATGAGCACGGGGAAGAAAAAAGAAACTGTTGAAACTATCACGTAGTAACTGTACCAAGAAGATGAGGTGGTTAAATTTAATATGTAGCATTACTAACCAGTGATGTGAAACATTCACTGTGAGCTTGCACTTGTGGGGTGCCGCTTCCCTTACCTCTTGCAACTATGGAAGAAAATAAATCTCAGGTTTTCATTATGTGGAGGATGGGAAAGGGTCATAAATTACAGATTAATATGTATTTCATAGCCTTTCCCCTTTTCCTCTGTTAATGGTATACAGTTGAGGCCATGCAAATATGGATTAACTTAAACTACTTGAAAATCTGGTTATGCATTTTATGAAATCATACACTTGTTTCTGGAGAGAGAACAATGTATAATAATGGGATCAGCTTTACTTGGAATATGGCAGCTTTCTTGTGTAATTTTCATGCAGAACAAATTAGCAAAACAACTTATAAAATAATAGAAAAAAATGATTGTCTGGATATTTTACATTTCATTCAGCTGAGCAAAAGGCATGTAGACAGTGATCCTGTCAAAAGGTTTGGGCTGTGCGTGCATGTGTGTGTGTGTGCGTGTGTGTGTGTGTTTTGTTTCAGTGTGCTTTTTCAGATTTTCATCCATCTAAACTTAATCTTTAATCTGGAGAGGACTGATGAATATCATTAAAGGAGAATTGGAACTCGCATTATGACAGAAGTAAGAAATTTCTTCTTGTTTGAAACAAGTTAAAATTTTTATGATCTAAAGGATTATACACAGGGGCGCCTGGGTGGCGCAGTCGGTTAAGCGTCCGACTTCAGCCAGGTCACGATCTCGCGGTCCGTGAGTTCGAGCCCCGCGTCCGGCTCTGGGCTGATGGCTCGGAGCCTGGAGCCTGTTTCCGATTCTGTGTCTCCCTCTCTCTCTGCCCCTCCCCCGTTCATGCTCTGTCTCTCTCTGTCCCAAAAATAAATAAAAAACGTTGGAAAAAAAAAATTTTAAAGGATTATACACAAAGGCATTGAAATAACTTCCAAACATGACTCCATAAACTTTAGAAAAAATTAGAGAAGGTGGAAATGTTTCTATACAAATGAAGAAATGTAATTGAACCGATTTTTTAAAAATATTTTTTAAAGTTTATTTATTTTGAGAAAGAGCACAAGCAAGGAAGGATCAGAGAGAGGGCTGGGGAGAGAGAGAGAATCCCAAACAGGCTTTGCATTGTCAGCGCAAATCCCTATGCAGGGCTAAAACCCACAAACCGTGAGATCAGGACCTGAGCTGAAATCAAGAGTCAGATGCTTAACCAATTGAGCCACCCAGGCACCCCTGTACAATTTTTTGAAGGGTAGATCATGAAAGGATTCTGGAAACTGTAGACTTGCAAATTTGATATGAATTTCTTATAGTAGCCAAGAATAAATATCTAGAAAATGTTGAACACGGTGATGAAGAACCATAGGAAGAATGATTGAAAAGAAGCTCAAAAACTTATGTCGAAGTAAAAAAAGTTGCACAATAGGACACAGAATAAGAGCTTTCCTCAAAAGAGTTCATGTGTTGGGGTGCCTGGGTGGCTCAGTCGGTTGAGTGTCCGACGTCGGCTCAGGTCATGATCTCGCGGTTTGCGGGTTCAAGCCCCACGTTGGGCTCTGTGCTGACAGCTCTGAGCCTGGAGCCTTCTTCAGATTCTGTGTCTCCCTCTCTCTCTGCCCTTCCCCTACTCATGCTCTCTCTATATATATCAAAAATAAATAAACATTAAAGAAAAAGAGAGAGATCACGTGAAAGAGAAATCAGATTGCAACATGGCTCTAAAGGGCAGGTCAGTGGCCAAACTCTTTGGGGGGGAAAGAGTGATAGATTTTCCCGTAATCTGAATGATTTGTAAATGTAATGGACTATAACAGTAATGATTATCAAGTCACTTGGAGTTTAAGCAGAAGTTTGAAAACTACTGCACATGTTTTAAAATAATAATAAAACAACCTCCACCCCCAGGGGAAACAAACAAACAAACAAACAACTTCCTGTATTGTGTCAGATGAGGGAGATGACTTCTAAAGTTCTTCTTATTTGAATGCATGCCTGTTTCTTCTATCTCCATAAAACACTCCTATTATCTCATTTTTTTAATCAAATATAATTTGTTCCTTAAAATTTTATTTACAGTAATGTAGCTTTGATGGCAAGGTTTTAAGTTTATTAGGCTTAGATTATGACTTAACAGGTAAAGAATAAATAATTGGATTTCTGTATCTTCACAAATAATGCCTCCAGATAAAAGGTATCTTTTTTTGTTGATGTTGGCTATTTATCTAGAGATTCACGTTGTTCACGTAAACTATGAACATAGGAAATGAAAATACCCAACTTTATCACTTTCTGCTCTGAAAATACACAAAAATGTAACAAATGTGAGAATTGAAATGCGATAATTATAAGGATATTTTTATGCTCAGGCTTGAAACTCTTTCAGCCAGTATTGGATAGACTCAAGGAAAAAATAAAAGTAAAAGTGTTTATATGTTCATAGGCTCACAGGATGTCTGGCCACATGGTTGAAATTTCAAGTTTGGCTCCTTGTGGCTCCTTCCTTTCTGAATTAATTATAGCATTGAGTACATTTTGAATCAACTAAAGGAAAACATTACATGTAAATAGAAATCCTGCTGTGCTTGATTGCTTATGCCTCTGGAGATCAGGCACCATAGGTAAGGTCTCTTCTTTGGTTTATAGTGGAGGATAACTGTGTAATCAGGTAAATCAATTAGTAAGTTACTGTGACAAAGTAAGATTCCATGGAAGATTATGGGGACAGTAGTGTAAGAAGGATAAAAATGGACAAATTCTAGATCATTTGTGACAATACTACCAAAAGATTTTTCAGATTTTTCTTTGATGGATCTGAAGGTGAATAAGAGTCAGAACTGACTTCCGAACCTCCAGGCTTGTGTTGATGTCATTTCTGAAACAGAACATTCAGGAGGGAGCAAGTGGGTGCTTTTTTAGTGGTAGACTGGAGGGAGAGAAAGATCAAATATAAACATGTGAATTTTTAGATGCTTATGAGGCATTTATGAGGATATGTCAAGTGAGATGCATGAGTCTGGCACTTAGAATTATCTCGGCTGGAGATAACAAATTGAAAAATCTATATTTATGTGTTATTTAAAGCTACAGAAAAGTATAAAATCATCAAGGAGAGTATAGAGAGAAAATGAGAGAAATGGAGACTGACCTATAAAAAGATAGATAGACAAGGCTAGTTTACGTTTTCTTTAAAGGGGTCTAATCAGAGAAAGGAGCACAAATGTGCCCAAGCATTCAATGGCAACAGCTGAACTTCTTACCCAGACACTTCTGAATGGATCCAGGAAAACATGCGAATTCTAATATTTGGGACCGAGTTTAGCAAGGGTTAAGAAGACTAGGCTGGGATGGACTTGGAACTGGGAGACATGACTCAGCTGCAGGAATCAAGATCTGCAGTGGAGGAGGCACACATATCCATGCACACAAACAAGAACAGGCCAACAAATCAGAGTCAGGGACGTCACTAACCGAAGTCAGTAATAGATTGTAACTGGTGCAGCACAGTAAGAGAATGTTACATTTGACGGTCCATGTGCAGCTACAGATGAATAAGAGGAACCAAACCTTGAGTGATCCTCCCTTCTCGCGAGGATGCAAGCTGTACCCAGGAACTCAGCACAGGGTCACTGTCACCAGTTCTGAGTTCAACAGCTTTAGAATCGTCCCTATTAAAATCACACTGGCATGTGGAGCTCGACATTGACCCAAGGGCACATCACATAGCGCTATACTCCACGGTCCCCTCTTTCCTCACTATGGACATGCTTGTTACACTTCTTGATTACTCCTACAATGCACTCCAGTTAATGAGGTAAAGGTAAATCAGTTCATATCAAACTCCTTATGAAACCCCTCCAAGGGATTCCTTTTGAACATATAATAAAATCCATGACTCCAAGGGTTCTTAATGTTCAGTTTCTTGACCCACTTTCCCTTCTACCTCTTACCTATTGTTCTCTGGCCAACTGGCCTTTCGTACTTGTAGATGCACTAAAATCTAACCTCAGTAATTTTACTTGGTTCTGATGTGCGCAGAATGCACTTCACCCTACTGGTAAGGCAGGTGCTATCCTTTCCTCAAGTTTCAGCGGAAGTGTAAATGTCTCTTTCTCAGAGGGGTATTACCGACCATCCTATTTAAATTGTTCCCCTTTTTATTCTCTCAGCTCATTTTGTTCCTTTTTTCCCCACATGAGTTAGAAACAATATATTTCCTACTATATATTTGCTTGCTAGACATCTGTCTATCCTTCAGTGCATTAACTCCCTTAAGGGAAAGAATTGCAGATTTTTAAGAAATTATTGTATCTCCAGTGTTTAGCATACGGGATGTTAACATTAGCAATACTTACTAAAGGAATGAATAAATACATGAATAAATGAGTGAATTAGTGAGTGAGCAAGTGAATGAATTAATAAACAGAGGAAGAGGGGCGCCTGGGTGGCGCAGTCGGTTAAGTGTCCGACTTCAGCCAGGTCACGATCTCGCGGTCCGTGAGTTCGAGCCCTGCGTCAGGCTCTGGGCTGATGGCTCGGAGCCTGGAGCCTGTTTCCGATTCTGTGTCTCCCTCTCTCTGCCCCTCCCCCGTTCATGCTCTGTCTCTCTCTGTCCCAAAAATAAATAAAAAATAAAATAAAAAATAAACAGAGGAAGAAACTTTCTATTAACATTTGGTTTTTTAGTGCATGAACACAAACCACTAGCAACAATAGTAGGGTTCAGGCAATCAACTTCTTTCTGACGTGTGTGAAGCTATAAAATTTAATAGTCTTACTCCAGTAAGTAAAATGTCATTACAACATCTGTTCCTGGATTTTGATGTTTTGATACTTGATTTAGGCTTTTGGTTTTAAATTATGTTTGGAAGTATGGTTAATACATTTATACTTTAATTGATTTAGAAATTTGCTTTTATTTTAAACAATTTATGTCCAACTAATAAAGAATAGCTAATTGGCTTAATCTAGTCTGAATGTGATTCTAATTTCACAACTTACTAAATTTATCTGCTCCATTCAGAATTTAGAAAGCAATTGTTCTCTGGGTTCTAGTGAGTGACTTGAGAATTCCAACTTTAGTTTGAGTTTATTATCATTAAGGCACAGAATAAAGTATGATTGGAGAGTAAATCCTAAACTACCTCCAATTTTCACATCTAGTTTCCACATAAAATTTATATTAATGTCCAAAACAAGGATTGAGGAAATGAGGCCAGTCTTTCGTTCTGGTGTTAAAAATATTTGTTGGAATAGCTGTTGTATAGCCTGCTAAAATATCTGGTTGGAGGAAGGAAAAAGGTATTAATTAGTTTTCATTTCAGAACAAATTTTCTCTGAAATCACAAATCATTGTGACTTTTGTACCAAACTAGATCCAGTAGGTAATAGGACTTCAACAGTGTTAAATAATGAAAAAGAGTCTTCTCATATCAAAATTCAAACACTGATGTAGGCAGTCCTCATTCCTCAAGGTTCCACTCTGCACCGGTCTCAGTTACTGTGGTTTAGTTATGTTAACACCCACCTCCAAATGACATGGTTTAAATTTCAGTTGCCACAGCATATTCACTGTGAATGATTGCATAAAGTACAGTCTTTGCTGCTGGCTCTTTAGTTCACAAATATCCCCGTGTAAACAATGGATGCGAATCATGTCCAGTGACCAAACCTGCTACCTCTTCCAGAGTCTATCAGTGATGGGTCACTGTGCGCTTGTTATTCTGTTCACACACAGACAGGAAAGTGTGAAGTGGTGTTGCCTCCTTGTCTCCTAGTGATAAACGTAGGTGACGTTTTACAAAACAAATAAGCAATAAAGGGAATTAGACAACAAAGATGGAATTTCAGTAAAAAAAGAAAAAGAAAGAAAAAAGAAAACTGATAATGCTTGCGGTGAAATTTGAATAGATGGAAGAATACAAGAAATACCTGACTATGGGAAGAGACTCCACCCATGCATCCAGAGCAGCTTCATGAGGATGAATTTATCAACATAACTGAAAAAGGATGAGAAGGATGGCAAAAGAAGATAAAGATGTTCCAAGGAAGCCACAACAGCAAAATAAAGGGATTCTTGGAGGTAGTTCATGACTTTGAAAATGCAAAAGATAAAATGCAGGAGGTGGATCCAAACTTAGGAAGGAATATGACAAATCACTAAGTCATAGAAAAGATGCTCACTCTGTATATTATGTTACGTGATACATTACATTATAAGAAAGAGGCACGCACTATCTAAACTACTCTTCATAAGATGTTTCCAATAAAGCTAAACACTTTATCAATATTTCTAATGTTTTGCATTACAGTGTTCTAAATAAATATTGAGCTTACTATTTTCATTTCCCCATATGTTAATCACTAATAGTAAGAGGTCTTAATGTTTTAGAAAAAAGAAACTTTAGATATCATGGAAAGTCACAATTATCCAATTTGTTATTAGGATCATTCTGTGCAATTTGTTTGTGTGTCCTATTTACAGTCCCACACTACCATGAGAAGCAAGTACTGACTGTATTAATTTCTTTCCTGATCTAAGTGATCAAAATCAAGTTCAGTACATTTTATCAGGTCATAGGTACTGAGTGGTTTCCAAATGATCACTAATCCCACTTATTTGAAAGAAAGTACAGGGGCGCCTGGGTGGCGCAGTCGGTTAAGCGTCCGACTTCAGCCAGGTCACGATCTCGCGGTCCGTGAGTTCGAGCCCCGCGTCAGGCTCTGGGCTGATGGCTCGGAGCCTGGAGCCTGTTTCCGATTCTGTGTCTCCCTCTCTCTCTGCCCCTCCCCCGTTCATGCTCTGTCTCTCTCTGTCCCAAAAATAAATAAAAAATGTTGAAAAAAAAAATTAAAAAAAAAAATGAAAGAAAGTACAGTTAAAGTACAGTTTTGATGTGCTTTGGAAATTATTAATATTCTAAAATTAAAGACAGTTACTGGTATAAACCTTTAAACATGAATATTAACTGACCCTGCTACTGATCAACATCAACAAGGGTAATAGAGCATATACAGTTTTCACTGATCATGTTTAATTGGAAAATATGTCATAATTGAACACTGAAAAAAAAGTAATTTAGGAAGCATAATTTAAGCTTTGAAAGATATATTCTAAAGTTATGATTTATTATTTTGAAAAAAGCCTCATCTACATTTTCGCCTATCCCGAGAAAGATGTCATGATTTTTTGGGGAAGAGTTATAAATTATTTTCATATCTCCCCAGGTCATAAATAAATTAATTGCATTAAGACTTGCTCCCATTTTAGGAGCAAAGAGATAAATTAATAATGTGTTTTAGTGTTAAAGAAGTACAAGTAAAGGCTTATATTAGCCTTTCTATTAGCCTAAGCTGAACCACAAACCAGTAAGCAGACTGGCAACTCTTGTCAGTGAGAGCTTATGCTAGAAACAGAACATAACTAAAATTGTTTAAAAAGACTCTAATAAATGATATGAGCAGAATTAAAACAACCAACAATATTTGTTGAAGCAGCCAGAGATTAGCAAAAGTGAGAAGACTTCATCACCCTTGGCTTCAAGGGTTAAAGAGAAGACATTATGTTAACATCCCAGAGAACTTTGATGTGGAGGGGTAAAGGCTACTGGACAAGAGCTGTAATCTTGGAGGATCCAGCTACTGCTGGAATGTGGCCTGGATCAGGAAGAGAGAGGGCAAGAAAACACCCTGATTTCTGCTCCTGTTTCCAATCTCTGCCCAGTGGACCCCATTGGCTAAATCCCACAGGGAGCAGCCAACAAGGGGATAGATACACGTGCTATCCCACATAAAGCAACAAAGCCTCTATGCATTACAGAGAGGCCAACTTCCTGAAGCCCTCCACGGAAAAAGGAGTCTGGCTCTGGGGCTATGCCAAACAGAGTAACCATCATAATAAAAAGACATTACCAACATTCTTGTGCCCTACTGAATTAGATTTCAGAAGTGACTAAAACACATCTCAGAATTTGAAAGTAAGCAGAAGTTAAATAAGCTCTACTTGAATTTTTTAAAAAAATATGTTTATTGTAATAATGCTAAAATCTCACAAAGGTGTAATCCTCATTTTCTTATTTAATTTTACTTAATCCTTATTTACCCACTTCCTTTAAGCCATTTCCTTCTATACCTATATTTTGAGTGCACTATAGGCACTTACCCGGGAGAGATCAAAGATATAAACAAAATAATTGAAATACAACGTGGCATGACCTAAAAGGAGTGTGTTCAATGCTGCTTGCCTATTAAAAGGTGGTCAGGGGATGTCATTATGTAAGATTATTAAAGGTGAGCAGGCATCCAGCATCCCAAGAGAGCTGAGGCAGCATGTTTAAAGGTAAGGAAGCAGGAAGCAGCATGGTACTTTCCTAAATCAGCAAGTATACACTGGAGCACAGGGTAAGAATGTGATGTAATGGAGATTTGGAGAAGGACAGCCTTCTCTAAATGACACAAACTCATGTGTCTTAAAAGTGATGTTGGATTTTATATTTTCAAATAAGATGAAGAAAAGAGTGAGAGTTAAGGGAGAAGTAGCTACTTTGAAAGCTTGTTCTGCGGATCAGATAGATTCTGCCTCCTGAGCAAGAAAATGCTGCAGCAATTTAACTCAGGATTAAACCGTTTGTTACACCAGGGGTGATAAAAACATGAAGAAAACTAGAAATGGTGATTATACTGTTTATATAGTGATGAATAATGGGTTCTAAAATACCTTACAGCGACAAGGTCAAATATTTAATTGATAACTATAAAGAGGAAGCTATAAATGTTGCATCAGACCGTGTATTTGGCAGTGGCTACAGCATCAGTCCTTAGGTTTCAAGACAAAGCACATAAAACAGTGTACATAAACATGGTTGCCATTTATAGCTACATATTTGTGTGAATCTGGGGGTTTTGATAAACCATGACTTGAAGACCTAGAAGAACTTGGATGGATACTAAAGCAGACAGGCAGTGCCAGATCTCCAGCTCTTCTTGGAAAAACATGCAAGAATTTGCTGATTTATATAGGGAAATCTCAGAGGAATACATGTGAGAATGAATTCTTAGTTGACAGAGTAAAGAAGGGAGAAATAATTTTAAAGGAGGCTGCATTTAGAAACTTTGATATACTTACCAGGGAATCTATTTATAATAGCACAAGCAGTTGTGACCAGTTTGAATTGTTTGCTAGTTTGGTTTGATTCAAAAGTGGACCAATACAGTTGAGATGCCAGAAACTTCCTGAATAATGTAGAAAAGAAACCCAAGATTTTAGAAGGTATTCCTTCTTAAAAGACCTAGATACCCTTTCCTTCATCCAGACACTAAAAAGAAAGAGAGAAGAAAGAAAGAAAGAAAGAAAGAAAGAAAGAAAGAAAGAAAGAAAGAAAGAAAGAAAGAAAGAAAGAAGAGAAAAGAGGGGTGTATTGTCATGTTAGCAAAATCATTTAGTGGAGATTTTTTACATACCAAAGATGTTGACAGTAGAGTCCATAGTTGATTTCAACATGAAGACAGAGGTTAATCATGCCAAGTAGCGACAGTGAGACACTAACACCAGGTGAGATCGGTAACCAGGATAGGCATCAGGATGAGCCTGCTCACCAAAGTGGTCTCATTGGCATAGAATAACTGATTAGAGGGCCTTTTGGGTTGAAAGAAATAGGCAATCCACAAAAATATTCTTTTTTTTTTTTATTAGGGAAAAATTAGCTTGGTAAAAGATCCCGGGATCAGATGCCAAAATAGAGAATTGTTGACCCCTCACCCCATTTCCAGATCAATTCATGGTTCCTTCAATTAAATACCCTGAAGAAAGACCCAGAAATAATATTCAAAGAGCATATTCTAAATTTTCCACCAACTATCCCCCAAATAAACTGGCTTTTGTCACCACACAATTTTGCACTGGGAAAACAAAAATATTAAAAATTTCAGATATTATAGCACCCTGAATTTGAGGTAGTTTTGATTCCTGAGGATCCAGAATGTCTCCATAGGCTCTCAGTCAGATGTCAGTGCTTCTGAAGGTCCTTTAATAATGGCCTTTTTATTTGAGCTCACATTATAGTAGCTCATTGGGTCCTGAAACTCATTTCATAGCCCCATCCTCAGTTCCTCAGTGTTTAGTTGAAATAGATATTTTCAGCAATTGGCAGAATCCTCATGTTGGCTCTCCAACCAATAGATTGATTATGCAAGTCTAAAGGGAAGCTTCCGGAACTCCCACTCTTCACCAAACTATTAAACCAACAGTAGTTTTATGCAGCTAGGGAAATCACAGGGATTAGTGACACTATCAGAGACTTGCAAAATGCACAGGTGGGGATTCCTGTCACATTGGCTTTGAATGCTCCAATTTAACCAACACAAAAGGCAGATGAGTTTTGGAAAATGGCAATGGGTCATGGACTATTCTAAATTTAATCAGATGGCAACCTCAATTGCTGTTGCCATGTCGGATGTTGGCCTTAGACATATTAAAACAGGAGTTCGGTAAAGATTATCACATGAGCCAGAGAGGAGGCCCTACATGATAAGAAACAAAAGAGAAAGGGAAAGAGGGGAAAAGAAAAACTATTACACTCTCTGGCAATTCTTTATCCACAATAACTAGAGGGGGAAGCTTTCTATTGAAGGGGAGGGGAGGCAATATTCCAAGAAAAATGGACAGAACAAGAGAGGAAGTGGTAAGTGACTTTTATTGCAACTACTATTCCAAAAGTGGAATATTTTATATATTTTGAATTTTTTCTGCCCCAGTCTCTCTTCTCTTTCCTTTTGTGAATTCAATTTCATATACATTAAACTGCTTGTTATTGTCCCACAGGTTATTAAGGCTCTGCTCATTTTCTTTTTTTAGCCTTTTTTTCTCACTGAGTTTCAATTTGAATAATTACTACTGCACTGCATAATTACTATTGTGATCTCTTCTTCTGTAGTGTCAATCTGCTGTTAAGCACACCTAGTGAATTTTTCATTTCAGTTATTGTGTTTTTCAGTGCTAGGATTTGCATTTGGCTCATTTTTATAGTTTCCATGACTATACTTAGAGTCCTCATCTTTTCACTTGTTATGTATATCTTCTTCTTTATATTTTAAACTTATTTTAATAAAAGGTTTAAAGCCATTGCCTGCTAGAGACTCACATTTTACCATTTCTTCTCGTGTCTAGTAATTTCAAACTGTTTGCAGGTATTATGGATACACTGTTGAAAGTCTGACTATCATTGTCTTCTTTTCAAGACACCAAGAATTTAGTTCTGGAAGGCAGGTACTATACTTGCAGATAAGCTTGATCTTTTTGAGGCTTGCCAGTTGTTTTTTTATAGTAGACTTCATCCTAGGACTACAGTAGCCTTATTTCTAATATGTAACTATTCTGGGAACCCAGTTAAATGCTTGGATGGTTCCATGTGTCCTCTACACTCTGGATCATTGGAAATCTTACACCTCCCAACATGGTGAGGTCTCTAAGGTCTCTGTTCAGCTCACAGCTCCCTTGTCTTTTGTCAGACCTTACATTATCTCCCTCTGCTCATGCACAGTTAACATGTGGACCAAAACAACAGAAACTCCTAGGCAGATTTCTATATCACTTCTAACAGCTTTCTTCTATTGTGTATCCTGCCCTGCATTCTCAATCCATCTCATAGCTTGCTTTTTCTCACTCTATTGAGATGCTCTTTCAATATTCCAGAAAATAAATACAGAATTATAAAGGCAATCACCATCAGGGCAGTAAGATAATATTGGTAAGAAAAATTATAAGTAATATAAAGAAAACTGTGAATGGATAAAGAAACACAATAAAGGATAAGAAACAAGAAATTAATTAAAATATATACATGTAAACAAAGAAGAAAGAACAGATAGGTTATAAAGGTTGGGGAAGCCTTAAAGCTATATTGTTAGTTCTTCTAGGTGAGAGCATTCAGTTATCTGTAGAAATAATTTTTCCCCTCACCAGTTAGCCTAGAAATAATTGAATATAGTACAACTGAGGGTATTAATTTTTGGCAATAAAATATTAAAAGAAAAAAATCTAAACATGTTCTTATGTATTTATAACATTTTAGAATTTTCAACCTATTGTTATAACAAGTCAAACTTGTGGTATCAGTTTCAAAGGTAACATTGAATATTGGTTTAGACTTAGGATTTTAAAATTAAATTGTGTTAGTGCATATTTAATATAAAAACATTTAAGAAAACATAAGGTTCACCGCATTTATAGGCTCTTTTCATTATATTTAAAAAATATTCACTGCCTGTAGATTTTGTTTGTGGTTTGCTGGTTATACAACAAATACTTTAAAGATTTTTTATTTAATTTTAAAGAGAGATCGTGTGTGTGAAAGGAGAAGGGGAGGGAGAGTGAGAGAGAGAGAGACAGAGAGACAGAAAGACAGAGAGACAGAATCTTAAGCAGGCTCCACCCTCAGCACGGAGCCTGATTCAGGGCTCAATCCCACAACCCTGGGATCATAACTTGAGCTGAAACCAAGAGTCAGATGCTCAACTGACTGAGCCACCCAGGCACTCCACAATTGAAATATTTTATTATTTTTTAATGTTTATTTATTTATTTTGAGAGAGAGAGAGAGAGAGAGAGAGAGAGAGAGAGAGAGAGAGAATCCCAAGTAGGTTCTGTGCTGTTAGTACAGAGCCCATATGGGGCTCAAATCTGACTCTGATGAACCATGAGATCATGACCTGAGATGAAATCAAGAGTCAGGCGCTTAATTGACTGAGCTACCCAGGTGTCCTTGAAATACTTTAAAGGGAAATAGAATATAATAAACATAAATGGAGCTTAAAATGTTTAGATGAGTGTAATTAATTAAGACTAAAAATTAAACCAAACAATTGAGGCCCTATTTAAATTACTCTTCAAATTAGCTAGATATAGAAATAGGAGTAAAATTTGAAAGATGAACTTAAAAAGCTTAAGTAATAACTAATAGCAAATTATATTCTTAAACAGCATTAATCACATTAATACTCTTTGGTGCACAGAATCTGCCACCAAGGATGTTTAAAATTCGATCCACAATGCTTTTTTTTTTTTTTTTTTTTTTTACTTTTCTACTTTTTTTTACTTTTTTACTTTTTTTTAATGTTTACTTATATTTGAGATAGAAAGAGAGAGAGAGAGAGAGAGAGAGAAACCATGCATGAGCAGGGGAGGGGCAGAGAAAGAGACAGAGACAGAATCCAAAGCAGGCTAGAGCCCCATGTGGGGCTCGAACTCACAAGCATGATATCATGACCTGAACCAAGTCAGACATTCAACCAACTGAGCCACTCAGGTGTCCCGATCTACAATGCTTTTATAGCATTGTGCATAGCACTTCGTGTACTTACAAATGTAATTTTGCATGTGTCTACTTAGCTAATTTCTGCCCCCACTATTGACTGTAAACTTCATGAAGGCAAAGACCATGTTAGATTTTGTTCTCTATTTAATCTCCAGTGGAGTGTTCAAAATTGGTTCTCAAAATATATCTTAAGACATGATGAATAATATTAACAGCATTTTTCTATTCTATAACAAGTATGAATCATCTTTGTAGTTAAGTAAACATAGATACCTGTGCAAATATGATGCAAAAGTTCCATTTATTTCTCAGGTGAAATATAAAGCAAGAGCTTTCTACCTTACAGGAAGACAGCGCCAGGTACTCTCTTCTAATACTGGGGATACCTGCACACTTATGCTTTCCACCATGTGGGAAAGAGAGAAGGCCCCTGGGGCAGATCATTGTTGACATTGGTAAGATCTGTTACGGAAGATTGGCTGTAAAAGGAATATACGGAGAATAGAAGTATAGACAGTATTGGCATTTTCCTGGTTTTATGTGATATTTTTAAAAAAGATGATAGCGATTTGGTTACATTTCTTGTTTTTATAATGTTTATGTATTTTTGAGAAAGACAGGCAGAGCACGAGTGTGGGAGGGGCAGAGAGAGAAAGAGGGAGACAGAATCTGAAACAGGCTCCAGGCTCTGAGCTGTCAGCACAGAGCCCATCGCGGGGTTCAAACTAATGAACCGCGAGATCATGACCTGAGTCGAAGTCAGACGCTTAACCGACTGAGCCACCTGGGTGCCCCTACATTTATTTTCTTATAGAGGAGGAGAATGGCCTGTGCAAAGAGGAAATGTTAATGGAGGGGCTGGCCAGCATGGCATGAACACTAAGAGGACTTGACCTTGAGTAGGGGGAGAGGAAATGTTTCCTCTCAGACAAGAGGGAAAGGAAAGATGAGCATGGATGCAGATATATGCAGGTGACATAGGGGATACTTCGGCAATAAATTTCAGACAATCTTATTGCCCTCTCCCTTTCTCCAAATCCTCTTAAGTTGAAAGTTGCCTGAAATTTTGATTTTTAGATAAAAAAATGATTTTATTACTCAAAGTTTGAAAAATTTTCTGTATTAGTCATTTTTATCTTTTTTTCCCACTGTTTATTTTTTTTTCATTTTTTTAAATTTATTTTTTAATATATGAAATTTACTGTCAAATTGGTTTCCGTACAACACCCAGTGCTCATCCCAAAAGGTGCCCTCCTCAATACCCATCACCCACCCTGCCCTCCCTCCCACCCCCCATCAACCCTCAGTTTGTTCTCAGTTTTTAACAGTCTCTTATGCTTTGCCTCTCTCCCACTCTAACCTCTTTTTTTTTTTTCCTTCCCCTCCCCCATGGTCTTCTGTTACGTTTCTCAGGATCCACATAAGAGTGAAACCATATGGTATCTGTCTTTCTCTGTATGGCTTATTTCACTTAGCATCACACTCTCCAGTTCCATCCACGTTGCTACAAAAGGCCATATTTCATTCTTTCTCATTGCCACGTAGTATTCCATTGTGTATATAAACCACAATTCTTTATCCATTCATCAGTTGATGGACATTTAAGCTCTTTCCATAATTTGGCTATTATTGAGAGTGCTGCTATAAACATTGGGGTACAAGTGCCCCTATGCATCAGTACTCCTGTATCCCTTGGGTAAATTCCTAGCAGTGCTATTGCTGGGTCATAGGGTAGGTCTATTTTTAATTTTCTGAGGAACCTCCACACTGCTTTCCAGAGTGGCTGCACCAATTTGCATTCCCACCAACAGTGCAAGAGGGTTCCCGTTTCTCCACATCCTCTCCAGCATCTATAGTCTCCTGACTTCTTCATTTTGGCCACTCTGACTGGCGTGAGGTGATATCTGAGTGTGGTTTTGATTTGTATTTCCCTGATAAGGAGCGACGTTGAACATCTTTTCATGTGCCTGTTGGCCATCCGGATGTCTTCTTTAGAGAAGTGTCTATTTATGTTTTCTGCCCATTTCTTCACTGGATTATTTGTTTTTTGGGTGTGGAGTTTGGTGAGCTCTTTATACATTTTGGATACTAGCCCTTTGTCTGATACGTCATTTGCAAATATCTTTTCCCATTCCGTTGGTTGCCTTTTAGTTTTGTTGGTTATTTCCTTTGCTGTGCAGAAGCTTTTTATCTTCATAAGGTCCCAGTAATTCACTTTTGCTTTTAATTCCCTTGCCTTTGGGGATGTGCCGAGTAAGAGATTGCTATGGCTGAGGTCAGAGAGGTCTTTTCCTGCTTTCTCCTCTAGGGTTTTGATGGTTTCCTGTCTCACATTCAGGTCCTTTATCCATTTTGAGTTTATTTTTGTGAATGGTGTGAGAAAGTGGTCTAGTTTCAACCTTCTGCATGTTGCTGTCCAGTTCTCCCAGCACCGTTTGTTAAAGAGACTGTCTTTTTTCCATTGGATGTTCTTTCTTGCTTTGTCAAAGATTGGTTGGCCATACGTTTGTGCGTCTAGTTCTGGGGTTTCTATTCTATTCCATTGGTCTATGTGTCTGTTTTTATGCCAATACCATGCTGTCTTGATGATGACAGCTTTGTAGTAGAAGCTAAAGTCTGGGATTGTGATGCCTCCTGCTTTGGTCTTCTTCTTCAAAATTACTTTGGCTATTCGGGGCCTTTTGTGGTTCCGTATGAATTTTAGGATTGCTTGTTCTAGTTTCGAGAAGAATGCTGGTGCAATTTTGATTGGGATTGCATTGAATGTGTAGATACCTTTGGGTAGTATTGACATTTTGACAATATTTATTCTTCCAATTCATGAGCAGGGAATGTCTTTCCATTTCTTTATATCTTCTTCAATTACTTGCATAAGCTTTCTATAGTTTTCAGCATACAGATCTTTTACATCTTTGGTTAGATTTATTCCTAGGTATTTTATGCTTCTTGGTGCAATTGTGAATGGGATCAGTTTCTTTATTTGTCTTTCTGTTGCTTCATTGTTAGTGTATAAGAATGCAACTGATTTCTGTACATTGATTTTGTATCCTGCAACTTTGCTGAATTCATGTATCAGTTCTAGCAGACTTTTGGTGGAGTCTATCGGATTTTCCATGTATAATATCATGTCATCTGCAAAAAGCGAAAGCTTGACTTCATCTTTGCCAATTTTGATGCCTTTGATTTCCTTTTGTCGTCTGATTGCTGATGCTAGAACTTCCAGCACTATGTTAAACAACAGCGGTGAGAGTGGGCATCCCTGTCGTGTTCCTGATCTCAGGGAAAAAGCTCTCAGTTTTTCCCCGTTGAGGATGATGTTAGCTGTGGGCTTTTCATAAATGGCTTTTATGATCTTTAAGTATGTTCCTTCTATCCCGACTTTCTCAAGCGTTTTTATTAAGAAAGGGTGCTGGATTTTGTCAAAGGCCTTTTCTGCATCAATTGACAGGATCATATGGTTCTTCTCTTTTTTTTTGTTAACGTGATGTATCACGTTGATCGATTTGCGAATGTTGAACCAGCCCTGCATCCCAGGAATGAATCCCACTTGATCATGGTGAATAATTCTTTTTATATGCTGTTGAATTCGATTTGCTAGTATCTTATTGAGAATTTTTGCATCCATATTCATCAGAGATATTGGCCTGTAGTTCTTTTTTTTTACTGGGTATCTGTCTGGTTTAGGAATCAAAGTAATACTGGCTTCATAGAATGAGTCTGGAAGTTTTCCTTCCCTTTCTATTTCTTGGAATAGCTTGAGAAGGATAGGTATTATATCTGCTTTAAACATCTGGTAGAACTCCCCTGGGAAGCCATCCGGTCCTGGACTCTTATTTGTTGGGAGATTTTTGATAACCGATTCAATTTCTTCGCTGGTTGTGGGTCTGTTCAAGCTTTCTATTTCCTCCTGATTGAGTTTTGGAAGAGTGTGGGTGTTTAGGAATTTGTCCATTTCTTCCAGGTTGTCCAATTTGTTGGCATATAATTTTTCATTGTATTCCCTGATAATTGTTTGTATCTCTGAGGGATTGGTTGTAATAATTCCATTTTCATTCATGATTTTATCTATTTGGGTCATCTCCCTTTTCTTTTTGAGAAGCCTGGCTAGAGGTTTGTCAATTTTGTTTATTTTTTCAAAAAACCAACTCTTGGTTTCGTTGATCTGCTCTACAGTTTTTTTAGATTCTATATTGTTTATTTCTGCTCTGATCTTTATTATTTCTCTTCTTCTGCTGGGTTTAGGCTGCCTTTGCTGTTCTGCTTCTATTTCCTTTAGGTGTGCTGTTAGATTTTGTATTTGGGATTTTTCTTGTTTCTTGAGATAGGCCTGGATTGCAATGTATTTTCCTCTCAGGACTGCCTTTGCTGTGTCCCAAAGCGTTTGGATTGTTGTATTTTCATTTTCGTTTGTTTCCATATATTTTTTAATTTCTTCTCTCATTGCTTGGTTGACCCACTCCTTCGTTAGTAGGGTGTTCTTTAACCTCCATGCTTTTGGAGGTTTTCCAGACTTTTTCCTGTGGTTGATTTCAAGCTTCATAGCATTGTGGTCTGAAAGTATGCATGGTATAATTTCAATTCTTGTAAACTTATGAAGGGCTGTTTTGTGACCCAGTATATGATCTATCTTGGAGGATGTTCCATGTGCACTCGAGAAGAAAGTATATTCTGTTGCTTTGGGATGCAGAGTTCTAAATATATCTGTCAAGTCCATCTGATCCAATGTATCATTCAGGGCCCTTGTTTCTTTATTGACTGTGTGTCTAGATGATCTATCCATTTCTGTAAGTGGGGTGTTAAAGTCCCCTGCAATGACCACATTCTTATCAATAAGGTTGCTTATGTTTATGAGTAATTGTTTTATATATCTGGGGGCTCCGGTATTCGGCGCATAGACATTTATAATTGTTAGCTCTTCCTGATGGATAGACCCTGTAATTATTATATAATGCCCTTCTTCATCTCTTGTTACAGCCTTTAATTTAAAGTCTAGTTTGTCTGATATAAGTATGGCTACTCCAGCTTTCTTTTGCCTTCCAGTAACATGATAAATAGTTCTCCATCCCCTCACTCTCAATCTAAAGGTGTCCTCAGATCTAAAATGAGTCTCTTGTAGACAGCAAATAGATGGGTCTTGTTTTTTTATCCATTCTGATACCCTATGTCTTTTGGTTGGCGCATTTAATCCATTTACATTCAGTGTTATTATAGAAAGATGCGGGTTTAGAGTCATGGTGATGTCTGTATGTTTTATGCTTGTAGCGATGTCTCTGGTACTTTGTCTCACAGGATCCCCCTTAGGATCTCTTGTAGGGCTGGTTTCGTGGTGACAAATTCCTTCAGTTTTTGTTTGTTTGGGAAGACCTTTATCTCTCCTTCTATTCTAAATGACAGACTTGCTGGATAAAGGATTCTTGGCTGCATATTTTTTCTGTTTAGCACACTGAAGATATCATGCCAAGCCTTTCTGGCCTGCCAAGTTTCAAAGGAGAGATCAGTCATGAGTCTTATAGGTCTCCCTTTATATGTGAGGGCACGTTTATCCCTTGCTGCTTTCAGAATTTTCTCTTTATCCTTGTATTTTGCCAGTTTCACTATGATATGTCGTGCGGAAGATCGATTCAAGTTACATCGGAAGGGAGTTCTCTGTGCCTCTTGGATTTCAATGCCTTTTTCCTTCCCCAGTTCAGGGAAGTTCTCAGCTATAATTTCTTCAAGTACCCCTTCAGCACCTTTCCCTCTCTCTTCCTCCTCTGGGATACAAATTATGCATATATTATTTCTTTTTAGTGTATCACTTAGTTCTCTAATTTTCCCCTCATACTCCTGGATTTTTTTATCTTTCTCTCAGCTTCCTCTTTTTCCATAACTTTATCTTCTAGTTCACCTATTCTCTCCTCTGCCTCTTCAATCCGAGCTGTCGTCATTTCCATTTGGTTTTGCATTTCGTTTAAAGCGCTTTTCAGCTCCTCGTGACTGTTCCTTAGTCCTTTGATCTCTGTGGCAAGAGATTCTCTGCTGTCCTCTATACTGTTTTCAAGCCCAGCGATTAATTTTATGACTATTATTCTAAATTCACTTTCTGTTATATTATTTTAATCCTTTTTGATCAGTTCATTAGCTGTTGTTATTTCCTGGAGATTCTTCTGAGGGAAATTCTTCCGTTTGGTCATTTTGGATAGTCCCTGGAGTGGTGAGGACCTGCAGGACACTTCCCCCGTGCTGTGGTGTATAACGGGTGTTGGTGGGCGGGGCCGCAGTCCGACCTGATGTCTGCCCCCAGTCCACCGCCGGGGCCACAGTCAGACTGGTGTGTGCCTTCTCTTCCCCTCTCCTAGGGGTGGGATTCACTGTGGGGTGGCGTGGCCCGTCTGGGCTACTTGCACACTGCCAGGCTTGTGGTGCTGGGGATCTGGCTTATTAGCTGGGGTGGGTAGTAGGCAAGGTGCACGGGGGCAGGAGGGGCAGGCTTAGCTCGCTTCTCCTTAGGTGACCCACTTCAGGAGGGGCCCTGTGGCAGCGGGAGGGAGATCCGCTGCCAGAGGTTTGGCTCCGCAGAAGCACAGAGTTGGGTGTTTGCACAGAGCGAGCAAGTTCCCTGGCAGGAACTGGTTCTCTTTGGGATTTTGGCTGGGGGATGGGCGGGGGAGATGGCGCTGGCGAGCGCCTTTGTTCCCCGCCAAGCTGAGCTCTGTCGTCCGGGGGGCTCAGCAGCTCTCCCTCCCTTTGTCCTCCAGCCTTCCCGCTTTCCGAGCAGAGCTGTTAACTTATGACCTCCCAGACACTAAGTCGCGCTTGCTGTCGGAACACACTCCGTCCGGCCCCTCCGCTTTTGCAAGCCGGACTCGTGGGCTCTGGCCGGCAGGCTGCCCCTCCGCCCCGGCTCCCTCCCGCCAGTCCGTGGAGCGCGCACTGCCTCGCCGCCCTTCCTCCCCTCTTCCGTGGGCCTCTCGTCTGCACTTGGCTCCGGAGACTCCGTTCTGCTCATCCTCTGGCGGTTTTCTGGGTTCTTTAGGCAGGTGTGGGTGGAATCTAAGTGATCAGCAGGACGCGCGGTGAGCCCAGCGTCCTCCTACGCTGCCATCTTCCCTCCAACCTATAAATTTTCCTCATTTTTATCTTAAGTTGAATATTTATTAGAAATATTCCTAGTAAGGGGCGCCTGGGTGGCGCAGTCGGTTAAGCGTCCGACTTCAGCCAGGTCACGATCTCGCGGTCCGTGAGTTCGAGCCCCGCGTCAGGCTCTGGGGCTGATGGCTCGGAGCCTGGAGCCTGTTTCCGATTCTGTGTCTCCCTCTCTCTCTGCCCCTCCCCCGTTCATGCTCTGTCTCTCTCTGTCCCAAAAATAAATAAAAAACGTTGAAAAAAAAAAAAAAAAAAAAGAAATATTCCTAGTAAAATTTTTGAATATGACTGGTTTGACTAATGACCATCAGAACCAAGTGGCATGAGTAATTTATTTCCAGAATTTGACTCCACAAAAAAGTATGGGGTCAAGTGGCAGTACAAAGAAATATATAGAAAGAGCAAATGTGTGGTGAAAAGAAAGTGCAAAAGACATACAAAAAGGTAGAAACACGCAAAGACCATTTGTTTTACCTATAATCCTTAGCAATCGTACCTAAGAACTTTTAACAAATGCTCCATCCTTTACTTCCCAATTTAAAGATTCCACAATGGAGCAAGTGACCCTAAGGCACCTTAGTAACAAGGTGGTGATTAGTACCTGAGTTTCCACTTTGCTCTTAGCCATTGATTCAGGCTGCCTCCCTGAGGACATACAAGACATTTCTAGGCAAACCACAACCAACATTTAACTACTTTATTGATCATTAATCTTCCATTTTAAGTGTATGAATCTGAAAGTAAATACTAATCACCTTTCCTGGAAAGACTAAAACTTTAAAGGTTCACATAGAAGGGGATAGAATGACAGGGGAAATACTATAAGTTATGAAAATGACTCTGAAGGCTGAACCCCCAAGGATCCTAGAACATGATGCTCTTTTCGTAAGCCTCATATTCTACATCCTGCTCTTATCCCAGTTCATCACTCCCTACGATTCAATGGTATGCAACATTCCCACTCCTTTCCATTGATAAAGAGACTTATGTTAACGTAAATCCACCAGAAAATTTCAAATATCTGTTTAAAAAAGTGATAAAATCCTGTATTTTAAAAATGGAATATTTCCCACTTCATGTAAAGTTCAACAAAAGCAGAGTGCTTTTCTTTTATTCACAGATTTATCCTCAGCACCTAGCATAGTACTTCATTCACTTTATTTACAGATGAACTGTCAATAAATATTTGATGGCTAAATGAATGAATGAGCTATATCTTATCAAATCTAACCAATATCATAGGCATGCAACTGTGCTAAGTATTAAAAGGTAGACAAAAATGAGTATTCCATTTACTCTATGGTATACTAGAAAGAACATTCTTATGAAAATGGACAGTTGGAGACCCTGGCATTTAGGAAGCCACTAAACATACTGGAGACTCTGTTCCTTAATCTCTTATTCTCACCGGCTTCCGTGAATGTTAAACAATGTATGTTATGACTTCCAAAAATTTTCCTCCTAAGTACCTGTAGGAGATTGAATTGTTTTTCCCAACTTTTCACTCCCTCCTCTCCTTACAAGAGAATTATGCATCTCTTTCCCACCAGTGTTGGTGGCTTGTTTTGGCCAATGAATGGGAGCGGGTGGGATATTCTCCTCATACACAGGCACTGGCTGCAGGAGTTTATCCAAGCAGAGTAAGTCACATACCCTCTACCATGTGCTAAGCAAAGCTACTCCTGCAGCCTAATTACCAAAGCAGAAAGTGAAGGGAAAAGCAAACCTGAACCTTACTCACAGCCAGAAGCAAAAACACAGCAGCCTACCTGCAGCTGCCAGTGTCTAATGTGAACAATAAATAGCTACTGCGGAAAAGCACTGAGTTTTTGAGCTTGTTTGTAATGCAGCGTGAGCCTGTGAAATCTGACTAATTCAGTGCCTTAACCATGAAGGCAAGTGAGTGGGTGCCCCTTTCTCTCCAGGTCATAAAATCAACTGGGTAGTCAGAAGTCCAGAAGTTCTTTAGAGTCTTGTGCTCTCAAATATATATTAATTTTACATTCCAGGTCATAATACTTGCATTTTGGTATGAACAGTGTTTTAAAATATTTACAATGAAGTCATACTCCCTTCTTGGAAGATTTCAAATTATACGTATGTGTGGCACATCACAGCCCTTGTGATATTCACAACTCTGAAACTGTGTTGCACAAAATTGGGTGTGTTTTTTTTTTTTCCTTGAAGTAGAGTAAGTCTAAACTTATACATTTTTAAATAACTTTTTAAAATGTAAAATTTAAACATTTTATACTGCAAGACTTATAAGATAGCTTGACTTTAAAAGTATATAAACAAAATACATAATTTACAAACATGAATGGAGCTGAGCACGGCTGGTAGGCATGCATGTTAGTGTTAATTAATTGGCAGATATTTTTTAAATTAAGTATTATTGATGATTATTATTATTAATTTTAGGATTTGTCATCAAATCATTTTCATAAACAAAAGAGCATCAGGCATCCCTTGAGCTTAGAGTCAGCTGAGCCTGTGTAGAATACTGATTCTGCCTTGTTGGTTAGCATTTTGACTATGTGCAGTTTCCTTTTGTAAGCCTCAATTTCCTCATCTATCAAAATGCAACAACTCAAACATATCCAACAGAGTTGTTTTGAGGATTAAAAAATTAACTTAAGTTTAGCAAGACAATTTTTTTTATACCACAGGCTCACAAATGAATGTGGTTTTTTTTTCCCTTTTCCTTCCCTTGACATAAAAACCCTATTTTGTGGTTCTTCTTCCCATTTCTAGGGGCTCTCTTATATATTATGTCATTTTGCCTTCACAGTAACACCTAAGTGTAAAAAACATCATGCCAGTTTGCAGATGAGGGAATTGAGACATAGAGGAGACCAAAACTTGTTTCAGTTCTTCAGACTCTGAACGACTGAGAACAATCTGATGGTTACTGGGGGCAGGGGGGTGGGGGAAATCAGTGAAGGAGTGCACATGTTGTGACAAGCACAGGGTGATGTGCTGAAGTGTTGAATTACTATATGGTGCACTTGAAACTAATATAACACTGTATGTTAACTAACTGAATGGGACTGAAATAATTTTGTTTTAAAAACTTGCTTTAGTTTCTAAATAAGTTCTGTAAGAACACCTAGACTCTGAGACTCTAGATGATTAAAATGCCTATCGTCTGAGAAAATGCAAATGTGAATCACATTCATTCTAGATAAGTCTAGTCCAAAAAGTGAAAAGTTGCATTCATGGAAGAATGTGAACATTTTTATTCCTGCCCTGTGATCTCAGCAAGTTCCGTCAATGCACCAAGCCTCAATTTCTTCACTAGCGAAACGAGAATAATCAAGGACAGCTACTTCATGGGTTAATTATAAGGATTAAAGGGAAACATGTTTGTAGAGCATTTAGCACAATGCCTGCTATAACAAGCATTTAATAAAGTTACTTATCTTAGTAAATATTGGCTACTTAAAATGGATGAAATGAAACTTATCTTTTATCATTTGTGTCTTCCTTGCTTTTTTGACAGATATTCTAGATAAGCGTGAACATTTATTAATCAATTTGAAGTCATCTCATTTTTGTAAAATGTACTTAAAGTATATGTGTGAGGACAATAATGTTTGATGGAAGTTATCTCTAGATGGTGAGATTATAGGTGATTTTTAGTTTATTATATTTATCAATATTTTTATATTTCTGGTAAACATGCATGAATTTTATGATAAATTTTATGATAAATGTACATATATATATATACACACACACGTATATACATAGATATATTAATTCTTAAGAAAACGATAGAAAATCATGCTTATACTTTCAGATGTGGGTATTTCATATTAGAAAATACTGTGATGGGGGCCTCTGGGTGTCTCAGTTCTTTAAGCATTTAACACTTGATTTTGGCTCAGGTCATGATTTCAGTTTTGTGAGTTCAAGCCCCATGGTGGGCTCTGCATTGATAGCGTGGTACCTGCTTGAGATTCTCTCTCTCCCCGCCCCTCCCCCACTCATGCCCTCTCAAAATAAATCAAGAAACTTAAAAAGAGAAAAACTGTGGTAGATAATTATTGAGTTGTTACTCTGTTCTAGCTGCTATGATAGACACTAGGGATAAATGATGAAAGATTAATATTATGCAGTTGTCCATATGCACTTATAAAGTCAGATGAGGAAACTAGATGCTGAACAGTTAAGCAGAAAAAAATAAAAGAATATAATAATGGGACGGAAACTAATTTAAACAAGGTCAAGAAAGTTCTCAAAGAGGAGCTAGTGTTAAGGTTGGGCCCTGAAAGATTAGATGCCATAAGTCAAGGGAACAGAAGGAGTTGGAAAAGAGAAGGATGCATTTTAAGGAACTTTCCAAGTCCAATGTGACTGTGGTGTAGAGAAAGAGAAGAGTAGACTGAGAAGGCATGAGAGAGGTAGGCAAAGTTGGATTATACCAGGCTTCGAAGACCATTTAATGGATTTTAAGTTTAATGTTCATGTAGGGGCAAGGGCTTTGCAACAGCTGCATGGAGAATGGTTTGGAGGGATCAAAAGCAGAAAATGGAAAACACGTTTGGAGGCCATTTCTTTAGATCATGGGGTAAATGACGAATGCTTAGAAGAAGGCATAGAATTGGGGATGATGAAGGGATTTGAAGTATATTCTGGAGATAGAACATTCTGGATGTGCAGATGGATTGGATGTGTGATATAAGAAAAAGAGAGGTGTCAGGGACGACTCCTAAGCTTTTGACCTGAGCAATCAAACATATGTAGTTGGCTCTACATTCATTGTGGTGAGGAAAATTTGGGGAAAAGTATGTTTAGAATAGTAAATCAAGAGTACCCTTTAGCCAGATGAGGATAGTGTATTGGTGATGAGTTTAATGTAGTGTATAAGAGAGAAATTCAGGTTTCTGTCTTTTGCAATTGAATGGAAGGGGGTACCATTTACTGAGATGGTTACTGAGATAAAAGGAATAGGTCTGGTTCTTACCCTAAATTGGTGAGATTATCAGATCTTTATTTTCAGGGCATGACTATGACATAAGAAGAAATGCTGAATATGATTTGGGCCTGTACATTTGATATGCAAAGGAGAGATCTGGGATGGAGATATTAATGTTGGAATCAAAATATATAAATGTTATTTCAAGCAAGGGGAATAAATGGGGAGACAGAAGAGAACCTGGCAGCAAGACAGTTGTATATTTTGTAGTTAAAACAAAATAAAAGATCTTATTTCCATTCTAACATTTATGTATAATAGAAAAATCTTCAAATAAATCCTAAAGGTTTTAAATATATTCCAGCCTATGTATATGAAAGCACACATTCTTCAAATCATATATAATAGTTTAGAAACTTTTGGCTACTTCTCAGAGACTGGGCCATTGAAGGAGCCTGTCTAATTTATAACACTGTTTTTCAATAAGTACACTATTCTAATAAATGCTATTTAAAAACTATTCCATTCACTACTTAGAAGGATTTACTAGTTACCAGGATCTCTGCTAGATGGGGTTAATTGGTATTCAACGCTCCCTCTGTATTTACCTTTTCTGTAAAGTATGGAATAAAACTTACCCTTCCCATCTCCCTACAAAGCAGTATTAGCAGTCAAAATTAGATTCCTCCACTCAGATGCACCAAAAGGCTGAAGTCAACTTACTGATGGTTTTGGCTGTTTTCTGTTGCCAAGTCATGGAGATGCCAATGTCAATTTTGTGGAAGTTGAGAGAGACCACAGTGGTGGTCAGGATTTTTGTCATATCTAGTGCCCATCTTCTTGGGTGTTAATGGTAGTTTAGCAGCAATGACTAGACTCTGTTTCCAAGACCTAAACAGTTGTGGAGGTTGGGACCTGATTCTGGCTTTCTAATCCCCATATCACGGCAAAAAGTCCACGTATCCTCACATTCAATAGCTGTAGTCCATAGACTCCTGATTCCCCACCTTCCTCTGTTGGAAGTAATTCATCCAGTAAATCACAGTATTTTGTCAATCATTTTGGGAAGGGCCCCATAACACCCATTATTCCAATACTTGCAATAGTTTTTCAACCTCTGTCTACACAAAAATACCTACAACCAGTCCTGTCTCCTTCATTGAAACAAGATCCATAGTCCAGTTTGATTCTGGGTTAAGCAGGGTATCAACTGGGATGAAACACTATAAAACTGTTGATAGAGGAAATCCTTAGAAGCAGCAACTTTTCATCATTTAATTTAGCATACTACATCCATTTATTATGGATTTACAGTGAGAAATATAGCTAAACTTAGTAGCCAGTGCCCAATTTCAAAATTTATGAGATAATTCCTAGGTAAAAATAAAGTGACATGCAGGCATGATTAACAGTTCACAAGATTGTGCTTAATGTCCTCATCCATTACACACAAATTGAAGTAATTTATTTCTAAAAGCATTTTATTAGCAGAAAAAGGGGGGAAAAGTCATTTATGTAACTAAGCTTATAATAAAATTGTCAGAATCATTCTATTAGAAGAAACAAGCTACCTTCTTATAGACACAAATATATCCCTTTTTATGGCTAAAATATTTGATATAATTGTGATTTATGGCATCACAATTGGGCAACTAGGAATGTAAATGTACTCTTTAGACTTTGTCATAAATATTCAGAGTATTCTCAAATTATGTTCATTATCTCATATTGCTATATTTCAAAAAATACTAAAAGAACAGGAATTTGCGACCAACAAAAGTTAACTTTAGAATTTTCTTACAGAGAATTAAAAATAGAACGCATTTTCCAAGCCAGAAGAACAGGTCCAGCACAGTGTCTAGCATATATCAGGTGATCAATCATTCATTATGTGTTGAATGAGTAATGTCTTAAGAGAATCTAAACAAGAAAAAAATATGAGGTTTAGAAAAACATCATGGACGAGGTTAGCCTGAAAGACTTAAACACAATAGTTTTTAAGCAGACATTATGAAGAAGAAGGTCAAGCATGTGCTTTGAACCCAGTTAAACTGGCTTTGTTTCCTGGAGATGTCCCTTATCTAATGTATTAGATTTGCAAATCATGAAAAATCTTCAAGCTTGAGTTTTTTCATCTGTAAAATAGGAATAGCATTTCCCTTGCACAGTGTTGATTAGGATTACATGACAGGGGCTCAAAAAACAGTAGTTACAAGCATTGCATGGACATTAGAAAACTCAACAATTGTCTTTACTTCTTTAAAAGAAATAAAGCCAAGGGTTTTCTGGAAGGCCTGTAAAGCTCTTTACATGCCTCATTATTCCCTCTTCTTCTATGAGTGCCCTTCACTCCCATTTGCTACATTTAAAAGAAGATTAAATTCAGTATTAATGTGAATCCTTTCTGCAGTTTAATTCTCTGCATATGGATTCTTCCCACTGATAGGAAAACAAGTATTAAAATATAAAGCCATTTCTGCTTCAGGTTCAATATTATGGGAGTATGATTTTTCATGCTTTACAGTTGTGTTCATGAATGTTAAAACTACAGATGTGTCTTTATATGTACATGTAAGTGTTCATGCCAAATTTGCCCATACACATAGCATTATGTATGTTTTCCATGGAAGCTGATAAATAATCAGACAGGACATGGGTGCATGCATGTCCTTCAAGGACAATCAGAAAGGACCAAATGTGGCAACTCTTCCCTCCAAATGTGGCAAAGCTGGCAATGAGGAAGAGACACAATAGTTTGACTAATTCTCAACATGCTTTTGAAATCAACTCTTCTGTGTAAAAGCTGTGGTTAAGTCCCTGAAATGCTATGTAAAATTTAAGACATTTCTTAATTTATTAATTCTACAAGTTGACACAAGCGTTCTACCAGATTCTGAAAGACAGTGTCTATTTGCTAGTGTATCATCCAATGGACAGCATCACAATGATAAAAGAAGCAAACATAGTTTTAGTGTTTGGGGTTCAATTCAAAAGATCTCATTGTAGCAGAAATGTCTAGTGTACATGAAAACCATGGATTAAAGTTAATTTACTCATACTTGTTTTCCAAATGAATTTGTTAAAAATTGATTAGATGTAAGTTATGTCTGCCAATTCTCATAACAGCACACTTTCATAGGCATCAGGATTTTTCCTGAGTCTAAATGTTTAAAATACCAGTACCTATTTAAAGGTAAATTTAAGAACTTTTGCTTATGGAATAATCACATGTGGTACAGGACAAAGTAACCAATGAAAGAATAAATAAAATTCATCCAGGAGCCATGATGCAAAATGTTTTTTTTTTAAAATAAAATATTTAAAAGAAAGAGGAACTATCAATGCACATATTCTTTATACATAAGAAATTTGGAAAAAGGGAAATCAACAGCTAAATTGATAATTACTTTGTACTATTACACCTTAATTAAAGAGCTTAGATGAAGAGTTTTATCACTACATAAATATATGGTAAAATTTGGAATGACAGACCCATTAGGCAGTATAATGAATAATTAGTACACTCAAGTACAAATGGAGTTATACTTTCACAGAGAATTCAATAAACAAGAATCTGCAAACAATGAGATGTTAATTAGTAGAAGATTAACAACCAGTCACAGGTGACAGTGAGCTCTAGCCAATCAATAGAAAATACTGTGCTATGACCAGGGAATTGCATGACCTAACCCAAGTTTAGATATACATACAGAGGGTTATGAAGAAGGACATGCTGAATCTACAGTAAGATATCCCTAAATTGTGTTACTCTATCAGATAAGACCCAATAACATGAAAAATTATTCATCTTTGGACGTTAAGTTAATAGACTAGAATATTAAATTGATAAATTTAAGTTGTTAATTGTTTTAAGATTGTTAAGAATCTTAAATTCATTCATTTCTTTTCTTTTTTTTTCTTTTTTTAAGTTTATTTGGATTTTTGAGAGAGAGAGAGAGAGCACAAGGGGGTGAGGGACAGAGAACAAGGAGACAGAGAGAGAATCCCATGAGAATTCTCCCATGAGAATCCATGTTCAAGCCCGACATGAGGCTTGAACTCAAGAACCATGAGATCATGACCCGAGCCACAGTCAAGAGTGGGATGTTTAACCCACTGAGCCACCCAGGTGCCCCCATTCGTTTATTTAAAATTTTGGTTGCCTTTCCTGTTATGTTATTGGGACAGCAGAGGCAGATCTGTTGGTTAAGTTATAAAACATGAGTATCCAAGGAATAAAAATGCATGGGGAGACATCAGGGAACATGGGGTGGTTTGGCTTTCAAGGTTTTTGTAATCCCTCTCCCCTATACTTGTCTTTCTATTTATAGTCAACTAGGATTTGTGATACAACTTAGGGAGACTGCTAACCTGTTTCTTTAAAGTAAGTGTGTGTGTGTGTGTGTGTGTGTGTGTGTGTGTGTTATTCACTGTTGGGAATATATTGTGGAAACACCATAAGCCTCTTGTCTCAAAGATCAGTTATTTGGAAGTTCATAATAATATCTATCCTATGTTATGCATTAATGTTAGCAATCTAAGGCTTTCTCTAGCATAGGGAAATAGAGGGAAAAAAACAGTTTACCAGCTAGGAAAAATATTTTTATTCTAGGTTTAACATTTTTTTTCTTGGTAAAATTATCAAGAGTGGCATTTTAGTAATACTAGTGAATGTGACAGTTATAAGCTATAATGGAATGATTTTTTAAAAGATCACCAATTAATACTCCATTTTCTCTTTTTACTCTAAAGTAACATCTCACAGATGCAAAATTTGTATGTAGATTTTAGAGCTGTGTTATTCGTTGTGCTGATATAAACCATGGCCCTTGAAAATCCCTACCTTTATTCCTTTTCGTTATAAGAAAAAGAGTCAAACTTAGTACATAAGAGATCATCTGCAAATAAATAGGAAATGTTCATACTAAGCATTTTCTTTTCTGTTTTATCCAGTATCTAATAAGAAGGTTTTTATTTTGTTATTTGTCTGGAAAGCAACTAGCTGAAGATCCTCCACTTGAAAACTGTCATAAAATATAGCACAGTATTATTGTGGTCTAGCGTGATAATTAGTTTTGTACTTCTCTTGTTTTTTTTTTTTTAAATATATATTAACTCCCACAAAGATATATCAACAATTCTGCTGCAAAATTTATTATGAAAACTACTCTTAAGTTTCCTTGATCAGATTTAAAACTTTCTCAGTGCTTCGAAATCCTTTGTTTTTATAACCTCAAACGGTAAAATGACCAAATTACAGGGAACATATAAATTGATATATGTATATATAATTAACATTAATATGTATATTAATATTATACATATCTCTTTTGAGAAATTATTTCATTTCTCTCAAGAGAACCCAGTCAATCTTTGAAACTCTTCTAGTGTACGTCATATTATAAACCACAGTGGATGTATGGAGTGGATTAAGAAAACACACTAGTAGGAAAATAAATGAAAGAATTGTTTTTTCCAGTGTTCCTTTCAGAGTAGCCTCTACTGAACCAAAGGCAAAAAGACTGAAACATGAAATAGTCTTCCTGTAATCCTGTTTCCCACCTAACTAGTGGGAGGTTGAACTGTATATGCTTGTAAAGACTTGAGCTGTGTACAAAAATCTAGATTGTCTATGCTTTTCTTTGTTTGGTTCTAAAGAATTTACATTATGATCTATTTATTAAGAGCTCTGAGGTGGGTCATTGTGAGTTCAAGTGCAAAAGAGGATTTCTATTTGCATTTGAATTGCCTTTCTACTCAACCAGTCAAGAAATGGATCATTTTGAAGGGCAGGTGGGTGGGAAGAAAGATTAGTAAATATAATTTATATTCCACAGGAGGTACCAGATCTTTCCCCCTATACTATTTTTCAAACTAGGAAAAGAATGGAAGAGGTGAGTGATTATTACTGTCCTTGCATTTGGAAGACAAGGAAATAGCCATACCAATCATTTTTCCTACTTCATCTCCCTGAAGGGAAGGATCAATTAGTATGGTTATTTTCTTTGGTGTATGGTAATTTTACAGAAAGTATTAATGATTCATGTCATTTGTCTAAATGTGTACCACATATTATCCCACAAGATTCTGCAGTAATATGCATCATAAAACTACATAATTCTTGTTTAATAAGAAAATATAAAAGACTCTAAGATTTGTTTCTCATAAGATCCCCTAACATTTCAAACATTAAAATTAAAATTCAACATTTAGGGGTGTCTGGGTAGCTCAGTCAGTTAAGCTTCTGACTCTTGATTTCAGCTTAGGTCATGTTCTCACAGTTTATGAGATTGCACGCTGCATCTGGCTCTGTGCTGACAGCATGGAGCCTGCTTGGGATTCTCTCTCTCTCCCTCTCTCTCTCCCCTTCCTCCATTCCCTCTCTCTCAAAAATAAATAAATAAACCTAAAAACAATTTTAGCATTAATCATAATCAATGCACTAGAATTAAGTAGGAAAAAAACCCAGACATTTTGTTGTGCTCTCTGTCAGAATCATTGTTGAAACAAATGTTAAATCATTTTTCATTAATGGTTGAAAAGGAAAAAAAAAATTAAAACCATACTTAATGGAACCCAGAAGAAGCATTTATAAAATTGACAAATTTCGTAATATAAATACACATTTTACATGCATTAAAATTATATTAGTATGCATTACACGATTAGTATACATTAAAATGTACCCACTGCTACCAATGACCATATCAGCATTTACTTAATGGGCTAACTATATTCACAGTAGTTATTTTGAAAGTGAGGATGAAATTGAGTTCACTTTGCAGCTTCTTTAAAAAGACTGTATACGTGATATTATGAAGAAGCAGCCTCAATAGCTTCACCAAATTGACCCATATATGGTGATATTTATGCTATTATAACAGCTAATTAATGAGCAGTTAATAATTGCCATTTGGTCACCATATGGCCAAATTAATTTCATCATTTCAAATGGCCAAAATAATATGAGGAGTCATCTCTCCATTTTGTTAATCTGCTAAAACCTTATGTATAAATTTGATCAATAATGCAATCAACTGGATCTTAAACTTCAAATTCAAGCTTGCAATAATACCTATTTCTTGTAAGAAAAATATGAACCTAAATGATGTAAATGTGCTGCTCACTCAATCTGAGAGCCGAACATGGCTCCATTCCATACTTGAGTGCCAAATTTGTTGTCTGGCTGCTCTGGGATTCAGGTACATCCAAATAGAAGCATATGCTAAAATATATGGAAGTCTACAAATATGCAAAATGCAATTTTCTGTAGTTTTAAAACTGGATGGGACTATCCATAAAGAGAACTACAAAACAGCAGAAGATTTGGAACATCTAGAACTAGCCACCATGTGAAGAGACATTTTTACCATGCTCCCCTCTTTCATCATGATTGTGTAAATCAGCATTGAAAACCATGTGGGTGATTAAGCTTAGAATCACACCCAAAACTTTCACAATCAGTGCACATATATGGTATTTTGGCTACTTATATTTCTGAACATCTGTCAAAATGGCAAAAGGCCCAATTCAAAGTTGCCAGACCTAGCAAGTGGGCATCAGATGGTTATGGGTTTCAAGGGATGTTTTAAATAATAAGCAATACTCATTTAAGGATTTCTGGCAGTCAATAAAAAGGTAAATAGTAATTATACTTCTTTTTGTTCCAAACTAAATACTGTCTAGAGAAACAATATCAAATTTCCTAGCAAGTGAAGTAAATAAATAGGAGTATCTTAAAACAGTGATTAAAATTATTACTTCCAGAAATTTGCTTTAATCATTGCCTCCTTTATTTTTTTTAAAGTTTATTTATTTTGGGAGACAGAGAGAGAGCAGGAGCAAGGGAGGAACAGAGGAAGAGGGAGAGAGAGCATCCCAAGCAGGTGTTGCACTGTTTCGAGCCCAAAGTGGAGCTCGAACTCAGGAGCCCCGAGATCATGACCTGAGCCAAAACCAAGAGTCCAATGCCTACCCAACTGAGCCACCCGGGGAACCCCAATCATTGCCTCCTTTAAAAGTAGAGATTTTAGTTTAAGTATTTTATTTTTCAATAATGAATGTAAGTTAGTGACCTGAAGTGGACATAGGGGTGGAATTTGTGAAGGAGACACTGATTTGGAAACAGAGTCCTGTATGAAATAGGAAGTCCAGTAACCTGGAAACCAAAACTCCTGGATTCTTACTCCTCTTTGCCTTGTACTTTGATGACTCAGAAAATCACTTAACAGATCCAAGTCTCCATCTTTAAAATGAGGCAATTGAACTAGATAATTGCTAAAACATTTTTGCTAGTAATATTTTATACTCTAGAATGAATAGAATACTCTCCATTCTTCGATGCCCACACCAAAGTTCTCTGTGTATTTGTTTTAAAACTCTTTCCCCTCTTGCCCAATCAGGATTATTTCCTCAAGGATTATTTCCTCATTTGTGTTCCTATAGAATTTTGTTTATAAATCTATGGGACGCTTGGGTGGTTCAGTCGGTCAAGCGGTTAAGCGTCTGACTTCGGCTCAGGTCATGATCTCGCGGTTTGTGAGTTTGAGCCGAGAGTCGGGCTCTATGCTGACAGCTCAGAGCCACGAGCCTGCTTCAGATTGTGTGTCTCCCCTTCTCTCTGCCCCTCCCATGCTCATGCTCTCTGTTTCCCAATAATAAATAAATGTTAAACAAAATTAAAAAAAAATCTATGAGTACTTAGTATATTATAGTATACGTCTATGTTTGTATGTGAACTCTCTTCTCTTTCTGCTAAACATAGATTCTCAAGAGCCAATGTTAATGGGCTTTCTCATCCCTATTACTTAATATGGTGTTTGGTGTAGAGTATCGACTGTATGGATATTTATTACAGTAAATATAGTGAACAACTATGTGAAATATTAACACAATTGTAAAGAACTTTAGAAAAATAAAATAAAACCATATGCACACACATTATACATTTTTTGGTTGCAAATTTTAACACTCTGGGATGAGTATATCTTGCCCCTAATACACAGGAAACAAATTCATTCTATGATAAAAGCTACTGCTTTTTTATTTATGCATCAATAATAGTTCATAAGATTTATCCCTGCCAACATTTTAATTAGGCGAGAATTCTTACATTGTTTTAGAAGTTGTAACTAATTATTGCTTTTAGACACTTTCTTCACAAAGATGTTTCTATCCATCTGTCTTCCTTGTAGACTTTGTCAATACTTGATCGAGTTCTATTTCAAGACAAGCTTGCTACTTTCTCATCACCTGCTATCAACCCCACTCTCTCAACTACAGTGTTTGGTCAGGATCCCTGCATTCACTTCTCATTTTCTGCATGGCATCCAGAACAGATGGCTCCAGAGTCCTATCATGAGAACCAGCCTCGCTTGGCCCTGTCCTCCCTTATAGATTTACTCCACGTGCAGAGTCCCTTTAACAACTTTTACTCTAGTACTGTCTTAAAATGACAATAATTCCTAACACTCCAATATGGGTAAAGGTAGTAAGCACTGGAGCGGGGACTTGAACCTAGGTCATGTGTTTCTGACTTTATGGACTTCCTTTTTCTGGCTGTTCTTTCTGCTGACCCCTTTGATCTGCTTACTACTCTCTCCATTATTGGCAGCAAGTTCCTGTGCACAGTATTGCGTGAACTTACTCATTTGGTTACCTGGTAACCTTGGGTTCAAGATGAGAAATAGGAATCTGCTATCTCTAAGATCCATGTAGATTATACTTTGAGAACAAGCCTAGTGAGTCTGTAGTAACAAAAGCATTGTGTACCGCATATGGGCATAGTTCAAGATGTGAGATCAAAGAACAGGACTGCTTGGATAAAATAATAAAATTTGAATATTTCCAAATGACTCACTTGAAGAATATGATTAGTAAATTGAACTATCCTTTCATTTCCTAAATAAATATTTCATAAAACAATTGCACAAGCCTTTCTTTGCATTATGTACTACTGAATGTTGGTCAAACATGCTGAATATTCAGCAATAGTAGGATCTGTGATGCAAAATGATAATTTTGCTTGAAGTCGTGTTTCCTTTAAAGTCCATCCTTATTTAAATAAATTTGCTTTACCCACATACTAGCCTTGATTCATTTCATTTTTGCTTTTTAAATGGCTTTGACTTAAAGATAATTTTGTAAGTTGAATTATAAAGTTCATATTGTACTGCTTATCTTTCTAGTCTCAACAAAATTTTCTAAACAGACGTAATCTATACCCATATAGAGTTTGTGGGACTTAAAAAAAAGAAGAGAAAATATGAATCTAATTTGAGTTTGGCTCAACATCTGAAATAAAATGTGGGAAAACCAGAAGTATGTCGTTTATGCTAGGACCTGAACTTTAGCTGGAAAGCGTTTTGGTTTCTGAGAAGGAAATATCAAAACTGCAAGTAAGCAGATGTAATTTAATCTAAACACTTTTAGTTTAAACAGATAGCTCTTTCAAAAAATTAAGAATAGAAAAGACCATTAATTACCTTTCCAGAAATTTTACTTCTCCTGGAAGGAAAACACCCCCTTGTCTTATTTCCATGCAGTTAATCATGACATTGCACAACTATTTATTAAGAAAAAATATGCCTTATGGTCTGTGGCATATAATTTTCTAGATAAAATGGAATGTGGGCTATAGACCAATGCATTCATTTATTTCCTAAAATAGTAACAGCCTAAAATCTCTACAGTGAACTTCAGGTTATTTCCAAACAAGGGCCATGTTCAGAGTCATTTAGTAGAGATACTGCTTTGATTCTTGTATCAGAAAACATGTTGGGAATATTAAATGCTTAGCATACAAATATTTAAAATAGGAAAACGCATATGTAGAATTGACCTTTAAGTAAGTATTAATATTTTTATTATGCAAATATGAGAAAAACTCACTTAGGGTTTCTTCTTTTAATAAAATCATGCAAAAGCAAATTACATATAAATGTATTTGAGGGTCCCTAAAGTGATGAAGAATTGTGTAGCTCAACAAAGCTTTCTTTTAAACATGTCCAAGGCATTTCATGAGCTTGTGGAGTGATGCTTAGGATTTGGCTGAAAAATGTGTTTCTACAAAGCCGCGGTTCACTTTTCCCAGCGCTTCTGCCCTCCCCCCCCCCCCACCCGGTGTATTTTCAAAGAGATTTAATCATCAGGAGTCTGATTAATTTACCTTCCTCTCATCAGAATGCTATTTTGCAAGAGTTGGATATTGGATATCCAGTGTATCTATTCTGGACATTTTTCTTTATATGTGGAAAGGCATACTTTGCCAGGAGCAAATAGAAATCAACTAGCAAGATGACATGGGTTTGGTATGAGGTTTTGTGGGCTCCAAAGGTATATAAATAAAAGAAACTGGTTCTGAAACTCCCCATCTCATCGCGTCGTGAATGAAGTGGTCTTTTCCATAACATTAATTTTAATAATACTTAAGCCCTTTACCACGGGCCAGATATTGCTCTAAACACTTCCTGCTAGCGAATTTAATTTTCCTACCAAATCTGTGATGGGGATACTGTGAAATAACCCTTTTATAGATGAGGAGGTGTTAAGGAACTTGCTCATGGCAGAGCTGTCTCCCGGAGCTGTGATTTTAGTCATTTTGCGGTACCACTGCTGCCTCAAGTTTGCAGATTAGGACAGTGAAGCCCAAAGGTGCTTCTGCAGTGAAGGGGCCACGACGAAAGGCTCATGGATTTTACTCAGCAATCTGAAGGTGCTCATTTGACCTGGGTCATTCTCAAGAGTGGATGGTAATTCCAGGAAAAGAAGTAATGTGGATTCAATAAATTCAGGACTCAGGAGTCCCTCTAGGGCTCCTTCTCCCTCCCACTGACACCTTGCTCTGTGGGTGCCTATTATCAGTACAGACTTCTATATTGCTTTCACAGTTTGGGATGTATAGCCGATATCTCAAATTACCCCAAATTTTGCCCTTCTTAAGAATCCAGGCAATTTTAGGGCTGTCCATTGAGAGTTTGCACCATATTTAAGGCCAGTGAATATAAGTATTTGCCACGTGGGTGGTTTTGGCCAAGTCATTCAACTTTGCTATGCCAAAGTTTCTCATCTGTAAAATGGTGATGAGCTAGTGTGGGCTAATGTGTTATATGGAGGGAAGGACAAGTTATATTCCCTGTAGCTTTAGAATGGGAAGAGCAATTGCAATCCCAGAACATCTTAGGAATCTCAAAGCTGAGAAACCTGGGAAACACTGGGAGATCATACCCTTGGGATGGACATTGGATTTTCTCATGCGGGCATAGGTTGATGGTAGTGGGGAAAACCCCCACCATACAGGAGTGTTTGAGGCAGTGGAGAAATGTGGAGGAAGGGAGGGCAGGGATTCAAGGGCTTGTGAAGACTGCATGAAGAACAGAGTAGACCCTTCTCTGACTTTTCTAAAAATGCCAAGATGGAACCTTGAGGAAAGCAAGCTGAGAATTCTATTTTTGGAAAATACATGTGCCTATGTACAAGTTAGATAGCAACTCTACTAACACCTACTTTGAGGCCAGTAAAGAAAACTCAGGTTATGTTCTTTGTTTTTTCACTCTAACTACATTGTAACATCTTCATAGAAAGCCTTATTGTATGAAAAGGTCCCAGTGTAGAACCCAACATATTATCATCCCACTTTGTCCTATTCAATGCTTTGCATAAAGACTGACCCTAGAACTTTACGGATCATCTTAGGCCCTGTCAGAGTTTAATGTGTTTTTGTTTTTGTTTTTTTGTTTATTTTATGTACCTCTTATCAAGTGTTGGGGAGTGAATGTCCTCAAGTTCTTCCTCAACCTCTCATTCTCAGCTTCCTAATCTTCTGTTTCTTTATCATTTAGGGACAGTTTGTTTTGCTTCTTCTTTTTGAAATCTTATGAATGTTTTTCGTCTATGATACAACATGTGTTCTAACATAAGCTTCTCTGATGCTGTGTAAAATATCCCTGAAGGCAGTAAATATCTGCAAAGAAAAAAAGAATTAAAAAATATATAAAATACATACACACATATATATACACATATATGTATATATATATACACACATATGTATGATATATATATATGATTTTTTATGAGATAAAATAAAACAATAGAAAAACTTGTGAAATGCATTACATTTACACTGGGAGTGGATGGGAACAATGATACAATTAGGAATCATCACCTCCTAAGACTTTTTCTCTAAACATTAGGTAACACGATCATATTATCAATTTCAGTGGTAATAAATTTCATACAAAGAATACAATTTTAAAAGTAGAGGAGGAAAAAAAAAAAGGAACAAGAATCAGAGGCTCCAATATACGAAAGCTCGTTAGATAGATGCATTTTTTTCCTCACTTCTTTAATGTTGTAGGAATTGTTTTCCAGGATCTCGGATCACTGAAAGAATTCAAACTTTGCTTTTTCTTTTTGGGATTTTATATTAGATCAGTGTATAATTTCACTTTCTTTGCTGGGATTTTCAGACAGTGGAACAAATGCCAACACTCTTTCCTCAACAGGACTTGCTCATGCCTAATCCATTTTTTCCTATTATTCTTGCATTTCTAGCTGGGATACACCACACCAGAATATGCTCCCCAACACATCCAAGAAATATAGTGAGAATGTCGACTGGCCCATATCATTTATTACTTCCTTTGCCTTAGTTTTCAGTTGTGCCTGCTCCTTTTCCCCTTTGTTGGCAAATAGATCAATTTGAGGTGTCTGCTTTCTGTCTCACGAGCATATGTAAGCATTTATTTATGGGTTTCCTCTTAATGCATTCCATATTAGAAAAGGCCAAGAGTACAACATTTCTTTAAAAATTCAAATTTCTTGAGAAACAAGGAGGTGGTGAAGAGGAGGGAGTGTTAACTTGGCAGACTGTGTTTAAAATATTCTGCACAAGGGGCCCCCTGAGGAGCTGCCCATTAAACTCCCACTATTTTGCTGTGAGAAGTGAATGTTTTTTCTGGCTCTAAATTTATGTGATTCTTAAATGTTCTCACAGGTTGAAATAAAAAATATATAACCATTTAAATGTATACTTGACTATCCATGACTGAATTGTCTCTCGATTATAAAAATAATTTGTTTTCTGCTTGAATTCACACTTCTTCTTTTTTTTTTTTATTTTTCCTATAGAAAGCATACCATATGGATATATTTTATCAATATTCTAAGAACGCTGAGAAAGAACCTCAGGTTTATGCCACAATTTTTTCCCCTTGTTTGCATTTGCTTGATTTTGGAGTGCTTGCTATTCACAGACTCAGTAAAGCAGTTACATCTTTGAAAAGCACAAAAAGCACAAAATAAATTCTGTTCACTGAGTGGGTAATTGTTCAAGGTCATCCATTCGTTGTCTTTGTCTTGATTGTTTGAATTAGTAGCTAATAATGGTACTGAAATGTGAATGAATTATTAGCAATGGGGCATATTTTGGGGAGTGTCAGGAAATATTACAGGGCAATTAATGTTATCCAATAGCAAAGCTGTGTTCCCAGCAGATGTCCTATAATTACTGTGTTTAAAGAGTGTGAGGCTTAAACTAAGATTATAGCTTTTATATTGTCTGCCTTTAGAAGTCATATTTGGAATTTGTTCAGTTTATTCTCCTGCCCTTTCTCTTTTGTTCTGATTCTGTCACTTACATTTTGATTTAAATATAGTCTTTTTATGAATTAAAATAAGTATCAGCAGATGGTACGCAGTATAGATGTTTATAAAATAGGAGATTGTTGCAGAAATATTTAAAACGTCTATTGGCAAATAATTTATATTGATATTTACTTGTTATTCATTTCTTAATTTCTGTAATTCAAACGTTTTTACATTTCAAATAGTTCCAAGCTGGTATATATGAAAGTGTTGTCCTAATTTACTCATACGTAGCAGGGAAGCAAAAATCATTTCAGGAATGTTGAGCTACGTATAATCTGTGATGCTCCTAATTTTTAAAACAACACTGGCAGCACATTTAATTTCTCCTTTCAACACTGACCTATCAAAGTTGGCTTTGTTTCCTTATGTTTTCAGGAGAAGATTGTAAAATGAGTGAAGAGAAAATTCTCTCCTCCCCTGTAATAACCATTTTTGATTTGCATTTAGGGCATCGGGAAATGGCCCAGCATGCCTTGGTCGCATCTGTTCTGAGTGCACTTGACACAGAGAAGGTAGGGAACTGCTTTAAAAGCTCATTGCAAAAGACGTTAGGTTTCCTCTTATTGACATGTGCTACCTTATACGGTCAAGTGAACTATTTTGAAAAGTATTCTTACTCAAATCTGAAGGTTGAGTTATTTGGTTAACTGGTAAGTTATTGGAGAACAAAGAGAATGAGTGGATAAGGAAAGAAATGTAGCAAAGTGTCACTATCCTTCCTGAACTACATAGAAAGTTCAAGAGTTAAGAAGACCAAAAAAAAAAAAAAAGGATGAGAGTTAAGACAAAAAATTCAGTGTTAAAATGGAAAGATCTCCAATGGAAGATCAGTTTAGACTTACAAAGGTTGCTCACTGCTGTATCCCTCACTGAATCCAGCAGATGATCTGGCTAATAAAAAGGTTGCTAGCAATATTGCCAAGGAGACCTTGCATTTTTTAAATGTACTTAATTTTTCATTCTAATGTATTTGGGAAATTATAATTGGGGATTTCCTAATTATTTTTGAATAATTTATTCAAAACTAAATTTTATTAGAACTTTGGGAATTGTTTTACAAGTAGTTCAAAGCCTTAAACAATCAGTTGTCTGCATCTTGGATTTCTCCTAACAAATGGCAAAACACAAAAAACTCTTCTAGTTAGAATACTGTGGCCACTGCCTTTGATAGATTCATCCTGAGTATTAACAGCAAATGAGCATGTGCGTTTTTACATGTTTTCAAACTTCTGTGTAAAACTCAACAGTTGTTGGGTATCTGCTCTGAGTACACACAGTGATAAACATTCAAGGAAGAGCGAATTCTGGAAAAGACACCTTTTCTCCCCTCAAGGACAAAAGTGCTTTCTTGTGGATCCATTTGTCATGCGTTATGTTTGGTGATTTAAGGTAGAATGCTGCCAGTGCTATTATGGGGGTCCAGTATACAGTGGGAGCATAGGAGGAAAAACAGTAATATGTCAATTCAGATGACTCAAGAAGGTTTCTGGGCCTACAGGATTTTCATGTCTGGGAAAATGGAAAATAAAGGTAGGCTGAAGAGGGAGAGTGCAAGGCGGGTACTCCAGGCCTGGAAACCAGCCTTGAAACTTACAGAAATGTGAAAGGACTGTCTTCTTTAGAGTTGAGAAAATAATCATTTATAACTAGAATGGAGATTTAATACATTGATGAGTAAGAAATAAACGTGTGTGGTTCGGTTGGAGTTAGACTGGTTAGGGACTTAAATGTCACACAGAGGAGTTTAATGTGGTCAGGGAGTAGTTGTTCTGGGCTTTGAGCAAAGGAGTGAATGACCAGATCTGTGATTAAGAGATAATTTTGGAAGTTCTGTGAAGGATGGGATTAAAGGGAAAGATGGGTGATAGAGAAATCAACAGAAACCACACTGAAATAGTTCAGTTGAGTGATGGAGTCACAGAAACCAGCAATTGTGTACCTCAACATTTCTTTGTATCTGCTCATGATATCTTCTCACATAGAAAACCTTCTCCTTTTAGCCCCAATTGTTTCCATAAAAACACAAAACTTTTTCAATTCTTTTTTTTTTTTTAACGTTTATTCATTTTTGAGACAGAGAGAGACAGAGCATGAATGGGGGAAGGTCAGAGAGAGGGAGACACAGAATCTGAAACAGGCTCCAGGTTCTGAGCTGTCAGCACTGAGCCCAACGCGGGGCTCGAACTCACGGACCGCGAGATCGTGGCCTGAGCCAAAGTCGGACGCCCAACCGACCGAGCCACCCAGGCGCCCCGGCCTGTTTCAATTCTTAAAAAAAATTAAACAAATATGTGTTAGAGCTTTTAAAAAATCAAGTAATAACTCAGATTGTAACAAAAAGCTGTAGTCCTCTGAGGTTAAAATAAAAAGAAACACTGAGGTGTGATTTAAATAAAAATTAAATAAAAAATAAAAATTGATTGGGGGCTCCTGGGTGGCTCAGTTGGTTAAGTGTCCGACTTCGGCTCGGGTTATGATCTCACGGTTCATTGGTTCGAGCCCCGCATTGGGCTCTGTGCTGACAGCTCAGAGCCTGGAGCCTGTTTCGGATTCTGTGTCTCCCTCTCTCTTTGCCCCTCCCCCACTCGTGCTCTGTCTCCCTCTGTCTCAAAAATAAGTAAACATTTAAAAAATTTTAAATAAAAATTGGGATTTGTGATATAATTTTACCAAGAAGCAGCAGAGAGGAGATGTGGGCATTTGGTATCACAGTGCAAAACTGCCTAATTGTGTTACATAATACGAAATCATTGATAGCAGTAATATATATTATTTAGTAATAAGGAGATTGAAGAAGGAGATAACAGAAAACTTTTATTATTATTCTATCTTCCTTATTTATTTATTCCATTATTTTGGTGAGTACATCTTCCCACAAAAGATTGTATCACAAGTAACATAGTTTGAGATCTCATATATCTGACGTTGGCATCATTTAACTCTTCTGCTCTGATTATTTTTAATAGGGCCTAGAATTTTATATTGAAATTAAATTCCCTTCAGAAGTCTAGATATGGGGCTCCTGGGTGGCTCAGTTGGTTAAGCCTCCGGCTTCAACTCAGGTCATGATCTCATGGTTTGTGAGTTCAAGCCCCACATTGGGCTTTCTGCTGTCAGCCCAAAGCCCGCTTCAGATCATCTGTTCCCCTCTCTCTCTGTCCCTCCCCTGCACCTGCTCATGCTCTCTCTCTGAGCAAAAAAAAAAAAAAAAAAAAAAAAAAAAAACCAAAAAACAAAAAAACATTAAAAAAAAGAAGTCTAGATGGTATGTTCTAGTTCCCATTTATCCCAGCTTATCTCCCTAGAAGTTTTTGTATTGTCTCCTTTTTACATTCAATGTCCACAAATTTCACAATAATGTACTTTATTTTTTTTACTCTATTATGTTGGCTCTTCAGCACACATTTTCATTTGTTTATTCAAAAAATATTCATTGACTGCTGTCAGCATGCTATGTACTATCTTAGATATGGGGAAAATTAGAGATCTGCATTCTTAAATTCTTGGAAATTCCACTCAATTATTCATGGTTTCCTCTCTTGATTGGATCCAATAAAAATCACATTATAAACATGAAAAAAAATTATACTCCCCAATTATATTAATGTTAGTTGTTTCTGGACATATTGCCATTACTTTGTTTATCTGCATATTCTAAGTCCTGACAATGAAAATGAATTACACTTGCGATAAGAAAAATATTCAACATACTCTTCTTAATCCTAAAATCAAATGTTTTGACCCACCTATAAGCAGTAAATAATGACCTGCAATTACCTCCAATTCATTCAGTATGATTTAATGTAGGCTCTTCATACTAAGTTCAAATACTGCATGATAAATTTAAAGATAAATAATCACCAGAAAACGCAGTCTTGGTCGTGTTTTCAGTACAAATTTATGATCCAAAATTAATTATTGATATGTTAATGTTCAAGGAATATTGTAACAAATTATTTTCAGAAGTAAAGTAGACACACAATTAGAAAGTTTAGGGTTTCAGCTTTCCTATTATGTGGAATAAAACTAAAACTTTCTGGTCTAAAACTTCATTGGTCTCAATGTCTGTACATTCTTTGGGAGGTTTCAGGACAGTTTTAAGCCTTTTGACATCTGCATTTGAATTTTAGTAGGCATGTTATAAAAATCAGAAATTGTACTCATCAGAAATAATCTAATTTGAAAAAAAAATCATTTAAACATTTCATTTCTATTGATGATATTTTTGTAATAGATCATAAGAACTATCTGGGGGCACCTAAGTGGCTCAGTGGGTTAAGCACCTGGCTTTGTCTCAGGTCATGATCTGTGGTTCGTGAGTTTGAGCCCCACTTTGGGCTCTCTGCTATCAGCACAGAGCCTACTTCGGATTCTATGTCTCCCTCTCTCTCAGCCCCTCCCCCGAGCTCGCTTTCTTTTTTTTTTCTCTCTCTCTCAAAAATAAATAAACATTTTAAAAGAAAAAAGAATTCTGAACTGACAAACTCTTACTTCAATAGATTACCTTAGGAATGTTAAGTAGTTGTACTTTAGGCTAGTGTAAGGGCCAGGAGACATGCAGGGAAACTAAGCTCTTTTAAAGGTTGGTTCAGACCATAAAGTGGTTTTAAAAAATGGTGACTTTCTTCCTCTCAGAAAATACATTACTTTCACCTTTGACTTTACTCTAAATTAACTTGCTTTTGTAGCTTCCACTTTAGTAAAATCCAGTACCACTACAATCTTTAAAGCCCCATCATTTCACTACTAGAAAAACTTAATGAATGCCACATTCTATATTTTCCTTTGTAAGTAAACTGAAAATTGCATTATTTGCATTTGCATGGGTCTTAAACGTAATTGTATCACAATCATTATAGGTGCATCCCTAGTATTAGTAGTTAATTGAACCTTTTCTGATTTAGCCTGGAATTTTCACCCTGGGAAAGAAAACTGGTAGATCACCTCTGTCCTTGATGGTAGCATTATGAATGCAGCAAGAATGTGTTCTGGGATTAAAAAGCAACGCTTTCTTCAATAATTCAAAACTTCAGGCAAAATTTTTAAAATATAGAAAATGCAAATGACCGAATCGGTTTTATCATTGTATAATAAAGCATGTGAAATACATAGCACTGACATGGGTAGCCAGGTGGACAATTCAATTTTTATATTATGAAGTGTTCTAAACATCAGCTGTTCTTAACAATGATGTTAATGTTCAAGGAATATTGTGACAAATTATTTTCAGAAGTAAAGTAGACACACAATTAGAAAGTTTAGGGTTTCAGCTTTCCTATTATATGGAATAAAACTAAAACTTTCTGCTCTAAAACTTGGAAGAGACTTGGAAGGAACAGGTTTTTTTTTCTCCCTTTAATCTGATCAGTATTTTCAATATTTTCAACTTTATAACTTACTAGAGAGATCACTGAGAATTTTCCCGAAGATAATTCTGTATTCTGGAATATCAACACATTTCTTTTATGGTTCAACTTTAATTTAATCGTATTTTGTTGTTGGTCTGATTTTCCTAAATGTAGGATAATAACATCTTGCCCTATCTGTTGTCACAATGGGAAAGAATCATTTTATATAGGATTTTGGTTAGCTTCTAGTTGGCTTTGTCGAATTTAGAACCACTTGAACATTGTGGTTTCTAAATTTAGTCAAACCCTTTGAGCTTTAAGTTCCGTTTGGCACTGGCTGAACATGAACTGCTGTTTGAAAAAATTCCCTTGGTACTATCAGAATCTAGATGTGTGCACAGCACAGACCTCCTCTTATTTAAAAGAAATACATTCACTTTTATTTGAAAGTTGGGAGCTCCAAGGGGATAAATAATAAAATATGAAACTTTTAAAAATGGGCCATATTTCAAAACAGTTCTCAAGAAGAATTGGGCTCTTGAGTTTAGAGCATGATATTCTTAAAAAAAGGAAGAAGGCCCATTTTAGTTATTTTAAAATGTATTTTCTTCAACTTGGCTCCATGTTTTAAAGCAAAATCTGTCTATTAAGCTGCCATTTGTTGGTTTTACTAAAGAGAATCTTGTTGAACTATTTTTTCTTTAGCAATAAACTATTCTCCATAGCATGAGATGATCAGGGCGTACATTCCCCAGTCAGATGGCTTTATTTTTCTCTTGTCATACATTTGCTACAAACGCTGGGTAACGTTAATAAAAAATAACACTTATGTAGGAGGTACATTAGGCAAAGTCCCAAGCTGTTTACATACATTAATTCACTTCAAGTAACCATCTTTTAAGATATACACTATTATCCCCAATTCACAGATCCCAAGCCTGAGGCTGAGTGGTGAACTAAGTTTCTAGATGCCATACAGCTAGATCCGGGTTCAGAACCAGAGCCATCTGTCTCCAGATGTAACCACTGTAACCACTATGGTGCAATTACTGTGCAGTATCTCAGAGAGCTAGACTCAGTTTATAGACCACAATGCTTGGGGATCTAAGTTCCCCCCACAGTCTGTCCCCATCAAGGAAATTAGCATGTATTTATACAGCAAAGTTTGTTTTCCCCACTTACGCACCCATTCTTTGGGTGCACATACTTATGTAAATCCCACCACACCTGACGTTCAAATTGTAATTTAACAAGAGGTTGCAAAATCCTGAAGGTTTTCTGAGGTTTTGCTGGTGTCTGAAACTTTGCATGTTCTGTTCACCTGCTTGGTACTCCCTGAGAACACACACACACACACACACACACACACACACACTTCACATGATTTCTTACGTCTTCAGTCTCAGTATCCTTTCCCATCCTTGCTGGTTCAAGCCAGGGTTGGACTTTCTTAATTTATGTGTTAGCCTTAACATTCTCTATTATATTTCCCTATATAACTCTTCTTCTCCCAAAGGCCTCATGCATCGTACATTTCAACAAATACTAGTGTTGAATAAACGAATGAATAGATGAAGGAATTTCTGGAACATAGAGAGTCACATTTCACTGTCCCTGAGATGTCATTCTTTAAATACAAACAGGGGTGAGAAGATATTTTGTGGGCATATGCCTGAAGGCAGATTAACACTTCCTTAGCCCGAGAATACCAAAAACTTGAGAGATGGGATACAGAAAGTTTTTCCTATGTGCCTACTGCCTATCTTGCAAAAAAAAAAAAAAACAAACAGAGTGGTCCCCTAGAGAAATAAGAGGATCAAACTGAAATGTCACTGAGATCCCTTCTGAAAACACTTTGCGATAAAAATCCCCACCACTTATGAGCCTCTTATTGGCAGCAAATGAGACAGAACACTTAGCTATGTTTGCTGTTTCAAAGCAGTGTAAAGCTGATATATAAAATTTCCTAAATCATATTTTTGTGTGTTAGTTTACTTTTAGCTTTTGACTCTTATTTTTCCTTTATAAGGATGATGGAAAGCAAAGAGATTTGTTAGCCCTTTGTACAGGAATTAATCAACATCAACCAGCCCTGCCCAGCAAAGAAGTCGTCTCTTGAGCCTGTTTTGATTTAATCTCCCTCTTATAGTACTTACCAGAACTTCCTGAAGTGTAGCCATAATATTGGGTATTCAGTAAATGTTTGTTGAGCTGATATGCATTGAATATTTAAGCACTTAACTTTGATGATCTTGGAACATCATTCTCACAGTAACACACTGAGTAAGAAGTGCACAAATTGTCTCCATTTTATGCTGGATTATACATGACATTTCTAGGAAGTAAAAAATGGAGAAAATTGCATGAGCAATAATTTTTGGAGTATTGGAGATAGAAATACCAACAAAATGATGTACTTGTAGCTCATCTTCTATTTGACTCTAAGTAGTTGGATTCTATCCTGTATCTTAAAGTTATTGTCACTTCGGTGTCATAAATTATAGCGACATACACCATAGGTATTTCTTACATTCCTCTTTAGCAGAGTTAGCAAAATCACCAATGTCACATACTCTGTGTAGTTTCCTATAGATGGGACTTTAAGGCAGTTTGAATGGGAATAAAGGGTAGAAGGATTACGACAACCCAAAATAAACAAATCTGTAAAGCTCTGTCATCTTGCATCTATTTTTTCCATGCACCCCAATGTACAAATCCCTTTTCAACCGCCAGACATAGAGGACAGATAGCGTCACTACCCCAATATAAGGCAAGAGTGAAACTAAGAAGTGTGTATACAACTGCAGCCAGAAGGAAATCCAGAAATTTGCCTACCCACCCTTAAATTAGCTGAAATTTCTTCTCTTACTTCTCTTACTTTTCCCTTTCAGAATCCTAATTTCCCCCTTGTTTAACCTGGAAAATTACTGATTTAACAACAGTATTATTAGTTCTTCTCTACAGGTTTTGTTTGTTCCTAAGAAAATAGGTTTTCATGGAAATATGCTTTGATGAGTGAATAGCATTTAGAACATCATCGTCTTCAAAGTATGCACTCAAAATTTGATGGAATAAATTAATGTGTTTTACTTCATGTAAATGCACCTTTTTCATTCTACAGCTTCAACTAAGAAGATTTTAAGAGAGATTGTACAGAGAGGGATCATATTTGCAATCCATCCTAGCTCCAGTCTCCTCTGTCATCCGTTTTGGGCCATCTTTGTCTAAAACGTCAAAATTAGTCCCCGAATAGGGCACGAAGCAGCCTTAATCTCTACTTAGCAAACATGAAAAATGTAACTGTCAGGATGTGATAAAATTATCAAAATTATATTAAATCTGAAAAGCAACTGGCAGAATACACACAAGACTATTGAACGTTTACCTGGGGAGAAGGGTGACAGGGGAAAGTCTGGGGAAATTTTAGTTTCTTTCACTAAATTATAAATTGTATAGTGCAAGAGTCATTACCTATTTGTTTACCACTGTGGACCTAACTTCTACTAGAGGGTGTGAACATGGTACAGGCTCAAGAAATACTCAATGATTGAATGACATTTTATTCATTTTTATTTTCTTTAGGTTTTCACAAAGAGCAAATATACTTTTCTACTCATAAAAATAAACTATAAAGATTGAAAAAAACCTATGCCACATGGCACATTGTAGAACCTCCATAAATCTTTGTTGAAGGACTGAATCCAAGGAAAGAGCATGAAATCAGCCGCACAAACTGGGAAGCAGGAGTTGTTGTTCAGCAGTATGAAAACCACACATTTTCATCAGGATAAAATTGAAAGCCTAACACGGGAATGCACAGGTAATCTATGATCCCACCCTTCCCAATATTTTATGTGATTTTCCTGGTACTTAAGAGACCAGAGCTTTCCAGTATGAGCTTATTCACTATATATCTGCCCCAATTCAAATGTATCTCTATCCCCATGCATTCTCTTCTTTCTCTCTCCTCAGAATTAGGGAAAGTGCTGTTTTATGTCTCAAAAGCTAATCTCTCCACCCATGACCCTAATTCCATCTTCCAGCTTCTTATTTCAGGGTCCAGTTTTATCACGCATCCCTTCTCTTTCTGGAATGCAGCTCCTTCCCCATTGCTGCTGTCATTCAGTCCACCACTGTGAATGACTCATGTCCCCTAAAAATAAAAATCCAAACTCCCAGCACACAAATAGTTGATCAAACAATTGTCCACTTAGCAACTTCCCTTCATCTTCCAAAGGTAAACTATTCCCTGATAATCTGGGTGCATGTGAAGATCTAGGGAGACTGGCAAGGTGGGATGAATAGCAAATTTTGAAGTAGCCTACAAACCAGCAAGGAACCACCCACTAGGGTTAGCTGGACTTCTGCTCCCTTGGTACTCCTGCCAATTCATTATTTGAATTCCCAATTCCCAATTCTGACTATTGTATTTGTCTCACGCAGCTCTGAGTCAGCTCTAATTGGAACACTTGGTAATTAGCCTTGTTATTTACTTGTTGTCCAAAACCAGCTATGACCTTCCCTGGCTGCCTTTACAACTACCTGAGACAGTTTTCCCCAGTTTTAGGTTGCCAATAACGTAGGACAAGCTTTTTGTTTCCGGATCACCCACTTTCTTCTTAAATCTTGTACTTTGTGTTCTGCCTTCACTATTTATATACCTCAAAGGACCTCTTATTTGCAAACTCAAGGGTATTCTTCAATTTAATTTTTATTCTCCTCTCTGAATCATTTTTTTAAATTCTAGCCCAGAGATCACAAACTGGATTAGTGTAGACCAAATTAAGATTATAAGTGTAATTTTATATATGGGCATTGTTTTAAAAAATCTATTTCTTTTAAAGCAAATGACTGTATGGCGCACCTGGCTCAGTTGGTAGAGCATGTGACTCTTAATATCAGGGTTGTGAGTTCAAGCCCCATAATGGAGGTGGAACCTACTTAAAATAAAGACAAATTAAAAAAATTTAAAAATTTAATATAAGATACATACATTTCATTTGCCTCTGTCCCACCCCTTCCTATTACTTCATACTTGACTTGCTCCAATGAAATTTGCCTGCCTTTTCAGTGGAATTAAGTATGCAGATCCTGTTTAGACTATCCTCTCCTTTGAGAAACATTTCCAATTTGGGCACTCTCTTGTATTAGCTTGTTTGTTGAATTACTGTTATGACTATGCTCTCTGTTTCTGCTCCCACAAGTTCTTTCAATTCTGTTTCCTCATTCCATCTTTGAAATATAGGAATTTTATAAAGATGAGTTCCTCGTCCTTCCCTCACTATACCTGCTCCCTTGATGACCTCACTCAATCTTACACACTCATTGCCACTCTTACCTAGTTACTATGAAGAGTCTACCCGCCTACTCCCAGCTGACTCATGGGTTCTAGCATACATTTCAAAGTGTGCACTATACAACTTCACTTATAGTTCTGGAAATCCTTTACATTTATTATGTACAAATTAATTTTTTCTCCTCACCTTAAAACCTAATGCCTTACCAACATTCCTTATCCTTTTGGTTACCACTAATCTCGTAATCTTCTGGGCTCAAAATATTCATTATTTTTATCTTTCTGTGATGTCCCTTTATTGTCAGGTTCTATTTCCATTTGTCACTCTTCTTTATGCTGATTTCCACTTCTCTCATATGTTGCTCATGAAAAAATTAGCAATCATTTTTCCTAATTGATAGTGCTATTTATCAATAGAGAACAAATTTAAAATCTCTGCAAAATAATACATACCTAGTATATTCTTAGATGAACTACTGTTAATCTTTTAAAATGTATAGCCTATAGAAGATGCTAACTTACATGTACAAAGTCCATCTTTCCTTCCCTTGTTGAGTATCAGGAGGGCTCATCTCCCACACCTGAGTGTCTCATAGCCCCATCTCTCCTTACAGAGGCATTTCCAAAGAGCCTCTAACACTGCATTCATGGATAAAGGGAAGTCTGTAATTTTGATCTATTAAGAAACTGCTGAGAGACTGATCACCCTTACTTTTTGTAATGCAGTTTAATGACCAAAGTTTTATTTTAAATTCTGAATCTGGTCATTTTTTCTACAACAATACTCATTATTTAATTTGTTCTTTCAACAAGTTAATAAATTATTCACTTTTCCCCTAAACCAATTATTTTCTATCCCTATCCATTTTAGAAGCCATTTCCACATTAAACTTTCTGAAGCCTACTTCCATTAATTTTCCTCCTCTGTTCGAAAGTATTACAGTGGTCTCCTCTTGTACATAAAATAACATCCACCTCCAGAGGTGGGAATTCAATTTCATCCATGACCTGAATCCAAGCTTCTTTCCTAACCTGATTGTACTGTCATGTGTCACCCTTCACAACGAAATCAAAACTTTCACCTTTCTACCTTGTGGTGGACAGACTCTAGAGTGTCTTCGCATAATCCCTATCACCTGGTATTCATGGTCTTGTATAATATTGCCCCATGAGCAGGGTCACGACCTATGATCTACTTCTAACAAACAGAATACAACAAATGAGACAAGAGGCCTGTAATTACATGTCTGTGATTGCATATAGAACATCGTGTGACCATCTTGTTGGAGCCTATCTTTCCCTGACTGGGTTAAAAGAGCTACCCTTCCATGTTGTGGGGTTCACATTGGATAGCCCATATGGCAGGAAACAGAGGGGCATCTCTAGGCTGAATACCAAAAACAAACGGAAGTAATCAGTTCTTCAACTGTAAGGAACTGAATTCTGCCAACCAAAGTGGATCCTTCCCCATTAAAGTCTCAGATAAGACTGCATTCCTGGACAACCCATGGTTGCAATCTTGTGAGACCCTAAACAGTGAACTCAGCTTAGTGATTCCAGGCCGATAGTTCTGTGAAATAATGTGCATTGCTTTAAGCTGCAAATTAGTGGTAATTTCTTAAACAGCAATAAAAAACTAACACTTTATATCTCACACCTGAAAAGTCTTCTTCCATATGACCAAGAGTTTTAATTACACCATATCTTACATCTCAGTGCCACAGATCTTGAGAAATCCCCTCATGTCTTAGAAAGCAATACTTCCCATTTCTCTACTCCAACATCTTATCAAACCTGCTCTAAGGAACATTTTTTCCCCACATTTTTATTGTAAATGTATAATTTGTCTTTTAGACCTTAGCCTCTTAAAAGACAGAATTTGTGTTTGATTCATCTTTAATGTCAAGGGACCTAGCACATTGCCTTGCATGTGTTAGTAGCTTAATAAATATTTTTAATAAATTGATAAAACTTTACAAAATATTTGAGTTTAAAACTTTAGGTACTGGGAAGATTAAAATATGTGCTTAACTTTGTTTCAAAAAAAAATGTGACAAAGTTCAGTGGGTATCTGATTAGACTAGAAAAGATTGCAGAGAAATAGACTCAAATTTCCAAATATTTATTTTTTGTAGATCTGCTCTAGACTGCTTTGCACTGTGAAACATCAGAAGCTTTAAAAAGCATTATAGAAATGGATGGCATTAGAGAAAACATGAGAGTATTCAGAAATTAACTTTTACATAAATGATGACAGTTTTCCTAAAAGTTTCACAAAGTCTTAGATATTCATGTAAAGCTAAAGAAGCTTAGTTTCATTTCTTTGTGGTCTATGATTTTTCAGTTCTCTATTTATAATGAACTTTCTACCTGTTTTACTCAAAACTGTTGTCTGTATTGGTAATGTGACTTTAATTAGCAACGACAGGAACATAGTTTGGTAAATTTAACCTTTTTAAATTCTGCAAAACAAAATCTGTAAAAGCAGTAAGTCATACGAAAGGAATTTCTATTTAGCATGAAGACAGTCTAGGGTTGTGTGTATGTTTTGTAAAACAACCACATCGTATGTGAAAAGGATTTATGCTTTCACAAGAAATGCCAAACATTAAAGAGGATTGTAATAATGTTTAATATTACATATGGTAATGCTATTATAATATAAGGGGATTCAGAATGTATTCCACTGGGAATGTAACTTCATCTGCTAGCTTACTGAGAATGCATGATTACAATATCTATAGTCTACACAAATTGGCTAATTCTCTAATGGTAGCAAGTGCCAGTATATTCAGAGATATTAAATTGTTCTAAAAACTGTTTAAATGTAATTTAGATTCAGAACACTTTTCAAAATATTCACTGATTTAAAAATTATTCAATTGCAGGACTGTGATTTAACAAAAGAACATTTTCAGATCTCCACTGTATGAACCAAGAAGTAGTATCACAGCAAATCTGTTTTATATACAACCCTAAATTGCCAACAATAGGATGGAAATGATCCTTTGCAATTAGAGATTTCAAAGTAGCACTCTGTATCTCAAAAACTCTCTAAAATACACAAGATGAATAAAAGCTGCACAACGAATTGATGGCTTAGCCTTTAATATGCTTCTTCTTAGCATGAAAAAAAAAGAGTTAGCATTAAGAAACTGCTATAAAATCAGTCTACATCAACAACGTGTTCACTTGCTAGAATTTGTGTTATCATTGTGGAAAATTACTTTAAAGCATGCATCCTATAGCATGTGAAATGCTATCGTCAAAAAAGTCACAACATGTTATTTAAAAGAACATCTTAAATTCTATGTTGTGGTAAATATGCTTTTCATAATGCTGTTTGCTAAAATGCTTGTAAAATATCTTCTATTTTATTTTGCAACAGTTTTTCACTGAGAGTTTTTAAAGTGTATATTCTAAAATTGTGCTTTTCTGCAAGGTGACAATTTTGAGATTATCATTATAATAAATACATTCTTTAAAATATAAATGTCGTAAAGTCAATATGCTTATCACTGTTTGTGAATCTGCACATACAAATATATATCCACACATAATCCTTATGAATTGTTTACCTGCTTTCCCTTCCCCTACAATCCATTTTCCTGAAAGACAGCTAGAGGAAACCATTTAAAATGAAATCCAGATTATGCTATTCTACTTAAAATATTCCAAGGTCTTCCACAACACTGAGGATAAATCCAAATGGCTTGGCTGAATAACAACACCCTGTATGATTGGTGCCTCACTGGACCCCTCTCATCTCATTTCCTGTCATTAAGCAATAGTAACGGTAGTCTATGCTCTGGTCCTTGACTATCCCAAGATTTACCTCTACATTATGGTCACAGTTGCTCCCCCTTTATTTTCTTATGCTTATTTCCTTCTTGACCTGCAAATCTCAATTTAAATGTCACCACCTCAGAAAAGTCTTGTGGGTCACCAGTCCTAAAGTAGTCGCCATCCCCCAGCCATTGCCCATTATGTCACCATGTTTAATTTGTATCTCAGCTCTGTCCATTTATGAATGTGGGTGTATATGTATTTATTATGAGTCACACCTAACCAGAAATTATCAACATATAGTGCCTGGCATAGAGCAGGTATTATGAAGGAAGGAATAAAGCATTAGGATAAATAGGAATTGCTCTAGAGTTATACCTGACTTTAAAACTTTGGCTTTCTCTTTCACTTGCTAAGTAACCTTAGACAATTACTCAGATTCTCTAAGCTGTTTCCTCATCAGCAGAAATGAAATCAACTGGGTGGCTCAGTTGGTTAAGCGTCCGACTTCAGCTCAGGTCATGATCTCTCTGTCTGTGAGTTTGAGCCCCGCATCAGGCTCTGTGCTGACAGCTCAGAGTCTGGAGTCTGCTTTGGATTCTGTGTACCTGCCTCTCTCTGCCCCTCCCCCCACTTGTGCTCTGTCTTGCTCTGTCTCTCAAAAATAAATAAATTTTAGGGGTGCCTGGGTGGCTCAGTCGGTTAAGCATCTGACTTCGGCTCAGGTCATGATCTCATGGTTCGTGGGTTCGAGCCCCCTGTCGGGCTCTCTGCTGACAGCTAGGAGCCTGGACCCTGCTTTAGATTCTGTGTCTCCCTCTCTCTCTGTCCTTCCCCTGCTCACACTCTGTCTCTCGCTCTCAAAAATAAATAAACATTAAAAAAATTCTAGAAATAAATAAATGTTAAAAAATTAAAAAAAGAAATATCTATTTGATAAGGATTTTTGAGTAATAAATGAGATAACATATATTCAATATTTAACCTGTTGATTGCCACACAGAAAGAAGTAAAAATTGGTAACTATTTAATCATTACATACTACATATGTATACATATATGGATATTATATATATATATATATGGGGGGGAGAGAGAGAAAGGCAGAAAGAGAGACTCATATCCAAAACAATAACGTCATCTAAAGCTGATTTCTGTCATTTATGAATATTTTAAGATTTATAAAATAACATTTATGAAAAAGATAGTTTTAATTAACAAAAGAAACATTAAAAGCTATATTCGAAGTTAAAAGTAATTTTGACTAGGGGCGCCTGGGTGGCGCAGTCAGTTAAGCATCCGACTTCAGCCAGGTCACGATCTCGCGGTCTGTGAGTTCGAGCCCCGCGTCAGGCTCTGGGCTGATGGCTCGGAGCCTGGAGCCTGTTTCCGATTCTGTGTCTCCCTCTCTCTCTGCCCCTCCCCCGTTCATGCTCTGTCTCTCTCTGTCCCAAAAATAAATAAAAAACGTTGAAAAAAAATTAAAAAAAAAAAGTAATTTTGACTAAATTGTCAAATTTTTTCTCCTTGAACTTTGTATATTTTATTATGAATGTAAAAACAATCAAATAAGAGAGAATTATATAAAATAAATTTTCAAAATTACCTCATTACCACCATAGTTGCATAATTATTAGCTTCATCTTATATTGTCTGCATTTTTACAAAGGCATGCCGATTCAAATACTCTATTGCATTAATTGGTGGGTTATTGAAAATTAACATAATTTTTATAATGAAGTGATTGTTAGACAGACAGTAAATGTTATTTATAAAAAGAAATATTTTAAATGTTTTAAAGTATGACTGAGAATTTATATTTTTTTAAAATTTTTTTTTAACATTTATTTATTTTTGAGACAGAGACAGAGAATGAACGGGGGAGGGTCAGAGAGAGAGGGAGACACAGAATCGGAAGCAGGCTCCAGGCTCTGAGCCATCAGCCCAGAGCCTGACGCGGGGCTCGAACTCAGGGACCGCGAGATCGTGACCTGAGCCGAAGTCAGACGCTCAACCGACTGAGCCACCCAGGCGCCCCTGAGAATTTATATTTTGATAAATGTTCATTTTCCATTTCTCCAGAAAATTTAATTATGTCAAATTTAGAATTTGCTATGCTTCTAATAAAAGCCTTCTGTTTTGTAATATTATTGGAAATATATTCCCTTTAAACTTTCATTTAAAATGTCAGTTTTGGGGGCGCCTGGGTGGCTGAGTCGGTTAAGCGTCTGACTTAAGCTCAGGTCATGATCTCACAAGTCTGTGAGTTCGAGCCCCACGTTGGGCTCTGTGCTAACAGCTCAGAGCCTGGATCCTGCTTCAGATTCTGTGTCTCCCTCTCTCTCTGCCCCTCCCCTCCTCAAGCTCTGTCTCTCTCTGTCTCAAAAATAAGTAAAAACATTAAAAAAAAATTTAAATGTCAGTTTTGGAGGTGCCTGGCTGGTTCAGTCAGTGGGGTATATGACTCCTGATCTCGAGGTTGTAAGTTCGAGCCCCATGTTAGGTATAGAGGTTGCTTAAAAATAAAATCTTTTAAAACTTAAAAAAAGATTAAAAGTAGTTAATTTAAAATTTCCAAAATCTAAAAAAAAGAGCTTTCATAAAGACCTGGAGTTGTCAAGAGAAGAAAATTCACAAGAGTAAATGAATTTACAGTATTCTGAGACAGGAAATGACAGGTTACCTCACCAACATCCAAATTGTGTTGATCTGTTTGAGTCAGTGTCCAAAGGTTGGCTTAGGGGAGAAATACAGCATGGAAACAAGACTCTTACACACTAACCAGCCACTTGGCAGTCTGAACTTTTAAGAGAAGATGGGTGGGGTTTATTGATATTTTTAAAAATCAAAGACCTCCTACTTCCAATATATCATATAGGGCTTTCCTTAGTAAAAATGTAGAATGACAGAGAGTGATGTCACCAAGATACTGACATAGGTTGTGCTTGACTTAGTTCCCCTTCATGAGAAGAAAAAGAACAAGATGCCATGGAGAACACTATGGTGAGGCTGACCTCAGAGACAAAGACAGCCTGCATTAGAAGAGTTAGAGAAGCAGCTACCCTGTGTTGACTGCATTGCCCCTCCCCAGGACAGCACGAAGTCACCTGGAGAGGTACCCTCCCTGTCCCCCCACCCCACCCCTGTGGTTCCTCCAGTGGGAAAGAAGAACCCAGAGAGGAGAAACTAGCCTTCCCCAGCTTTGTGAGCCACATTGAGGAAGCTCCTACAAGGATCTCACATCACAGGGATTACAGGGGAATTTGAGGGGCCCAGCCACTAAGGATCTGACAGTGACAGAGTCACAACTGGGAGCTGCTTACAACAACTAGCACATGGATCTTGGAAGACCAAATTAATACCTGCAGTATCCAAGTAGTAATCGCAACAGAGCAGTTTTATTCATCTGCAGAACAAAGTTGGGAGCACACTTTAATGAGGGAATTCAACAGGGAAAAGATCTGCCTGATGTGAATCCTCAAGGGGAACTTTTGCCGGCCCTATTCTTTAAAGCTACAGCCATCAAGAAAATATGGAATTGGCATCAAAAGACAAATAGAGCAATGGAACTGAATTGAGAGCTCAGAAATAAACCCAAGCATACATGATCAACTAATATTTGACAAGGAAGTAAAAAATAATGGGGAAAAGAGAGTCTCTTCAATAAATGGTGCTGGGATACTTGAATATTAACACTTAAAAGAATGAAAATGGACTCATATCTTACACTTACAAAAATTAACTCAAACTGGATGAAACTTCAGTGTAAGACCAGAAACTAAACTCCTAAAAGAAAATGTAAGAACAAAGCACCTTAATGTGGATGTTGGTAATGACTTTTTGGACCTAACACTAAAATCACAAGCAACGAAATAAAAAATAAGCCAGTGGGGCTACATAAAAATAAAAAGCTTCTGCATAACAGTAACCAAAAAAAAAAAAAATCAATGAAGTGAAAAGACAACCTATAGAATGGGAAAATATATTTTCAAACCATATAGCTAATAAGTTAGCAAGCTAATATCCAAAACATATATAAAGTTCATACCACTCAATAACAACAACAAAAGTAACCCAATTAAAAATGGGCAAAGGACCTGAATAGACATTTCTACAAAGAATATATACAAAGAAATGAAAATTAAAACCACAATAAGTTATCACCCCATGCCTGTTAGAATGACCATCATAAGAAAGCCAAGACCTGGGGCCTGGTGGCTCACTTGGTTAAGCATCCGACTTCGGCTCAGGTCATGATCTCTCAGTCCTTGGCTCTGAGCCCCGCATCTGGTTCTGTGCTGACAGCTCAGAGCCTGGAGCCTGCTTTGGATTTTGTGTCTCCATCTCTCTGTGTCCCTCCTGTGCTTGCACTCTATTTCTCCTCAAAAATAAATAAACATTAAAAATAAAAGAAATAAAAACAAAAACAAAAAAGACAAGACCTAACAAATGTTGGCGTGAATATGGAGAAAAGGGAACAATTGTGCAATGTTGGTGAGATTGAAAATGCTACCATCACTATGGAAAATAGTATTAGAGCATTCTCAAAAAATTAGAAATAGAACTATTATATGATCCAGCAATTCCACTTCGGGAAATATACCCAAAGGCAATGAAAACAACCTGAAAATGATTAACCAGGTAGCGATTAACCTGAAAATGTACCTGCACCTTCGTGTTCATAGTAGCATTACTTACAATAGTCAAGGCATGGCGAAAACTTACATGTCCATTGATGGATGAATGGATGGGAAATTGTGATGTATATATGATACATACAACTATATATGTAATGAAATATTATTCAGCTATTAAAAAAACAAGGAAATCCTACCATTTGTGACAACATGGATGAACCTTGAGAGCACTATGCTTAAGTGAAATAAGTCGGACAGAGAAAGACAAATACTCTATGGTCGCACTTACACACGGAGTCTAAAAAAACAAAAACAAGCAAATTCATACAAAAAGAGGTTAGCATTGCAGTTATCAGAGGTGAGGATGGGGAGAGGGCAAACTGTAAGAAGGTGGTTAAAAGGTACAAACTTCTAGTCATAAGACAAATAAGTATAGGGGTGTAGGGTACAACATGATGACTAGCTAACACTGCTTTATGATACATAGAAAACTCAAGAGAACAAATCCTAAGAGTTCTCATCACAAGGAGAATTTTTTTTCCTTTCTCTCTTTTATCGGATCTGTATGAGAAGATGGACGTTAGCTTAAGCTGTTGCTGTAATCATTTCACAATACATGTAAATCACACCGTTACTCTGTACGCCTTAAACTTATACAGTGATGTATGTCAATTATTTCTCAATACAACTGGGAAAAATATAGAGTGACAACTATAAAAAGAAAGACTGATACCAATTAACTGACTCTTTTATACTACTCAGAAAAAAAGTTCTTAGTTACATTTGTTATTTTAGAAAAGTATATGTTAGACTGAAGAGGTAACCACATGGGTTTTGGCATTCTTCTTTCTCCTCCCGCCAAATGAAACATGAAAGGTTTTATTGAAAATATCAAAATGAAGAACAAATCCAATTTGTTATAATTTTTGTCAATAATCTCTAATAATTCTGTTTCTTCTCACAAAGTTTAAAGAATAGTGTTCAGTTTATAACATTTGGATGACAGCGAACTATTTCAAAAGTATCAAGTTAGATGAGGGTAGTAGAGCTAAATTCTACAATATAGAATTTTTCACATTCAAACTTGCATTCCATCAGTGTTATGCTAAAATATTAACTTATAAAATAAAAACATAGAATAGTCTCTATATTTGCTTATATACATATTCAAGAAGGAGATTTATTGCTTGTTAGTATAAAATTATGGAAATTGGATTTTGGTCCATTTTGGAAACAAATTTGAATAACAAATATGAGAAATATTTTGGAGAGTTTTTCTTTTAAATGACAGGCTATTGTTCTATTATGGATATGGCAAGGCTAAAGAAGTTCCGTATGGCTGGCGGAGTAGTAACACCACCGATAATTAGAGACTGTACAGTGTCTACTTAGCTATGGTACTGTAACCATAATTATTTTAGGACTGAAAAGAACTATAGTTTTTCTCCAGTCCAACCCTATTATTTAACAGTTGAAGAAACTGAGGCTCAATTAGATGAATTTGTTCGCCCAAGGCCACTTGGCAAGTTGGCGGTGGAAGAGGGAATGAAATCCACATGTCCTGCCTCTCAGAAGAGTACCCTTGCCCTCAACTGCTTGACCTCTTCTTATAATGCAATGGCATACTTTTTTTTTTTTTTTTTTTGGTGCTCAATAAAAATTTGTTGAGTGGGACATAGCGGAGGGGCAAAATGAGGGAGGCATGCAGGCCGCCCACTGTGCCCACAGCCTGGGGGGTGCCCAACCCTGCTCACTTGGGCAGGTGGCAGGGTGACTTGGTGAGGGGCTGCTGGGCCACCCTGAGCTGGGAAGCCAGCCCAAGGCCTCAGAGGAAGGGTAGTCCAGTGGGCAGGGAGCGGGGGGCAGGGGTCATATGAGCAGGTGAGAACAAGATGTGGTCAGAAGTTACCCCAGAAGTTACTATTTCTTTCTTTTCTTCAGAAGAGTAGCTCTTAAGAATTACAATGAAAGGAGCCATAATGATTATTGGGATTAACTTTTGCTTTCACATGTACCTTTGGACTGTAAAAATTCATCTTTTCTCCCCTGCCCCCTGAAAATCCACTACAATTTTTTGCTTTCACTTAAAAGTTATAGTAGATAATAAACAAGTATCTCAGAAATATACATTGGCTCTATTTCCATCTTACATTTTTGTAACACTTCAAATTTTTTAAGTAAAATTTATAACTAAAATCATGTGAGTAATACACCAAGTATCACTTTCTTCCTATCTCTCCCCATAGATATCCGGCAATGACATATTTTAAATATGATTTTTGATAATTAACATAAAAGGAAATATATCCATTTTACTTAAACACACTATCTAATAAAGTGGCCATAATAGAAGTTGTTCTATCCATCCATCCATCTATCTATCTATCTATCTATCCATCTACCCCACCAATTGTATGTTCCAAATAAATTATTTTGGTTTTCTTTTCCATTTTTAATCCTCATGGTTTTAAGAACAAAGTTAATTAGTAAATCATGGCTCAAATCAAGCAATTAACTGAATGGATGAAGACTGTTTTGTTATAATGAGGTTCACTCTAAAGAAGAAAAAGAATTGATGCTTCCTCTTCAGTTCAAATAGGTTAGCTTTATGTTGAGGTAAAAAGACAAATGCCTTTATACTATATTGTCCAACTATTGTAAGAATTAGGATAAGTTAGCACTCTAAATAATGAATTATTCAGATTAGCATCCATTCTCACTGAAGTTTTTAATAGATAGAATGAAGACAAGGTTATTTTCAGAATGGCATTCAGAAAGCTCTGGGGGTGACCTTTTGAGGTGGTGGTTTACTGGGCACCTGAGTGGGGGGTAAAAATACAGAATGCAGGAGGCAGATGTGACAGCAAAAGAAAAAATTTTGCCAGTTCTACTATTTTGCCTGAGGCTGGCCCTTAACATGAGTGAATGGTCTTCCTTCTTAGGTTTTTAGGATACATTTCTTTGGGCATGCTTCCATCAGACATGCATAAACAGGATTTTTCTAACACATGTTTTTATTCCATGGTTGTGTGCAGCCAGTGAGCAGACCAGTTAGAGTAACTTATTTTGCTGTCTTGAACATTTCATCAAGTCAGCTGGCGCTCCTATCCCATCAAGACAGGGAGTTTGCTCTGCTTATGCCCAAGACCTGCTCTATAATGCTTCATCATAAATGTTGGCTAGGACTTCTTTGTTCATGCTGCTCCAGAATCTGCTGCTCACTGTTTTTCATCATCATTAAAATTTTTTTGCATTAGTATCTTTTGCCGTTATATAATTTCCCTCCTTGAATCATATGTTTCCTTTAGCCTTTGACACTTTTTCCAATATTAACATTGAGTCTTTTACTTTGTTTAGCTTGTTATTTGTTCTTTTTTTTTTTGTTGGTTTACTCTTTTACTACACTCAAACTTCCTATATCAATTTTTTGTAAGTTTATCCTTTATAGACACTATGTATTCTGGTATTATTATTATTATTTTTTTACTCAGTGTGGTAATTTGCCTTTAGTGAAAAAATTCATTCCATTCACATTTAGAGATAAGATCAGTATATTTCATGTTTATTACTTATTTTAAATTATTCTTTCCTTTTTTTCACTTTCTCTTATTTTTTTAATTTGGCCAAATTACTGCAAGTTATTTCATTTTTCCTTTTATTAGTTTCTATTTAAATCATATTTTGCATGCTGTTAATATTTTATTATTTTTTCCTGTTCTTCTATGTAGATATCTATGACCCTACTATTATTTGAAAAAGACAACCAATTACCCTCTCAGTCAAGATGTGCTGTCATACTAGCACAACAATCAATTTTTGCTGAACTCTCCTGCATTCTTCACAACAATAAAAATATTTAAACTGTAGAAGAGTTATATTAGGCCTTTTTACTTCCTGAAAATACGTCCTTTCAATTTACTTAGCATTAAATCACCCACTACTAGACTGTTATCTATTAAGATATAAAGACATATTGATAAAGAGATACATGAGCAGACAGATGGATCAATGGAGAGGTACATAGATCACCACCCTCTTCTTTCCTCTTCATCTTCCTATTGAATTCTCTTTTGACTGGTTAGAGTCTCTTTTCAAGTATCTTCTTTATATAGAATATTTGGGTAATATGTTTTTTTAAATTCTTGTGTATTTCCAAGCAAATAACACTGCAGCTGATTACAGGATTCTTGAGTTCTAGCCTTTTTTTCTCTCTTTTCTAGCTGCCTTCAACTATTACTAAAAAATATGATGTCAAACATACCACCCCTCCCTTTGTAGGTAACTTTTATTTTTGCTGTGAGGCTAGTGTACTTTTCAGTCCTTTGACTTTAGAAATTTTAGCAGGATATACTAGATGTGTTTCTTTATTCATCAGTTTGGTTTAGAATCATGACAATCTTTCATTCTATAGACTAGATTCTTCATGTCAAAAGAATTCTCTACTACAAATTAATTGTTGCCTCTCCTTTTTTTGTTCTTTTTCTCTCTCTGGAAATTCTATTATTTATATAATATCTCCTGAGTCTAGCCTTAAATTCTTCATCTTTTCCCTCATTATTGCCCTTTCTCTGTATATATTTTTGCTTTGTTATTTCATATGTTAATTGTACTTGATCTCATAGACCACTTAATCCAGTTTCTGTTCTGGCCAGCATCTTTTTCAATTCGGCTAATCTGTTGCTTACTCTGAAATGATGTTTTTTTTTTATTTTTATTTTTATTTTGTTGTTTCAGCAACAAAACTTTTGAATATCAAGGGCTCTGAATATTAATTTTATTATTTCATATTTTCATCTGTCCCAACCAGCAGTTCTAACTTGCTGTAAATGTGTCCTGATTATTCTGCCTGATCATCTTCTCTCTAGCTGCTGGGAAACATAAGATAGGTTGTTTTTGTTTCTTGCTATGTCATGGATCTCGGAACTACAGGTTGGAGTTTCCCAAATGGTTAGAATCTCATTGGGAAGAAAAGCAGAAGAGCTTTGGCATCCAGTCTAGAGGCACAGGTTACCTGTTCCTTGCCAAAGCACTGGAACAAGCTTCTTCACTCTGCAGTTTCACAAAACTCTTCTGGCCTCCAGGAACAGGAGGACTCATTCATTTCCCTCTCCGTCTTCTAAGGGTCTGGGGCATCTCACATATTCATTTGGAATGATGTCAATCTTCTCCTTATGGGTTCCAAATTATAGAAAGATACAAATCATGAGAGAAACAAATAAATGAATGGTAGGATAAGTCCAGAAGTTATAATGTTGTCAGCCTTCTTCTTGTGGGTTCACAGATATCTGAAAGCTAGGGTCATTCTAGGATCTACTTCCTATGCTCTTTCCTCCCAGGCAGCAATCATTTTCTCCAGTAACTTACCCTGCCCTAGTTCTTCCTGCTGTGATCCTAACAGGTGCCAGATTCCAGTTATGCCAGTTGTCCATGTGTTCCAAAATCCTTTGAATCAACAGATTCCAATAGCTTGGAATGAGAGTCGGTAGAAAAGAGAGCGTAGTCTTTCTGCCAGAATTCCTGTTCATGGCATCCATTTTCTGTAACACTTATATAATGAGTTGGTCAAACACTGTGTTAAGTCATTCAAGAAACTTTTGACTATCTGCTATGATACGAGGAAACTATGCCACTGAATTCTTTCCCCCAACTAACATGTATATTCAGGGAAGACAGGTACAAGAGTCTATCTTTTGTTCATACCATATGAGGTACTTTTGTGAGTGTTGAGTGGTGGAGTAGAAAGTAGTTGAGCTGCTCTAATCATTGTTCTAACTGCATTTGTCTTGTGTGCAGATTTATAGTGAAGCCAGTGAACTGAAGATGCAGGCATCTGCAATGATTAAAGAGGAAGCAATTATAACACAGTCCAGAACCATAAGAATGTGATTATACAGTGCAGTCACTCATGGGCAAAGACCTAGTTTGTACCAGTGTTTCTGAACACTTATAACCTACATACACACAAAATTAACATTTTATGCAACTTCATAAAAGTTTTCAATATACTACCCATTGAGAATTTATCCCCACAATTTTTTTCTTGAGGTTGTTTGAAGTTTGCTTTTTAATTTTTTTCAAAATAAAAAATAATGATATGGAATATATCTTTCAAATTCAGTTTCTGTTCTTTATCCACCACAATATGTTAAGAACCAGTGAATTACGTTATGATAATTTTTTTAGCTTGTTATTAACCAGCTATGTCATTCATAAATACAGAGCTGTGGTGACCAAATTTATGAACTCTATTCCACTGAAATTAGAGCATTCAAACACATTATGGTTTCAAGTTATTATAGAGTTGGAAAGACATCTTTGATAGCACACAGTGAGATCCCAAACATAAAACCATATAACCGTTCTCACCTCTATTTAGTTCAACTTTTTAACAGTGGCTTAATATATGAGTTATAAGGGAACTTTCAGGTGTGGCTTTGAAGCATAAACCTTTCTGGAGTTGAGGGCACTGGTGGAAATTAAAGACATGGGAACTTGAATCAATGATGTCACTGGCTATCAGACAAACAAGCCAACACAGTACCTGAATTTCTTGGGTTGCATGGTAAAGGCAAATCTCTACATTGAGAGATGATAGCAGTTTTCACATTAAAGAAGCATATCCTTAAGTTTTCAACCAGTATACAGAAACACTCAATTCCAAGTCAAATGAGAAATGCCTGACAAACCTGGCATGATTTAGCCAATTCAAGCAATGACTCAGCTGGGTCTGTCAAATGGAAGAGAAATCAGATTTACACATTAGGCCAGGAAGGCAAGAACCAGCACCAGTAGGTTTAACCATAGACACTATCCAAAACTTAAATGGGAGATCCTCAGAAGATAGTGAATTTCCTGTCGCTCAAAGTGTTCCAGTCAGTAACTAAATGATATGATATACGATCCCCGTGTGGTCTGGACTTCTGATTAGAGAAGGAATTTAAGCACCAGAAGTGGTGTTAGAGTTGAAGTCTCTCAAATGTACTCTCAATTTCAAAAGTTTGTAATCATATAAGTAGTGTTTTTAAATCTTTATTGTCTATCCTTATCAAATATTTATATAGCTAAGTTTGGTTGGGTACTAGGAAATTAATGATATTTTACTATTTTCACCTACAAAAAAAATGTCATGACTCAACTAAACATTATTTCGTAACAAACAGAAGTAGAAAATACATAATTAATTTTGTGGTTGCTATTATGTCTACCTTAGGTTTTTTAACACCAACAAATTCTACCTCATTCTTAAAAAGAGTAGAATATGGGTCTCTTCTCCATTAACCATGCCTTCCTCATCCCTCACATCTGCCCTCTTTCTTCTCCTCGTTCCATTAACATTGTGGCATGCTATGAATTTAAATTTCACACTGAAGCTATCCCAGATAATATTTCATAAGAGAAACACCTAAAATGTAGGCCATGCCTCAGTCCACTTCACCTTTATTTAGCTTGACAAACTCCCTAAAGACGTTTTGAAAAGAATCATAATAATTCATTTTGGAAATTACCATCTTGTACCAGAATACAGCATCCCATGGGAAAGTGTGGTCTAAACTTTAGCAATTTTGAAATTTATAACCCAAAAAAAGTCTAGTCCAAAAGGCAGTCAGTATTACTATTGGTTACTCGCAATGATATCTCAGGGCCACAGTTCAGGAAGTTTTCAGTTGAGATATAGTATTTAAAGGTGTATGTACTCTGTATATAGACCTAAATATCCCAGACTTTCAATTCACCACTTGTTCCAAGATCATGAAAGACTTAAGAATAATCATTTAGTACCTTTTTTTTTTTTCAACGTTTTTTTTTTTTTTTTTTTTTTTTTTTTGGGACAGAGAGAGACAGAGCATGAATGGGGGAGGGGCAGAGAGAGGGAGACACAGAATCGGAAACAGGCTCCAGGCTTCGAGCCATCAGCCCAGAGCCCGACGCGGGGCTCGAACTCACGGACCGCGAGATCGCGACCTGGCTGAAGTCGGACGCTTAACCGACTGCGCCACCCAGTCGCCCCTTATTTAGTACCTTTTAAGGTAGGAACTCTGTGTTTCATAAATCTGTAACAGATTTAATTAAATAGTAAATGATTATTACATAATGGCTCATCTTCCTAAGATAAAAATAGAGCACAAACACCATTAACAATGGATAAAGTGTGTCACATTTTAATAATGCTAAATTTATGCTAAATATAAAAAATGTTTAGGAGGCTTTTAAGAGATTTTTTTAAAATCAAGTTAATCATATTCCCATCAATTCAACAAATTGTAGCTAATTATGGAAACATTTTTGTGCTAAGTTACTTGAGAGATAAAGATATGAGAAAGAAAAATTTCTTGTCCTCAAGAGACTTGAAATCTGCTGATGATGTCTAAGGAAATACTGGATAAAATAACTGCAGAAATTAGAGAAATCAATTATATGGCTGATGTCTCTGATGCATGTTTAGTATACTGTTCCAACTTTTCATCAGGCCACCAGCTTCTGAGTGGCACAGCATATTATAGGAACAGCGAATCATGGCATGCACTCTTTGGCAGACCTCCTTTTCTATAATGTAGCGTTATATGGGATCTTCTATTGATGAATCTGTCTATAAGCTTTTAGTAGTGCTGGCTGAGGCCCTGCAGGTATGAAAGGCAACCCACGCTCAGAATATGGATCAGTTCCAGCCAAGAAAATATGCCGTCCAATGCATGGACGTGGAAAATGCATGGTGGAAGAGGTCCAATGTGATCCATCTGCTACCAAGTAACTGGCGTCCTTCAAAGGTGATGTTGTATGAGAGTTCTGCATTGTTTCTGTTAGTGCCAGGTTGGGCAGAAGCAGTTGCTAGATCATCCCTAGTGAATAAGCATCCATGCTGTCGGGCCAATGAATCAGCTTCTTCATTATCAACACGGCTATTCCGTTTATGAGCCTATGTGTTAGCACCAAGGTGGCTGGTGACAATGGCTGGCTGAAGTCAAGTGGCTGAGACATTCTGTTTTGTTTTCTAGTGCCTCTGATCCCAAATGTTCCACTTCTACCTTAAGATATATTGCTGTGGATTTTCCAGACTTTATGAAATTATGGAGCTGTCAGGAACAAGCTCACGGTGGACATCTGCGCCCTGGTCATTTGATGTTCCGTGTTCGGGTACATGCCTAGAGCTATCTCTCAAAAGACTGTGTGGTTTTGCTCCAGAACTGTAGGAATTTACAATGCGATTCTCCATTTAGGGATTCCCATAAATTTTTCCAAAGTATATTTTTATAGAGCAGTCTCCTCCAAAATAGTAAGGTCAACCAGGTCTAACAGCTCTAGTAGCTCTTATGGTCTATTGCACTGGTACAGAATCGTTTATTCGGAGCCCTGTTCAAAGCCTTTAGTGCCATTCCGAGTTGTGCGGATTGAGTAACGCTTCCAAGTGTGGAATCTGCTCCTTGGTAATGGGATAGTAAGCGCTACATACAATGATCTTCCTTTAACCTTAAGAAAATGTCCTGAAATGATTTACGAACGTCACTGGTGTGGAAGTCTCCTCAATTTTTGTAGATTTTGTCTCCGCCTTTTGAGTATCGCGTATGGATGTTAGAAATTCTCCTGGTGCACTTGCTCTTCCATGTGCGTCTTGTCAAATTAACATGATGCCATTAACATGGGAAAGCAACGTAATGTTCGGAAGAAAATCAAGATGGCTCAGGTTCTAAGCCATGATTTTGGACTACCTTTGGCCTATGACATGACAGTGGGTCACAATAAATGTATATTGTTTTCTGTCCCAGGTGAATGCGAACTGTAGAAATGAAGAAGATTGCATTTGTCAAGTCAGTGACTACATATGCTCGTGCCTGAGGCCTTGCTAACCTGCTCTAGCAAAGACATTATACACAGCACACTGTCTGCAACTGAGTCATAAACATACTAAATTGAAGTAGTCCACGGTTGTGCTCAAAGATCCACCTGATGTTTGCAGGTTGGAAAAAAATAAACAAATAAAAGAAGATATCATGGGACTACCTTCTATACATTCTTAGGTCTTTAATAGTGGCAATAAAGAGCACTTGGGTGGCTTAGTTGGTTGAGCCTCTGACTCTTGGTTTCTCTTCAGGTAGTGGGACTGAGCCCCTGCCTCAGGCTCCACGCTAACAGCACTGAGCCTACTTGGAATTCTCTCTGTCTCCCTCTCTCTCTGCCCCTTTCCCTCTCCTGTGCATATTCTCTCTCTGTGTGTCTCTGTCTCTCTCTCTGAAAATAAGTAAATAAAACTTTAAATTTTTTTTTTTTAAAAAGTAGCAATACTTGTTGTCATTTCCCAGGATGAAGTATTATTTTGGATATACCATCTTAACTACAGGGTAGTGGGATTTTCCACAGGTTTTCATTTAGTCTTCCTCTTATAATATTATCACCCAATAGACCAAAGAACCAATGTAGAATTTCTTCCAAAGTGTGTCGACTCTAATATATTCAACACCACAGAAACGTCACAAGGTGAGTCTGTGAGCCTAGAACACACTGTGACCTGAAGCCGGTGCCTAACGTTACATTTGGCACCCAGTCCTCACTGGCCTTGCCCTCTAACCAAAGGGCCAACACATTGCTTCCCATCCCTATTTATCTGTGTCAACTCAGGTCCTGTGTCCATCAGTCCTCGAAATAATTGGATGTTCCCTTTTTCCCATTGAATGATTACTTGAGAAAATGGTCACAGACATTTTGGGGAAGGACTGTCAAGGTAGGGCAGGGTACTTCCTTCGGAGGCCCTGGCTTCTCATTTAGTTAGTGAATCCCAGGCCTGAAAATTGCTTCAAGTCTCACAATAGGCAAGAGACTGTGACTCTTCACTGAGACAGGTGCCCTTATGGTCCTGATCTTTCCTCCCTGAATTTTGTTTTGTACAGATTGAGTTAGACTGTGTATCAGGTGAATATCATAGGTATGATTTTAAAAATTGGGAATATGTGACTTCATCAGTGTCTTTATCTGTTGCGTGGTTAAGATTTAGCTAGCTCTCCTGAGTCTGAGCTATAAAAATTCATCTTTCCCACCTGGAAGTGAGAATATCAGAAGGTTTGCACTTGTAGCCACTGTGCCCCCTTCTTATCTGCTAGGTATACTTGCTCTGGCATTGGGCTAGAGAGTCTCTCCTCTCTTAGATTGCTTTCTAATGTGATACGTTTCTACTTGGCTTAGTTCTCACCAATGTCATATTCCACTACATAAGACACAGTATCTCTTGCTCTCAGTTATTTCATCTCTCCACGAACTGGCTCATTGATATAGGTTGTGACTATATCTGCATCAGGAGTAAGAATAACAGAAGTGCATATGTGTGTGTGTTGTATATGTTGTGGAAGTGTGTGTTTCGGGTGGAACAAGAGAGGATGTGGTGGAAAAATCTCCCTCAAATATCTGTTTTTCCTTCTATACAGCTCCTTCTGGCTCCCTAGTTCATTATAATCTAGGACTGAGACAAATAAAACATAACTCTCTGGGTTTCCTTCAAGGTTAACTTACAGAGATCTGATACAATGCATACTGAACTTAGCTATCAGAATATATATTGATTTCCAAAGGCATTTACATTTTTAAAAAAAAACTTAGCCTTTATTTATTTTTGAAAGACAGAGATAGAGCACGAGTGGGGAGGGGCAGAGAGAAAGAGGGAGACACAGAATTCAAAGCAGGCTCCAGGCTCTGAGCTGTTAGCACAGAGATCATGACCTGAGTTGAAGTCAGACACTTAACCAATTGAGCCACCCAGGCGCCCCGATTTCCAAAAGGCATTTAATAGGTTTCTCAATATATTCTTGCAGATAAAATGAGCAAATGTTGGATGAATGATAATAAACTTACCATAGTGGTTTTCAGTAACTATTCCCAAAGTTTATCGAGCTCTGAATCACTGTCAGCCTAGAGTTAGGTTTCTTGTGACATGCATTGAGTACTGTCTTATTCAACATTTTAATCAATGTCTTGGATAAAAATAAAGGTACACTTATTAAAGCAGAGGCAGATGAAAAATACTCAGATCTAAAAATAGATTTAAATCATGGTACAAATGATTAAGAGAAGTACACTATGTTAGAATTATAATTCAGCTAAAAAGACCATGCAGTTCAAACCACAGATTTTATGGAGAAAGAAACTACTGCCTAGAGAGAGGAAGTGATTTACCCAAAGTCACTCAGCTGGTTTGTAAAAGAGTCAGGCTTGAACTCTGAATTGTTTTCCAAGTTCTATCTACACTATGTTTAATTTTTCTCAATAATGTCCTTAGCCATTCTCAAAATTATCCTCAAAAATTGATTTTTAATTTGCTGAATTCCAAATAGATATCAGAAACTGTTCTTATCAGTGTGGAGTCCTATATTTTGTCCAAAACAAACAAAAATTGCTTACATTGTTAGCACAGGAGAGACTAAACAGATGTGAAAAAGACATGTTTTTTTTTTTTTTGCCACAGTAAGTCTATAAAATGTGATTTGACTTCATACAAAGTTAATTCAGTCCTAGACTGCATCAGTAGGCACGAAGCATTCAAACTGAGAGTGGCTTTTTCTTGCATTCTGTCCTGCAAGGATCAGACCTCTACTGTAACACACTAGCCAGTTTGGGGCTGCACCTTAACCAGATAGAGAACAGTCATCACAGGACCATCTGTGGGGAGAGAATCTGAAAATCATGACAGAAACTGAGTATTTGTTAAAACTGACAATGAGATATTTCACCTAGGGGAAACAGGCATTTTAGTTATGTATGTGTTTGATTATTTGCTTGGTACAAGAAGGCATTAAGAAATAGCCATAAAATGAATGAGCGATTTCTTTTAATCATGTTCAGTTCTGTCTAAAATGACCCAAATTTTCTATAGGAAAGAGACTCTGCTAAGGCTGAATTTTTCTGATTAAAAAAACCATTAATCCTCTTTGCTTTTATTAATCTAAAACGATCCCATGCCTTTTTTTTCCCTTCTTCTTCTGTTTTTTTTTTTTTTTTAGAAACCACAAAGAGTTCCATTTCTTTGTTTAGTACCTGAATAAGTTACCCACTGAGCCAAAAGATACAAACCCCAGAAGCACTTTTATTCCTTTGGCTGTTAGGCTGTCTAAGCAATCTGCAGTAGAAATTTTATTTGAATATTTCTCAGTTAACCCAGCCTGAATGTCTATAGATTTATGAGTTGCCCTATTGTAGTCACAGGCTTGTTTTATATCTGTGAAAGTATTTTATTTCAAAGCATAATTTATTTAATTGATAAGTAATATCTTATTTCTATGTGGTGTTAGAAGGTAGCTCAAAAAGACATTGAAAATAAAGTGTACATTTTATCTTTATTCTCTTGAAATGTCCTTTCTTTCACATTTTAGGTCTTTAAAAAATATGAGTTGAAAATATTTTCAAAGACTATGATTTGATATAAAGAAAGTTTTAATCAGTCTTTCCGTAAGTGGGAAACTTAAAATATTTTTATGAAATAAATTTCTCTGATACAACTAATACTGAAAAAATATAATAACTTACACTGATTTTTGTTGGTTAATTAAAAGAGTTAATTTTTTAAAAAGCCACAGCATAAACACTGATGAATGGCTTTTGACTCTGTTATCTAAACTTTAATAACAATACTCTGTATGGGAACTGTGCCCAGTGCTTTAGATTTGCAACATGGGCAATATACCCAATGAAGCGTTTAGGCATAAAAAAAGTAAATTTCATTATTGTTATACACTTCAACCAAATTTCTGTTTTAAGGCCCTATTTAATTTACATCAGAAAGGGTAATAATTGGGGTGCCTGGGTGGCTCAGTTGGTTAAGCGTCCAACTTCAGCTCAGGTCATGATCTCACAGTTCATGAGTTCGAGCCCCGCGTTAGGCTCTGTGCTGACAGTTCAGAGCCTGGAGTCTGCTTCGGATTCTGTGTCTGCCTCTCTTTCTCTGCCCCTCCCCTGCTCACACTCTGTCTCTCTCTCTTAAAAATAAACATTAAAAAAAATGTTTTAAAGGAAGTGTAATAATTGTTGATTTTGAGTAAATTTAGTAAACTTTAAACCTCGTCATTTCAGGTTTTCCTTAAACCCTCTTTCTCTCTTGGATGTGACTAATTTAGGGAAATTGGAGTCCTAAGACCTTGAGGGTGTTGTTGAGAGATGAATAGGAGAAATTCGGTCCTGCCTGGGTCACCAAATATCCGCTGGTGTCCATGGGATTGGTGGGCTCTCTGGGGCTCCTCAGCATCCCTTCCCTTCCTGCATCCACTGAGTTAGCAAAGTTGTTGTTACTCCACACATTCTCTCTCCTCCTCAGTCTGATTTCTTTTTCCTTGCTCTTTCTCATTCTTCTCAGAAGCAGAGGAAATTTGGGGGTGCTCTCCCTCGGCACTCTGCAAAATGAAGTCCAGGGACTGGATCAGATCTTATCTAACTAGGTTCAGCATGCTGACATTTCAGATCTACTGTTGCTGTCTTTCTATCTAGAATTTTCCCCACATCCCTGGTCCCACCCAGAAAATGGCAAAGTCTTCTCTTTGAATTCTCTAGCTCTCTTGTGGCATTCTACCATTTAATCCCTGGGCCCGGTGTTGGAGCTCATTGAAGAGATCCTCACCAGAGTCTGACTCTCGTCTTTCCTCCTCTCATTCTTTATTTTCCCAAGCCTTCAAAGATTTAGACATTTTGCTTTAATTTCTTCTCCATTTGGAGCAAAAGAAATGCCTTAGTATTTTTCCAGATCTTTCTCTCCTAAACTTCGACAAAGCCTAGTTTGCTACCACTCTCATTTTCTGGTCCTGTTATAATACCTCTCTCTGGGAGAATACAAATGTCAAACCCCTAAAACAGGAAAGAGGGGAGAGGCATCACCACACTCAAATAATATGTGTGTGTGAAGGGGGAGGATCGAGAGGTTGCATTATACTTCATAATATTGTTTGCTATGTTCATTGTAGTGCTTACTGATTTATTAAAGAAAAACAGGTGCCCATGTGGAGAGAAAGACTGATGTCTCTCACAAAAATGTAGCTCCTTAAGGGCAGGGATTTTGTTTTCTTTACTTGTAAAATTCTGGAGCAGCGCCTGACACATAGCAGGTGCTCAATAAATACTAGTTGGATGTCTGGAGGAATGTGCATGCCATATGTAGATTGAAAGTATTCTCTGGTTCAGCACTGTGGTTCATAGTGGGGCTGGAAATAAATCAAATGATTTACAACTCTATCTTAAAACAGAGCTAAAGCTTTCATAATTTAAAAATGAGGAATAGGTTCATTTTTAGATTGCATCTTTGAAATGTTAGATATGATGAGTGAGTCACTCTATGGTTGAACTCTGACAAATATCTAAAATGTGAGTGCTGTGTTGGAAGAATGGAGATTAATGGAACTCTGAGCCATGTTCCCTGGCACACTGGTTCACATTGAATGGGTCCATGACTGCCAAACACTGATCCCCTTAGTGCTGCAGGTGGCAGGGGCCTTTTGACTATCACCTCCATCTAAGAATAACCTCCTTCTTTTGTCCAACATGTCATGCAACTCCACAGAGCAGGTAGAGCAGGTGGGCTGGGTCTAATGTAAAAAGTCCAACCTTTACTCAAGTTATCTAACTTCTTTGATCCTGTTTCTCTAAATGTTAATTACCAAATATTTAAAGCAATGTATACAGCATATGAAATTACCAAGTATTTAAAGCAATGAATACATATGTTATTATATATATATATATATATATATATGTATATATATATACATATAATATATTCAATGTTGACTGCCACATAGGTGCTATTCAGTAATACCAGTTGTTATTATTATCTGGTATGTAGAAAGGCTGATTTTGAACCAAGCTCTGTATATTACGTATACTAGCTATGAAGTGCATGTCAATTTTTAAACAGCAAAGAATTCCTCCCTGTTTTAAAATATTGGTTATGTAAGAAATGTATCGTTTTCTTTTTTTTTGAAATGTATCATTTTCTTAAGATCACTTTCTAGAAACCGAAAAAGAACTGTGTTAATAAATAGGCAAATTCATATTCTTTTAGTTCATCTCATCTAATGTAATTGGCATAGCAAATAAATTAGAAATAAAAAAATGTAAGTCCCAGGGTAATATATTATTTTATATTATTTAAATTGAAGTATGTTCATTCTGAATTGTTCTCATTCACTCTGATTTGGGCAGTACGTTGTGACATATGACTTGAAGAAATACTAATAATCTGGAACCTAAAATTAAAAGAGTAGCTTAAACCAAAGGCAGATCCTAACCATGGAATTATATATTAGTGAGAGATTTATAAAGACTTTGAAAATACATATTCATTCATTATTTATTCCTTTTCTTAGTTAGATTGCAATAGTTTTTTCTTTCTTTCTTTCTTTCTTTCTTTCTTTCTTTCTTTCTTTCTTTCTTTCTAAAATTCACATGCACACGAGTGGGAGAGGAGCAGAGGGAGAAGGAAGGAGAGAATCTTAAGCAGGCTCAGCACGGAGCCTCACAGGGGCTCTATCTCAGTCCATGAGATCATGACCTGAGCCAAAATCAAGAGTTGGTCGCTTAACCAACTGAGCCACCCAGGTGCCCCTCAGTTGTTTATTTCTACAAAAAACTTATCCATTTCTTTTATAAGATGGTAAATTAAGAGTCCTGGGCAGCAATTTCTTTTGAAAGCTAAAACACAGTATTTGAGGGATAGCAAAAGAAGGCTATAATTTGGATTTCTATTTTGGAAGATTGAATAGATAATATTAAGAGTTTATTGTGGGAGATTATCTAAAATTTTAATTTAGTAAATAACTTGGCATAAAAAGAGAAGTCATTCAATGATAACATCTAAGTAATTTTGGCAGCTAGAGGTCTTTCATCAGTATTACATTTATTTTTAAATGATTAGCTGCGTTATAGTAGGTTGGTATAACAGGATCACCCCCACCAAACAAAAACAAAAAATACCCTATATTCCATACTGTGGATTTTTCACAGGACCCAACTCAAATAAGCTGTTCAGTAATCAATAGATTTATGCTCCCATAATTATTCTTACAGAAGCCTAATGGTATTTACAAATTTTGCAGTTATAGTTACCTCTGACAGCTGAAAGAAACACCATTTTTGAGAGCCACTATTTCTTTGACCCCAAGTCATTTGTATTTTCTAAATTTTAAAATGAATGCTTAAAAGTTTTTTAATAAAATTAATGATTATCCATTTTTTAATCAAAATTCCATTTGAGATTTTTAACTCATTTATTTTATCACTATTATTTTTCTTTTTGACTTCTTATAAAACATAGAAATTAAATGACATTTAGTTATCCAAAGATGAAATAGTCAGGCTTGTTTGTCACCCTTCTGTAATCTGTTAAGGTTGTAATAGAGAGGCAAAAGTTCTCTTTGCCATCTTTGGACACAGTGCTATAAATGTTTTAACTTTTTATTAAATTAGAGCCTGCCTTAACCATCTCATTCCAGATTTTGCCTTTTAATTGTTATAATGTCCAAATCACTCGGGGCAGTAATAGTGAAAGACAGAGTATGTTTAAAAAGAAAGAAATCACTTATAACCCATTCTAAAACATTTGCCTCAAGACAAGGCATAAGTAAAAGAGGACAGATTTTAAACAATAACACTGGCCCCTTCATTAGAGAAATAAAGTAAATGCTCCTTAGATTTCCCATAGGCTGCCATTTACCATTATCCAGTTTTGATAATGAGCTTGACCAGGTATTTTTCTCTTTGATTCAAACTGTTCTCCCTGGAGAAATAGCCCATAGGGAAGTAATCTTCTCAATCCAAATTTCCTATGCCAGGAACATTGACAATCCTGGCATCCGAAACCACTAAAATCATTAAGTCAGATAATGGCTATTTATGTAAAGTTCAGAAGGTTGTTAAATTGATTCCAGATGTCTAAATAATCTGCATTCACATTAGCAGGAGGTACATCAAATATATATGTATGCTGTATATACATTAACCTACCACCTGCCAATTATATCAGAAGAGTATAACAGGATCAGGAGTAATAACATCTTAATAGCTGTAATCTATAGCTCTGAAGCCAATCTTCTAATATGAGCCAAAATCCATATAGTTAACTCACCTTTACTTTTATCAAAATTGCTTTGAACTAAGGAAAGGAGAAAAACCTTGGACATGAACACATTAATTCCATTAAAATCATGTCTATTATTAACTTAAGGTAAGGTCTGAAAGGTATATTAAAAAGTGAGTTTTTGCTCTCTTTCAATTATTCGTTCCAAGGGAGGATTTTAACCGTTGGGAACCTTGTGTAATGCATTTTCTGAATGTTTCTTAAGAATAACTTGGGGATGTTCCTAGCAGGTCTATGTCTCTACTTACCTTTTGAATGGAGTATGGATTGTTTTGAAGATTTGGCCCACAGCATAAAGTATAATGTGTTGGAAATCTTGATTTGTGTTTGTGGATTACCCACTCCCCGCCCCCCCACAACACACACACTCCAATGACAAATGATCTTAGAGGCAAGCTAGTCTTCCAGTTCTAGTAGGGTCCCATAGTTTGCTGGAGTTAACAGTGTCATGGAGAAAATTTTAAATCACAGTAAGAGCTAATGGTCATAAATAGAGATTTCTAGATGTAAAACACTCAAATGCTCTCCCAGAAGTTGTCTTTAAGGTTAAGGTGCATGGGGCGTCTAAGTGGTTCAACTGGTTGAATGTCTGACTTGATTTCAGCTCAGATCCCGATCCTAGGGTTGTGGGATCGACCACATTGGGCATGGAGCCTGCTTAAGATTCTCTCTTTGCCTGTGCCCCTCTCCCCACTCATGCTCGCTCTTTCTCTCTCACTCTCTCTCTCTCTCTCTCAAATTAAAAAAAAATAAGGTACATATCTGGGGCTAGGATGATTTAGCACTAATTAAAGAAAAAAAGGGAATATGTGATCCTTTAGGGCATAGGATTTTTTCCTATTTTCCATTTAAAAACTGAAAAAAGAAGAAATATAAAGATATATAAAATATATGAAAATACACACTCTAAAATTTGACTTACTGCAACAAAACATAAGAGACTAAAATGATACAAGCTGCTCTGCTGAAGAAAATATGTGCATGTGTGAGCATGTTATGATTCTTCCCCTAAGGCAGTGATTCTGAATTTTTGGTATTGTGGTCACTGAGGATTTCATCATAGTGATGAACTCTCTCACCAGATAAATGCCCCTGAACCCATTTCACATGTAATTGATGACTGCCTAAAGCCAATCTATGAGCTCCCTAGATGAAACCTCTCAATGCTACAGTCCTCATCCTAAAATATTTTACAGTTAGTTAAGCAGTTGAGGCAACCCCACACAAATGTGACACATGCCTCAAAAGGTTTGCAAGGAACTGTTATGGCTGTTAAGGTGAGGGGATGGTTATATATTGATGGATGGGTCTGAAAGTTTCATGCTAGAGATTTTATTTAAATTAGAAACAGGGAGGGGCGCCTGGGCAACTCAGTAGGTTAAGTGCCTGACTTCAGCTCAAGTCATGATCTCATGGTTCCCGAGTTAGAGCCCTGCATCAGGCTCTGTGCTGTCAGCTCAGAGCCTGGAGCCTGGAGCCTGCTTTAGATTCTGTGTTTCCCTCTCTCTCTGCCCCTTCCCTGCTCGTGCTCTGTCTCTCTGTCTCTCTCTGTCTCTCTCTCTCTCAAAAATAAATAAACATTAAAAAAAGAAGAAGAAGAAAGAAACAGGGAATATACTGGATTTGAGAAGAAACAGACTAGTTGAGTATACCCCAGAGGGGAAACGTGAGGACAAGATCAGAGAAAAGAAATCTCTGGCCTGTTTGGTGATTGGCTCAATTCCTCAAACAGATTGGCTGAAAAATAGTCATTTGAAAAATTGTTGAAAACTTGATTAGGAAGTTAATCAACTAAAGTTGATTAGTTGATTGCATATTAGATTACAGTTTAAAAAAAATTATTGTTGGTAAAGGAAGCCCATAGCAAATATTAAAAAAAAAAAGTGACTTTCTTAGAGGTGCACTGGAAAGATTAATATGATGAAATTCATAGGATGCAACAAGAAGAAAAGCTAGAGGTGTGCAGAGAAAGATGAAAGTCCAAACTAGGGTGGTACTATTAAGAAAGGAAAGGAGGGAGCAAATTGTAAAAGAAAAATGCAATTTGCAGTTGTTTAGATGCGTGCAAACATAAATATAAGCAGATCCTTAATTCACAACTTGAAGTTGTTTGCTTTACATATCAATAGAACACAGTGTGTGTTTCATAGTTTTAGAAGGAGTTTCAAGGGATCTGAACTATATTCTGCTCTGGAATGTTCACGGTATTAACAAATTAAAGCCTAGGAGAAGCTCCACTTAATTTTAGCAATGGTGTGTGAAGCCTCTATTAATATTCCAAAACAATTAAGTATTCCGTAGTACATACTTTCTAATTCTTCTGTCAGTAATGGATAGTATCTCACAGTTCTGACTTTTGTTGTGACAAGCCATATTTGCTTATCATTTTTATTTTACATATATCATTGCTTATCAGTGTGTGCATATAAGGGTGAGGAGGTAATTTTGAGCCATACTGATTTTTGAGTCATCTAATATTTTTAAATAGAAGATTTTCTACTATTGCGTCATTCAGATGAAAACGATCTACTTGTAAATATCTTGGAAACTCCAAGTGAAAGTCCTAAAAGCAAAGACTATAAAACAAGAAAAAAACTATAAAGAGCAAAGCTTTTATAATGACTAGAGTTATGAAAAGTAATTCAAATAAATTTAGCATTTTAAAAGTGAGCAAGAACAGGTAAAATAATTATGGATCTTAAGCACTGTATTAAAACACTCCTTATAAAGAACATAGTCATGATGGTAGTTATTTGCTTTTTCAGTTAATTAATATGGGGTAATTTTATTTGTAGATAAAAATTTGGGGGCATGTAAAAGACGCTTTGCAATGACTTGTTTTGCTAGAATAAAGATATCAGGATTCTCTCTTTTCTTATAAAACCTATAAATCTATATCTTCATGTTTGTGATTTTAATTTTATTTTCTATTATTGGTCTACAGTTGCTGCTGAGACAATGAATGATTGAGAATCTAATTATATTACCATTTTACAGAAGGTAACAAACAGATAAGCAATGAAATGTCTTCATTTTGAGTTTTAGGAAAATGTAAAAAGTTATATTTTTCAACACAGCAAAACAAGTATCACATCGTGACTTCGAGACAGAAAAGAATTTGTTTTCATTTTTGGTATTATCTACTGATGTGTGACAGTTGCATCTTTTTTTTTTTTTCCAGATGAGAGTTGTGCATCAAAGTTCAAGTCCCAAGAGATGTTATCAGTCTGAACAGCCCAGTGAACAAATATTTGTGAACCTCCTTCCAAATGAAATGTTCTATAGAAAGGTGGAAGTGGTAAGAAACCGTTGAAACAGTGGTTAAGAAGGTAGGTCTTTGTGGGTACTGATGGGAAATAGTCGTTAGGGGAAAGCTGCTTCACCACACAGGAAACAGAAAAACTCTTGAAAGCATCTTGTCCAGCTGTGGCAGAAGAATTTACATAGATAACATTTTAAAGCCAGAGAGCTTGTATGTACTCAACTGGTGACCAAGAGAGGAGGAGGTGAAGTTCCGCAGGGGGAGAGTGGAACGAAAAAATTTTAAAGTTGCAAAACCTATTCACTGCGCATTTTACATATCACATAGCTACATGTCTTCCCAGAAGAAGATGTTCAAACTAAAGACCTACAGGTCTTCAGGTTGAAAAAAATGACATGAGTTTCAACAGAGGTTGGAACAAACAAACAACTTTTAAAACAAAACTCACAGAATCATGCTATATTAATATAACTATTCTTGAAGCCCTTGGTATTGGAATATTTACATTTTCTGTTTATAGATGTTTAACATATAATACATACGTATATTTCCAGTAAGTATTTAAAATGATAATAACGACAAAGTTTGTCATTTTTTTTTTTTTTTTGCTCACTTCTTAGGAGCTGCTTTGCTTTCGTGAGTTCACTTAATTGTTTTGAAAAGTGTGTGAGCTTGGAACTACTCTTCGCATACAGGTGAGCGAATGGAGATACAGAGTCAATGAGGCTCTTGACCAAGAACGTAAGACACAGAGTTTGAACACTGGTGTGTTGAACTTCAAAGCTTGTGCTTCTCAAGCCCGCTGGGCTGCTGCCACCGTACTCTTTTGAACCTTAATTGAAATAATTACTTTCCACATTTTTTTTAGTTCTCTCTTCCATTTTCAAGCAATTCTTTTCTCTTCTATATATCTCCATATATATCCACATAGTTTATCCTTAGATAAAACTTTGGAAATGATTTTTTTGGAAAGGTGTCTTTATGGCTGCTGTTTTTCAATTATTATTCTTCCCCAATATTTTGACATATTTATCAGAGTTATTTCATTTAAACACTTTGAGATTAAATATGCTTCAGCAATAATATTGTGGCTGTAACTCAAATTCTCACTCACATGTAAATAATTATGTGCATTTGCTATGAAATATATGTGGAGAAAAGAAGCATAAAGCAGAAAATGACCTGGAAATTAAACTCTTTAACAGCTTGATTCGGTGGTCTTTCATAATGTTCTACTCATCCAGTGACTTTATAATAGCTCAAATACGTTGGTAATTTGTTTAAGCAACTTGGGCATCATTATTGGGGGGAAATCTCAAAGACAAACACCCTGATACAGTAATCTCTAATTTGAGACCATCTTCGCATTACAAATAGCTGCTCTGTGTATTCTTTCCATCTTCTTACCTACCTATTTCATGCATCCCCTTTTCATAGGTGATCTAGTCTAGCAAGAAAGCTACCTCAAGTTGCCTGTTCACCTGGCATCCAAAATCTAAACAAACATGTTGTATACTATCCTCTTTCTTTTTTTCCCTGATCTAAGTGTTTCAGGGAGGTGAGATTGGATCTGTACAATTGTTTTCCTTTATCCACGATTCCATGCTTCACTTACATAAAGCCTAGTTCATCCCATTTCTAAGTGCCACTCCAATGTTCATCACTCTTCCAATTACTCCTTGAACATATGAAAAATCAATCTCTCTCCTTTTTAAAGTATGTAGAAGACTTCTTCAGGACTTTATCTTCCTAATATCACTATATATTTCTGTATCATACTCTAATTGAACTTACATCAGCCTAAAATATAATTACCATATGATTTCACTAATTTTTTATTTTGCTTAATGACTAGTTTCTAGTAACCCATACCTGTGTGTTTTACAAGTGTTTACAATTCACTGATGATGCTTAGCTAGGCTTGTTTGGGGCTATCCTGAGAACCAAGACAGGCCAAAGAGTGATTGACTATAAATCACCCTCTGAGACACAACTTTTTTATGCTGGAAAATGGCTATAATTGTACATGTGTAATATGAAAACTCTTTATAGGGTCCAGAGTTGTATTGTTGTTCATTTTTTTAATACAGCTCTTTTGGATTTTGAAATAGATTCTTGAAATTAAAGTATTTACATGAGGAGACCATTTAGGGTAATGTAGTACAATCCTCTCATTTCACAGTTAAGGAAGGTGAGATTCAGTCTTTTGTGTTCATTGAAGATCGGATCAAGGATCCAGTTATGCTCTGATTCCCAATTTAGTATAATTACTATCAGTTTCAGCTAATAAGGCATGCAGCCAAGGGTTCTGGCCAGATTAAACATAAATATTCAAAATAATCTGGATGCCTTTTAAATGCCCAAACATTCCTATTTTAGAGGGAAAATGTGATGACATTAGTATATTCAGTCAGGCCCGAGATATATATTTGGATGCCCTCGTGGCCACTGATTTACACACTTTCAGATTTTGAAGGCACAAGTCTTGAATAGCATTTAGTGATGATACTCTTTAGATCCAATTGGATCCTTAAGGCAATTTCTTTTAGAGTGAACCACGTGAAATCACTAAAATGGAAATAACCTAAGTCACTAGGTCTGAGCATAAATAGCTGAGAATGAGTAAATATAAATTCTATGACTAATGACTTTGAGGACTTCTACTTGACTTCGGTAACAGCATTTGAGTTTCTTTCATCAGCAACATTGCTCCTGCTACACTTTAAATGCAGTTCTTTGGTCTTGAAGAAGAGCTGGCAAAGAGCCTTTAGTCGTATATTTCAGATTCTTTAAGCATCTTTAATCTTCTCTGTAGGTTAAATTCCTTCAATCAAATATCTTCACTTTGTTCAAAAGGTAATAATAATTCATAGTCTTTGAATCTTCAATACTGTCAACTGTCTAGCACTTGCCCTGCAGTTGTTTTTGTGTCTTTCCTTAAGGCCAGGATGAAACTCAAAAATCACAAGCAGGGGGAGCTGAGCTGTGTTTGTAAAGATAGTTCATTTTGATATTTATATTTTCATGTTCTTTCTCTGCATTATCATATCTCAGGTAGATGTTTTGGTTTTCACTGTCTATATTATTTATCTTGATCCAGTCTGAATAAATATCTAGTCTTCTCCTAGTAATTTTAATGAAGTCCTTGTTAAATTAAAATGGGGCACACTCAAATACACACACACACACACACACACACACACAAACTTACAGTCGCTGATTGTATTTGATTGTATTTTTATTCATTTGCACAAATAACAATCTTTGTACTATGCCTTCTCAGGCATACATTCTTGGGTCTATATGAATTCTGACAAGCTATGCTGAATTTACTATTGTTCCCTGGTTTTCTAGGTACCATTGCTGAGACCAGCGACATTGGAGTATAAAAGCTAAAATGTGATGGAAATGAGTTTGATCAGTCAGCTGAGAATAGTAGGGCAGATTGGGACAGGGCAAAGAGAAAGAATTTTATTGAAATTTTTAAATAAGATTTTATAATTTAAGAAAGAATTTGAAATGTGTTAAAAATGTAAGAGAAGTAGGCTGAGAGAAGACTAAATAAGAGAAAGAAGAAAGTCTGTTAGGCAAAATGTAAAAATATTGGAAAAAAAGATAAGTTAAACAGACTGTTTTAAGATAGGCAAATTATCTCTATACACCAATATCTATATTGGAAGAGAAAAAAAACCACAAGTCAGAAATATTGCACAAATGAGAAATAATCATCATTGCCATTGCTATTTCTTTTACTTTCGTTCATACTAAACACAAATCACTTCCTATAAACTAAATATGGTATTATTGTATCATTCGAAGTAATTTTCACTGAATTCTACATCTTTTCTTCACTCTCATTTTTATAAGATGCTTATATCACATTATTGTTCAGTCACCTTATTGCATAATGTCATTCATTAATCCCAATCATGTTAACCCTTCAGACACCTTTAAAAGTGCAGAATGTTTTATTCCTTTGTAATGTTTGTTAGGATTAAATAAAGGTCACTTTCAAGAAAATGCCTAGAACACCTATCAAAAAATATCTAGAATATTTATCAAAAAAACACATCAAATTGGGTTTTTTTTGATCCCAGCTTTACCTCACAGACCTTCTTCTTTGTGAATGAAAAAGAATTTTTAGCATTTACTTTAATATTTTAAATGTTTAAATTATCTACATTAATTTTTAGTTTCCATTTCTTTAGCCAGCTGGCTCTTTTTCATGATCTGAATGGTGATGGTGATGATGATGATGATGTTGGAGAAAAGAAAGGAAGGAGGTGGAGAGAAGAGAAGATTTTCTAAAACACTTCCACTCATAATGGACCTCATTTCTAAAATAATAAACTTACTAAATAGTCTCTAAACTCATCGACTGGTCTAAAATAATGAAATTTGTTATACTGAGGTTTTAATTTCTGGTTTTTATTTAATATGATCTAATTTCAGAAATTAACTTACAGATGGACCTAAGTGTAAACGGCTCAACAGGACTTGCTCACATTCAAAAACAATTTTTTTTGATCTGTGCTTTTTTTCCTCTATGGTTATTTTTAAGGTATTTCAGTTTTAAAAAAAAACCACTACATTAAATGATTACTTGAGCTGGCTGATTTTATTTATATGGTAGATATTGTGGTTAGTTACTCATCGGAAAGCTGTAGCTGATATCCACAGTCACTTACTATCTCCCACAATTTGAGAAAGTTTACTTATGAACAACACTGAGCGCCTGTTTAAAAGTTTTGAAAGGGAAGTTATAATATCAACTTTGCAATATTTTGGCTGACTAAATAAAATTATGTATGTAATTCATCTAACACTCATAAAAGATAAATAATAGATACTCTAAGTAAAAATGTCTATTTTTCTGTTCTCACTTGTCTTCATATTACTAAAACTTATTAAAAGCTGTATTATTTTAAAGTGCCATGTTCTTAAAATCCTGAATCTGTCTCCCTTTTACATTTAGCTTGGGTTTGCATGCTACTTAAGGGATGGTGTTACATTTCAAATACTGCCAAGTGCTCATATGATTTTACTATATCAATTACTTTTAATATTTGGGTTTTTTTTTAATGTTTATTTATTTTTGAGAGACCATGCATGAGCAGGAGAGGAGTAGAGAGAGAGAAAGACACAGAATCCGAAGCAGGCTCCAGGCTCTGAGCTATCAGCACAGAGCCTGACACGGGGCTCGAACCCACAAACTGTGAGATCATGACCTAAGCCAAAGTCAGACTCAACTGACTGAGCCACCCAGGCGCCCCATAAACTTTTAATATCTGTAAGAAAAAAAACTATTTTAATAGTTGAAAATTATCATTTTCAAAAAGATTTTTTTATTTGAAAAGGTGGACTCCTATTTTGTTCATGCTTCTAATTAACATGAATAACCAGTTCATTTACATTGAGATATGAATGAATTTTCATCTACTGGTAGAGATAGGAAATGTGAATGTGTCTTTGACAGGAAGTACACGATGTGGTTTGAGATTATTGTAACTGATTTTGAGTCTATTACATCCCAGAATGCACAAATGAATACACCGATTAAGCAGATCTCTATCAAGAAATTAATAGATATGATTCTAATTGCCTTGAGGTCCGACATAAAATATGACTGACTGTAATTATGTAATTTTGTATACATTTTGGTTATACCATTGTTACTGTTTTTGATGATGATGATGACTCCAGGTTTTTAAATTACCTGGCCAAGAAGAAATATATGACTAATTTTCTTTAAAGAGAAGGCTGTACTGAACTCAATTTTCATTTGTCAGTCAAAACACTTCAAATTTAAAAATTCTGGTGACATGAGATGAGGGTACTGAACTAGATAGAAGAAATTCTACACTTAGAGACACTTACCATAGAAATGAATGTCATTGCATGTACATCATTAGAAAATAGAATTGATGGATCATCCACATGGTTGAGGTGGACACTAATGGAAAGTCCTGTGAATCTGTTGAGATCATTTGAATATGCCACTGTAGAGAGAAGCATTGAAACAGCATAGGTGAGCCAAATCATTCCAGGATTTCTGGTTTGGATAGTGTGATGAATGATTTTCTGGAAAGGGAGAGAGAGAGAGAGAAGAATTCAAAAAATATATTCTGTTCATTGCCAAAGATTTACAGATAAATTACAGAAAGATTGGAACCTCATTTTCAGAATGCCAAATTATAACACATGGAGCATTTCCTGAATGCTCAATTCAACACTTGATAATAACATTAGAAAAGTTTACATCACTTCTGGGATAATAGCAGGATTCACTTGAGAAACATGTGAATGACAGACTATGCTCTAGTTCATCATTTGGCCAACTGCTGAGTCACCAACTGTCACTCCAGCCAGTTCACATGGGGGCTGATGAGTGTGCCTTGAGTTATCACAACAAGAACAGCATGAACAGGCAACAAAAGAAACTGAGTTTCTCACAATGGCATCCACTATGAAAATCATTTGATCTTTTAGGATAATAAAGATGGAAATAATTTGGATAACACTCATATATTTAGCCATTCATTATTTTTAATGACACTTTAATCAATGTGCAATGAGGAAAGCAGTATGAAAGGAGATTGAACTCCCCACACTTAAATTATTCAGTTCAGTATCTGGTGAGTAGTCCATCTTTTTCAGTTAATTTTCCTACAGAGCTGCCCCCAGAAAGCCTACTCATGTCTAAAAGGTTCTTGAAGGTTACTTTTCATTTCCACTGTTGATGACACTACTTTTGGCAGTCAAAGACTTCCTGTAGTTAAAGACCTAAAGGCACTCTTAAATATACAAAAATGCTTCATGGCAGTAACTATAAATACCGTTGAGCATTTGTGTATTTGGGGAGGGATGAGATAATGTGAGAAAGTTAGGATAGCCTTCGTGTACATATGCTTAAATTAATATTTTTCATTATACTTACATGTGCATACAAATTTATTACATAGTATATAGTATATTTGTTATCCCATAGGATGTGTTTCACATATTTGGGAATACTGAAGAAATACACATAAATACATTATAAAATCTAAAGTATTACTCCACATTCAAATTTCATATTCTGGCTTTTCTGTGATGTTTACATCAATTATCAATAAATACATGTGCATATATATGTTAATGGAAAAATGTCTAAATATCTATCTCTTAGCTATAGTTTCCTCCAAAGACTTTATAAATATTCTGAAGTTATATTGTGTAAAATGTTTATGCAAAGAATCATTTCCTTTTTTAAGATGATGAAAATTAGTAATTGATTTTATCCTGTTAAAATAATGCCGTAGCACTTTCTTATTGCTGAGTTTCTCAGAATGCATTTTCTCCCTTTGTAAAGAGCTTGGTAATTGTTGCCTCTTAGTCATTTAAATACAATGAAACATTGTTTCGATGTTTCATCATCTAAAAATAGAAACAATGAGGGAGAATTTTAGTCCCCTATAATTGCTAAAAAACATACTTTGTAATAATAAAATTAAAAATTGGAATCTAGTAAATTCATAATTTGTAGACTTTTTTCAATATTTCTTTCAAAGCCACAATTTGTAGGATGGACAAGTTCACTGTGTTGTTGATATCAGGATGATAAAGAGCTTAGATTAACAGTTTATTTTTTTCCTTAATGTTTATTTATTTTTGAGAGAGAGAGAGAGAGAGAGCACGAGTGAGCAAGCACAAGTGGGGGAGGGGCAGAGAGAAAGGGAGACACAGAATCCGAAGCCAACTCCAGGCTCCAAGCTGTCAGCACAGAGCTCAATGTGGGGCTCGAACCCACGAACCTTGAGATCATGACCTGAGCCGAAGTCGGCCGCCTAACTGACTGAGCCACCCAGGCGTCCCTTAGATTAACAGTTTAGATTAACTGATTATTGATTTAGAGTCAAGTGTGTGTGTGTGTGTGTGTGCGCGCTTGTGCGTGTGTGTGTCACTTAAGTAGCTAATCAGAGATGGGAAGACCAGGTCGGTTAATATATTGGCTGGTCGTTTGTCTCTGATATCACTCAATCACAGAAAATATCTCATATGGGAAAGCATCTACATAGTAAATAGAATAATTAAATCCACCCAGAGATTGTTCACAGGAAGCCTTCTCTGCATTTCTTATGCCTGGGTGCCCCTTCTATGTCAAGGGGACTGGGGAACACCATCCCCTGTTTCCCACATCATGCTAAATTAATTTCCTGTAAAGTTGTCTGTTTCATATCACTAAATTATTTGTTGAGTGTCTACTGTCTACACAAAACTATCTTTGATGACAGAGCCTATATCCCACATTGTATCCCCTAGTCCTTCGGAGTACATAGAACTCAAAAATAATGTTTTTTGAAAAAAGTATAAACAAATAAGAGATGAAACAAGAAATTAGACAGAATGAACAGACATGCTTTCTGAATTCTGAGTTATCTAATTATGTGTCCTGGGTTTCAGAGTTGGAAAATGATTGCTGCTCATCTGCTGGTAACAAATGACTTTGGACTTCAAGAGAACTTGTGCATAGCTGCATGTGCCTCTCAACCCACCTCTGGATGGCATGGAGAGAGAGGCTGGGCTTTGTATATGTCTCTGCCTCTCATTTAAAAGAATTTTCTTTTTCTAAGTTGCGACAGAGACCATGCTGCAAGGACCATAACAAGCATTTTTTTCTTTCTGAATTTCGGTACTAGTTAGGAATATCAACCAACGTTTATTTCTTGATCCTCTCACAGTGCAATGCATGTCACTGGGGTGGGAGGCTCTCTGCATACCGCTATCCAGGACCCAGACTTCTCTTAATTTCTCCTCTAAAGCTTCTGAAGTTCTTACTGGCATCTTCTCCACCTAGCTGAGTAATAAGCAAAGATAACAAACATGGAACACGGCATGAAAGTGTCTAGGAATCAGATCTGGAAATGGGTACATCAGTTTCACTCTTCTATTGGCCAGCAGGCCCCACACACTTGCAAAGGCTCTTGACAAATGTCTAGCAGTGGGCCCGGGAAGATGAGGAAGAACATGGCCACTGGTGAGCACTAACATTCTCCGCTACTAAACCTTCATGGTGTTTAGGAGTTTATTTTAATAATGTTTGTCACTACTAAGCATTAAAAAAAAAGGATAGGAAAAAATAAGAAAAAAATGTACAAACTGTCTATTAGCAAATGATAGTTCTGTTTTTCTCTTCCCAAACAAAATAGACATTGGTCTTACGTGTTTGGAAAAGGATAGAAATTAGACTGCTGCCAGGAAGTTTTCCATAGGTGAACTTCCCATAGCTATGGGAAAATGACCTGAAGTAATTTGTAATAGGCAAGTATTTTTAATCGTCATATATATGGGTATATGTGTGTGAATCTGTATCTGTGTTTATATGGCAATCTCTATATGAATCCACACACATCCATATACTTCCTCCCAGGAGTTGTATACTTCTTGTCTTACTTAAGAAATAAAGATATAAGGGGTATTTTCTAGATTAGAAATCAGCAGTTAGAGTGAGAGCACACAAACATTCTTTATTCCCTTCCATTGTGGTGTAAGTTCTCCCCCAAAGTCTAACATTTCTCTTTGAATTATTTTTCCTTTTTACAACGGAAGGGAAAAATGTGTCCCCTGGAGGCATTTCACAGGGTTAGAGTAACAGCCAGAATTTCTCACATTGCCTTCTATAGGACCTTGAAATCTCAAAGGCAAGCAAAGTCAATAGGGAGGTTCTGTTGCTTATGGTTCAGTGATCTCATCCTTGCTTTGGGCAGGCTATGGTGATAGTAAGAGTTTAAGAAATGCAGGTTGTATTAAAAGTTTCCTAGGCATCTGCACAGCTAGGACAGAATTAAGTAGAATGTCATCTGCAAATAAATCAACTCAACATTTGCATGATATATATCTCTCTTTATAAAGGTTTTCTTACACATTGTATGGTTTTACAGAAATTTCACTTTATAATTTTTGTTAATTTTATTTTTCCCCTTATAGATTTCTGGATATTTTATTTATTATAATTTAACTTGTAAACAATAAGATATTTCATATCAAAATTATCCAGATACATTTTTAATTAGCTTGCAGGGTGTTTGCTCTCTTTTTCTTCTTTCCATTATACCAAATTTAAATGTTTAACTTTAATAAAATTCAATGTGAAATAAAATAAACATGCCAAAAAGTGTTTATTCATCAGGTATGTTTTCATATACTTGAAGTCAAGAAAAGCTATTAATATTAGATACTGTAGAAAAAACCCAAACATCTGTCTTAGGTCAAAGCTTTTCAGTATTATCCTGCTGATCTGAAATTATCTTACTGTAAAATTTAATGCAAAAGAAGTACTTTAGGTATATCATAAATACTTAAAACAACATTTGCAAATATAGTCAATGAAATGAAAATAGCTTCCTACTATATGATCTAGTGAAAAATAAATTTATAGTTTATTTAATACAGAATAATTATAAGCTGGTTATTAAATTCCCTATAAAAACCACCTTCTCACCTTTTATTTTTATAGTTTGAATGACATATCTTTTTATATAATATTAAATATAATTACTAAAAGAGCTATTATAAATTTATCACATTTATTTGTGACATATAATATTGATAGCCTATTATGTTCCAAGTATTATATAGCAATAATTTAGAAAATGACATGGTGATAACTACCACGTAGTATAACTGTATTTTCTATCATTCAGAGAATTTTCACATATAGTATCTTATTTGAGTCTCAGAAAAAAGTGAATTTTCTTAAAAAAATTTCTGGTACCCAAATCTTTGATATTTTTCTCTAGTACACCATGCAGACTTTCTATTGACACATGAAAGTTTCTAGAATATTTCATATAGGTAATCTTCTAGCTAGACAATATTATTTAGGTCATACTTTCTTCCTTTACTTGCCTACACAATAAGAAATTTCATAGATTTGAGAAAGGGTAGGGCTAAATACTATCATCCCTAGGAGCTGGGTTTAAATTAATTGCAAACTTTACCTTCTACTACATTCTACATGGTATCAAAGTTTCATTAGATGAAAAAAAAAAAGATGAGAAAAGTATTTTTAGAGTTCATTTACTGCTTCAATATCCATACACCATTAGTTGCAACAACACTAAGCTTGAAATCGTGTGGCCTGAATCTGAGTTCTCCTACACTTACCAGCCACACCACTGAGCAAGTCCTTCAGCCAGTTTCCACCTCTGTGACAATGGTTTTTGTTGCTGCTGCTGCTGCTGGTGATGATGACAGGAAAATAATTATTCAGAGCTTACTCTCTGAAGTCCTTCACATTGATGCTTAAAACGTATCCTATTTAATAAAACTTACTTCATAGTGATATTGTGAAGTTATTTATTATATACATATGTAAGTATATTTTCACATACGTAGATCCAATGTCTCCACATTCAATGCTGTGGTAAAAAAAAAAAAGTATCACTTTCTAAAATTTATATGAAAAAAACAAAAAATCCACAATAGCACAACATTGAAGGCGTTGGAGGCAAAGTTGGAAGACTAACACTTATTAAGACTTATTTATTTATTTATTTATTTATTTATTTATCTTTTATAAACAATCTTTTTTTTAATGTTTATTTATTTTGAGAGATAGTGTGAGCAGGGCAGGGGCAGAGAGACACACACACACACACAGAGAGAGAGAGAGAGAGAGAGAGAGAGAGAGAATCCCAAGCACTTTCCATGCTGTCAGCAGTTTGTGAGATCATGACCTGAGCCAAAATCAAGAGTTGGACACTTAGCAGATTGGGTTGGACACTTAGCTGACTGAGCCACACAGGTGCCCCAAGCCTTATTTTAAAAATTTTTTAATGTTTATTTATTTTTGAGAGAGACAGACAGAGAACGAGTGGGAGAGGGGCAGAGAGAGAGAGAGGGGGCAGGATACTCAGAATCAGAAGCAAGATCCAGGCATCTGAGATGATGCCTGAGATCCAGGCAACCATGAGATCATGACCTGAGCCGAAGTTGGATGCTTAACCGACTGAGCCACCCAGGTGCCCCCCCCCAAGACTTATTTTAAAGCCCCAGTCATCAAGATGGGGAGGTACTGGTGCAATAATAGAGAAGTAAACCAACGGGACAGAATACAAGGACATAGATCCACGTAAACATAGTCAACTGATCTTCAACAAAGGAACACAGTAATACAATGGAGCAAAAATAGTCTTTTTTAAAGAAAAATTTTAATGTTATCTATTTATTTCTGAGAGAGAGAGAGAGAGAGAGAGAGAGAGAGAGACAGACTGTGAGCAGGGGAGGGGCAGAGAGACAGAGAGACACAGAATCAGAAGCAGGCTCCAGGCTCTAAGCTGTCAGCACAAAGCTTGATGTGGGGCTCAAAGTCATGAGCCATGAGATCATGATCCTGAGCCAAAGTTGTATGCTCAACCGACTGAGCCACCCAAGTGCCCTTAAAAAATAGTCTTTGCAACAAATGGTATTGGAACAACTAGACATGCATATGCAAAAAAAAAAAAAAAAAAAAAAATTGAATGTAGATATGGAGCTTAAAACCTTCCCAAAAATTAACTCAAAATGAATCATATATCTAAATGTAAAATCTAGAAACATAAAACTCCTAGAAGCTAACATAGGAGAAAACCTAGTTGACCTTGGGTATAATAATGACTTTTTAGATACAATACTAAAAACAAGATCCATGAGATAAATAATAGGTAAACTGGATTTCATTAAAATTTAAAACCTCTGTTTTGGGAAAGACATTGTCAAGAGAATAAGAAGACAAGCCACGGACAGTGAGAAAATATTTGCAAAAGAAATATCCAAAAGCAACACTGACTTTTTCCCTGATAAAGTGCTGCTATCCAATAAATATGAATAATACTTATTAAGCCTCAACAATAAGAAAATGAACAACCTAACTTGAAAAATGGGGAAAAGGCCTGAGCATACATCTCATGAAAAAGATAAAAAGAGATATACGGATGCCAAATAGAAATATTAAAAGATACTCTACATCGTATGTTAATAAAGCATTATATATTAAAATAACAAGATACCATCACACACCTCTCAGAATCACCAAAATCTGGATTTCTGATAACAACAAATGCTGGTATGGATGTGAAGCAACAGGGACTCTTGTTTATTCGTGATGAGAATGCAAAATGGTAGAGCCACTTTGGGAGACAGTTTGAGTGTTTTTTTTTACAAAATCAAACATACTTTTACCATACAATACGACAATCATACTCCTTGATGTTTACTCAAAGGAGCCGAAAACTTGGGTCCACACAAAAACCTCCTCGAGAACATTTATGGAAGTTTTATTTATAACTGCCCAAATTTGGAGGCAACCATGATGTCCTTCAGTAGGTGAATGGATGAATAAACTGTGGTACTCAGGCAATGGGATATTATTCAGCACTAAAAAGAAATGATTTATGAAACCATGAAAAGACATGGAAGAACCTTAAATGCACATTACTAAGTGAAAGAGGCCAATGTGAAAAGTCTACACACACTATGATCCCAAATATATGATTTTCTGGAAAGGCAAACTATGGATATGGTAAAAGATGAGTAAATGCTAGAGGTAGGGAGGGTGGTGTGGGGACGATGGATGGGTTGAGCACAGAGGATTTTTAGAGCAGTGAAAATGCTTTGCATGATCCTGTAATGATAATTATATGTCATCACACATTTGTCCAAATCCTTAGAATATACAAGAGTAAACCCTAATGTAAAGCATGCACTTCAGGCGATTGCAATGTGTCAGTGTGGTTTCACAAATTGTAACCAATATACTACTCTGGTGGGGGATATTGATTACAGAGGATGCTATGCATGTATGGGTATAGGGGGACTATGGGAAATCTATATACCCTTCAGTCAGTTTTACTGTCAAACTAAAACTTCTCTGAAAAATAAAGCCTTAAAAAAAAAAACAACAACTCAAGCTGGCTGCCATGTGTAAAATGAGGACAAAGACATGATACTAGAAAACAATTAAGAAGCTACTACGTTGGTCAAAAGGAGAACTAACCAAGGGGTGGATATCAAAGTTGTGACAGTGGAAATCAAGAATTGAATATATTTTAAAAATCTGTTGGAAGTAGAGTGAACAGGACTTTTTGCAGATTACATGTAAAGGGTACTGGAAGGGGAAATATCAAAGGTAATGGTTTGGTATTTGTTAAGTAGGCAGTTGGATGTAAGTCTGGTTCAGGCACAAGAATGTCAACGTATAGATCCGTGGTTATATTGCCATCCAGAGCGCTTGGAAATTTTATGGGAGCATGTCTTGGATGCCGCAATGTTTGGGAGATGCTACTGATATGTGCTTGGCAACGTCTGGGAATGCTAGATGGTCTGCAGTCGGTATGACGGTTTGGCAAAACAAATTATTGTCCTGTATCCTGCACAACTTTTCAATGTTCCCCTCAACCAAATACTCTAAAAAGATAAATTGGTAGTAATTAAGCACAGGATAATCCTATTTTTTTTTACAAGAAGTTACATAAAAGGCCCAGGAATTTGTGAAAAGGTTGTTAGGGTGAGGGAAATTTAAATAAATACATTGTATCTGAGAATCAGAGAATATGCTTACTCACTGTTTTTCTGTCTACTCAATGTGTTATTGTATTTCCAAGCATACATCTGATGGTAAAGGGTTTCAGTGCTGCAGCGCAGCTGTTTAAAATCAATGAGGCTGCGGTGCCTGGGTGGCTCAGTTGGTTAAGCACCTCACTTTTGGTTTTGGCTCAGGTCATGATCTCATGGTTCACGGGTTTGAGCCCCATGTCGGGTTCTGCACTGAGCCATGCAGAGCCTTCTTGGGGTTCTCTGTCTCTGTCTCTGTCTCTCTCTGCCCCTCCCCAACTCGTGCTTGCTCTCTCTCTCTCTCTCTCTCTCTCCCTCAAAATAAATAAACTAAAAAAATAAAATAAAATCAATGAGACCAATTTCATCTATGTAACAGATGATTGAATATTATTTGAGTGAAATTGTATTAAGGAATTAAGTTAATAAAAAAAATTTAAAGACAATTCATATCACTGACTAGATGACCTCCTATAGCAAAAATTATATGGAAGTGTTATATTTGTTTTGGGTTGTTTTCCAGCTTTGCTGCGATTCTGTCCCCAGAGGTCTAACACACAAGTTCTCTATTGCCTCTTATATTACTGCTTCTTTTTCCAATCTTTCCTCTGGTCCCTGTTGCCTATTGAAGTAGAGCTCACGGTTTTTTTTTTTTTTTTTAGTACTACAGACGAAATGTATGCCTCCATTTGTGATAGAATTTCAAGATAGAAAATATATTTGAGATCTTGAGATGCTTTATCATTACCTCATTTCATGCAATAACATAGGAATTATTTTGATACTATACTTAGAAAAAAGGCACAGCTCCTTCATAGAATATCTAACTATTTTGTTGCTTTCACCTCAACGTCTGAAATTTATCTTGGCTGGCTTTCTTACTTCCACTGGACTCATTTCCCTCTTCTTATAATTTACAAATGAATTGTATTTATTACAACTTATTCTGAACTAGTTTTTACTCTTATGCTCATTTCTACCTCTCTGTACTTTTATTTTCTTCTGCTTCTTATATGGAATGGGTTCTGATTTCATCAATCCTGCTAAATCCAAGTATGTTTATTACACATAGGCACAAGCGTTACCTAGGTTATGTCTTCCAATAAAGACATTCTCAACATTTCCACATTAAGGAGAATTATTTTATTTTAAATAAATTTCCTTCTACTTTTCCTTTGTCTTTGGGTTAGTTGGTTTATCATTTTTTTTTCTAATCATATCTGTGGGTCATTTATAGTATCTATAAGTTTTATGTGAACATAGTAGAGAAGGCAGTGTTGTATAAGATTTCATCAAATAGAAAGCAATAGGTTCAATAGGAATGAGATCCACTGATATAAATGTTATGTTAGTCATATTACTAGAGAAGACCATCCAGGAATGGCATAGCCAGAAAGAGGAGGGCCCAGGACACTGCTCTAAGATATGCTAACACATAGATTTTAGGTAGAAGAGGAGCAGTAAAAATGATGGGGAGGAGTAGCCAGTGAGGCAGGGAAAAACAGGAGATATCAGTGCCATGGAAGCCAAGAGAAAGGAGCGTCTCAAAACAGCGGGTTTGCTCTGTTAAAGATTGCTGTGAATTTGGGGCACCTGGGTGGCTCAGTAGGTTGAGCATCTGCTTCGGCTCAGGTCATGATCTCGCGGTCCACGAGTTCAAGCCCCACATCGGGCTCTGTGCTGACAGCTCAAAGCCTGCAGCCTGCTTGGGATTCTGTGTCTCCCTCTCTCTGCCCCTCCCCCACTCATACTCTGTCTCTCTGTCTCTCTCTCTGTGTCAAAAATAAACTAAAAAAAAAGGTTGCTGTGAATTCGAAGATGGAGAAGTGTTCTTAGGATTTGGCAAGATGGTGGTTATCGCCTTTAAGAGCAGTTTCAAAGGAAATACAGGAAATCCAGGTTAGAGTCATTTGAATAGTTAATTGGAGGTAGAAGCAGAGAAAAAAAAATTCTTGCAATGAAAATAAAGCTTGTATCTAGTGAGGATTTAAAATTTTTTTAATGTTTATTTTTGAGAGAGAGACACAGAGTGTGAGCGGGGGAGGGTCAGAGAGAGAGGGAGACACAGGATCCGAAGCAGGCTCCAGGTTCTGAGCTGTCAGCACAGAGCCTGACGTGGGGCTCAAACTCACAAACTATGAGATCATGACCTGAGCTGAAGTTGGATGCTCAACCAACTGAGCTACTCAGGCACCCCTCTAGTGAGGATTTTAGAACAAGGGTAAAATCTTTTAGGATAAGATATGTTAGAACCAGGTAAAAAATGATTGCATTTTAGCAGCTGAGTCTTCTGATTATTTTGATCACATATTTAGCTTATACAGGAGAATATGCTTGTTACACATGGTCACTAAAATTTTCAAGATAACATAATTTTGAATTCTGGTAAAATAGGCATAAATATTAAAATGGAACACTTGACATTGAAATCAGAAAAAAAATATTCTTGGCACAAAAAAAGGTACTCAGAATTAATTTTTGGATGAATAAATAGATCATTTGTAAATGACTGATGTTCTTGGAAAGGATGTACATCCAAAAGCTACTTTAGATATTCCCAGACTTGCTGTTGAGAATGTATTTATCCTTACCATTTAAAAGAAAGAAAATGAAGTCTCCCTCATCTTTTCTCCCCAAAGAACAGAGTAAATACTTGATGAATATTTGTTTGGCCATCTATGTAAACATTATAGCTTAAATATTAAAACTACATAGAAAATCATCTATTGACACTGGAAGTGAGAAAAATAGCTGGTGACATTTCTTGTGTTTTGAAGCACTTCACTAACATTTTGTGCAACACCTTTTAAGTTCTTGTTACAACAACATAAAATACACAATTCCAGTAGAATTTTTGCCCAATGCAATTTTCTCTTTAACAGGATAACTCAAAATAAAATTATAAAAACCGTTTTACCTGGCAAAACATTTCTGTTGATCATCATAAAGCAACTTCAGGAAGAATGGCTTTTTAAGACATACGTATGCTTGAAGACATTTTAATATGTGAAGCCAGGCTGGCCTGGAAAAATGAAGGCTAAACTAAAAATTGATTGGAGGGGGGAAATTCTCCAACTGATTTTTTAATATTTTGGAGACAACGATTCAAAAGCTAACTTAGTAGGGAAATATAGAAGTAATTAAATAGGTAGATTTGTATGAACAGAAGGGTTTCCCCTAATGCTAACTATTGGAACATATACATCACAAGTCACTTACCCCTAATACAAAGTAGATTATCAATAGAAAAACTTTAGTTAGGTCACACTGAAACACTTGTGCCCAATTACATTGTTTGTGTCACTTATCTTGGCCCCATCATATTTATTGCTGGCTGGGGGTCAAGGCAAGTGGTGGTGAAAATGGAGGTGGATTCGTGGTTCTAATGAAATTGTGAATATTGCATTCTTATGAGGAGATCTCTAATATGAATTACACTAAGGATCTTTCAATTAAAATCATAGAATCAGTTTACTACTTGTCTCACACTCCCCAGGAATTCTCCACACGGAGATGGCTGATTTATTTCTTTTTGTAATGTTTATTTATTTATTTTGAAAGACAGATAGAGAGCACACCTGCACACATGAGCAAGCCTGGGGAGAAGAAAAGAGGGAGGGAGAGAGAATCCCAAGTAGGCTCCATGCTGTCAGCACAGAGCCCAAGGATGAGGGGCTCCATCTCAGGAACCATGAGATCATGACGTGACCCAAAATCAAGAGTCCAATGCTTAGCCAACTGAGCCACCCAGGCGCCCCTGACCAATTTATTGCTAAAAGAAATTTGACTTAGACTGTGTTTGTGTTAGTCCAGTGAACCTGTGAAAGGTCTAATTACTTTTGTGGAGAAGATTATACACCCACACAGAGGGGAATACTTTCAATGGCTAATTTGAAAAACTGTAATAAAAAAGAGTTAAATTTTTAAATAATAGTAATATCCTATTATGTATAGTTCCTATAATAATAATTCAATTTTACTTTTTGCTGAACTGCCACCCTTAAAAACATTTCTTAAAATGTGTATTCTTTCTTCTAATATTGACATTTCACATATCTCTTCTCTCACCTCTGGGATCACAGAGATGTCATCCATCATTAGACATTCTTTGATCTTAAGTTCTCTGTCTGTCTGTCTGTCTCTAAGGGTTACTATATACTTTGGCACATGATGTAAAGTCCTTAATTTCAAGATCTCACATAATTTAAAATAAATGACTTCCTGTACTCAGCAATTTTTAAATTTCAATATTATGAATTTAAGTTTGCTTATAATGAGTAATAGCTGTGTTTATGAACACTCTGGAGAATATAATCCATTCTATTTAGAATGCTCAATTATTTATAAATTTGTTGTAAACAATGCATTGATTTCTTTTCTGTAAATAATCAAGCTCTGGGACAGAAGCATAGCACCCCTTGTTCCTTATGCTAGTGTTTGCAGTTCATGTTTAGATTTTCAAGTCTGGCCCTCAGGGATTATTTTTTTGATTTTCCATGTTTGAAAAAGTGGTGATTTTTCCCCCTATCCATAAAAATGAAATTTAATCATCATTCAATGTGCAATTTAGCCTAGCGATCTCTACTGTTTTTGCAAAATATAGAAGGCACTTTGTGAATCCAGGTCTATGTAGTACTTGGAAAGACATAAATCACCTGCTCAATCTTCTCACTTGATGGATGAGAAAACTAAGGTTCTGACAGGTGAAATTATTTCTTCAAGATCATAAAACTGGTTAATAGAAAGGGAATTGCTCAAAATTAATTTCTAAAAAGAGTGTTTTATCATCTGGGGAAAAAAACCTGAAAATCTGCTAAGTGAAACAAAAACATTTTAAACAAAATGAAAGCCATTTTATTGTAGAAACATAAAGTATTTAGAAAGTAAAATTATCATTATTTCAAACACACACACACACACACACACACAAGCTTGACATTTTCATTGCAATTAATAGCTCCAACATTCTTTTCCTTCTAAAATTTTATTGGAGGAGTAGGCTAGTTGTGTTCTTAGATATGCCCTTGGCTAGTTCTGAAGCAGAATCATTACATAATGATCCTACTCCAGCTGTGATCATATGAATGATCTTTGTACACTTGTGTTACACTTGGAAAATATGTTTATGCTGAGTTGCTATGTTGCAGGACATTGATGACAAATCTAGATGAAACTCAGAATAGCACTTTAATGGATTTGCTGCTGGCTATGAAAAAATAGCCTTGAATTAAATCAAACATATTTTTGGTCTTACTGTGAATCAAGAAAAAAAAATTCTCATATGGGTGTTCACAGTTTAATTTAGTTTGAAAAAGAATAAATCTCTAGGCACTGTCTGTATTATAAATTCCCATTGCTACCTTTTTATTTCCATGTAACATGTAAATCGTTTTGTTCTATGAAATAAATGCGTTCGTATATGAATATTTCAAGTCTTGCTAGAGTATGTCAGATTACTCTTAAATATAGAATTTCATAGACCACTAACAAAGCTGTGATTTAATCTTTAATAACAGTGTAACATAAATTGAATTCATCTGGTTGCTGCGTGGCTCAGTGCATGCTTATATAGCTTCGGTATTCGGTGAGTAGCTATGTGAATTTTATTAAGCAAATCATCTCTGGGATACAGAGTGGTCTCCATTATGGAAGCAACATAAATCTGATAGCTACATGGACCAAGGGCAGAATCAGCAATGAAATCTATGTATCAAGCCCTAAATCACTTTTTGAAATAAAATGTGAGAAGTTTTCAGCTTTATTCATGACTGGGAAATTTTAATGTATTAAGTTAAATGGACAAAGTGCGAAGGGAGTAATAATAAGCTACATTACAGATGCATTTTGAACAGTAAAAGTTCGAAAGAAAAAGAAGAACAGGAAACTCTAATGCTGGTCTACTACTGCTGATGTACATCTTTTTTTTTTTTTTTCTGTTAACAAACAGGAAAGATTGTAGTCAGTTTATTTGGCCTGTCTTTTATGTAAGACCACACTTCTTAACTGCCTCATTTCCAGTTTTACTCAAAGGTTATTTTCCATTGCCCTACCCAACTTTTCCACATATATCAATTATATGGCTTGATTTATCATATTTTCACAACTCCTGATTATTTCTGTTATCTAGATCTTAAACATAAATATCATTATCATTTTAATTATGCATTTATTTCTTAGATACTGGAAACACACATTTAAATCCACTCAAAATATACACACAAAAAACTACAGTATTTAATGGTACATAACAATACTTAGGTTGATATATAGACTACATCTTACCACTCTAATCTTTTTACAAATTAAAAAATAAACTTTAGAACTTTCCCGCCATTTTCTTCAATTGTATTTGGACATTTATTAAAATCACAGACCAATCTTTTTTTTTTTTTTTAACAGCAACTTTGATGACGTACATAAAGTGAACGCCAATGTTTATCAAATGTGCCTATTTCTAGTCTCGGTTTGGTTGATCTGTAGTGTACTTCCCTTGGCAGCCATTACCAGAAGTGGCTCCCCAGTGGACCTTATTCTTTGTCATTTGTGATGCTGGGTCACCACGTGTGAGATTAAGCCATTATATTATCCTATCTTCACATCAGTAATACCTGGTGAGAATTAACATTTTATAGAAATAGTTTAAAAATTTCACCTTTTCCATGTAGTTTTCATTAAAACTTTGTCAATCCTGCCCATATATCAAATGTAAAATGTAATGAGTAAGTTAAGCTTGTCTAGTTTAATTTGTAATCATAGATATGTAAAAAATATATGGAAGAATAAGCATATTTATGATTAGCAATATTAACTATAGGCAAATTGAAACACTTTTTAATTCTTTTTTGATTTGTTAATGCATCACTTTGAATTGACATTCTCATATGTATATAAATTAAACTGACTTTCCAAAAGCAATCACTCATGCTGGATTATTAAACTTGTAGACTTGGTCATTTGTTCCAAATATGACTATAATCTGAAGAGCTTAACCAACAGTTTCTTGGAGAGTTAGAAAGAACTCCAAGAGACAGCTTATCTCCTAATTCAGAATGTCCTGCCTTATAAGGAAGATTATCTATTTTCTTTGTACATACACTGAATACATTTATCTCAGCTTTCACATAAAAACTTCGGGAATAATCAATAGTAGTTATTATACCCATCCCAAATATTTATTTAAGGTTGAAAAATCCTGATTTTTTTTTCTAATCATTTTTTTTCTTTTGAACAATCCTGATTCTTTAAGTTTTCTTTCCTCTATGAAATTTTTTCCTAGGATAGCTTCATTCTTGTCATCCTTCTCTAGATAAATGATAGTTCAAATTATATCCCAAAGTCCTTTAGAGAAGACTATATTGTAGATGAATATAACATTTAGCATTTTCCTCTAGTTGTGGAATATAGCTCTTCATTTAATTGAACACCTTGTTAAAGTATTTGAATTTTTCATTAATGTCCCTATTGTATGAAAAAACAATGCTCCTAAGACACTTGAATCCTAGTGTGGCAAGACACATGATTTGATATCATAGCATATGTATCTCTCCCATGTCACTTACTCAAAGGATTATAATCAAAGTGTGGAATGGTGAACAAGATCACCCAAATTATTTAAAGTTTATTTTTCTACCCATCAAAAATTGAGTGAGATTCCAATAAATGTCTGAATGCATGTTTCCTACCAAATGAGACATCCTGAGATGCTATTATTAAAACAATGCACTCAATGTTTAAAACAAAATCAAAATGCTTACACAGTGTATGTGGTCCTTCTCCAGTTTTTAGTGAGGTAGTTTCTGTATATTTTCTATACTTCTCCATAAGAAATGTATCTTCCTAGTACTTCCCTTAGTTCCCTGAAAAATAAGATGTGTTAACACCCTATTGCTCCTCAAGGCTCCTTCAAGCTATTATTCCAGTGTAATAAAGCAAAAAAGAGAGGGATTCTCTTTTTTAAATGTGATTTTTCTGAATCTACATTTTCAAACTTATACCATTGTTTCTATCTCATGGTTTGCATAATATTTATCTTAACTCCTAATTAATTGTATTTATCTTAACACCTAGTTGTTTTATTTTATTTATTTTATTTTTGATTTTATATAAAAAATAAAGTAAAGTAATTAATTGTTTTACCTTCTATTATGTCTATCTTCTGACACCGATTTTGGGTGTTAAATATATATATGAAATATCTAGCCGAGGGGTAATGAGAATGAATTAAAAACAATCTGTTTTATTTTCCCTTCAAAAATCTTTAAAAAATAAAAGGCATCTTAATGTATGAATATATAAGAACAAAGGTAATGGGACTAGAGATGTAACCAAAATATAACCATAATTATATTTTGGAAGGCATATGGACAGTTAACAATGGGGATAATAATCTGGGAAAACAATCCTAGATCTGTGGTGGAAAAGCCAAGAAACAATCTATATTACAGAATATCCCTGAAAAATTATGAATTTGTGGTACTAGTCTTCTGTAGAGGTAAGGATAAGGTTGACTAAAAGGGGGATGATTAGTTGAAAACGTTCAGAAAGAGTTAAAACCAGCCATTAGAATCGTGAAAATATAAATACAGATAACACTAAATGTCGGCAAGAATGTAGGGCACATATAAAATGGCATAACCACTTTGGAAAACTGTTTGACAGTTTCTTAGAAAGACAAGAATACAGGTAGGTATTCATCCATGAGAAATGAAAGCGTATGTCCATACAAAGACTGTACAGAGCTTTATTCATAATGCCCCTAATTCAGAAATAGCCCCAGTGTCCATCAGTAGGAGAATGGACAAACTAAAGGAAGTACATTTATATAATGGAATGCTATTCAGCACTAAAAAGAAAAAAAAAAAAAAACTACTGTAAATGCAAAAATATTGATGAATCTCAAAATCATTATTCTGTTAAAAACAAGCATGAGACAAAAGACTACAAACCACATCTCATCTCATTTTATAAACTGCAAAATCATCTAGAGTAGTTGTCTGGGGTAAGGCAAGGACTAACGAGGGACTGCCTGCAAAGTGCCATTAGGAATCTTCCATAAATGACTGATGTATCATGTATTGCGACTGTGGTGGTGTAATCATGGGTGAATGCAACTGCCAAAACTCATTGGATTGCACGCTTTAGATAGATGTGGTATCTCATGTACCTGTTATTCCTCAATAAAATCAATAAGTAAAAAGTTATTTAAAAAATAACAAAGAAACAATTAGAATCTCAGATATCAGTTATTACATGTTGCCAGAGGACTTGTTTCCTTTTTTGTCAGCAGAAGACTGAAGGTTTCTGGACTGGGGATGCCAGTCATATTTAGGAGTGGGGTATGTTTTTGAAAATAGGATGATTAAATGAACATTTACAATACTGAATACTAATCCCATACCTTTTTCCTATTTTAGCTTCCAGAATGACAGAAACTAGGACCACACCCTTTAGACAAGGTATTAGAAGATCTATAGAAGGGGAATCTGCTCAGCCAAGAGAAACAACATAATGGATTAACAATATACTGTTGTTCCTGAACCAAGAGGAACAATAAATGAATATACTTACATTCTCCTCCCCGCCAAGAAGGAAATGACATAACTTATAATGAAGACCACTGTAACAAGTCTCATTTAGGGATTCAATGTTTCCAATCAGCTTTGGAGGGGAAAGTGGGTGATGGGCATTGAGGAGGGCACCTGTTGGGATGAGCACTGGGTGTTTTATGGAAACCAATTTGACAATAAATTTCATATTGTCAAATACATACATAAAAATAAAATTGCAAAAAAAATAAGCTAAATAATCCTGGCAAATATTTAAATACTATAGCTATATTAATATAATGCAAGGTCCATGGATATTAATGTGAATAAAATGCATCAATATTTTAATTCAAAAAATAATAATAAATGTCCCACTTTTAAATACTAGCAGACATTCAAAAATCCTTAGCCATCTGTAAAAAGCCTCCAACTTAAAAGACAGACGTCAAAATAAACAGAGAAAAAAAAGAGATAAATTTTTTAAAATAAAACCAAAGCAGGAGTCATCACAATCCCAGACTTCAAGCTATACTACAAAGCTGTAATCATCAAGACAGTACGGTACTAGCACAAGAACAGACACTCAGATCAATGGAACAGGATAGAGAACCCAGAAATGGACCCACAAACGTATGACCAACTAATCTTTGACAAAGCAAGAAAGGATATCCAATGGAATAAGGACAATCTCTTCAGCAAGTAGTGCTGGGAAAACTGGACAGCGACATGCGGAAGAATGAACCTGGACCACTTTCTTACACCATACACAAAAATAAACTCAAAATGGATGAAAGACCTCAATGTAAGACAGAAAGCCATCAAAATCCTTGAGAAGAAAGCAGGCAAAAGCCTCTTTGATCTTGGCCGCAGGAACTTCTTACTCAACACGTCTCCAGAGGCAAGGGAAACAAAAGCAAAAATGAACTAATGGGACCTCATTAAAATAAAAAGCTTCTGCACAGCAAAGGAAACAATCAGCAAAACTAAAAGGCAACAGACAGAATGGGAGAAGATATTTGCAAATGACATATCAGATAAAGGGTTAGTATCCAAAATCTATAAAGAACTTATCAAACTCAACACACAAAAAACAAATAATCCAGTGAAGTAATGGGCAAAAGACATGAATACACACTTCACCAAAGAAGACATCCAGATGGCCAACCGACACATGAAAAAATGCTCCACATCACTCATCATCAGGGAAATACAAATCAAAACCACAATGAGATATCACCTTACACCTGTCAGAATGGCTAACATAAACGACTCAGGCAACAACAGATGTTGGTGAGGATGTGGAGAGAGAGGAACTGTTTTTCATTCCTGGTGGGAATGCAAGCTGGTGCAGCCACTCTGGAAAACAGTATGAAGGTTCCTTAAAAAACTAAAAATAGAACTATACTACGACCCAGCAATTGCACTACTAGGCATTTATCCACAGGATACAGGTGTGCTGTTTCGAAGGGACAAATGCACCCCCATGTTTATAGCAGCACTATCAACAATAGCCAAAGTATGGAAAGAGCCCAAATGTCCATCCATGGACGAATGGATAAAGAAGATGTGGTATATATATACAATGGAGTATTACTCGGCAATCAAAAAGAATGAAATCTTGCCATTTGCAACTATGTGGATAGAACTGGAAGGTATTATGCTAAGTGAAATTAGTCAGTCAGAGAAAGACAAAAAATCATATGACTTCACTCATATGAGGACTTTAGGAGACAAAACAGATGAACATAAGGGAAGGAAAACAAAAATAATATAAAAACAGGGAGGGGGACAAAACAGAAGAGACTCATAAACATGGAGAACAAACTGAGGGCTACTGGAGGGGTTGTGGGAGGGGGGAATGGGCTAGATGGGTAAGGGGCACTAAGGAATCTACTCCTGAAATCATTGTTGCACGATATGCTAACTAATTTGGATGTAAATTTAAAAAAAAAATAAAAATAAAATTAAAAAAATAAAGACTGCACAGAAAAAATAGAAATATTTTATTGATGTCAGAGAAGTAAGATTTTTTTAATTTTTTAAAATTTATTATTTTTTAAATTTTTTTAAATAAGATATTTCTCATGAGAAAAGAACAAAAGGTACTATGAAAAGACTTAGCAAAATTGAAAATTTCTACAGCAATTTTTAAAGATACAGTTGAGGAGATCTCCCACAAAACAGAAAAAATGAAACAAGGACTATAAAAAGAGATGCAAAATTAAGTCAAAAAAGATAAGGGGCACCGGGGTGGCACCTTGGTTAAGCATCCAACTCTTGATTTTGGCTCAAGTCATGATCTTGGAGTCCATGAGATTGAGCTCCACATCCGGCTCTGTGCTGACAGCATGGAGCCTGCTTGGGATTCTCTCTCTCCCTCTCTCTCTGCCCCATCCCCCACTTGTGTGCGCTCTCTCTCTCTCTCTCTCTCAAAATTAATAAATAAACATGAAAAAAAGATAAGAAAATGAGAGGAACAGCCAAGGAGGTACAACATCTAAATAACAGAAATGCCAGAAAAAGACCATATAAAAACTGAAGGGAGAAACCCATTAATTAAATAATTCATGAATGTTTCTCATAACTGAAGGACATGAGTCACCAGAATGAAAATGGCCCATGTGTGCTTATTAGCATAATACATAAAAGCTTACCCATATCAAGGTACATTAACATGACATTTTAGAACACTGGAGGCAAAGATAAGATTCTCCACACTTCCAGGGGGGTTAAAAAAAAAAAGTAAGTAAATGGGTCATATGAAAAAGATCAGGCTTCAAGCTGCTTAAGCACAACTCTGGAAGCTGGACAATGGAACAATGTCTACAAGATTCTCGGGGGAAATTATTTCAAACCTCAGGCTTGATACCCAGCCAAGCCATAAATCAAGGGTGACGGTAGAGATATTCAATGTCTCCAGGATAATCTATCTTGTACTCTTTCTGAAGAACCTGCTATCAGATATACTTCATTAAAACAAGGGTATGCATCATTGAAGATGGAGGCATGGTACACAGGAAGTACAGGGGGAAAGAAAGGGTATCTGTGGGGTCATGATCAAGTAAAAATTCCAGGCAGATAAACTATATACAAACTGTCCAGCTCTATCATGGAAGATGTTAGACCCACAGAGCTGTGAGCTAATAAATGAGCATTGTTTTGAGCTAAATTTGTGATAATTTTTTAGATATCAATAGAAAACTAAATACCATATAATTCTATTCTTTCTACTTTATTCTAAAATTTGCTTTATCAACCATCCCTGTCTGATGTGTTTACATATTTAAACCCTATTTCTCTCTGTGAGCTCCTTTTTCTTCTCCCTATGATTATATTTTGATATATTGAAAACAAACCAATAAAACCAGTAAAATCATTTTGGTATCCTATTCTATCAGTCTATTATTCTGTATCCTAATTTTACTACCAAGCTTCTTGCAAAAATAAGCTACAATAAATATCAATATTTTGTCCTTAGTTCTGAGAAATACAGAGCCAATGTCCTGAGGAACACAAGCAATATTTTAATTAGCAACTCTTATTCTCTTTCTTCACTCTATTTCTCTGTAGCATTAGTTACTGGCTGACTTCTCTATTCATCTTATCCCACATGATTCTCTCCCTCTTCTGGCAACATGGAAATTTATTTCCTACAAACGATCTTTCAATAGTGAGGATCAAATAAAAACATTTCATATACAAAAAAAAAAAAAAACCCAAAACGTAACAACAAAAAAAGAGAATTCATTGCTAGCAAAAACCACGATAAATGTTGAAAGCTATTTTTCAGACAGAAAGAATATGATATCAATTGAAAATGTAGATTCTCACAAAGGAATTAAGAGACCTGGAAATTATAAAAATGTAGGTTAAGTATAAAAGAGGTTTCTTTTCATTATTTTTAATAACATTAATTAATAATTGTTTAAAGCAAAACTAGTAACAATGTGTTGAGGAGTTTATAATGTGTATAATAGTAAAATTTATGACAAAAATAGTACAAAGGACAAGAAGAAAGGGATGGAAACAAATTATTATAAAATTCTTACAGGTTAAGTGGGGTAAAATGACAGAAATGAAAAAAACTACCAGGAAGAACACAGAGCAACTGGAACTCTCAAACAGTTAATAGAAATGCAAAATAAAATTTCCATTTTGGAAACATTTTCATTTTTTCAAGTAAATTAAAACGTTCACTTAACTTTTAACTGAGAAATTATATTTTTAGATATTTCCAAAGAGAATAAAAATGTATATCCACACAAAAATGTACAAGCAAATTTTTACAGCAACTTCATTCATAATAACCCCAAACTGAAAATACACAAATACCCATCAATTTGGTGAGTAGATAAACAAATTGTGGTACATCCATGCAGTGGACTACGACTCAGCAATACGATACAAACTACTTCTACATGCAACAACATGAATGGGTTTCAAAAGCATTATACTAACTTACAGAAGCCAAACATAAAAGGCTATATACAGTCTGGTTCCATTTATATGACATTCTCGAAAAGTCTAGTAGAAAACTCTACAAACAGAAAACAGATCAAGGAGCTGGAGGTAAGGGAACAGAGTACTAGTTGTAAGGATTGAAAGGGGTAATAGAAATGTTCTATGTTTTAATGGTAGTGAACATTTGTCTAAGTTCACTGAATTGTATATTTTTGAAAGGTGAATTTTATTATACATAAATTACACCTCAATAAAATTGACTTTTAAAAATCATTAAAAAATATTTTTTTATGTTATTTATTTTTGAGAGAGAAAGAGCATGAGTGGGGGAGGGGCAGAGAGAGGGGGGACACAGAATCCGAAGAAGGCTCCAGCTCTGAGCTGTCAGCACGGAGCCCGACACGGGACTCGAATCCACGCACCGTGAGCTCATGATCTGAGCTGAAGTTGGACCCTTAACCGACTCAGCCACCAGGTGCCCCTAAAAATCATTTAATATATTCAGAAAGTTCGCAATTCACCATTACAGACTGGGTCAGTACCTGTGACCATCTCAGCATTATTACACTGGTCTGTCTAAATTTTTTACTGAAATTAAAAATGCAAAATCTTGAAATGAAGCAGTATGCAGATAATTGTTTTTTCTAGATATTTTGAACGAGGAGCTATTAGAAGTGTCCAAATGCCATATGACAGCTGTCAAAAGTGTCATATGCTAACATTATTACCAGTATTGAATGAGGTGTGATACAGACCCCATGACTTCATTTTTAGAGTTCTAATTTCCAATACCTTTATAAATATGGTGGCTTTTTAAATATATTTTTAAATTTAAAATTTAGATTTTTAAAATTTAAGATTATATATATGTTTATATATATGTAATATATTTAATTGCATGAGGTAATAGCCTACTTCTCTCCTATAAATTTCAGCTTTAGGTCTCCCCATCTTTGAAATATTTCCCAATTCATCCAATTTGAGGGTATTTTAAAATTATATCTTATTCACTTTCATCCCACTCTCCACTCATAATTTATTGTCCATTCTAAATCTAAAAACTGAATTCTAGCTGTATTTGTTAACTTTTTGGTGGCGATACTGCGTTAGACTCACTCTATTTTTTAATATATATTCCAGGATCTAGGGCTGCATTTTGTATATGGAATGCTGACAACTGTGACTTTTTAAAACTGTCATTATCTGGCTTAGAAATTCTAAAATAAAATGTATCCCCACTTAACCTTTCTCACTTACCAAACCAGCAAAACTCAAACACATTGCCTTCACGTAAAGAAGATTTTCATTAGTGTTTAGCTGTCAAGTTTCTATTCGTTTTTTGACACAAGACTCATTGACTTGATTCAATCATTTGTGCATTCAAAGACCTCATTATTCTGTCTTCAACATCTATAACTTTTCTCTATTACATCGCGGAAATATGACAATAAACTACCATCACATGGTGCTGAATTTTCAGATCAACTGCCTCCTTGATTTGAATATTCAGTTTATGGTTAAGCCCTTATCTTGCACATGATCCTTTTATTAATATTTAAAAAATTTATAGTAACTGACGCTCACCTTACTATCACTTTACTGCAAAGGAGAAGTTCCACATACACAGCTTTCTAGCATTAACATCCGACATTCTTTCATGAAGGTTTAAACAAAACTGAAATCCTCCATACAGAAAATAGCTGTTTAATTAAAGAGGATTTCTGCAGTTGATTCAGCTACTCTTTACGCAGTGGCAGAAGACACGTATCTCTCCATGATATTCATTCTCTCTTCCCTCTAGAATTGTTGGCTTGGGGCTCTTCTCTAGCAATTCTATGTATGGATACTTAAAGTTAGCTGATGGTGACCTTACCAGTGTAACTAGTTTCGGTGACATCTTGCTTCTCAAAACTAGAACTGTTTCCCTGGAGAGCCTCTGTGGCCCCTTCATTTTGATTGCCACCCAATGTTCCCTCCTACTCCTTAATCATCCCCATCTCTCAGTACCGAGTGGTCTCTGAAGTCAATGAGATTTTGCTTTTTGCATAGGAAAGTGAGTTTTTGCACATGGTTCTCTTCTTTCTTGTTGTCAGACTGGCATTAAAACAGACACGTGAAAAGGACATGAAAGCAGCACTTCTAAAAGCAATGGCGGTGGTTGTTTTTCTTCAACTATTACACTGTATTGCTTTTTGTTTTTCTTCTTTCTTTCATAGAGTTACTTGACCTTATTCTCAGAAGACAGTCTCCTAGGACATCTCTTGGAATACATTCTTTTTTCGTCATTTTAGACACGTCTAGATTCAAACTTCATAAAACTTCCTTTTATAGTCTTCAAGGTTTGTAATCTGACTTTTGAAATAAGCTCCAATTCTAGTTTATAATTTTGTGCATCATCGCACTGAAGTAGATCAAAATATTCTCTTTTAAATAGATAAGGGAATAAATTATTCTCAATCTGTCACTATTACTAGTAAAAATTCAAGAAACTGCTTCTATGCAAAGCACTATACAGCCTACAAAGAATTTTAAATGGTGCCAGACTAGTTAGAAAATAAGATATGTACAAATAAAAGAAAACAAGCAGGAACCAAGGGAAAATTCGATAATAGTAAAATGTGTACAGACCAGATTCTGGCTGCCAAATTCTTACCATACTTTTTTTCAGGACTTGAGCATTTTCCTCTTCAAAACCAAAATCTATCCATATTTTGTATGCAAGTCATGAGAAATAAGTTTATTATGGCTAAGGAACAGCCACATGACTATAACTGCTCTTTAAAATCTACTGAGATTCACAATGCCTACCCTCTCAGAAGCAAAATGTGGACAAAATTCATGACCCTTTTCACCGGCCACATTTCTATAATAGAAGCCCATGCCAATTAGAAGCATCAAATTAGTAGGAGGAATAACCAGAAAGGACTCAGCAAGTCATACCTAACAATTTCAAATCCATTCCCAAACTATTTTTAAAATGTTTACAAGTAATTAGGGTCCCAGTTTCACCACATTTTACTCAACACAACTCAAGACTAAATGTTCCAATTTCCATTTACAAACAAGTATTAACAGATAATAACAGCAATTTTGCTAAATGTATAAGATTTTAGACAAAGTCTCCAGTAAAAGCCCTGGAGGCTTTTACTGTAAGACAACTACCAGTTTTAGAGTTTACCTCACAGTTTAATGTTTTTATTTTATTTTTGAGACAGAGAGAGACAGAGCATGAATGGGGGAGGGTCAGAGAGAGGGAGACTCAGAATCCGAAGCAGGCTCCAGGCTCTGAGCTGTCAGCACAGAGCCCAACGTGGGACTCGAACTCACGGGCTGTGAGATCATGACCTGAGCCGAAGTCGGACACTTAACCGACTGAGCCACCCAGGCGCCCCTACCTCACAGTTTAAAGGGCACATATGTAACATCTATGTCCCAGGGGGAGCAGTGGGGTTTTCCTGAGGATTACACCAGCAGTTAAATTTTCTGAAGGGTCCTGGTTTAGGATGCCATACCTTGAATTCTTTTTCCCCCTCAACATTCTGCCAACTCTTTCCAATTTCAAATTCAAACTCTTGTAAATTCCCATCATTGCTTTTCCCTCACTCTTCGTTTGGGGATATTTTTGACACTCTTCATAATAATTCTGATATTACTCCTTCTTCTACAATTGAACTCAAATGTCCCTTTTCATTTCTTACACTCCAAGTTCCTTTTTATATTTCTTATGTTGATCTATATATCTGTGGCTTTCGGCAAGTTATTAAACTTTTCTGAGTTTTTTTTCCATTATGAAAAATAAACCATATATATATATATATATATATATATATATATATATATAAACAAGATTTGATAAAGATTTTAAAGTTAAATGAGATAATAAACTAAAAAGCACTAAGCAAAAAACTAGGAATGTCTCTTTCAAGCCAAGCAACATTTTCTTAGTATCCTCTTCCTAGTTTCTTTTATTTTTTATTAATTATGTTATTCTTTTTTGCAAGATAATTTAAATTTACATTTCTCATTGGTGCAAAATGGAATCAAATTGGGGTGCCTGGGTGGCTCAGTTAAGCATACAACTTCTGCTCAGGTCATGATCTCACAGCCCGTGAGTTTCAAGCCTCATGTTGGGCTCTGTGCTGACAGCTCAGAGCCTGGAGCCTGCTTAGGATTCTGTGTCTCCCTCTCTCTTCTCCCCTGCTCATGCTCTCTGTCTCTGTCTCTCAAAAATAGATAAATGCTAAAAACAAAATTTAATGGAATCAAATCAACCAGGTTTGCACTCAGGGTTCCTATTTTATGTTTCTTATATTTCTTTATATGCCTGTAGCTTATTTATTTTACCTCCAACAACTAGAAATTCCAGAAAACCACTATATTTAAAATAGACTTGGTCATAGCCAGGGCTGGTCAGTGGCCACAGCCCTGGCTCCATCTGTTTCAAAAGGCCTTTGGTAGAGCTGGGTGTTGCCGACCTTCCCACTTCCCAGTGGGAAGGGAGGCAGTGAGGGAGCATCTGGTACAGATGTGGTAGCATGGTCCAAGCAAATTTCAGTCTCCGCTGATCATGCCTGACCTATTAGTCCTTCATAAGTCTGATTATTGCTAAATCGCTACCTCAAGATTACCTCCTCCTGTCTCAGCAATAGTTCCTAGCTACTAAGCCACTGATTTCAGCTGCTCGGGGAGAAAACATGACCACATCTTCGTTCTACAATAGATCAAAACTTACATGAGCCACACTGCTGTGCAGTTGCCCTCGCTTTTACTTTCATGAGAAAGATTAAGAAAGAAGCAAACCAATGTGCTGTGTGCATGCGTTTAACCTCAAAGTTTCCAAAGCTCTCTTTCGAGTAAGAAAGAATAAAAGCTCAAATATTTTTTTTTCTCTAAAGAGGTACCATCTCATCCCATTAGCTCAAGAATATTTGGTTTTATAGATTGAATCTAAAAATATGAATGCTTGCGAAGCATGAACCTATTTACACTGGTTGAAGGATGGGATGCCGCTGCAAATGAAGTGGTATTGTGTAAAGTTTTTGCTGGATGGTTCTTTTATTTATTTTATTTTGCATGAAGCTTCTGAGAAGTTTGAACAGTAGCAGTTTGTGATGTGGCAGTCACTCTTTCCAACAATACGAAGAATTAGTCTTTTGTCCACACACACTGACTGCAATGCAGTCTCTGTTCTAGTACACACTGATGCTGTTGCCTATTTTCAGCTGGGTTGATGACTACATTCCAGACTCATGAAAACTGAGCACTGCTGTTATGGTACAAACTCTGGGTTTTCCTCTTGGCTGACACTAAAAATAACCCACCAAATTTGTAATTTTCAAGATAATTTTGGCTTGGGTTTTGTAAGTGATGGCATGCGTTTGGACTATCCCTTCTAACCTTGACATCGTTTCAAGCACTATCTCTGAATACATCATCTTAGATTGGACTAAATAAATTCACTTTAAATTCTTTTGGTTTACTAGCTATATGAAAACAATACAAGGACAAATATTTTGAAGACTACTCAGCATATATCTTAACTAACACTCATTTCATTCAAGAAATAATATCTGTATGAGTAGATTATATGCATTTACTAAAGCTTATGCACTTTGTGCTATAAATCAATGCAATATTTTATTTCTAGCTACTTTTCTTTTGCTTTGGACATAGAAAAAAGAAGTATTGGGGCGCCTGGGTGGCTCAGTCAGTTAGGTGTCCAACTTCAGCTCAGGTCATGATCTCACGATTCTGTGAGTTTGAGCCCTGCAACAGGCTCTGTGCTGATGGCTTAGAGCCTGGAACCTGCTTCAGATTCTGTCTCTCCTTCTCTCTCTGCCCTTCCCCTGCTTATGCTCTGTCTCACTCTCAAAAATAAACAAGCATTAAAAAAATAAAAAAGGAATAAATGAGTATGGTTGAAAAGCAACTTAAGACATTTTCAGGCTGTGCCAAATTTCAAACTTTCGTTCTTGTGAAAAGCTAATTATATTCACAGAAGGGTGAACAGTTTACCTTTGCTGTCCTCGGGATCCTGTGACAAGTAGGAAAAGTGATTTCTAGCATTCCTGAAGCTTCTGTCGGGCAGGGCAGGAGGATAGCACATTGTTTTACAAGAAAGTTGGGGCTTTTCCTTGGAAGCGGGGGAGGCAGCCGATGCAACCACCATCTGTCCCCGTGACCACAGACTCTACGCGGATATGCTCCTACCAGGTCATGTATTTAGACTGTGTGGTCATGTATTTAGACTATGTGATTAGACACGCTGGGGACAGAAGGGAAGGGCTAGACAGTGACGGTCTCTCCCTCAAGCCCTTACAAAAAAAGCCTGTTCCTACTTTTGTTTGCCTAATGTTGATCGAGAACTTCTCAAGCTATCCCTTTCATGCAATAGATACCTGTCATGTCATTAACAAGGAAGGTCAAACTACGTACGAAATGAATATGGAATTTCAACTTAGAATGTGCCATTAAGGACAGAGTGCTTTATTCCGACTAAAGAAAAGATTTGTTTACTACAGAGAAATCTTTAGCAAGACTGAGAATTTCCTTCTTTGATAACTTTTGTCTCTCAATGAGCTGGTGAAATCATATAAAACGATCTTTCAGCATTTTATGAAATATTTGTTACCATTTTATTTTGAGTATCTCTGGTAGAGAATTACAAATCTGTGAGTAGGTTTATCAGTGGTTTTTTTTCCCCCAAGTTATAATGATAAGTAATAAATCCGTGATAGGGACCCTCTGTTAGCAACTGATCTCATCACTAAGTCAGAGAGAGATTGGTTAGAAAATTTTAACGTCAAGATGAAGGTGAGAAGTGGGAACAAAAGGGAAGAAAGCAGAGAAGACAAGAAAAAAATACGCACAATGTGGGAAGGATCTCCCTGGTGACATTGCACTGAATAGATACACTTCTCACAGCTGATGGAAAGAAAAAATAACATGCGTTTTGCACTGGCTCCCTAAAGAGGAGGACAGCTAGTATTAATTTGCTCTTTTTGCGACTTGACTAGAGAGAAAGTTTGATTGTGCCCTTAAGTATGATGCGTATTTCTCAGATGAACTAACATAAACTTGTTCATGTTAAGAACAGGAGAGCCCTGGAACTCCTGAGAATCAGTCAGGCGGCTCCGGCCCTCTGGATCAGATGTCTCAGCAGTGGTTGTAGGCACCTCAGCACTACCGACTGCACAGAGGAGAGCAAATGGATGAAAATAAGCTGCACCTCCCTTTGAAGTGACTGCCCTGCTCATAAACCTACAGATAAAAGGCTGTCTACTGTTTATTATAAAATGACTGGAAAAAATTCGAAGACTTCAGGGCATTTTTGGATCCTTCAAACAGGCTCAAGTATGTTTTCTCAGCACTGCCTCCCACACCATGGTGGGCAGCACAAAAAAACCTGACCAGGATGATCTCAGTGGTCATCTAGATGATATCTGATTAAAAAGGAAAAGGAAGGAAGGAAGGGAAAGGAAAAATAGAGTGGAAGAACGATAGGAGTGACAAGAGAAGGGAAAAAGAATAGCAAGAATTAAAGCTGGAGCATTTTCTCTTCTGACAACAACCAAAAGAGAAAAGGCAATTGAATTACCTCAAATCTCACTGAATTGATGTCTTTCCATTGAAAATGTCCCAGTACGAAAGAGAATTCCACACAGTATTTTTCCTTTTAAAAAAAAATTCAATTAAATTGTTCAAGACAGCAATCTGATGATTTTTTTGGCAGGGAAAGTGGCCTGGGCTTTGCTCTTTCTAGAAACGCCAGAAAGGTGTGTGCTACCATGGATGGCTTTCAGAATTGTGGATATGTCACCAGTGCTATTCTCAGTCAGAATATTAGTGATGGGGTAGTTTGACATCAGAAGCCAATATAGTCCAACCACTCTTATAAATCTCTGCCCAATCAGAAGAATATATAAGATTCATGATTTCTTAAAACTAATATGCACCAAGTAGTATACACAGAGGGAGACAATTCTAGGCGCTCAACTCCATAGATTCTATGCATCCATCTAAAGTAACACTCCCCATACCAGGAAAGAATTACGATTTTTTTCTGGGCCTAGAATCTTCTTCCATATTTCTTCTCCAGGTAAGAAGTCTTGTCTAAGACAAAACGGAAGCACCATTTACCAAAACCAAAGCAAAGACTTTTGCTTCCTCTGTGAGTCTTATGTGGAGGCACCATTACAACCTGATATTTTTGCACAGAAATTATTTTATTAACTGTCTCTCCTCTGGGCTTCTCCGGCGCAGGACCTATACCCTATTTATCTTCTTAACAATTATTTGTTGTGATTAGGCAGTATTTGTCTCAAAAATAATACGGTGGAAAATGATTATAGAAGCTTAAAAGATGCAGAGAGGAAAATATCAAGAGATGTTCAGAGATGATCAGATAAAAGTTTATTAGAATAGCAAGAAAGGGGAAGATACAAATTAAAAGGGTAAAGTGGGAGTGTGTTTAGGGAGGGGGTAGGAGTGGAGGTAAATGGAGTTGAAATAGGGAGGTTGAATGTGGGAAATACAGAAAAGAGCAATGTGTGTGAAGCTGAGAGAAGGCTGTAACTTGAAACTGTGGGAATTAAGTCAAGAGGAAAAGTAGGTTATTTTGCATGAGCAGGAAAGGAGGAATTCATGGGAAAATATTGAAGGCTACACAAAAATGTTAGGTTTGAAATGAAAGAGTCAAAAGCAATGCACTGAACAAGACACTGGCTGGATACGTTGTGGTAGTACCAATAAACATAAGACCTAAAAATATCTAACATTTCTACCAGGACTTCACAAAGTCATCAAAAGGATTTTTTTTAGGATTACTTCATTTGGTCCTCATAATGACCTTATAAACAAGGCAGACCATAAATGTTTTGTATGTTCACAACTAGGGGGCTGCTCCTGGCATCTAGTATAAGGAGGCCAGAGATACAGCTAATCATCCTACACAGTACAGAACGGCCCCCACAGTAAAATGTCCAGCCTAACAGCTAGAAGGTTCGTACATTGCTGGCATTGCTAAAATGTCAGTAGTGTTATGGTGGAGAATTCTGGGTAGATAATAATCCACTAAAGATATTTACTTAGACAAATTATTTATAAAACTAGATACCTTAAGAACAGAAGCATTAGGTATTATTTGCACAAATTTCAACTAATATTCTTTGTTTGGGTGATAGGGAGGTAGCTTGCTTTGTTTCACTGCCTAAAAATCAGTAAATTTTTTAAAAGTCTTATTCTCAACAGGAAGTAACCATTGCTTACAGTAACAAAATTGAAACTCCACAGAACAAATGAACCATTTTCTTCCCACAAATACCTCATAAGGCAAATACATTTAAAGGAGAGGGAGGGAAAACCCATTGTTGAGAAGCAACTGAGGAGACGGATCAACCAACTACAATGTATAAATCTTTAAATTCCAATTTGAACAAAAGCTCCCTTCAACATTTATAAGACCATCAGAGAAACTGAACACTAAATGGACATTTGATAAATATAAGGGAATTGTTTTTTAGGTGTGATAATAATATAATCATATGATAGTATGTTGTAAAAAGAAACCTTATCTTTTAGGAAGTATACTGAAATACTGATGGATAAAATGATATACGGATATACTCATGGAAAAGAAAAATATTCCTAAAACCCTTGTTCCACACACACACACAGACACACACACACACACACACACACACACACACACACACAAATACCTAGACTTATGTAAAGAACATCCACACATCACTAAGGAAAACAGAAAACTTAAGGTCAAATAAGCAAAACACATCAATAAGCAATTCATGTACAAGTATATCCAAGTAACTAAAAAGTGCAGCAAAAGGTACCCATACTTGTTATTTACTGACAAAATGCAAATTAAAACCACAGTGTACTATCTCTACTACTTCACCAGAATCGTTAAGATGAAAAGACAGTCTTACAATAATAGCAAGTGTTGGTGAGAATCCGTAGCAACTTGAAGTTGTATACATTGCTGGCTTGCGATATAAATTTGTCCTACCTCTTAGGAAAGGTATTTGTCAGTGTTCCCTAAAACTGAATATACGCATACTTTATGACTCAGCAATTCGTTTAGGGATGTATCCAACAGAAATGCATTCACATGCTTTCCAAAAGTCCTGTTCTAGAATGTTCAAAATTCTAGTGAAACTCTATGCATCAATAAAAATGAACTAATTAAAACTATAGCGAAAAACAGTTATAAATATCCCAAGCATCAAACACACAAACGCAAACTCATTTTGATGAAGTTTGAAGACGGGCAAAAGCATGCTATGCTTTTAGAATTTGCTAAGTGTCATACTTGGGGAGGGGAAGAGTAACCAGAAGTGGCTTAAGGCGGGGGGGGGGGTTTCTGAGATTCTGGCTAATGCCCTCTTTTTTGGTTTAGGTGATGGCTACATAAGTGCATTCAGCTTTCTAAAATTATGAACAATACATCTAAGATGCATGCATGTTTATTTAAATATGCTATATGTGGGGTGCCTGGGTGACTCAGTCAGTTGAGTGTCCAACTTCAGTTCAGGTCATGATCTCACAGTTCATGAGTTTGAGCCCGTGTTGGGTTCTGTGCAGAGCCTGGAGCCTGCTTCAGATTCTATGTCTCCCTCTCTCTCTGACCCTCCCCCACTCACGCTCTCTCTGTCTCAAAAATAAATACATACTAAAAACAATTGAAAAAATAAAATATGCTATACTTTAATAAACACATTGCCTTAAAAACGCTATTAACTTTATTTTATGTGAAACGTAGAACTTGCCTTGGAATAACTAAATATCTTAGAGGAAATACTTGGTCAGTCAGTTCTCAATAATATTTCTTATGACACTTCTGACAATGTGATGTGATGATAGAATAACTGTGTCCTTAAAAAAAGAAATGCTAAATCATGATAGAAAAATCAAATATTGCACAGACTGATGACGGATATTGGATTTGATAAAATATCAAAGAAACTGCAATGAGAATTATTGTATTTTCATGATTTTAAAGTAATATTTCAAAATGAAATAAATCAATCAGATGCACAGAGATGTACCTGATTAAACTTATGTAATATCCCATGTAATTTGAAATTGTAAAACTTGGAATATTTTTTTCTTAACAAGTCCATGCTAAGAACAAAACAGGTAAGAAAATATTTCAGTTGAAGTGGCATTATCCGTTTAGATCATTATTTACAAACTATGAATTGCTCCTTTGGGGAAAGGTAACATTTTGATATCTATCAGTTGGTTCTCATTAATATTTTTAATAACAACAGTATGCTATTATAGTGCAAAAATAAAGAAGTACATATTAAAAAGTACATATTAAGAGTAACATGAATAAATAATTTCTCTCCAGCAAAAGGCCGATTCTTGTAAAATTATGACAATGGGAGGCACTATCAATAGAAAGGAAAAGATTAAAATATATTGAGTGTTATGTTCTAGGTTTAATTCTTGGTTCCATCTACACTTTCACCTTTAATCCTTAAAATAGTCCACTGTGGAGAATAACACTGTTCTATTTTACGGGTTAGGAAATTCAAGTTGCCTAAACATGAAAAGAGAGTAAATGTTTGGAATTTTAACCGAGGTCCAAATCATGTAGGAGGGCATGATCAGTGTGGACCAGGATGACCAAGGATATTTTCCCAACTAACTGATTCTGAATTGGACCCTGAAGTACAGGTAGCATTTAATTAAAATGGTCCCCAAAGATATCTAGCCCTAATCCCTGGAACTTGTTAATGTTACCCTATATGGAAAAAGTGTCTTTGCAGATGTGAGTTACAGATCTTGAGATGGGGAAGTTATCCTGGATGATCTGGGTAGACGCGAAATGTGATCACAAGTATCCTTACAAGAGGGAAGCAGAGAGAGATTTCACATAGAGGAGAAGGCAATGTGATCACCAAGGGTAGAGCTCTGAGTAATGTAGCCACAAGTCCAAGAATGTCAGCAGCCTCCAGAAATTGGAAGAGGTAAGGAGTGGATTCTCCCTTAGAACTTCCAGAGAAAGCATGACACCACAACACATTGGCTTTAGCTGATCAAAAATATTTTGAACTTCTGGCTTCCAGAACTGTAAGAGAATAAATGTGTGTTGTTTTAAGTCACCAGTTTTGTGGTAATTTGTTTACAGTCACCATAGGAAATAACACAAATCTTCAATAAAATTAGTTTGATCCCAGCAATAGATACAGAATGTCTATATTGTAGAAGCTGATCACAACAATCTGATTGGAATAGGGCCCTAGAGATTCTCCTTAAGCTGTGTTCCACAGCAGATACACCATTTTCACTTGGGTTACAGGATTAAGGGAGAGGAAGTGGCTTGGTGAGAACTTTTGTAGATTATGGAAGTATTAAAGAACCCCATCTACTTCTCGGAACCTGTTGAACCTTAATCCTCGCCCCCAAATACAAATTGCTTTCTTTCTTGATTTCCCTCAAACACCCCTCATGTGAGGCAGTTGTGAAGAAAGAGCAAGGGGAATGCAACGGCAACAACCAAAACGACACAAAAGCCACATGACAGCTACACCTTCGAGGGATCTCTCTTCTCACCCTGACTGCAAGTAGAGGAAAAGGTAGAGTAGCAGACTAGCCCAGGGGAAGGCGAACACATCTATCACCATCTCAGTTCACACCTGTACAGTTCTCTAGCCTGAGGCTGGCAGGAATTAGCATGGCAGGAAAGGCTGTAAACTGGTTGAGAGATTGAACCTTTAGGATGATCTTTCTTAACACCTGAAAGTCTATGCAATTTGTCCAGGATCTAATCCCAGGAGGGGAAAAAAACAAAACACAAAACAAAACAAAACAAACAAACAAACAAAAACCTGACAGTGTTTGTGTAAAGAAGCAATACAGAAGGAATGATGTTTGTTTATTACATGTGCTCAGTTTAACCTACTATGAAAAAAATTACTTCCGGTGTACCTCATTTAATCTGTACCATACAGTTTAGAAAGTTGGCAATGTTAAGTAACTCCCTCAGGGCCACACAGAAAGGAGAAATACTAAAAGACATATGCTTCTTTAAAGCTATCCCGTTCTATGTCAAGCAGAGTGCTAAGTGAATAGCGTACATTATCTCATTTAATCATCATATAACCTCACAAGGTCTGTAGTTTATCTCCAGTCTTAGATGAAGAAACGGCCTTAAAGAAATTAAGCAATTTCTGAATGTACCAGAGCAAGGATTTATCCTGCATCTATCTAATTACAAAGAATATGTGCATTCTGCTTTGAAATGCATAGAAAATAACCAAATTTCGACTTTCGGCAGAGCATGGACATCCTTTGTCAATGGGTGAGCTTGATTCAATTCAGAAAAGGAAAAGATGAAGACTTGTGAAAGACTGCTGTGGAGAAGAATGTGCTTCGTGACTGTCAAATAAAGGCAAAGCCAATTTTCATCTGCTTCCATTTTAAAAGGAAGACAATAAATTTCTTTCTTTAAGGGAAGTTTATTTAAAGTCTTTTCATGGATGGCTGTGTTAACTGCTACAGAGGTTTTTATTACTGATGCAGTACACATCCACAATTTACCAAAGTAAAAGCATGAATGTTCCAGCAACAAAAAAGTGGTGGGAATTGGATGGTCAATTCTGGATAAATACCCTCCCTCTCAGATCCAGGTCAATGCATCAATGCAGAGGACGAGGATTCTGTACACAATCTGCAAGCCCCTGGGTCCTTGCCGTGCCGGCTGTAACGTGCTCGAAGAGCTGGGTCCCAGCCTTTTTGGAAGCCCACAGCAGTTAAGGATTGAAGCACTTGGCAGTGAAGACCTTGGAGAAACTATTCCATATGAAAGGCACAAGCCGTCTTCCATGTGGACACAGTGCTTGCTGCTTGTATAGGGAGCAGATGGAAGCTTAGAGAAAAAAGATTTGCCGCAACACTGTCTACTTCAAATGAAGCAAAGCCTTGTGGCAATACTAGAGATAGATTCATCCATTTTTATGATCAAGCAGTATCGCAATAAATTTGCCCAAAGATACGTTAGTGTGGAGTAATAATTCCAGACATGGCATCAGAAGACACAGTGGATGATTTTGCTTCTCCCATTTCTTAACTGGATGATTTTGCAAGTATTCCATGTTTTAGTTTTAATCTTCCAAACCGAGTATGAATACTGTCTATTTTTCTACAACTGTGAATAATTGCCAAATAATGTACAGACATAGTATTTTTTTCAGTGATGACATAGCTGTGAGACTGGAGATTCCGTCTCTTTCTGCAGAATGCCATTTTTCTATGTCATAAGACATGAGAAGAAGAATGTAAATGCGACAAGATAAAGGAAAAGAAATGCCCTTGATGCATCAACGAAATGTGAATTCTGCCGGGGATATGATCATGCCTGAGGTAATTACAAGCTGCCTTGCTAAATACTAAATTCTGCTGATGGGTAGCTCAGTTAATGTTGACTTCCTTTCTCTGCATTTGCACTACTTTTTAAATAGAAATTACTATACATATTAGCATAAATTTTCATCCAATATGTCATACATGCCAGTTCTCTCTTTCTAACTAGATCATTAAATCTTTGAGGCGATGTACCTTGTGTTAGGCTTCTCTCTTCCTGCTATATGCTGAATGCAGTGCTAGGCACATAGAGGTATGCAATAAATTTGTCATTGTCTATAAGAAATACCATTTGAGGAGAAACATTATACACAGAGGGTAAGGACACAAGCTTTGGCATTAGATAAATCTGACTTTAAATTACGCCTCGTATAGCTTCTGCATGTTAGGCGAAACACATAGTCTCTCTAACTCAATTTTCTCATCAGAAACATGAGGGTAATAATATTATCTAACTACCACTTTTACAATAAGTAGTAAATAAGGTAATGTGTGTCAAATGCTTAACCAAGTGCCTGGCATACATGTGCATATACATGCCCAGGTGATGTTCGATATTATTTGTCTTGTTTCTGCCAGATTTGGCAATGACAAATGAATGGTCATGTAAGACAGGGAGAGCTTTTACAATAGCATCAACAAGGCTGTCGTTTCCCACTCTAACTTCACTTTATCTTACTGCATTCTTTTTTTTTCCATCATCTGTCTCCTATTCTTTTAAAAAATGCATAAGGTTTAAGTAAATAAAGTCCAGGAAAAATATGAAGAGCTATTTTAAATAATTAGTTAATTTTAGTCATAGGTATATTAATGTTGTAAATTTTGGCATATTTTGGAGTTTTCAGGTAAGAAATGAAGAGAATGAAGACAAAGGAATGAAGAGAACACCTTTAAATTTTTGCTTTCAGGTCTCTGTTGAATGGGTAATATTTTTGACCACATTAAAAAATCAATAACATTTCTAACAGATGATCAATATATGAAAAAACAAACTTGTTGAAAAACTTTTATAGCTAAGAAATCCAATCAGTGTTGCAAATCCTAGTAAAATTTATACATGTAACATATGATGGATGGGTTACATTCTCTAACCCATAATTTATGCATGTTTTGTTAATGTCCCATTGTATTAATATTCAGAATAACACGAAAATTGGCACTGGTAGTGACATTAGATATCATCAAATTCCGTCTCATTTTGTCGGAAAGAAAATTGAGAAAAAATATGGCTGAGATCCACCAAGATCAGATTGGAAACTGGAAGCAGTTCTAGCGCTATCATCTCTTCTAATTCATGTTGTGTTCATTTGTCAAGGATTTATTCACAAGGACAGTCATAAAGACAAATGTTAACATTCAATTAAACCAGTACTTTTTAACTCCCAGTTTGTCTAGTGGTCCCATATAATGAACAAGAAGACTGACAACAAATTATTTATTGGTGTTTGAGTCTATTTATTGACAAGTAAGGAACCATCAAAGACTCCTTGTCAAAGAAGTACCTTCCTACAAGCCATACTTCCTGAAATTTTGTTATTATAGGATTATTTATTTGAATTAAGTGATCAAGCACTCTAAATAGCTATTAAGAGGCAAGAAATGATTAGAGGAGAAATAGCTAGATGTTCAGGGGTTATCTGTCATTTATGTTTGAAAGAATGAAGTGATAAAATTGGATCCATCAACTATACGGTCATTGCTGTTACACCTATATCTCTAAAACTAACCAATGGACATTTTTCACATTATTTTTCATGCTTATTTATTTTTTTGAGAGAGAGAGACAGAGACGGACAGAGAGAGAGAGAGAATGAGAAGTGGAGGGGTAGAGAGAGAGGCAGACACAGAATCTGAAGCAGGCTCCAGGCTCTGAGCTGTCAGCACAGAACCCAACATGGGGCTCCAACCCATGAATCACTAGATCATGACCTGAGCTGAAGTAGGACGCCCAACCTACTGAGCTATCCTGGTGACCCGAGCAATGGACATTTTTGAGAACAGGGATCAAACCTTATTTATCTTTGTACAATTCCCAACTTCTAGTGCCTGGTACTAAGCAAAAGGTTAATTTTTGGAGGAATTTTTAAATGTATTATTATTAGGCATCTGTTATACACAATTCACAGTGCTTAGTACTTTTCAGTATGTCATCTTTTTATATTTAACAATATTTTGAAGTAGTTGTTATTTTTCCCCATTTACACATGAGCAACCTGAGGAAAAGAGATAATAGACACCTTGTCTAAACTCATACAATTATCAAATAGAGATGCTGGAATTTGAACTCTAGTCTTTCTCTTAAGAGGCCATTCTATCTCTAAACCAAGAAAGGCCACAAAGTCCAGAGAACCACAGACTAAGAGCTTGAAGAGATCCTCAAATTATCTAGACACTCAAAACTAGTTATATTTTGGATTGAAATCAGTTTTCCTCATTCCGTGGCCTTTTGTTTATTCCCAATACTAGTATAAATGAAGTGATTAAATTGACTCTTTTCTCATAATTAACCAAAAACACAGTAAGTAGGTTAATGATAATTCTGGAGGGGAAGAAAGAAAGGGGAATAATAGTAACAGGTCACCACTTATTGTGCAATTAATATGTGTGAGGAATATTTGTTACTTCATTCCATCACCACCAGCAACCCTACAGGTAGACATTATTATCATCCTCACTTTCCACAGAAAGAAACCCAAGCTTAAAGAGAGAGAACATAAATTCGTATGTATGTAATAAAGAATTTAGCCTCACTTAAAGAGAGCCCTTTTCTGCTGATTGCTAAGAGGTAACCTCTAAACCCTTGGGATTTCCCAAGTGATAAGAGAGGCTTTGTTATCCTTTGCACCAAAATTAATAATTTATTCCAATGAGGTGACTCAAGGTGGAGAGGGGGCAACTAGAGATTAAGATGAAGTTCAACCATGTGGGCAATTGGCAATCAGTTAAGAGAAATGCAAATCAAAACTACATTGAGAAACCACCTCACATTGGTTAGAATGGCTATCATCAAAAAGATAAGAAATAACAGATGCTGGTGAGGATGTGGAGAAAAGAGAACCCTTGTGCAGAAAAGAGAACCCTTGTACACTGTTGGTGGGAATGTAAATTGGTGCAGCCACCATGGAAAACAATATGGTGGTTCCTCAAAAAAGTTAAAAATAGAACTATCATATGATCTAGGAATACCACTTTTGGTAATATCCAAAAGAAAAAAGCCTCAAACACTATGTCAAAGAAATATCTGCACCCTCCACGTTCACAGCAACATTACCTAAAATAACCAAGACATGAAAACAACCTAAGTGTCTATTGATGAATGAATGGATAAAGAAGTTACACACACACACACACACACACACACACAGGATATTATATTTAGTTATAAAAAAGAAGGAAACACTGCTATTTGTAGCAATATAAATAGACCTAGAAGGCATGATGCTAAGTGACATGACAGAGAAAGAGAAATACTGTATGATCTTATTATGTGGAATCTATAAACAAAGGCAACAACAAAAATGAAACTCATAGAAAAAGAGATCAGATTATCAGATTTATGGCTCTGAGAGGTGGGAATGGTGGCGGAGGTGAAGGGATTGGATAAAGGTGGTCAAAAGGCACAAACTTTCAGTTAGAATATAAATAAGAGCTGCACAGCCTGTGATGTACAAATGATAACTGCAGCTAACACTGTTGTATGCTATATTTGAAAGTTGTTAAGAGAATAAATACTAAGAGTCTTGCTCACAAGGGAAAAAAAAATGTTCTTTTCTTTTCGTATCTATATAAGATCATGTTAACTAAATGTATTGTAATCACATCAATAAATGTAAGTCATTATGCTGTACACCTTAAACTTATATAATGCATGTCAAATTTATCTTAGTAAAACTGAAAAAAATCAATCAGTCATATCTACCTAAGGAAGCCCCAATAAAAACGTTTAACACTGAAACTCAAATGAGCTTCCCTGGTAATATTCTGTGTGTCTGTCACACATCCATACCGGGAGGGTACCTTTTCTTTTGAACAATGAAAGCTTCACATTGGGAAACTTCTTAGACTCCACCCTCTGTGTCTCTTCCTTTGGCTTGTTCTAATTTGTATCCTTTTCCCTGAAATAAACATGACTGAGTGTAATAGCTTTTAAAGAATTCTATCAGTTTTGTTAGGGAGTTGTTATTCCTGAGGGCAATTTTTTGGATACTATTAAACTTGCAATTCTCTGAGGTTTGACCTCAGACTGGAAAAATATGCCACAATACTGCGTTTGGCTTACTGGTTCCACCAGACATCAGCACCAACCAGGGAAGCTCCTGCTGTCTGCTGGTATACACTTGGGCTGTGGCTGCAATGGCTTAACTAGATGCACTTGCCAGGTGTTGTTATGAATTCCCACCCTAAATTCAGAACTTAAAAGCTCCCTGAGTTGTATTGTGGGCTGAATTAACTGCCTAGATTCTAGATGATACTCTTGGGAGGCACCCCTTCATGTTAATTAGTAATTGGTTTAGCTTATGATAGGATCCTCCAAAGGGACTGAGATGTGACTTCCCTCCAAATGCCATGGGACAGTCTTCATCAGTTGACCAGGCAACACTAACAAGTGAACTGAGTTGCTATTTTTCCATACATTTCAGCCTACACCTTTGTGTAGAAGAATACTCTTTGGAGGTACTCATGTATTGTAAGCCATACATGGAGTCAGTGTGAGAGCATTCACCTGAGGGAACAAGGCATAGCATCTCACAAAAGATGTTGTTCTGAACACAAACTCTTATGTTGTTGCTTGCTGTGTTGCTTTCCAAATTTGTCCCCTGACCAAGTGGGGTACAAGGGATCATATAAGGGAGATTAGTGGCACAATGCTAATGAAAAAGGAAAGGGGGAGTGAAGAGGTCGTGTAATTGATTCAGGAATATAAAACATCCGGATAATGCATGAGGGTCTTATTAACCCTTGATGTTTACCAATATGCCAGGGGTCTTATGCTCAAAACTTAGAGCCTCAAAAATACATATGAGGCCTGGAAGTGGATCCAGACCCCACATATGTGAATTGGTATACCCCAGACAAAAAGGTTGCCATTTATGGACAGAGACTCTTATGGCCATGAAGAGGTTATCTGATAACGACCCAACAGGTAAAAACAGAGATAGGAAACTTATAAAACTTAAAAAAATAAGAAAAAGAAAAAGAAAACCTGGAAAATGCAGTCAGTGGTTGACTATTGGTCTCATTATGATTGGTCTGAGTATTTCCATTGATCTATATTGCTGGAGAACAAATCCTCCAGGTAAGCCATTGCTTCAAAAAGACACGGCAAATACTGAGGCCTGCATGCAACTGGGCTTGGCTTATATAAGCCGTATAACCCAAAGACCTCATCAGCTTGCCCATCACCAACCAAATTAACAACTGAGGAAAAAGGCCTATAGTCATTGGCTACAGACTAATGCGGGACCTCCAAACTCAAGCACAGATATTTTAATTGACAAACCACCTGACACTCTATTAACATACACCCGAATCAGGCCATATAATTTAAACCTTGTAACAAAAACCCTCTCATCATCCATCTAAATAAAACCTTGCACTGCTGGGAATTTTTAGATTTGTCCATCCTTAATGGGGGCTCTAATGGTGCCAGTCGGTTCTAACATTCTTAACAATCATGGATGCCAACATCATCATCACTAGCTGTGCAGGCATGTATCCCTTATTTAAGAGATATTTACAAGTCAATGAGGTGCCTGAATGGCTCAGTCAGTTAAGCATCCTACTGTTGATTTCAACTCAGGTCACAATCTCATGGTTCATGAGATCAAGCCTTGTGTCAGGCTCCATGCTGACAGCGCAGAGCCTGTTTGGGATTTTCTCTCTCCCATTCTCTCTCTCTCTCCCTCTCCCCCCCCCCCCTCTCTCTCTCTCTGCCCCTTCCCCCTCAAAATAAATAAACACTTTTAAAAATACAATAATAATATAAAAGATATTTACAAGTCAAGCTCCCAGGACCACTGTTACCTTAAAATTACACCAGTGGGCCAGCCTTGCTATACTACCATAGAGCTACTAAAACAAGACCCACATTAACCCAGTAGATATTTACTTGAAAACGTTTCCCAGTTCCACATTCCACACGACATTACCCCAGCCCAAGACCTTCCTGTTGGAGATGACTTTGCTCTCTGCTCCAGAGATGACATCATTCTAAAACCTCTGCCCCAGTGACACCCATAGACTCCCTCTCCTAAGGCGGCAATAAACTGGACTCAGACATTTGTTGTTTTTTCTTCCTGTGATATCAAGGATTCTATTTTCTGAGCTCACTGCCTAGCTCATGATCCTGATATCTGCCTTGTACCTTGAAAAACGTATACCCTTACACTATTCTAACTTGAAGGGAATCTGGTAGAGCTTAAAATCATTCATGCCATTCTAAAAATTAATGGATATTTTTTATTTTTCCCAGGAGGCAATTGACTCTTGATAGTCAACCTCTAGGCTTATTGAGAAGAGGACAGGTCACTTCAGTAAATTCTACTCTTCCTTCTAGCTTTCCACTACAGCCTTCAGCTCATTGTCTATGAACATGACCACTACAACCACCCCTTTCCCTTGGTCATACCCAAAAAGCACTAATCTTTATGTATACTTAACTAAACGACCAACCACTTCCCTCTAACCACATAACTGCTGGACCTCCAATGTTAATTCCATTAAAAATCACCAATATATTGGGGCACCTGGGTGGCTCAGTCAGTTGAGCATCCAACTTCAGCTCAGGTCGTGATCTCGCAGTTGACGAGTTCGAGCCGCATGTCGGGCTCTGTGCTGACAGCTCAGAGCCTGGAGCCTGCTTCCGATTCAGTGCCTCCCTCTCTCTCTGCCTCTCCCTGCTCATGCTCTGTCTCTCTTTGTCTCAAAAATAGAGATAAACATTAAAAAATTAAAAAAAAAAATCACCAAGATATTGTGTGTATATGTGTCTATCTATATACACATTATACAATTCCATTATGATATCATTAGAGATCTCAGAAATTCCAGATCTATTTTTTTTCACTAATGCTATATCAATGGGAAAAAATTATGGGCCAGCCTACAAGGACTCTCTAGACTTCTACTTATGTTCTTCCTTTCTATTCTCATATTAAAATGTTTTATATTATGTTTAGAGCAATATATGTGCCACTCTCCAAAGGTCTTTTTTATCATCATTTCAAGGGTTCCTCACAGGGCCAACTGCAATACTCTTTCTTATTTTCTATATTCTGATGCTTTGACATCTGGGGTGTTACTGACCCTGGAAAGCCTCTGTCTCCACAGGATTATGCCTTCAAAGGCAAACAAAACAGTTCAAAACCCATTCCCCCACACCACCTCCTTTAGTGGGTTATCACACTCTAAGCCATTATTAACCTCACTTCATCACCCCAGGGGTAGGTACCAAATAACTTGGCACAGCTCCTATGTACCACAGCTCACTGCAATTATTCAAAATAGCCAACCCTAAACCTGACTACCCTGCCTCACCTATTTCTTCCCAGAGAAACCACACTGAAGGCTCTTGCCCACAGTTTCCCCTACTCTCTTGGCCTCTTGATCAAGTAGCTATTCCAGGAAAAACGTGGAAGGTGTTAACTGGGGTAATTGTCATAAGTATAGAGGAAAAAGTCTGATAGAACTAGACTCTTCTTTCAGTAAACTTTTTGGAGATGTATTGGATAGAGATGGCCAGAGTACAAGTAAGATGCTGGGCAATTTTTTCTTTCCTGGGTGAGAATCGGGTGTTTATAACTGTGGAGTAAAATTTTCGGTAGAGAATAAAAAGTTGGGAATACAATGAGAGAAGGGATGAAGCTGTGGGAAATGAGAAGTTCAGGGAGAAGTCAAGAGTATAGACTGGGCATTCTGAGCAGGAGCATTTTCTCCCTCCAGAGGACACATTTCTTATTGGTGGGGTGGACACGGGCATGGGCTATTTTTAACAAGCTCCCCAGGTGGTCTGAATGTGCAGCCAGACTGAGAACCACTAGTGTAGTTTCAATAGTTATTTTATTATTTACTGTGTGCAAAGTACTGTGCAAAGTCATTTGCATAAGTTGAACCTCTGGCTCACACAATATTTTAGCTTTATTTTGCTTCAGTTCCAACAGCGATGTGTTACCTTAAAGAAAACACTGCTTAGTAATCTGAGTGACACTCTCCACATTAGGATTTTCCATTTCTGCTCCTGGATTTTTTTTTCTGCAAAATTACTAAGTAAATACCTGTAGGGGAATCACTTAACTTCCTAATACGCCTCTTCGTGTCCTTATGAAACAGACACATGAACTTATATTTCAGCAAAGATTTTGAAATTTTCAGCGGTGTTTCAGCATTCTTGAATAAATAAAAACTTTTAAAATGGATGGCATCTCAAGACTCCTGTTCTTTTCTTACTAATGCTTATTTATTTACTTATTTCAAGAGAGAAAGACTGAGAGGGGAAGGGACAGAGAGAGAGGGAGAGAGACCAAGCAGGCTCCATGCTCATAGCAGAGCCCAATGTAGGCCTTGATCCCAGGACTGTGAGATCATGACCTGAGCTTAAATCAAGAGTCAGCACTTAACTGACTGAACCACCCAGGTGCCTCTTGTAAGCCTCTTGTTCTTAAACATAAACTTCACTCATAATTATTTTTCTTTAATTGCAAAGTAAGGAATAATGCTACTGGTGATAAGAGACACCAGAAACAACATCCAAGGACCAAAAGACCAAAGCAAACACCAGATTTATGTTATTTCTCTGTAGAACAGACTCCATTGTTCCAAAGTCGCCTTCTCGACTTGGGGTGTCCTGCAACTGTGGCTATAGAGTTAATCTCTATTATCTTCACAGCTGTTGCACCTGCTAGAGTTTTGTTGTGATTTAGTGAATTAACTGAACAACATGTAGCAAAACTTTTCAAAGATAGTGGTGGCACCACAGCAGGATGTAGAGGTATTCCTATGATCATAAATGAAACAGATAAAGTTGGTATCACAGAGACCTATCATTGGACAATTTAAGAGTTTTGGTAATGCCTGTACTATGCTGTTTATGTCATTGTAGTAGTTAATGTCTATGGCAGACCAAGGGATGACCTGAGTTATACCAGGATAATCGCTTCCAGAGCCCAGGTAAATAAAATCTTCTCTGGGTATGGAGTGTTTAGTTGTACTTTAGTAATACAGCCCTTTATTTCTATTAAACACACATATCAATTTCACAAGGATGACTATTTCACGACCATAACATAATATGACAGGAAACCAAGACTGAATGTCATTAAAGTGTGCATACTGTCTAACTATTACAGTAAATAAATACTAGTGAACTTCAAAAATTACCAGTTGGATGATAATTTTCATTATTTTCCTTTCTCTCCTTTAAGATGTCAATTGAGTTTCATTTGATCAACCTATTAACTACATTTGTCAAAACTTCACATGGGTGTATAGAGATAGAAGAAGATGAAGTAATCAAACCAAGATAGTTTAGGGACTAAAGCAGAATTCCAACCCAAGTGTCTGGCTCTAAAAACAAATACTTTTTCATTATGTTGCATCCTTGAAAAAGGTATTTGAAAGCATCATGAATATATTAGGGGTAAAATAAAAGTCATATTTCTTTATTCTTTAAAAAATTATTTAAGCAGGGACTTACAACCTACCTTATGGGATCCTAGTCTTTATCCTGGATCCTAATGGCTCTACTTTACTGTTTGTTACCAATTCAAGCTGATGTTCATTGAAACCATTCTTTCCAGTCTAAATAAGATTATACACATACTTATTTAAAAAGTAGAAATGGACTCCTCTCAGTCCTAAAAATCTCATGGTTCTGTATAAACAGTAGCTATGGAATTTTTACATAGATTATTCATGTACAAGACAAAATATATGGGTTTTTGCTTTGTTTAAATAAACCGTCTGTTTTTACTATGGTAGAGGATCAAAAGCATTATGTTGATAATACTGACATGGAAAGAGATTAAATCATGGGTTAAGTGAATGAGGTTAAAGATGGTGGTATGGTTTTTTAGACTAATTGGTACATAGATTCTGTGGACCTACGTTTTTAATGGTAATACTGCTAAAATTCTGCCAAAGGGTTCCAAAGTTAAGATACTGGATTGAAACTATGTTATTTCCTTTTCTAAATTGCCTGCTCTGCTTCTCAAAACAGAAGCTAATAAAAGCTAAGAACATCCTAGTGGGATACCTATACTAGCTTTTTTTTCCTTTTTTTTTGGCCTGTACCTACTCAGTAGTACATTAGAACAAAAACAAGTATTTCAGTCAACATTAGTAATATGCAAATGTTAAACTTCAAGCTTTACATAAGTTCAAATGTACAGGAATACTATGTTTTATTGTACTCCACTTTATTGTACTTTGCAGATACTGCATTTTATTCAAATTGAAAGTTTGCGGCAACCCTGCTTTAAGCAAGTCTATCAGCATCATTTTCCAGCAGCATGTGCTCACGTTGTGTCTCTGTGTCACATTTTGGTAATTCTTGCAATATTTCCAACATTTTAATTAGTATTATATCTATTATGGTGACGTGTGATCAGTGATCTTTGATGTTTTTGTAATTGTTTGGGAACTCTATAAACTTCTCCACTGCCTGGCTGTTTCTGTCTCTCTCCCTCTCCTCAGCCTGTCTGTTCCTTGAGACACAACAATACTGAAATTAGGCTAATCAATAATCCTACAATGGTCTCTAAGTATTCAAGTGAAATGAAGAGTTGCCTATCCTTCACATTAAATTGAAAACTAAAAATGAGTAAGCTTGGAGAGGAGGGCATGTCAAAAGCTGAAAGCTAGGCTTCTTGTGCCAAACAGTTAGCCAAGCTGTGAGTGCAAAGGAAAACTTCTTGAGGGAAATCGGAAGTGCTACTCCAGTGAACACGTGCATGATAAGAAAGCAAAAAAAGCTCTATTGCTGATATGGAGAAAGTTCTAGTGGTCTGGATAGACCAGCCATAACATTTGTTTAATCCAAAGCCTAATCCAAAGCAAGGCCCTAATTCTCCTCAATTCTATGAAGGCTGAGAGCTAAGGAAGCTGCAGAAGAAAAGCTTAAAGGTAGTTCATGAGGTTTAAGGAAATAAACTGTCTCCATAACATAAAAGCCTAAGGTAAAAAGAGCAAAAATTGATGTAGAAGCTGTAGTAAGCTATCCAGGAGGTCTAGCTAAAAAAATGAATGAAGATAGCTACATTAAACAATAGATTTTCAGGGTAGACAAAGTAACCTGATGTTGGAAGACAAGGTCATTGAGAACTTTCACAGCTAGAGAGGAAAAATCAAGGCCTGGTTCCAAAGCCTCAAGCCTCTCTTGTTAGGGGCTAGTACAGTTGGTGACTACAAGTTGAGACTTGCGTGTTCATTTACCATTCAAAAAATCCTGTGCCCTTAAGAATTATGCTAAATCTATTTTTCTATAGATAGGACAACAAAGCCTGGATGACAATGTATCTGTTTACAATATGGTTTACTGAATATTTTAAGCCACTGTTGAGACCTACTGCTCAGAAAAATTATTCCTTTCAAAATATTGCTGTTTGTTGACAATGAATGCACCTAATCGCCTAATCACCCAAGAACTCTGATACAGATGTATAAAAAGAGTTACATTGTTTTCAAACCTGCTAACACAATATCCATTCTGTGGCTCATGGATCAAAGAGCCATTTCAACTTTCAAGTCTTATTATTTAAGAAATACGTTTTGTAAAGGTATGGCAGCCACAGATAGTGATTCCTCTGATGGATCCAGACAAAGTAAATGGAAAACCTTCTGAAAAGGATTCATTATTCTACATGCCATTAAGAACATTGTTGTTAATTGAAAGAGGTCAAAATATCAACATTAATAAGAGTTTGGAAGAAGTTGATTCCAACCCTCATGGATGACTTTGAGAATTTCAAGACTACAGTGGGGGAAGTAACTGTAGATGTGGTATAAAAATGACAAGAGAACTAGAATTAAAAGTGCAGCCTGAAGATGGGGCTGAATTGCTGTGATCTCATTATGAAACATCAACAGATGATGAGCCGCTTCTTACAGATGAGCAAAGAAAGCAGTTTCTTGAGATGAAATCTACCCCTGGTAAAAATGCTATAAAGATCACTGAAATGACAATAAAGGATTTACGATATTATATAAACTTAGTGAAAAGCAGTGGCAGAGCTTGAGAAGACAGACTCCAATTTTGAAAGAAGTTGTATTGGGGGTAATAAGCTATCAAATAGCATCACATGCTACAAAGAAATTGTGAAAGGAAGAATCAATCAATGTGGTAAACTTCACTGTTGTCTTATTTAAAGAAATAGCCACAGCCACCCTGACCATTCAGCAGCCATCAACAGAGGCCAAAACCCTCTACTAGCAAAAAGATTATGACTCACTGAAAGCTCAGATGATGCTTAACATTTTCTTGGCAATAAAGTATTTAATTAAGGTATGTACATTGTTTTGGGGACATAATACTACTATTCCATACTTAGTGGACTATAATATAGTGTAAACATAACTTTTATATGCACTGGGAAAGCAAAAAATTAATCTGATTCACTTTATTGCAATATCTGCTTTATTGCAATTGTCTGGAACCAAATCTTCAATATCTCTGAAATATGACTATAAAAACATAATCAGAAAGCAATAACTCTGGTAAAACTGTAGTTGAAGGGTACTATTGTTCTGCAGCATTCCATATAATTGCCCAAACTGCTACAATTTTAGTCTGTCAAGTGATTGCTTTTTTATAATTATCCAAAATCTGGATTCTTACGTGAAACCTAAGGAAAGTTGTACATTAGCAGCTAAAAATAGACCTTGATGGAGAAATTAGTTGTGTTGGTAGTTCTCATTTTGGAATTAACAAAAATTATTTTTATGCTTCCACATGGACTTTATATTTTGAAATTCCATTAATCAGATCAATCATGGTAGATTACTAATTCCAAAGCATCTCCATGAAAGAGTCAGCTCATCTCCATGTGAGCCTGCACCTTCTCTCTTAATCACGCTCCTCAATCTCGCAAAAGGACACCTACTCCTAAATCCAAACAACTCTAAGTAAGTGTTAAAACAAAACAAAATAAAACAAAGTTGCAACTAAATACCAGACTAATTGGAGCGTAACTTTCTGATTAGTTTACATCAATATTTATTTGTTTTTATAGTACGTAAAATCTTTCATAAGAACATTACTTTATGCATTAACATGCTAATTTGGAACCAGAGACTTATCACATTTTTAAGAAGTAAATTTAATAAATAACTTTTCTTGGTGCACACCTTGCTATTTTTGTAATATGTTTTTTTATTAAGTAGACTCCATGCCAATGTGGGCTTTGAGCTCACAACTCCAAGATCAAAAGTAAGATGCTCTACCTACAGAGCCAACAGGTGCCCCAGACTGCATTGCAAGTTGCTTTCACTTTTACTGTTCAAAATTAGATTTATTATTTGTGTTATGCCCAAAGTGGCTTTTAGAGAACACATTAAATAATCTATCTGAAAATGAGCCAACTCCTTTAAATACTAAAATCCCAAACGGCCCTAGGAGTCTTTGCTCTCTATGGGCACCTTGCAAGCAATCTTTGACAGCAGGTAGATTTGACTCTGGCCATAGAAAATCGTAAACAAATCCATTGTCTGAAAATCAAGAAAAATGAGAAAGATAATTTTTCACATTTTACATGATATATAAAAAACTATTTACTCCTTTTTCTCCACTTGGATGACAGACACTTGTTTACCTCTCTTTGAGTCCATTGGCAGATTTCTCACTAATCAATATTTTTTAATGGATGAAAATCACTGTGGTCACTGGGTTAGTAATTTGAGATTGTCTTTCAGGTGTGTTGAAACAAGTACATTCTATTTTTTTAATTAATTGGAAAAATCAGAAAAATTTCTATAACTTTATATATATATTTATATTTATATATATAAATTGACTAAAAACTAATCACACAAATCACTAAAAACAAATAAACAACAACAAAAAAGAAAAACATAGGTTAGAAAAATAAAAACCTGTTTTTTTTCCAACATAATGAATTCCTGGGCGACATCCCAAACTCTTAAGAACCTGTTACAACATTCATATAAAGACTGGCTAAAATACCTGAACTATTGGGATTACAAACACTGTGGACACAATTCCTGGTTATTTGACCCCTGCAGATTCCCATTCCCAAATAGAGGTGGCCACGCTCTCCAAGGTAAATGTTCTTATTCAGATAAAAACTGAAAACTAAACTACTAGCAAAATGGAACCCTCAAGTATTCTCATTAATAATCATCCTTTGCTTTGAAACTCTTAGAACTCTGTTAAAATACTATGGATGATAACAATAAGAATCATTTTCTAATCTACTCACTAGCTTACTTGACCATAAGCAAATCACTCATCTTCATGGTTCTCAGTTTCTCCAACTGTGATATGTGGAATTCTGAATTAGAAAGCCATCAGGGTCTTTTTATTTCTTAAAACTACTAGAAATACATAATTCAAAAATTTGCTATTCAATTTACTCTCTCCATAAGCTTTTTGAGTACTTATTATGAGCATCTACTTTTCTAAATGTTTTATATGCATCAGGTCATAACTTCCTCACAAAATCCTTATCAGGCAAGTTATATTTTTATACCCATTATAAAATAATCTTAAGTATATAAAGATTAAGTGTCATGTCTGAAGTCACAGTAAATTTGTGGTAAAAATGGGATTTGGACTTAGGCAGTTAAGTCTGTGAATTAACTACTCCATTATACTTTCTTTAGATTTCCCCAAAATATTCTGTGAAACACTACTTCTCCAAAATTATTGTGGAAAAAAAAATAGGATTTGTCATCTATTAGGTATGACTGTCTCAGTTTTCAGTGACAAAAATATTAATTCAAACCTACTTAAACAAAAAGGAAATTAGCTCAAGAAGCCAAATGTGTGGGGTGGACTGTGACTCTGGTTTCAGGAACCTTAATTCATATTATATCACTATGGCTTAATTGCCCTGTCTTTACCTTTGGTAGTTCCAGATAATATAAAGATGGCGGCAGGAATACTGGTCCTCCCATCCTCAACCCCACTCACATCAGAGTGATAGATTCTTCCCTAAGTCCCAATAAACATATAATTGTGCCATATTATCTTTGATTGGTTCACATCTCTATCTCCAAATCAATCATGTGGCTAAGAAAATTTAATGTTTTGATAGCCTTTAATCCTTTATCTCATTCTCCACTTTGGGGTTCTTGGTGGAGTGATCATCACCAAAACCACATGAATAAAGAGTGGGAGTGGGAGTTTTCCCAGACATAAATCAGGGTATGTTTACTAAAATTGGTTGAGAGGTGTCAATAAATGTCCAAGACATGCAGTTAAGCTTACTTTAAAGATATTTAAAAAGATTTCATAATATATCTCTATCTCAGAAATTATCAATGTAGATGAGCATCTTAAAACCTCCTAGAAGTTCTACAATAAAGAACTGATTTCAACTCATCATTTCCCAAATTTATTTGGTGTGAAACAAGTTATTCAAGTAAAACTAACATCTCTTTGAACTATTCTGCAGAACATATTTTAGGTACTGCCACTGAAGACCCAACTTCTGATATTTAGAACTAACTTAATACAAGCCATGCAAATAATCTCTTGTTTCAGGTTTTCTACATCATCAACTTACTCTGACTCACATAACCTGCCTTATATTGCTCAGTATTAAAAAATAACACTCAGCCAGCAATAATATTTTTAACAATATAACTCATTAAACACTTCTAAGATGTGCCTATATGATTATGAAGAACCACAAATTTGAATGTCTGCATAATTTATAAGGAGTTTGCATCAGCTTTTGCAAAATTTGATCAAAATTTAGTGGTGTAGAATTACAAATATTTATTATTTGTTATGATTTTATAGGTTGGGTAGGGAGTTCTTCTGGATTGGGTCAAGTAAGTGAGCACTGGAGATCTAGAATGGTCTCATCCTCTTGTCTGTCTGGTATTTGGTGGATTGGCTGATTTGCAATGGCTTATTTTTGCTTCATGTGGTCTCTTTTGCCCAAATAAGCAAGCCACGGCTTCTTAATAGGCAGTTTCATATTTCAAAAGATCAATAAGTGAGGGCAAACATCAAAGCGCAAGCATTTTTCAAACCTCTGCTTTCATCATCTTTATCATCTTTGTTAATATCCCAATTGCTAAAGTAAGTGACATGACCAAATCCACCTCTTGATGAGAAAAGCTGCAGTGGTGCATTGCAAAGTATCATGCAGAGCATACATATAAAGACAGGATGAATCAATGGCCATTTTTATAATCTACCAAAGTGCTCCTAAATCTGCTTATATATTCCCAGAGTTAGTTTATCAAATGGGTTAACTGCTTAAATGAACTTCAAATACCAAGTTATGTGTAGAAAATGAAGAAACAACCTTAGAAATGCCCTAAATATTTACAGAATATTTAGGAGGCTGGATATCCATCCTGGAATAATGTCCACTGACAAATGAGGGGGGATTATATGCTTAGATGATTGGACCTATCAAACAAGATCCCAATATGTACATGTAGGAGAATGGCAGTGGGTTTTCTTAAGTAAAATCCCCTAGAAACAGACTCTGAGATGTAGATTTGCGTGCAGGAGATTCAGTGAGGAGTATAAGGGGAAACACTTATAAGGAGTAAGGAGAGCAGGAATGAACAAAAGGAGAAGTTGAATTGTGAAGAAGTTGCAAAATAAGATTCCACAGGGATCTCAGAAATGAGATGGGCTTTCTGAGATGTCCAGAAGGAGGCAAAGGGTTGGTGGTTTATAGCATCTCCTGCCCTCAGTTGAACAATCATTGGATGAGGACATCCCCTGGGAAGAAAAATAAGTTTGAACAAGGTGGATCCCTTTAGCTCTGAGTAATTTCTGGAGAGAGGCTTAGCAGTGAGCCAGCAGCAGCCAATTTAAAAATCACTAAAACATTTAGTGATTATTTTTGTAGAAACAAATCATGGGAGTTTTGACTACTTGATATTAAGGTCTCTCTTCAAACCATGAGATTTTATGATTTTTTAAGTTTTTTTGCAAAATGAGTTTTAAAATAGTGTCAGAACCGTTAATAAAAGAAAAAAAACTGTAGTAAATGTATTGGAATGTATATAAAGTGTCTTTTTAAAAAAAACTGTTAAAAGGCATGGATGTTTGGGCGCCTGGATGGCTCAGTCGGTTAAGCATCCGACTTCAGCTCAGGTCATGATCCCAAGGCTTGTGGGTTCGGGACTTGTGTCAGGCTCTTTGCTGACATCTTAGAGCCTGGAGCTTTCTTCAGATTCTGTGTCTCCCTCTCTCTCTTTGCCCTTCCCCCACTCACACTCTTGTCTCTCTCCCTCAAGTATAAATAAACATTTTTTTAGAATGCATGGATATTAATTATTGAAGAAGAGTGGAGTATATCATTTGTTTAGTTCTATTCAATTGAATTTTAAGAGGCTATCCAGTTAAACACAGCTCACATATCCTGGGTACATTTCATTGACAGGTACACAGAGACTTTTCCCCCTAAAACAGTCGAATGTGGGATTGAGGAAACATGACTCTAAAGACATCATTGCTTACAAGTGTGCCTGGTGACAACAGTAAAAAAACATACCTTTAGAATCCTTAAGGGAAATCTGCAAATTATAGAGCTGTGTATGCACTCTGAAATATTGAATACACAGAGTTTATGACCCGTATGCAATTATGTGTAGCCAATCAAGCCTTATGTGAAATTATTGAGGGGAAGTTTCCATTTAAAGAAACACTGCATATTTTGTAATACTTTTGAAAGTTGAAAATACTCAAAATACCTCTTTTAGAAATACCTATTTGTAATACTTGGTTTACTTTATATAAAATATGGTATATCAATTCCTTGTAATTTGAGGATTTTATTTGATTTTTCTATAAATTTTAAAAACTATATATCACAAACTTTTTTGAAAAAATTGCTTTTAAATATCACCTTAGTCTAGGGGCACCTGGGTGGCTCAATCGGTTAAACGTCTGACTTCAGCTCAGGTCATGATCTCATGGCTCATGCATTCAAGGCCCACATCAGGTTCTGGGCTGACGGTTCCGAAAGTCATTACTTTCATTTCATCAAAGCCCAGAGCCTGCTTTGGATTCTGTGTCTCGTCTCTCTCCCTTGCTAGCTCTCTCTATCTCTATCTCTCTCTCAAAAATAAGTAAACTTTAAAAAATAATAAGTATCACCTTAGTGTCTACATAAGAGTTAAAATGTTCTAAACCGCCCAATGCTTCATTGGAGAATGCATCACCCAGTGTGGCTTTCAACCCAGAAGTGGCTCAACATAACTACTCTCAAATAAATCGGATACTCTATTTCTTTACTTGAAATATATGTATGTCACTCAATTTCAAAACTTAAAATACTTCCAAAAGTATTAACTCCTTTGCTTTATTTATTTAAAAATTTTTATCTTTCATAACCTAGAAATGTTCAAACAACTTTTGCCCTCCTAAACCATCATATGCACATCAAATCTTCATTGCAATACATTAGGTTATAATGTGAAACATTATAATGTGAAACAACTTTTCTGGTTTCTGTCTTTGGTAAGTAAGATGTAAGTGCAATAAATATCATGCATTATAATTTACCTATTCAGTTGTCACTTGAGTGGCATTAAGAATTCGGTATTAGTTCATGGTACCCAGAACCGTCAGTTTTAGAACATATTGGATGCCATGACCAATATAATAAATCAAAGTTAAGGATTAAAATAAGCCACAAAACCCTGCTAAGCTTCAGTATCTTCTTAATTGTTTATTTCAAAGTGGATTTAGTGTTGAGAAACATCTCTACTGCATGCAACTCCAATTTCAGAGGAATTGTCACAAAATTAATCTCACAGAAATAATTTTTAATGTATTCTCATAACTTGAACATTTCTAAAATACTTGACACTTAAAAGTAGCAAGCTTATTCTTACCATAAAATTTAACTTAAATGTTATAGCAAAGAAGACTCCAAATTATGTATATAGCTTTAAAATGTTTCTTGGTGGGGCGCCTGGGTGGCTCAGTCGGTTGAGCGTCCAACTTCGGCTCAGGTCATGATCTCAGGGTCCGTGAGTTTGAGCCCCGCGTCGGGCTCTGTGCTGACAGCTCAGAGCCTGGAGCCTGTTTCAGATTCTGTGTCTCCCTCTCTCTGACCCTTCCCTGTTCATGCTCTGTCTCTCTCTGTCTCAAAAATAAATAAACGTTAAAAAAAAATTTAAAAAAAGGTTCCTTGGTAAACTTATTTCATTACAGTTATGACATGAATTGGGGAGATTTTAAATCCTGTAAATTAAGGCACGTGACAGAGTAGAAGAAGATTCATGAAGATAAAGAGCTCCAGAGGTTCATCTTGTCCCTCATATGTTCTCTTTTCATTCCATTCTTTCTAGAAAAAAAAAACAAAAAACCAAAAACCTCCCTCTTTGGATGCATGCAAAGAAACGTTAAAATTACTGTGACTTGCTTTATTTATTTTCTCACATATTTATTGGATTTGGAGAAATACATTAATCTATAAAATAATAACTAGGTAATTATAATAATCATATTCTCTCCACCATTTTATTATCCAAGTATGAAATGAGTAAAAACATATTCATGAAAAATTACATTTAGATAATTTATAAATAATCTAGTAAGATTCTATGTTGGCAAAAAAGCAAAAATCACATATTGAATAATCTCAATATTATTTACAAATAATTTATTTAAAAAAGAAATAAAAATGAATGTATAATAATATGCTCAGAGTGGCACCTGGGTGGCTCACTTGGTTAAGCATCCAACTCTTCATTTCAGCTCAGGTCATGATCTCAAGGTTTGTGAGATTGAGCCCCCAAGCTGGACTCTGCATTGACAGCATAGAGCCTGCTTGGGATTCTCTCTCCCTCTCTCTCTCCTCCTTTCCCACTTGTGCTCTCTCTGTCTCTCTGTCTCTCTCTCTCTCAAAATAAATAAACATTTTTTTAAAAAATATGGTCAAATTTATAAACACCCTAAAAGTAAAGTCACATATCAATGTATCCATGAGATTGGCAAATATTAAAAGATCAATAAAATGTATAGTGTATACATGTTAGAAAATGGACACACATATGCTGGTGATGACTATGTGAACAATTTTGTGAGGAGCAACTTACTAGTACTTACCAGAAATTAAAAATGTGCATATATTTCTACCCAGCAATTCTACTTCTAGGGATCTATCTTTTTGCAATCCACAGTATTCAAAATGATTTGAATATGCCTTACAATGCTTATTGCAGTATTATTTATCATAGCAAAAACTGGGAAAAACCAAATAAAGAGACTAGAAATACTGGACTTTCAGATTCTATAGACTTCTATTAAACTCTCAATTCTAACTCTTCCAAGCTTCATAACACTTGGAAATGTACTAACCTTTTTTAAAACTCAGTTTATATACCTAGGTATAGTAACAATACCTACCAAATAAGATTGAATGTTAATTAAATGAGATACTACAAATAAAACATTCAGAATATTTAAATAATCAATGTCTATAAATAGGAGATTTACTAAAATATGGTACCTCCATCTGTACAGTGGACGGATAACTGGAGTACTGTAATTACAACTTTGTGTTCTGTCATGGAAAGATACTGTTAGGTGAAACAAACAAACAAACAAAAAGTACCACTTAGTAGTACTAGTTTCCATAATGATTTTATATATATACATGACCACTTTTAAAAGATTGAAAAAAAGAAACCTAATATAATTGCATGTTATTGAATGAAGTTGGAGACATTCTAGTCTTTATATGATCTACCCCTCTAGATGATGCTTTAGTTTCTCTATGGCACTCTCTCGACAAAATCATACAACCCATTGTTGATCGCCAAAGTTTCAAGGAAAAGTGTTCCCACTGTAGGTGAAATTCAGAGGCTGGACAGTTGCTATCAAGCCGATGCTCAATTTTCACTTGACTTAGTGATTCCATTGAGATAAACAGTATTCCAAAATAGTGGCTATTTGAGCACCCCACATTAACTTGCTAAGCATCAGGGGGGCTGATATACCGTACTTCAGCCATATGAAAACTCTGAGCACATTTTTGTTTTCTATTTAATTTTTCCCATTTAAATTATGTGATGAGGTCATTACTTTCATTTATTTTCAAAATATTTGAAGAGGAATTAAAATGATTATTTGTGTAATTCAAAATAGGGTATTTCTGCTTACAGTATTATAAGTAGTAAAAAATAAATTAAGTAAACACCTAAGATACAGCATATTATTTTCTTGCCATTTTTTGATGGAGAGTATGAATGGGTTCAACAAAAAACCTGATCTAGAATGGATAAAGAAATTGTGGTTTATATACACAATGGAGTGCTATGTGGCAATGAGAAAGAATGAATTATGGCCTTTTGTAGCAACGTGGATGGAACTGGAGAGTGTGATGCTAAGTGAAATAAGCCATCCAGAGAAAGACAGATACCATATGGTTTCACTCTTATGTGGATCCTGAGAAACGTAACAGAAACCCATGGGGGAGGGGAAGGGAAAAAAAAAAAAAAAGAGGTTAGAGTGGGAGAGAGCCAAAGCATAAGAGACTCTTAAAAACTGAGAACAAACTGAGGGTTGATGGGGGGTGGGAGGGAGGGGAGGGTGGGTGATGGGTATTGAGGAGGGCACCTTTTGGGATGAGCACTGGGTGTTGTATGGAAACAATTTGACAATAAACTTCATTTATTGGGGGAAAAAAAAAACAAAACAAAAAACCTGATCTAATGAAGTAAATGTTCAGTGATAGATGATAGAGAAAATAAAGATAGATGATAAATGATAGATGATAGAGAGAGAGAGATGATAGATGGATATGTTCAAACACATAAATGTATAGGCCTGTATGTTTAGTCCAGGGATAAGAAAGTAGGATGGTTCAGCTGGACTTTAGGATGAGGGGACAGAGGGAGGGACAGGCAATTAGACTGAAAGAGGGAGATTTCAGAGAAAGAACCGACTAAACTAAAAAAACAAACAGAAGACTAAATTCTGGTTAACTTAGGACGATTCCTGTGTTTATAAGCCAAACCATGGGTGGATAACACAAAAAAGATAAAGAGTCTGGGAAATCATCTATAAGCTGACATTTATGATATAAGTTTGAAATACCTATGAATCATGCAGGTGAAGATGTTCAATACAAAGATGGATGGATGAGCCTGGGACTCAGGAAAGATTTATGTTGAAGATAAGGTTTGGGAATCATTAATGCTAAAGGGATTATACACTCCCCCAAAGTATGTGAGAAGTAAAAGAAGACTGAAGATAAAACCCAAAGATTACTATTTCCACTTTCTTTCTTGTATAGGTTCTTACACAATAAATCTTTTCATAACCTCTGAAAAATACCAGAATTCTCATCCACTTGGTGGTGGGGTGGGCAGCTCTTTTACAATCTCTCTCTCTCTTTCTCCTCTTTTCACTGAGTTGGCACTGTATCCAAGAATCACATCATTTAGGAAGACAGAAAATCACAATTATTTCTCACTATATTTTTACCCATTCAGTTTTGATAATTTGCAACTGGACAACTGGGACACCATGAGAATCCAATATTTACGTTTTAACAAAACAAAACATATATGCAAAATATATACTCCATTTTTGAACTGCTTGTTTATAATTTAATGACAAAAACAATAAAACTTACTTGTGTGCTAATAATGGGTCCTAATTTCTATTTGTTATCCTGGAGAATTTTAACATCTCACCTGGACATGAGACAAAATAAAAACCCTTCTTGTGGATTATCTTGCTAGCAAAATTTATGCCTAGGAAACCATGATGAGTCACAATGCACTGATATAAAACACTGGATTCAATCCTACCCTTAGGGATACGTTCTTCCTGTCAGGTTCTGTTGAATTCTATCTAGGGCCACCTTTACTAATGCCACATCGTCCTACCCTGTATTGCTATGTACCAGACCGCTTACCCGATGCTAGGTGGGGACCAAGTAATCTGCATCATTATTCATCATAAGCCAGTAAGCACCTATCTGGCTTCTAGACTGGAATCCGTGGTAACTAGAGTGTGCTGATTTTGTAAATAATAAAAACATTTTTCTGTATTAAGTAGCAAAAAATTATGTTCCTCTTGAATTGATACAGGTGGATGACCTAACATGCCAAATGGAGAAGAGTTACAGCAAAAACTGTTGGATTTTTGCTTTCCTCTGTAAACAGCTAAATTATGAGTAATGTGCTTGAATTCATTTATTCTTTATTATAAATAAATTTATTTACTTACTATTTTTGACTATTTATATCACCTAATTCATTGCTAGTTACATCACTATTGATTAAACCATTAGCTTTCCAAAAATTGTATTACTCCAGGAATGTGGACGCAATCATAAATTTTGATAGCAAACATGAAGCAGAAACAATAAAACCTATTAATTAAACTGAGAGGTATTCTTTCATTTATTTTCAGAAAGTATTCATTAAGCAAATATTTGTATTTTTTCTTGTGCTGATTTTCAAGCAGAAAGCTGCCATAACTAGACTGGTCTTCATTGATTTGCTGCATGGATATGATCAATCTGTAGCTAAAGCAGTCATTTTGTACAATATCACCACTAAGTATTTAGTCATCAATATAAGGTTGAATAGTTCATCTGATAGTTTTGTCTTAATGACTAAAATGTCTATTTGGCCAATTCAATTTGACCATTTATAAGGTAGTCAATTATTTTAATTATTGATCTGTAAATGACATATCCAGGAAATCACATAAGCCTAGTCTCAGGTTCTTTAGAATATAATTCAAATGTACTTTTAGTCAACTATGCCTCTGATTCCATAATGTACTGATGTAGATTTGGGTCACATGAATAAAAAAAAATAAATAAAAGTTTTAGTTCTTTACTTTGACTGTTAAGGTTGAAAGTACAATTGTAAGACTTTTTCCCTTTAAATGCTTACAAAAGAATTTGAATGGAAACTCCAGGGACACAAGTTCATATTGTTCTGGTTTGGCATAGTAACTCAAAATTACCTCCAAAACTAAAAAAATGCATGTGTCCATCTCTATCTAGGTTTGCAGCAGAAGTTTAATGTTTAATTATAGATCATTTATTCACCATTTTTTAAATTAAATGCTAAGTGCATTTGACTGTAATTGATCAAAAAATAAAGAAGAAAATGTACTTTTCCATTTAATTAATTAACTTAAATTTTTCTTTATTACATATCAAATTATATTTTGGGGAAATGGGAAATTATAAAAAGAATAAGGACAATAAAAATCTAAAAGTTGGAGCATCTAGTGGCTCAGTCTGTTAAGAGTCCAACTCTTGATAGCGGTTTGGGTCATGATCTCTGCTGTCGTGAGACGGAGCCCCATGTCAGACTCTTCGCTGAGCATGAAGTCTGCTTGCGATTTTCTCCCTCTCTCTGCCCCTCTTCCTCATTCATGCTCTCTCTCTCTCTCTCAAAATAAATAAATAAAGATTTTTTTTAAATATGCCTAAATGTTTTTCTTAGTATCTTCTTTATATCTTAATGTCTTCTTTTTAGAAGACATTTTCCTTTAAGAACATTCTTCTAAGGTGGCCAATTAAAACTCTAGCCAGTATTTAAATTTTTTTCTGCTATAATGGGAAAAAGGAAAGTTCTGGATAAATACACATGAAAATATTTTTTAAAGTTTATGTTTTTTATTTTTTTAGTGTTTATTTTTGAGAGACCGAGTGAGAGCAGGAGAGGGGCAGAGAGAGAGAGGGAGACAGAATCCGAAGCAGGCTCCAGGCTCCAAACTGTCAGCACAGAGCCCAATGAGGGGCTCAAACTCACGACTGGGAGACAATGACCAAAGCCGAAGTTAGAGGTTTAACCAACTGAGCCACCCAGGTGCCCCTAAAGTTTAAAAGTTTACTTCTAGGAGGGGGAAAGGTTATGGGTGTATTTATGTATTGCCTCTTTGTTTTGTATTCTCTGAATTTTTTTTTGCAATGAACATGTATTGATATGAAATCAGAAAAGGGAACTATTAAAGTACAAGCAAATATTGGATAAATGATACATTTGAAAGAAAATTCACATTTTCATAACAATAACTTGCATTCTCTTTTCTCAAAATTGCTTGATGTTTTTCTTTGCAATTTCCCTGTGGTACTGATAGGGTAGATATTATCAATCTTTTTTAATTTGTCAAGACATAGGCAGAGCAGTACAATGGAATAAAGGTGAACTTGAGGTAGAACTGAAGTATTCAGTGTTTTTCACTCCCAAACATCGAGTTGTGAATTATAACTGCTACTTTACCTTATTATGTTCTGTTTCTTCAGTGATATTATCTCTCTTATAATACATTTTTCCCTTTTTCTTTTTGGTCATTTGTAGAAATTTTAGTTATAAAAAACAAATTGAGAAGGTTTGTGAGACTTCATTAAATTCTAGGCACACCACATCCACTCAGTTAAATAATTCAGAGGGTATAATTTGATATGTTTTTACTCCCTTCCTCTATTTATAGCTTTCTCAGAGGGTTGCAGTATTAAGGCCAGATAATTCACTTTAAAATATTGCCAATTACTTTTGAGAAGATGAGAATTACTGAGACATGAGTATTTTTTATAACATGTAAGAGAAAACTTTCAACTCTATTATTAAATAAGAGTAGCAATCAATATTTTTTCAATAACTTGTTACTTGTATTTAATATACAGAAAACAAATAGAACCTAGTAACTACTGTATCTTAAGTACTGATCTTATCAGGTGTAAGTCTCTAACACCATCATAATGGCAAATCCTCCTAGTCTAATTTTCAAATTTATTATCTCCAAGACTCAAAATTTCATGAGATAAATAATTAAAATAATAAAGATCATTTCAGTCTGAGTTGAGATCACATTTTTAGCCACCTTTATACAACTATACAATTCTTGATACACTTTATACACTATATACACTTTATACAACTATACAATTCTTGATACAACTACATAGTTTGTGACCAACAATTCCACTATTTTCTACCAGTGGCTGAACTATCAATCTAACTACAGTCCTGAATCTTGGGTTTGTGAGTGGTAAGAGAAGAGAAGAAAACAAAACTTTAATTAGTGCCTTTAATGTACCCAGTATTTTATATTCATTATCTTGATTAAATCTTAATTTGAAACTATAAAGTAGGTATTGAAATCCTAATTTTTCAGATGAGGAAACTGATGCTCAGAGAGGCTAATTAGCTTGTCTTAAGTCTTGTTTACAAATGGTGAGACTGGAATATGAAACCAGTTCATTTGTCTTTGAAGCTGGGGACATTTTCAATATATCAGTGCTTCTCAAAATGGGGGATACCCGGTATTTGCATCACAAATTCTAGGAAAACATGTGAATTTACAATTTCCAATTAATCAGCCTAAACTAACTGATTCAGTCCCTGGATGTAGTCCAGAAAATTCCAGTTGAAATAATCACCCAATTGATGCTTACATATCTTTGACACATGAGTCTTCTTTTGAGTCATGGCACATACCCTTCTTTAAGCCCTAATGCAAATGCACCTATCAGTAGACAATTAGATGTTCCTGGGATTTTTTTTTTCATAGTATTTGGTCACTTTTTCATTTTTAATGATAAAGATCAAGAATTTGCTAGTGGAGACAGTATGGTCATTTATTGGATGAAGATACAAACAACATGCTGATCAAACCAATTGCTGGCATCAAACTAAGAGCGAAAATCAACGTGTTGGATGACAGTTGATTACAAAATCAAAATGGTCTTGAAAAGAGAGAACAATTAAACAAATCAAGCATTAGAAAACGTAAGAGAACTAAATGTAGGAGAAATAAATTGTATATACTTCAAAGAGGGCCGAAAAACAGACTACAAATGAGCGGTAGGAAGATGAGGCTTAGCCTAAAACCATATGGAAGAGAAGATTCCTCTTCTCAATAACATAGAAAAAAACTCTCAAAAGTTAAAAAAATAATAAAATCCAACAGAATCTTAGGCTTTATTTTTACATTTAACAAAATAAGGGAAGGTGTAGTTTTCCCTCCCTTTCATTTTGTGCTAATCAGACTGCTCCTGGAGATGGGCAGAAGATTCTGAACACCACACAGTCGAATAATCACATTAACAAATTGCACTGTATACTGCCTGAGGTTACTCCAAAAGATGAGGAAATGTGATGCCACGTCACATGAGGAATGGATAAAGACAAAGGGTATGTTTAACTTGAGAAAGAGAAGTTAGTAGATGTATGATAGCTATCTTTTTAAATTTGAAAATCTGCCCCATATAAAAGAGATAGATTTATTCTATGGGGCTATGGAGTCTGAACTGCAAACAAGGAGTGGAAACATTAAAGATTTCAGGTCAACATAAAGAAGAATTTTTTTAAATAATCAGAAGGACTATTAAACACAAGAAATAGCCATCTCAATACATATATACTTGTTCAGGATACTATAAGAGAGAGTCAAGCACTGTCTCTGGTCACTTTTGCTCCCTCGTGGCCCAAATCTTGCCTATCTTGATTGCCATTTTATCCCCAGCACTCGGCATAAAGTCATCACTTAAAAAAATATTTTTCGGGGAGCCTGGGTGGCTCAGTCAGTTGAGCATCCAACTTCGGCTCCGGTCATGATCTCGCAGTTTGTAAGTTCGAGCCCCGCGTCGGGCTCTGTGCTGACAGCTCAGAGCCTGGAGCCTGCTTCAGATTCTGTGTATGTGTCTCTCTCTCTGCCCATCCCCCCCCCCCCCCGCCCCTCCTCCACTCACACTCTCTCTCTCCTTCGGAAATAAACATTAAAAAATTTTTTTAGAATATTTTTCAATGAATCAGGGCACAAAAATTCTATGATTCTGAATTGTCAAATGCCTATTCCACATCTACTCATACTGTAAAGGAAGAATTAAATTCATTTTTCAGTCAATTCCATCACACTGTCTGATGCTTAACTTCCATCCACTTCTGGCCAACCTACAGAAAACCTGCCTCAGTCTGATTAACAGTGATAGATGGTGAGAAATTCATTTTTACCAGTAAAACTATGCTAGGTAGAAATCTCGAGTTTTTATGATTTCAGCAAACAAACCACTGAGTGGTCTGAATGGGCTGGTTACTTGACTAAACTTCAAAAAGCTACTGGTAAGAAAAAGTAAAAAAAAAAAAAGGCAGATTTCAAAAAGGAAAAAAAAATGATATGCTTATAAATAAGTCTTTCCTAGCTGTGATGAGAAGTTTGAAATATGTGGCTTGCAAAGATATATGTGAATAAGTTAAAAAGGATATTCAAGACCATTGAAAAACTATGCATAAGAATAAAAAACAATGAAACCTCCTCAGTCAAATGAGGTAGAAAGCTGCACCATTAGAGTTTAATTTACTTATTATATTTTTAATCTGTGTTAATATTTTGTGCAGGAGAAAAGATTCGTGCTAAAACCTATATAAAATATTTACCTTTTTTTAAGTTTATATATTTATGTTGGAGATTGAGAGAGACAGAGAGAGACAGAGAGAAAGCGTGTACTAGTTGGGGAGGGGTAGAGAGAAGGAAGAGAGAGAAGATACCAAGCAGGCTGCATGCTGTCAGTGGAGCCTTTGCAGGGCTCAAATCCAAAAACAGTGAGATCATGACCTGAGCCGAAATCAAGAGTCGGATGCTTCATAGACTGATCCACCCAGGCCTTCAAATATTTACCTTTTTATATAAAATACAGCACTGCCTCAGTCAATACCGAGCAATAGGTTATTTCAGTCAACACTAAGTTCCAAAAATATTGCGCTACCTCATGGTAAATATGCATTAGACTTACCTAATAGGTAACTGATTTGGAAGCACATAATACTGATTAAGCTACATATTAATTTAGATTTGTTTCTTTTCAGTAGATGTTATGTTTTTATTCAATTCTCTACAACACTGATGTAAGGTTTTAGGATTTAGATTCAAGCTATAGTACTTATTAAGCACTCACTGGAGGTGGTACTTCCTCTCTGTCCCTCCCTCACCTTGGAAGGAATGGCTCTGATTGGTATTCTCAAATTAAATCCTTTTAGCTGTTATGCATCACAAGTTTCTCAGTTTCTGCTATTTATAAGCTCTGTTTAACTTTCCTTACGCATATGGTAGTATAAATATACACAAGATCTTTGTGAGTGTTGTATTCCAATGATTTATCTTCTGTAATATGGTTGTGGTTGGAAAGTAATAATGGTAACTACATAGCAAATTATAAATCTTCTGTAAACATCAATATACCTTAAACCATAAGACATTCCTGAATGCAATACATATTGAAAACAGGTAAATTATCCAGTAATAATTTGATATTCTCTGACTTTAAAAAAAAAGATTTTCCAATTATTTTATCATGTAGAGTTTGTCACACACATTAGAACAGTTTGGGGAAACATGAGTAAAAGCATCTTCCCTTCTATTCAAGAATTAGAGAAATTAAGGAAATGAATACTTCATCTTTAGACATGCTTCATGTTCAACATTAAAAACATATTATTACTATACATAAAAATAGTTGGTAGTATGTAATTCAGTATTTCTTTCAACAAGCTTTATGTCATTGGACATTTATTTTATTAGCTTGTGAACCAAGAATGTTAGTTGGTTCACACAATTTTAAATATCCCTGCTGCCTGACTATATTGGCTTCCAACTGGAACTCTACTTTTGTGTTGGGTCTCATGGATTATACGAACTTGGGTCAGTGATCTGAAGTCTCTAGATTTCAAGTGCTACAAGGGTTTCTGTTTCCTAATTCACACCAACTTTATGGATGCCTTTGTATTGTGCTTTTTGAAGAAGACCCTGCCCTTGCACACACATGCACAGACACACATGCACAGTCATATGCACACACCCCAGCTGCCCAGGTGAGTAGTTGGGGTATCAGATTCAGTGTTCTGCATTCATGGCAGCATGTGAGAGAGACACGAGAGAAGCAGAGCAACAGAGGAGAGACACAAAAGGGAAAGAAGAATTTCTTCAAATCAGGAAGGATTGACTTTGTGGGGCCAAAAAATAATGGTATGAAAGTGAGTTGGGGGTTGTCACAATGGTTTAAGCAAATAGTGTGGTGAGGAATTGAACCAAGGCAGTAGCAATAAGTAGGAGAAAATTAACTTGAGGATTACATAGGTGATGGGCACCTAGGTGGCTCAGTCAGTTACATGTCTGACTTCAGCCCAGGTCATGATCTCATGGTTTGTGGGTTCAAGCCCCGTGTAGGGCTCTCTGCTGACAACGCAGAGATTGGAGGCTGCTTCAGATTCTGTGTCTCCCTGTCTCTCTCTGCCCCTCTCCCATTCATGCTCTGTCTCTCAAAAATAAATAAACACTAATAAAAATTTTTAAAAAATAAGAATTACATAGGTGATACATTGACTTACTACGCTCTTTCTCCATCTCAAATTTCTTTCCCCTGATTATTCATTCCTAGATTCTCTATAATATTTTGAACTATCCCTTATACATTTCTTTTAATTAATTATAGTACTCTGTTTCTCCTTTAAGTACTGATATTTTCCATGGATTATTTTTCAGTCTAAGTCATTCACTTCTGTATTCATTCATTCATTCATTCACTCATTATCCACAGTTACAGATTACACATAATCTACTTTTTAAGACACTTGAAATATAAAAAGTTATAATATTTACTCTACACCCTGAAAACAAGTATCCACTCTCATAGACAATAAAATCAAGCAAAAAATAAGGTACTCAGTAAACATGAACTTGTTCCTCAAATGCATCTCTGCTCCTGCTTTTCCATGTGTCACTGATAGCAAGGTTTACATATTATTTTTCTTTTTAGCCTAAATGTTAACATCATGCCTGACTTATGTAAGAAACTAAACTTTTTCTGAAGTCTTTATAATTTAATAATTTATTCTAACTAAATTACTTTTAACTTCTCATCCCAAATAATCTGTGACTTACTTAAGTACTAGTAAAGCTAAATGTCATTTGTCTTTATTAACTATTCATGTTTATTGGGCCACTTTAATCAATATAAACATGACAGAAAAACAAGATGTCCATTGGATGTTTTTCTATTAAACTATCTGACATTAATATCTGTATTTTCCAAATAAAACCATGATTATTATAATTATTTATGAAGTTATTTACATATTTCATCACTACATCATCTTAGGGTTGTTTTCTTAAATATTGAATTGATTCTCAGAAACCAGTGAAAGAGGCTATTAAGTGGACATCTGGCTACTTGCCCAGTGGCTTCGTATTAGTGTGCACTTGATAAGTGAAAATGAAAAAAGGAGCATGGTTTACTGATGGTTAGTTGATTTATTTCCTATTCCTGCCCCTTATCCTTAGTACTTTAAATGTGGATACTAATGATCAACATGCTTTGATTGACAAATGGTACACTGAATAATGCGGTTTGAAAAGAAACAACTTTTTTAGCATCTATCAAGTCAGAGACGCTGCATTGGGCACTGCAGAGACTTGTAAAACAAAGATACATATTGTATATGTCCTGCAAGTCGATGTTATACAGAGATACAACCTTAAATATTTCTGAGGTCGCAGCAAAAGATCTTCTAGCCCCACCATGGATTTCGTCTTTGCTCTGAAGCCTTTTCTCAATTTGAAAATCTCTGAGAGACTAATAATGAGACTGTTTTGTTTATAACCCAGCAAGCCCTGGATCTTTTATATTTAAATTTCTTCCTTTGGCCTACCTTTATTCTTCCATATTTTACTATAAGCAGCAAGAAGAAGCCAGGGGGCAACTTCAATACTCTGCCTGAAAATCTTCGCTAGACCATCCCATCTATTAGGTTTATTTTCACTTTCCTTATAGCCACAGGGCATAGTATTGCTGAATTTTTGCTACTATGCAACAAAAGATTCTCTTTCCTTCAGCTCCCAATAGTATTTTCTTCACTTTTTTTTTTTCAGTCCTCACTAGCAGCTTCCTTGAGAGCCATCAGACTTTTACTAACAGTCTCTTCATGACCCTTTTACATTTTTTCTCACACTTTCTTCAAGGTCCCTCCAGCTTTTTTCGCACCCGCCTCCTGATCATGAAGCTACATGTTTTCGGCTGTGCTATCTTAGGACCTCACTCCTAATATAAAAATCTAGACATTATTACTGCATAACAAATTGACACAAAGCTTAGCATAAGGGAGAATATAGGATCTAAAGCAACCCTATATTATGGTCCAGATTTCTCTGGGTCAGGATTTCAGAAGGACACATAGAAAAAGGCTCCTCTGCTTCTCTCAGCTTTAGCTAGGGCTGCTCCAAGACTAGACGTGACATCATCTGAAGGCTCACTCACATATCTGTCAAGAGATGCTGGGAAGACTCAAACAGCTGAAAGCTAGCAAAGTTGGGCTGCTCAGGCACCCCTCTTTTTCTCCATTCACCCTCTCCTTGTGAGCACTTCAGCATGGTGGCTTCAGGGAAGACTCTCTGCTTATGTGTCAGCTGCAGACTCCCACAGCACGTTTTGAAAGAGAGGCAGGCAAAAGCTGTGTCACTTTTCCCAAACTAGACTAAGGAGTCACAAAGCATGACTTCCGCTGCGTTCTACTTATTAGAAGTGAGTCACTGTGTTGGGCCCATAGTTATAGAAAAGAGAATTAGATTCCACATCTTGTGGCAGAAATGTCAAAGAATTTGGAAACAATCAGAAAACCAAGACATATAGGTATAATAGGGAAAAAAATTAAAAAGAACATGTAAGAGAGAGAGTGCAGAATTACAGGACACAGCATGGAAAATCATGGCCATTATGTGGAACAATGACATCACAGTTTGGCTGCACGTTGTATGCCCTTTGAGAAGTCTTAAGAGACGTGATCAGAAATTCTAGTGGCATTATGCAGTGTCTCTCTTACCAATCTCACTATCTCTCATTCCCCAGAGCTTACCCTATTTTTCTCTTCATCAGTGAGGTCACACTTATACATGTTCACAAATCAAGCCTGCCACACGGAAGGAGGGACTTAGACCCTGGAGTGTGAGCCTCTATCTCTCTGAACTGCTTCACTCCTGAGTTTTGAGTTTTTGAGACTGATTCTCTGACCCTTGAGTCTCAGTTCTTGTACATAGACGCCTGCTTTTATTTCTATTGCATTATTTTCTGGTAATTTTTAATTCTGAATTATGTCACTTATAGCCACTCTAGACCCTCAAATTAAACTTCTAATGCAGAGAGTAGTTTCAGTAGGGAGTATAGGAGGAAAAGTAGTTAATGCTTATTAAGTTCATTCTCAAGAGTAGACACGGTTAGACACTATGCATGGGTTAGGTCCCTTTATCTAGGCTGAACAACAAGAATAAGTCCATCTACCTGCATATGTCCTGGCAGGATTGGGATACCAAAGAGCAGGCTGGATTCACAGAAATTGCTGATGTCTCTGCAAAGATCATGTCTAAATGAGAGCTAGGAGAGACTCTTGGACACAAATACTGGATAAAATGGGGAGAGGTTTAGACTGGGTGTGTGTGTGCGTGCGTGCGTGTGTGTGTGTGTGTGTATGTGTGTGTGTGTGTTAGTTTACTGAACTTTGAATTCCATAAACATTGCTGGTCTCATATTCGCATCCCCAGTGCCTCGTTCTAGGTTTCAATAAATGTTTGCAAAATTGGAAAAGAAATGAGTTATTGGGCACATATGTAGGGAAGCCATACACAAGACAATGTTAAACTTTAAATCTTATCTGCTGTGAGAATTGGGCCCCTATTGTTAGGATTGCTTCCAAAGTCAGAACCATGACTGTAGTTTGCAGAGTTGTCCTACAAGCAAGCAGCGGAAGGATCAGAGTCCTTGCCTTTTTCTTGTTATTCTCCTTAAAAACTAACTTCTCTTAGTTCATGTTTCTTATGGACGGAACCAAACACAAGTAGAGCAGGACATTACTCTTTCCAACTTTTTGCTGTAATTATGTGATTAGAAGGTGAGATCCCTTTACCTATCAGTTGCATTCCTCTATTCTACTATTGATCTAGACTGAATTCAGAGATTGCAATAATTCTTAGGCACTCAAAGAGGTCTGAGCTCTTTCCTCAGCTTAAAAAATCGAATCATCAAGGTAAGTTATAGAAAGATGTGACACTTAAGACAAAGGAGCAATCACATCATGGCAGACATGACAGAAATGGCAAGCTGTTATGATTTGCCTTCTACAGGATGCACAGCAAGATTCCATTTCCCAGCCTCCTTTGAAGTAAGATGTGCCCATGTGACTTGGTCTAGTCAACAGAATGTGAGCTGTCATTTGTAATAAAGATCCTCCCAGCTTGATTTTGTCTGACACATTGATTTTAGGAGGCTACTGAAGATGGAAGGTTACTGGGATGCTATACTGTCACCAGGAAGAGTGTTGCCTAAGTATTCAAATCCCTTTTTCAGAGATTTGAAAATGAAATATAAGCTTATATTATGTGAAGTTTCTGAGATTTGGGGTATATCTTTTATATCAGTTCCCATACCCTTAAATAATAAAGTAAATGTTCTTGGGTTAGTAAAGCCAAATACGTAACTTCTTTTTTTTTTAATTTTTTTTTTTCAACGTTTTTTTTTTTTTTTTTTATTTTTGGGACAGAGAGAGACAGAGCATGAACGGGGGAGGGGCAGAGAGAGAGGGAGACACAGAATCGGAAACAGGCTCCAGGCTCCGAGCCATCAGCCCAGAGCCTGACGCGGGGCTCGAACTCACGGACCGCGAGATCGTGACCTGGCTGAAGTCGGACGCTTAACCGACTGCGCCACCCAGGCGCCCCACCAAATACGTAACTTCTAACCTCACTGAGCTTTTCATATATTCTGGGAAGATAAGCACGACCATCTGACAAGTTAACTAACAACTAAGGGTGTTAATGTATAAGAATGAGCCTAGTATAAGTTCTGTGGATAAATAACACTGTATGATTAACAAGTTCTTTGGAAGATGAAATATTAACTGCATTTTGAAAAAGTGGTAGTTATTTTATAGTAAGAAAGAAGGTAAGGAAGAGTATTTGAGGATATGATACTGAGGAAGGCAACTAACAAGAAGGGATATGTGGTTCAGACCACCATAAACAGATAAGGCTGGCTAGAGCGTATAGTGTGTGCAAGACATTAAAGAGCAGTATGGGTATAAAGGTATATTAACAGCAGACTTCAGAGATGCTTTAATACAATAGAATATTTGTAACTTATCTGTAATAAAAACACATTTTTAGATAGGATTGAAATGGTGAAGGCAACATTTTGGAAAAGGTGAGGCATGGGATAACTGATATCTAGAATATCAGTGAGAAAAATATTGAAATACTTGTCATATTGGCAAGAAGTGTTTAAACTGAGATGGTGACAATGAGAATAAAAACACAGGACACTTCTTCTTTTGGCTATGTGGAGTAACCTGTATGAAACTAAGCCTCCCACCATCAGCAACTACAAAACTTGGGGAAGAAACATGGGAATCAACTAATTCAGGCATCAGACAACAGACCGAACAAGATGGTGGTTCCTGTAAGAATAGAAACTTGTGCTCCAGGAGTGCCATGGCTCTCTGCCTGAAAATATTTCATCAACTATGGCATAGCAAGGGGAATCCAAGGAGAATAAAGGAATACAGCTAAGAGAGCAGAGGCCGAAACCAGAGAATGGAGCTGCTGATGTGGATGCAATCTGTGGAACAAAGCGTAGGAAATGAGGGAGCTATCCAGAGGAAAGACTTAACAAGTCTGTGTGGAAGTTTCTTGAAAACCATGACTTACTAACATTAATTCAAAAAGAAAGACAAAAATCTGAATAGCTATCTGTCTATAGAGAAATAAAACTCATTACCAAACCTTCCCACAAAAATAACTCCAGTTCCAGGTGATTTAATTGGTGAATTCTATCAACATTAGAAAGGCAATAATACCAGACATATAAATTCTTTCAGAAGCTAGAGAAGGAGGAAACTAATTTAGTAAAGAGCACAATCCTGATGATAAAACATGAGAAAGGTACTATAACAAAAGAAAACTGCAAACTAATATCCATCAAGAACATGGATTTTGCCAAGATCTTCAGCCAGATATTAGCAGGAGTCCAGTAACATAAAAAAGGATAATACATAATAAACAGGTAGAATTTATCCAGGAATACTAGGTTGGTTCATTTGAAAGTTAGTAAAATTCACCAAAGTATCAGAATAAAGGGGGTAAATTTTATAGATCAATGAGAGAAGTAATGTTGATCAGTACAGTCCATTAATGGACCCACATATAGAAAGTCAATTGATTTTTGACAGAAGTGCCAGAATTTCAGTGCTAAATATCTTGTCTTTTTCAGTAAATAATGTTGGAAAACCTGAATATTCATCTGGAAAAAATATAAATTTTGACTACTACCTTACAACATATGAAAAATTAATTTGAAATGGGTCATTTACTACTTTTAAAAGTGAAAGCTATAAGGCTTATGAAAGAAAACGAAAGAAAATCTTTGATCTGGTGGTAGACAAAGATTTCTTAGATTTAGAAAAAAAACCTCTGTGGTGTATCAAAGTTAGACTGGTAGCAGTGGATGCCCCTGAAGTTAGAAGTTGTATTATTTGTAGAAATTTTAAAATAAAAAAAACCGGATAAATTTAGTCTGCTTTTAATTATCACTATGTATTCACAATTCAAATAAATATCTGTGATAAAATATTCCTCTTGGGTGGGGAGGGGATCCTTTTTTATGGTTTAAGTTCTAAATAACCACTATAAGGGTGCCTGGGTGGCTCAGTCAGTTAAGCATCCTACTTCAGCTCAGGTCATGATCTCATAGTTTATGGGTTTGAGCCCCACGTTGGGCTCTGTGATGACAGCTCAGAGCCTGGAGCCTGCCTCAGATTCCGTCTCCCTCTGTCTCTGCCCCTCCCCTGCTCATGCTCTGTCTGTCTCTCTCTCTCTCTCTCTCTCTCTCTCAAAAATAAATAAAAGCATTAAAAAATATAAAAAATAAATAATCACTATGATTACTTTGAATTTTAATAATGCATATATAAACTTCATATTAGCTATTAATTATGTATCTTTTAGCAAACCTTATATTCTACATGCAAGTTAATTCATGCAATTCCCCGTTATCCAGTGTGCTCTCAACAGCAATTCCCAGTTATCCAGTGTGCCCTCACCTGCACCAAATCAGCTGCACTGTTCATGTCTGGAGTAATTTTGTTCTCTTTTGGAATTGCTCAAACTTGCATTGGGGCTCAGATCATGCCCCTGTTCCCTTTGATAGTACATATGCCTGTGTCTAAGCCTTGAAAAAAAATGATAGCAAAGTGACTGTAAGATCAAGAAATAACCTGAGCTAATTCAATTCTGTCTTTTCTCATGAAATTTTGAACTTTTGTGATAAAAATTTATAACAGTGAAACAGATTTCGAATTGTATTATATTTTTGCTTTTAAGTTAATATGTTAGTTCATAAATGAGACATTTTTGAATTTGAAAAACATTTAAAATAAAACATTTCTCCCTTTAGTTGATAATTATTTGCAATAAAACTAAACAGTGAATTAAGAAAACAGAGATTATAATATTATTATTAATTTCTGTGAAAGACCAATAGGTTGATATAAGGTATTTTTCTTTTGTAGAAAACCTACATTTATATAAAACTATTGAGGCATTAATCCTTCTGTTTTTGTACTTTATTATTTGTTTCATACCTTATTTCTAATTAATTATTTTATGGTACAAATTGATACATATCAATATATGCCAATAAATGTATATTATTTATACCTAAATGTATGTATACACATACATACACACACTTTGTGGTACTATACTAAGAGAACACTAAAATAAAGAAAATGTGGTCTTTGCTTAAAAAAGAAGACTGTGTCTATACTCTTAAAAAGATAGTCGTTCTTTTTACCTCCCCCAAGCAGACAAGTCATACCTTCTTTAAATGTGACTTTTCTTGTGGTTTACATATAAATATATTACCCTGCACTTAACCTCTTCCTTTACCCAATGGAATTTGTGTTCAGAAATTAGTTACCAGGCAAACGAACAACTAAGGCTTGGCAAAAGACATATAAACCAAGTTTTTACGAGTACAAAACAATCATGTTCAATAGAAAATGCTTTAAAATATTTGTTCTCAATTTAGCGTATCGGTAAACTTGGTATATCAGATATTGTCCACACTCACAGTCTCTTGGCACAGCTTTTTCCGACAGATGCTCAGCACCTCAGCTGTTCTGACCATTGAGTAGACCTGGAAAAGAGAGAGAGCAAATATCCCAAGGTCAGCAATGTGCCAGACACAGGACCTGGTGACACTCCTATCCTTTTGGCGTGGCAACTCATGGGCATCTTCTGCTTGGCTCCTGGAAAGGTCTCCAGTGTGACTGGACTCCAGTTGTCCATGGTAGAGAACAACTCAGACAACAACTTTGAACAATACCACCTTATACTGATTCTTACCCTTCCCCCATTCTTAGCACTTCAGTCTTATTCCTCTTATCACCTCCCCAAATAAATTACCTTCATGCAAGCTCTTGGTTCATATTCTACTTGTTTGGTAGACCCAGGCTAAGTCATTTAGCTAAAAAAATATATATATATATAGCAATTTTTTTTCTTATTTTAGAGACTCTGAACCAAGCTGTTCTCTATACTTCTATTTTTGTCTTATATCACAGAGACCATTTCCTTTATGTCTCCTGCTCACCAAACACTAACAATACAAATATATGTTTGCCTGTGTTTATGTGTGTCTACACACATGTCATGAAAAAATTACATTTGTTATCCTGGTATTGAAGATCATCTATATTCAGGTCCCATTTACCTGTGCAATTCCATTGGCCATTTTACCCTGATACAAAGAGTTAATTAAATTCGAACTTTTTTCTTTACTTTCCTTCCTCAAATCTAAATTTGTTTTGCTTCTAAATATTTCTATTTCAATGTCTTCATTTTATCCAGTCGTATCTGTTTCTCACCACTTAACTGTATGCAAAGCTTTAATATTTATTAGATATTGCATTGTATTATTTCCAGAATAAGCAAATGTCTTTACAAATAAGTAAGAATTTACTTACAAAGGCAAAGAAGGAGGAGAGAAGTCAAAGCCATTCTAGACAGAAGAATCTGCTTATGTGCGCGCGCACACACACATACACACACAAGAAAGAAATATTTAAGAATATATTGATGTGTAAGAATCTGCTTAAACAAAGAAAGAAAAGAAAGAAAAAGGTGTGTTCAGTGAATTTCATTTTTAATAAAATGTTCAGGAATAAAGGTCCAAGAGAGTCTTGGGCTAATCAATTTTAAGATCTTTTACTGTGACCCACACTAAAGAATGCATTTTATTTTGCCATCCATTATGAGGACAAACATATAATTTCTCATCTAACCTGGGACATTGTTGAATGTGAATGAGACCACTAGAGAAATGAGGCTGGGGGCACAGACATAAATGAGGCTTATCCTAGGCAAACCAGAATGCATACTTCCTCTAAAAACCAGTATGTGCTCAAGTGTCATCAGCTTTACAGTGAGTGATGCACACTGAAATTTCTCTTCTCTTCTAACCCACATTTTTTAAAGTGATATTGTGGCCGATTTTATTGATGTCATACTCACTAAGGATTAAAAAGCAATGGCTTAGAGGGAAACAGAGATATACTTGAAGGTCCCTACATTTATTCCCCGCCAAGGACTGTAGATGCAGGTGAGGGGGAACCTTTGAAAGAATGTGAACACTGGAATGACCTGACTCTATTTATATCTTACAAACGGTGTTCTTAGAGGATGCAGGCTTTGAAGTTGACAAAACCAGGGGTTAAACTGGAGCAGTCTTTTCCCTTAATTCCCACTCTGTTTAGGTAATTAAGCAGATCACTTGTGGAAGAATATTTATTCTGCTCAGTCTGGACAAATTAGAATTTTCGATAAGTAAACATGTAAATATATATATGAAAAAATATACTAAATTCATTGTAGTTTAAACGGATCAAATATTTCTCCCCCGCAGTCCATTTTCTTCTCTCGGTGTTAAATAAAACAGCATATATCTTGGTCTCTTCAGATTGTTTCAAGGTATAACATTTCAGAGCTAATATATTCTACTTTCTTCAGCTTCCAAATTCAGTTTAGGTTTTGGTGTATAAAGTTTCCATTTCATCCTATGTAAACCAGAATTAGAGACTAAGCAACAAGAGAATTCATATTTTTTGAAATTGTGTTTCACTTGTTCCCAGGGAAAATGATAAAGCTTGATTTAAAGACTTTAAACTTTATTTGGACAAACAGGACAATTGCAGCTAAAGTGCAAGACGGTGTATAATAATGTACCCAATTATGTGATTTGTTTCATGATTTGCATAAAGGAATCAGAGAAAAAGACAAGTGTGAGCTCAGGTATTCTAGGAAATCTTTGTGATTCTGACATTACTTGGATGTACACCTTCAGAGTAAGATGTGAAGGTAATCACTGCTGGTAAATATTCAGGAACATGCTTGATCAACATTGATTCAACAGGATTATCCATGTCTTAATTCATTACAGAAACTCTAACAAGCAATAGATCTTATTTTTTCACACAGTTTTATTTCCTATAGCAGCTCTTTGACTCATGATATATTGACGCTGTGTAGCTGTATTTAGGCTAGTAATTATAACCAATAATTTTATAAAACACTATTTATGAACAATATAAAAAGCAAACAGTCACGGTTAGAGCCTAAATAGCAATCAACAATTGGCTGAAAAATAAATGTTAAATTTCGATCATGTGGAGAAAAATTTAGCCAGAATTTTTCTGAGCTGGATTCTGGGGACAGTGTTCATTAGAATTCCTTACATCACCAATACTTGTTTCCATGGGTTTTAATATGATTTTAAATAATAATTAACCTATTTATCTGAATATGTTTTCAAAAGACTGGAAGCTAGTTACAAGAGCAACCGATAGGGGTGCCTGGGTGGCTCAGTGGGTTAAGTGTCTGACTTTGGCTGAGGTCATGACCTCAGGGTTCCTGTGTTTGAGCCCCACATCAGGCTCTGTGCTGACAGCTGAGAACCTGAAGCCTGCTTTGGATTCTGTGTCTCCCTTTATCTCTGACCCTCCCCTGCTCGTGCTCTCTGTCTCTCTCAAAAATAAACAGCCATATATATATATATATATATATATATATATATATATACACACATATTTATAAATACATACATACATATATACAAATATATATATTTAAAGAGCATATGTATACATACATACATACATACATATATACATATATATATATAGAGAGAGAGCACCCAATATGTCATAATTTAGAGCTAAAAGTGAAATGTTATATTTACAGTGGTTGTAGCCCCAAATGGCTATAATGGAAGTAAAAAATGTCATATTTAATTAAACTGGGAAATATTACTAGCCTTAAAGCTATAAGGTAGGAAGACAGAAGATGGACAAAAAGGGAGAATATGATCCCTTAATAAAACTGCAGAGGAAAACAATAAGTAACATTTATGGGCATAAAAATTTAATCTTACTATTACAGGAACTCCATACACAATGCCCAAAATTAATGTATCAAAAAGTAACAGAAACTTTTCTGGTTACACATGTTAGGAGTTTGGAAGTGGCTACTCTGTCAGAACAAAGAAAAAAACTGACCAGACTGAAAAATCAACAACTCTCCTTGGATCTTTAAGACAGAAGAGGGCATAGGAGAAAATACCACCCCCAAGATTGGAAAGACATCACAGGCAAAGACAGGGAGCAACAGCTTACCAGATCAGAGACTTGTTATTAAATATGTACTTATTTTGAGAGAGAGAGAGAGAGAGAGAGAGACAGAGAGCATGCATGAGCGGGGGAGGGGCAGAAAGAGAGAATCCTAATTAGGGTCCCACTGCCAGCTCAGAGCCCGACCTGGAATTCAGTCTCACAAACCAGAATATCATGACCTGAGCCAAAATCTACAGTCTGATGCTTAACCTACTTTGCCACCCAGGTGCTCCCAGAGCAGAGACTTAAGAGTAGAAATCTCTGTGAGAACCAGTGTGGGAGTGGGAAAACAGTAATTAAAGAATTTCTGGAGGCTCAGGGCAGAAAACTCAGAGTTAATAACTCCAGAAAGACCCAGTCAGATGCGGGCGTTCACAATATTGTGAGATTTACCTCCAGGAGCTCAAACAAGTTCCTACAGTAAATATCAGAGAACCCCCCCCCCCCCACCGTGCTTCCAGCAGGAGGAAGATAAAGGGAACCATTTTGAAATACACCAGAATACTCTGTTCTTAACCAGGCCTGCCCACAAGGGAAACCAGAGCCTAACATGCTGGCATATTATCAGGGCTTAACCTGGTAGAGGGAAACACTAACTGGAACCAGCTCTAGCCTTCCACTTGAGAAAAGAGCCTACCCACCTCCAGCCCTTTCTAGCCATCTTGTTCCAACTAAACTGTGAGGGGAAAAAAAACAAACAAACAAAAAACAGAAAATCTTACTAAGTCCACAGTTCAAGGCATAGGCTCAGGAGAAGACAGAGATCTTATCATAGGACTATAAAATACAACCTTTTCCCCAAACACTTCACCATCACATTACCAAAGGACTATTAATAGTAGTTACTTTTACCCAGTACATCATGTTTAGCTATCAAGAAAAAATTACAAGGCACACAAAAACAGAAAGAGAGAGAGAGAGAGAGAGTGAGAGAGAGAGAGAAAGAAAGAAGAAAAGAAAGAAAGAAACCACAATTTAAAAAGACAAAGCAAGTTTCAGTACCAGACATGGAGGGGATATTGGAATTATCAGACTGGCAATTTAAAACAACTACAATTCATATGCTAAGGGTACTACTGTATAAAGTAGAGGCATGCACAGATGGTTGATGTAAGCAGAGACACGGAACTCTTAAGAAATAACCAAAAAGAAGTGCTAAAAAAGTCTGTAACAGAAAGAATACTTTTGCTGGGCTCATTAGTCGACTAGACAGAGCTGAGGAAAGCATCTCTGAGCTGGAGAATATAACAATAGAATCCTTGAAAACTGAAAAGCTAAAAGAACAAAGACTAAAAAGAGGAAAAACAAAATCCCAGAATATTCAAGGACTGTGGGACAATTACAAAAGGTGTAATATACATATAATGGAGTTATCAAAAGGAGAAGAAAGAGAGAAAGAAACAGAAGAAATATGTGAAACAATAATGACTGAGAATTTTCCCAAATTATGTCAGATACCAAACCACAGATGTAGAAAGTTCAGAGAACATAAAGCAGTATAAATGTCAAAAAGAAATACACCATGAAATATCATCTTCAAACTACAGAAAGTCAAAGATAAGGAAAAAACTCTAGAAGAAATCAGAGGAAAAACATCTTACCTATAGCAGAACAAAGATAAGAATCACAAGCAACTTATCCTCAGAAACTTTGCAGGCAAGAAGAGAGTGGAGAGAAATATTTAGTGTTGAGAGAAAAGAAACCCACCAATGTAGGATTCTGTACCCTGCAAAATTATCCTTCAAAAGTGATAAAAGAATAACTTCTCAGATAAACAAAAATTGAGAGAATTTGTTGCCAGTTGCCCTCCTTTGTAAGAAATGTTTAAAGAAGTTCTTTATAGAAAAGGAAAAATATTATAGGGCAGTCACTCAGATCTATCTAAAGAAAAGAAAAGCATAAAAAAAGGAATAAGTGAAGACAAAATTAAAAACTTTTATTTTTCTTAATATTAATTGGTCTAACAGATAACAGTTTGTTCAATGTAACAATACGAAAAATGTATTCTATCACATATATTTATGTATGTATCATGTTTTATGCTTATGTGTTTATACAAGCTTATATATAAGTGAAATGAATGACATCAATGATACAAGGGATGGGAAGGAGTAATTAAAATTGTTTCATTATTATACGGTATTCAAGCTACATAGAAATACTATACTGTTATTTAAAAGTAAGTTTCGGGGCGCCTGGGTGGCGCAGTCGGTTAAGCGTCCGACTTCAGCCAGGTCACGATCTCGCGGTCCGTGAGTTCGAGCCCCGCGTCAGGCTCTGGGCTGATGGCTCGGAGCCTGGAGCCTGTTTCCGCTTCTGTGTCTCCCTCTCTCTCTGCCCCTCCCCGTTCATGCTCTGTCTCTCTCTGTCCCAAAAAAATAAATAAAAAACGTTGAAAAAAAAAATTAAAAAAATAAATAAATAAAAGTAAGTTTGAATTATCTGTAAATGTATATTTCAAACATTAAAGCAACCAAAATTTTTTTTGAAGTATAATCACTTCACTAAGAAAGAAAGAAAATGGAATCATATAAAGTGCCCAATAAAGACCACAAAAGGAAGAACAGTGGAAGATAAAAATAAGAACAAAAAACAAGGCAATGAATAGAAAACAGTTACAAATGTGGTAAATATTAATTCACATATATCAATAATCACTTTGAATGTCAATGGCCCAAATGTACCAATTAAAAGACAAATTGTCATAGTGGATCAAAAACAAAACTCAACTATGTGTTGTCTACAAAAACTTGCTTTAAATATAAAGACACATATAGATTAAAAGTAAATGGACACAGGAAAATATACCATGGTAACAGTAATAAAAAAAAAAAAAAGCAAGAGAAGCTGTATTAATTTCAGACTGAGAAGACCTCAAAGCAAGGAAGTTATCAGGAATAAAAAAAGGCATTAGATAACGATAAAGAGGTTAATTCTCCAAGAAAACATAACAGTCTTTAACATGCATGTGCCTAAAAACAGAGTGCCAAACTATGTGAGCTAAAAACTAATAAAATTTCAAAGAGAGGTGGAGACTTCAACACCCATCCATCAGAAACGGACAGATTCAAAAGGCAGAAAATCAGTAGGACATAATTGGACTCAACAACACCACCAATCAACTGGACATTATTGATATCTATAGACTACTTCATGCAACAACAAAATAAAGCACATTTGTCTCAAGCTCTTATGGGACACTTACCAAAATAAACCACAATCTGAGCCATAAAACACACATTAACAAATTTAAAAGAATATATATCACCCAATGTCTGCTCTCAGACCACAGTGGGATTAAACTAGAAATCAATAAGAAAAGACAACTGGAAAATTTCAAAATGTAGAGATTAAACAATATGCTTCTAAATAACACATAGTCAAAGAAGAAATCTTAAGAAAATTTTAAAAATATTTCAATCTAATGGAAATGAAAATGCAACTTATAATTTGTGGGATGCAGTGAAACAGTGCTTAGAAGGAAATTTATAGCATTAAATGCATATATTAGAAAAGCTGAAATATTAAAATCAATTGTAATCTAAGCTTCTACCTTAGAAACCTAGGAGGAGAAGAACAAAGTAAGTCCACAGTAGGCAGAAAAAAAGGAATAATAGAAATTAGCACAAATCAATTAAATTGAAAATAGGAAATCAATGTAGAAAGTCAATAAAATTGAAAGTTGGTTCTTTAAGATCAAATTGATAAGCCTTTAGCCACGCTAACAGGAAAAAAAGAGAGACAGAGAGAGAGAAGAAACAACTTATTAATAGAATAAATTAAAGGGTCATCACAATGTGTTCCATGAACATTAAAAGGATAATAAAGGAATATTATGAACAACTCTATGTCCACAAAATTGGTAACTAGAAGAAATGGAAAAATCCTTTCAAAAATACAATCTGTCAAAACTCACATAAGTTTTTATGTTTTATAATTTATATATAAAAATAAGTTTTATATTATATTATATTATTATACTATAGTATGCAAGTTTGCATGGTACAAGGTTAATAAAAAAGCCAATTCATTTCCTATATACCAGAAATGAAAGGTAAACTTTGAAAGTAAAAAACATCATTTACATTAACATCCAAAAACCCTAAAATAATTAGGTATATATTTAACCTAATATGTACAAAATCTATATGGGAAAAACAGCAAAACTCTGATAAAAAAAATTAAAAAGGGCTAAATAAGTAGAGAGATAGTCCATTTTCACGTATAGAACGACTCAATATTGTCAAGATGCCAATTCTTCCCAAATTAATCTATAGAGTGAATGCAATTCAAATCCAAATCTTAGAAAGTAATTTTGTGGAAACTGGGGCAAATATAAGTATATAAAAGGTACTACTTTACACCTATTAAAATGGTCAAAATCTGAAACACTGACAACACCAAATGTTGGTGAGGAGGTGGAGCAACTGGAACTCTCCTTCAATGCTGGTGGGAATTCAAAATGCTACAGCTATTTTGGAATGTAATTGGTAGTTTCTTACAAGATTGAACATATTCTTACTATATGATCCAGGAACTGGGCTCCTTGGCATTTTACTCAAAGGGGTTAAAAACTTATGTCCACATAAAAACCTGCACACAGATGTCTATAGCAACTTTATTCAGAATTGTCAAAACTTGCTATAAACCAAGATGATCTTCAGTAGGTGAATGGAAAATATATTGTGGTACATCAAGACAACAGAATATTATTTAGCACTAAAGAAAAATGAGCTATGAAGCCATACAAGGACAAGGAGGAACCTAAAATGCATTTTACTAGGTGAAAGAAGCCAATGTGAAAGGGCTACATATTGTATGACTCCAACTATGTAAAATCTGGAAAAGGCGAAAAACATGGGGACACGAAAAAGATCAATGATTGATAGGGCTGGCAGTAGGGGCAGGGTGGGATGAAAAAGTGAAATACAAAGGATTTTGGGGGCAGTGAAAATACTCTGTGTGACACTCTAATGATGAGTAGAAGTCATTACACATTTTTCCAGATCCATAGAATGTACATCACTAAGTGTGAACCCTAATGTAAACTATGGATTTTGGGTGATTATGATGTGTCAATGTAGTTCACCTTTTGTAACAAATGTGAACAAATGTAGCAGAGGCTATATGGGAAATCTCTGTACCTTCCTGTCCATGTTGCCATAAATTTTAAACTGCCCTTAAAAAATAAAGTTTTAAAAGAAAGTAACAGAAATCAATCTTTTCTGTAAATACAAAGATGATAACAGAATAAAGATCCTAAAGAAAATACTCATGTCTGGGGATTGAAATGACTGGGGCTCAGAAGAATAGGGGCAACTATTTTCATTATCAGCTTTTGAGCATAATTTGACTGTTTTAAATTAAATGTACATATTACTTTGATTAAACCAAAAAGTTTTGGAAGATTATGTGAATTTAAATAGAATATAGTTATAGACATTGAAAACACTTCTCATAATTCAATAGGCTGTCATACAATGAAGAAGTTTAAAAAATCAGGTCTGATACATTTATCTCATTCATCATTCCATTATACAACTTTTTAAAAATCTTTCATAATTTGGAGACAATATTTGTAATCACAGTGAAAGACAGCATAGTTGGTCTTAGATGCACAATTCTTTCACAAGTTAGAACAAGGCAATCTTTAACTAGTTTAATAATTAATGTTTAATAAACAATAGTTTATATATTTCACTTAAGGGCAATAAATTATTTTGAGATAGGTTTCATTAACTTTAAAAAAATAAATATGCATTTTTACAAATCAAATATTTAACCAGGGTTTTACTACAGAGAGGAGGTAACCTTTCTGGCTAGATATACTTTGGATTTGGTCAGGTTAAACTTAATGCATACAAAACACAATAATCTAGAGAATGTTCTGCTTTATACATTTTTTAAAAATTAGGATCCATGAATGACTAGTTAACAAAAATTTTGTATTAAAGGAAATTCTGATATAAATGGAATTATTTTATTATAAGCATCTAGAGAACAATGAAAACACAGCAAAATTGTACATCCTAGCTAAAGGTGAGTGTGTGCATCTTATTTGGCAGACTTCAGCTGACAAAAACTCCTAATTCTATTAAATTATATTGGTTCATGTCCATACAGGAAAGGTTTATGGGAAATAAGAAAGATTATAGAGAAAACTATTAGTATTTTCTGATAGCATGTAACACCGCTACAGGGTAAAGGATAATGCCTGGATTCTTCTCCTTTCCTGGCAAAAAGGCTCTGCCTCAGAATATTCATCAGCAGTAGGAACAAAGCTTACTTTGTGAAACAAATAAATGCAGTCTATTTTTGTTTGTTTGTTTGTTTGTTTTATTTCAGTGGATTCCTCACCAAAGAAGACTCCTTCCTACTACTTCAACATAACAAATTTCTGATTATGAACAGTAAGAAGTACTAGCCTTTTATGCCCTTAGATTGAGGAACATTCTTATGGTTAGCTGTAATGTTGGTTTATACTGAATTTTATTTTTTCCTATGCAAATTAAGTTCCCAGATTTTGCTTTAAGTCCAAATCAGATGAACTGAGCCTAGCTGTATCTAATACATCTAGCTAACTCTAATTAAATATTACCTAAGGACTTACTGTATAATGGTAAATTAGTTTTGTAATATCTAGCAATCACTCTTTTACTATTCTTTCTCTAAAAATAGTATAGAAAACATTTTTCTGTTGCTGGATATATCATTTATTTACAGAAGGCTTTCACTGGGGATTTTATAAATGGGGCGGGGGGGGGGCAAAAAAAGCATAAATTAGGAGTTAATTCCTATATTTCTACTGTGAAGCCTAAAGTTAATTTCCCTGTATCATAAATACCACACTGGTTTTGAGGCTGTAAATAATTCTGTGATCACTCCTCACATACTTTCCTCTCGGATATATATTTTTTTTCTACTTCATATCCTTTGCTCAGATTAGCTCTTTTCTTTGAATTTTATTATAATAGACACATTGGGGTTGGCTCGTGCTTGTTCTATCCTTTCTTGTTAAGAACCTTGTCATCCTGGTCCAATGGCTTTGTATACGATTCAAATGTTTCCTTTCACAGAAGCAACTTTTAACCTGCAATGCAAAACATCATCATAATGGGAGGGATGAGAACAAATGACAGCAAGATACTGCTGTCCCCTGAACTGTGGTCTTACTGACCTATTTACCAATTACAGCTATCTCATTTTAACATTATATATTATGGGTACACATAAAGAACAGTAGATAACTCTTACACAAGTAGAATCCATTCTAGTATGAGGGGAAGGTGACTCTATTTCTTATAAAATTTACTAACAGGTAAGCATTCAGAACACAAATATAAGATTGAAGATCTGAATTAATCCGTAACTGTTTCAGCAGTATTATGGTAGATTTGATGGACTAGTTAGCATTTCAGTAGGCATTAATAAAACTATTAATATTCTATGTATACTAGGGTGATGCTGTGAAATGAAGAATGCTTTTACTTTTCTTCTCAGCAGTTAACTGAATAGGATTCCAGAGGTATCACAAATATTTCAGAGCAATGTTACAGGAGTCATTTCCTACCGGCAGGTTCCATTTTAGCAATGTGAGTGGTAAGGAAACCATGTCAATCTACAGTGTCACATCTTTGCCATTTCAAATAAGGCAAGTGCAAATAATTGTGTGTGTGTGTGTGTGTGTGTGTGTGTGTGTGTGTGTGTGTGTATTGGTCAAAATGGATTAAATGCTCTTTACACAATTAAGCTCAGTGAAGTCATCGGATGATACGAATCAGGATTAAAACCAAACCCCATAATTCTCAAAGTTTAAAGTTATATTGATAGGAACCAATTTTAATTATCTTTCCTTAGAAAGTGTCAATAATATCCTAAATGAGCTCAGAATTGTTTACACTGTAAAGATATTTTGACTCATAGAGTCATTTTTTAAAATTCTTCTCAGAGGCCTAGAATTGAAGGAAATAACTTGTGAAATATATATTAGAAATAGATAGTGTGGCTCAATAAGAGAAATGCGGACAATTCATTTTTGTTATGAATATATAAAAATATTCCAGAAGTAAAAGTTAGCTTTATGAACTTATTAACTAAACTATTAATAATTCTCAGGCAAGAAAAACATCTACCATCAAGAAAAAATATACCTTTCATTTTTGCCTAGAAAGGTTAGTAGTCATTGAAAAAGTAGGTCAGTGAAATAACTGGATTACTGAAAATAATCAGAACTGACAAGTCGACTACCAGAAGTCTATAGGCTATAGATTTTTGGTTTGAGTGTTTTTATAAAGATGGCATTTCTTGCGAAATAGATGAAAATTAATAAGATTATGCTAATTTACAGCATAAATTAAAATGTTTTATAAGACTAATACCATTGAAGACTTTTACTGGGCACTGTTAAAAAGTTAAGTAAAATTTAATCATTCTAATTATGGATTCAGTTTGTACTTCTCAAAATCAGTAACTTTCCAAGCCAGTTATCTTAATGCAAGTATACTTTGGATGAGATATTTTATAACACATAAACTCAAAATGATCACAAAATTTCAAATACTATGGCATATTCAGAAGTTCACACAAGAAGACAAGGGTAATCTAAGGAAGTGTAAACACAATGTTTTGTTTTTAGAATAGGTCTATATAGTTTTAATACTCCTGTGTAATTATACTTTACAAGTTTAGCATATTTAAAAATGTATTTGAAAGCTAGAACTTTAGAGAAGAGTAATAATGGATTTACTTATGCAGGTCAAGTTTTAAATATTGTATTATTCGGAAATGGCTTCTTATGTTACTTGATGCGTCATTACATTCTCTGGATTTCAAATTGATGGTAAATGTCTTTGCCCCCAGTTGAAGATCCCATGTCAAATATGCTGTCTGCAAGAAAATGCATCACTCTAAAGTGTATTTTAAATCTATTAATAAAGGCACTTTCCACCCTGGTAATTTGCATAGAACACAGTGAAGCAAAAAAGCATGCAATGCCTTCCAGCTAGATGCTAATAAGGCCACAGGGAAAAAAAAAAGTTATTTCAAATATATTCTGCATAATACCCATGTCTGTCTCTAAAATAGGCTGAAGATTCCTCTATTGGTTATACTGCAAAACTTTAGAACACTTTCAAATAAAATAATCTTTACCACTTTTCTGAAGGAAATTATTACATGGTGCTCTTAACTGATCTATTTTTAGGAGCCAAAAGCAGCAGGGTATGTCAGAAAGGGCTGCTTCATGAATTATGTATCTGTCCTTCTTCCACTTGGCTACATTCCCTTTATTTTATGAATCCTTGAAATCCTGAAAATGGTAAGATTTAGGTTGAAATTTTCAAAATTTCCTAGCCACGTGCTTAGTTGTCTAGCCACATCTTTCTGCTGGTCACTCGCTCCTAAGAGAGACATTCCAGACCTTTTCTTCAGTAAGTATACTAAATAGATTCATTTTCTTTTTTTTTTTTTTTAATTTTTTTTTCAACGTTTTTATTTATTTTTGGGACAGAGAGAGACAGAGCATGAACGGGGGAGGGGCAGAGAGAGAGGGAGACACAGAATCGGAAACAGGCTCCAGGCTCCGAGCCATCAGCCCAGAGCCCGACGCGGGGCTCGAACTCACGGACGCGAGATCGTGACCTGGCTGAAGTCGGACGCTTAACCGACTGCGCCACCCAGGCGCCCCAATAGATTCATTTTCTTAAGTGAAGGCTGTAGATCAGTTGAATTGCTTTTGTTCACATCACAAAGTTATTAATTACCATGTTATCATTTTCACTTTCCTAAAGTTGTACTTACAGGTTCATTCAAATTGTATGAGATTCTCCAGGCTTGCGTTGTATTACATAACTGATATTTTGTGGTCGGCTTACTGCTTTACCAGAAAATGACAACAAATTGTTAAAACTGAGTAAAAATGGAGAGTAAACTGGTTGTACAAATCCTACAACTCCTATTAGTAAAATTTTCTAGCTACAAAATTATAAACCCACATGCACAAAATTCTTCTATAAAACTTTGATTAAAAAAATAATTCTGCTAAAATCTGTGACTAATACTCTAGAAATAAGAGCCTTTTTTCCCGACCCCAAGCTGAATATTGAACATAAAAATATTGATTTGCTCTTCACTCTCCCAAGAACATTGACTCAGATGTGAATAGGAGGAACCGTCTTACTGAAAGAACCTCTCCCTGTGCCCCCTGCATCCTTTTGTCTTTATCTAATTCCATCATCTCAGACACCAAAGACTCCCTTTCACAGAGGTTTGCAGTTGCTTGTCATGCGTGACCTTCTGTATTTTACCTTCTCCTTTCTTTGGCCCTGGAAGAGCTGAAAAGGAAAAAAAAAAAAAAGTAATAGTTTTCCTGCCTTTCCCAAAGTCTGTTCATGCTCAGTGCTCTCACTGGAGCAGGTCAAAGAAGGTGAAACTCCTTTTCCATAGACTGTTTTCTTAACCTTAGAAGTTCACATTGTGCTTAAATAGTATATCAAATGTAATTTTAGCTTTTTAGCCATAAGTTCAGGCAACAACAAAACAAAATTTAAAGAAGCTAGCTCAGATTTATTATGAACCATTTTAAATGAAAGTGTTATAAAGTTAATGTGGTTGTAAGACTTTTTACAATCACCTTTTTAAAGACTGAGGATTATTTTCATTGACAATTTATTAGAAATATAATATTAACTAAAATAAAAGTGTACTCTTTAAAACACATTTTTTCTTGCAGAATGATTTTTCTCTTGTCAAAGCCATTTAATTTGCAACAAGTAATTCTCAAATTTCCAATAAATTTTCTGAAAATGTTTCCAAGAAAAGTGAAATTGGTACTTTTTTTTCTATGCAAAATGTTAAAATTTTAGTAATTTCTGGTGATGTTAAAACATAGAAATAATACATCAAAACAAGTATTAAAATGAGCAGAAGTCAGTGATGTGAAAGGATAAGCCAGAGTGGGTAAAAAGGAAATTTACAAATTATGCACTTCTGTAATTTCAAACTTGTTGAAGAAAAGGAAGTTATCACTTGTTCACATTTACTTTATCTGTTAACTAATCTTCTGTGCTTTTAGAATTTCTTCAGTATTTCTGTATTCTAAGTCCACATATAGTTCCTTGTGAATATCCATTTTTTAAAGTTAAAACAAAACTTCAAACTAGGATGAACCATTTTTCAGATATTATAAGTAAATGATTTGTCACGAGCGCTTAACTGATGGTTTTAGAAACTTTTCATCTTCTTTCATTTCTCAGAAAAAAAAAAGTGTAATCTGTACAAGACAGAAGTGTCCCTTTTGGTCCCAACCAATCTCTTATCCTTAGAGTGGTTACCTTTAGTGCATATAGTAAGGTATCTGTTATGAGACATTTACATATTATTTATGAACCCCAAACCAGTTACTAACCTGATGTCCAATGATTCATGTCACACAACCTATATTCCAACAATGCTTAACTATTCTAGAAGAAAGAACATTAAAGTTTTCCAAATCAACCTAATATCAACATAAGTATTCATATCTATTGATAAATATACTCTTCAAATTATTAAGTTGGGTCAGGGCACCTGGGTGTTTCAGTCAGCTGAGCGTCTGACTTCGGCTCAGGTCATGATCTAGGAGTTTGTGGGTTCGAGGCCTGCATCGGGCTCTGTGCTGACAGCTCAGAGACTGGAGCCTGCTTCGGATTCTGTGTCTCCCTCTCTCTCTCTGCGCCTCCCCCCCAGTCACACTCTGTCTCTCTCTCCCTCAGAAATAAACACTAAAAAAATGTTTTTTAATTATTAAGTTGGAATTATTTTCAAACTGATTTGTAAATTATATATTATGCATTGCCTAAGGGACTCATATTTCTAAAACAATAAAGTACCTGTGGTTTATTAGATTACAAGATTTCATTATGTACTGATAGTATGTACCTCCTTCTCTACCGTAATTTTTGCTAAATTAAAATTAACCAAAGAAAGAAAGCAGAGATTTGTAAAAATGTTTTATAAAGAAAAAAAAAAAAAACACTGCAGCCATTAAAAGGATTAGTCACCATGATCAAGTGGGATTTATCCTTGGGATACAAGGATTCCTCAACATATGCAAAATGATCAATCTGATAATCATATTAAGGCAGAAAAAAAATATGATTATTTCAATGTATGCAAAAGAAGCCATTTGACAAAACAACATCCACTTATGATTTTAAAAAAAGTCTTAAAAAACTGGATATAGAAGAAATGAACCTCAACTTAATAAAGGCCACACATGACGAGCTCATACCTAACGTCATGCTTAATGGTGAAAGCTTTTCCTCTAAGATCAGGAACAAGACAAGAGTGCCCACTTTCACCGCTCCTATTTAACATAGTGCTGGGAGTCTGAGCCAGAGCAGTCAGGCAGGAAAAAGAAATAAAAGATATCTGGATTGGAAAGGAAGAAGTAAAATTGTCTCTCTTTGCAGATGACATGGTATTACATATAATAAATCCTAACAACTCCACCAAAATTTTTAGATCTAATCAATGTATTCAGTCAAGTTGCAGGATAGAAAATTAACATAAAACATCAATAAAATTTCTATACACTAACAAGTTATCTGTAAAAGAAATAAGAAATGATACCATTTACAATAACATCAAAAACAATAAAAACTTAGGAATTAATTTAACTAAGAAGGTGAAAGATCTCTACACTAAAAAACACAAAACACTGGTGAAAATAATCAAAAAAGACACAGATAAATGGAAAGAATCTTGTGTTCATGAACTGAAAGACTTAATACTGTTAAAATGTCCCTGCTACCCAAAGCCATCTCTAAATGAAGGCAATTCCTATCATGATTCCAATGGCATTTTTTACAGAAGCAGAAAAAAAAATCATAAAATTTATATGAAACCACAGAAGACCCCAAATAGCCAAAGAAATCCTGAGAATGAAGAACAAAGTGGGAGAAATCACAATTCTTGATTTCAAGCTGTATTATAAATCTACAGTACTCAAAACAGCATGTTACTGGCATAACAATAGACATATAGACCTTTGGAATAGAACTGAGATCCCAGAAATAATTCCATGTATATACAGTCAACTAATATTTGACAAGAGAGCTAATATTTCTCCAATGGAGAAAAGGAGAAAAGACAGTCTCTTCAATAAATGGTGCTGGGAAAATTGGATATTCATGTGCAGAAGAATGAACCTAGACCTCTATCTTATACCACTTACAAAAATTAATGTAAAATGGATTAAAGACATACATGTAAGATGAGAAATCGAAAAAATCCTAGAAGGACACAACAGGAAAAAAAGCTCTTTGACATGCGTCTTGGCAAAGATTCTTTGGACAAGACATCTAAAGCAAAAGTAACAAAAGCAAAAATTAAAAAAGTGGAACCAGTTCAAACTGCAAAGCTTCTGCACAGCAAAAGAAACAATCAACTAAGTGAAAAGACAACCCATGGGATAGAAAAAAAGTTGTAAATCATGTATCTGATAAGGGCTTAACATCTAAAAATATGTAAGGAACTCATACAGCTGCATAGCAAAAAAAAAAAAAAAAAAAAAAGTTAATCTACTTTTAAAAATGAGCAAAAGCCCTGAATAGACATTTTTCCAAAGAAGATATACAGATAGCCAACAGGTACATTAAAAAGGTACTCAACGTCACTAATCATCAAGGAAATGCAAATCAAAACCACAATGAGATGTCACCTCATGCCTGTTAGAATGTCCATTATCAAAAAGACATGAGATTAAAAAAAAAAAAAAAAGCTGGTAAGGATGTGGAGAAAAGGAAACCCTTGTGCACCATTGGTGGGATTTTAAATGGTACAGCCACTATGGAAAACAGAATGGTGGTTCCTCAAAAAAATTAAGAAAAGAAAAGAAAAAAAAAAAACAACTTCCATATGATTCAGCAATTCCATTTCTGGGTATATTTCCAAAGGAAACAAAAACACTATGTTAGAGAGATTTCTACACTCCCCATGTTTGTTGCCACATTATTTATAATAGACAAGACATGAAAATAACCTAAGTGCCTATCAATGGATGAATGGATAAAACAGATGTGAGATAAATATATATACTGGAATATTATTTGGCCATAAAAATGGGAATAAATCCTGCCATTTGTGACAACATGCATGGGCTTTGAGGGCATTATGCTAAGTGAAATAAGCCAGACATAAACAAATACTGTGTGATCACACTTACAAGTGGAATCTAAAAGCAACAGAAAAGGAGATCATATTTGTGGTTACTAGAGATAGGGGTAGAAGGGTGAAGAAATTAAACGAAGGCAGTCAAAAGGTACAGACCTCCAGTTACAAGATAAATAAGTATTAAGGATGTAAGGTACAACATGATAACTATAGTTAACACTGATGCACGGTGTATATAAAAGTTGTTAAGAGAGTAAATAGTAAAAGTTCTCATCACAAGAAAAAAAACATTTTTTTTCTTTTTTTTTTGTATCCATGTTAGACGATAGATGTTAACTAAAGTTGCGGTAGTCACTTAACATTATATGTAAGTCAGGTCATTATGGTGTACACCTTAAACTTATATGGTGCTGTATATCAATTATATCTCAATAAAACTTGGGGGGGGGAGAACAAAAGCCACAGTAACCAGAAAGAACAATATGCATTTGAGTGGAAAGTTCAAGATTCTCTAATGTTCAGACTGTTGCTTAATCTAAGGCTAAGCAGGATGTAAATGTGATAGAAATAGGTGAGTTTGCAGTAACTTTGCTATCAGCCAAAACAGAGAACCCTCTTTTTCTCAATTTCCTAATGATATTCTCTGTTACTAATCATCAAATGAAAAATAAGATTCTTTTTTGATATGCTATTTTCAAGTTGTAGTTTCTCTCCATTTGCTTATACAATCCATTTCTATATATTAGCTATTGCACTATGTTCCCTATGATGGAAATATAATGACAAAGCTGCTTATTATGCCCAAAGAGTCTATGTTTCAAAGATTACATGGATTGTTATTTAAAGCCATTCAACAAGTTTATAAGGGAATAGAAACATTGTCCCTACAGTAAAAGCTATCAGCTTTGTATTTCTTACTATTAATCATACCAAGAGTATATGTGTGTATAATTCAAAATCAGTTACCAAAAAAGCCAAAACCAAGTGAAAACGTGGAGTTTAAATGTTGAATTCAATTCTCAATAAATTTTTGATGAATCAGCACAAAATAGGTAGAGACAATGAAACCAGCAGTTTGGTAATCAAGTTCTATTCTTTTTTTTTAATTAACCATATATATGAATGGACACTCAGCTTCTTGCTAGGTCACCATCTCCCTCCATGACTGGCAACTGGGATCATGACAACTGTCCAAACATAAGAAACTGATAAAGGAATTATTCGTACAAAACAGCCCAAATCCTGATGTGGAAGGTGTTCTTCAGTGTAACACTGCATACCCTTCAGGGTGTGATCTTGCCCTGTCTTTTCAGTATGAGGCACTAGCCATGTTCTTTGCATTCCAGGTGAACAGGCATTCTGGGGCGGGAGGGCGGCGGGGATGCGGGTTGCTTCCAGAGGCCTTGGCTCATGTTGTTTCCTCATCCTCCTATTCCTCACAGGTCCCATCTAACCTCCACTCACAATGAAGGGCCAATTCACATGGTATCTTCTGTGTGATCTTTTTCTAGTCTCCACATTCCAAATGAATCACTCACCTCATCATACTTAGCCCTTTATGCTAATACTGTGCTAAGTGTGCATATCTCCTCCATTAATTTGTTAGCTTCTCAAAGGACTATGTATTAGTCTTCTCTGTCCCTTTCAGTACCTAGCATAGTGTAATGCAAAGCTCATAAATGTATAACAGTAGACTTGAATTAAAAAGGTATTGTTATCAACTATTCATTTGAGCATGGGAAAATTTACCACTCTTGCGTCTTGCCCAAAGATCCATTTTAAAATTAATGATTTTTCGCCATTCTATCAGAAATAGTAATTTAACTATTGCAAACATTTTTGGTCATGAAACAACTTCTTTGCAAACTGGTTTATAGACTGTAAGGAAATTTGGTTGATTTGATACCATTTTACATAAGGACAGCTTACTTCACAGCGACATTGAAAAAAATTCCACAGAAAAGTCATGAAATCAGCCGCTTTCACCCCCGTGCCAGTGGCTCATGGTGTTTCTAACACAAGAGGAAGGAAATAGTTATCTCTAATTATGTCTTGTTCAATTGTGTCATTTAAAGCATTAACCTGTTTTTAGCAAGGCTGTTTTTAGACATTCTATCTTTACTAAGCAAATGCTGCTCTTTTTGCAGTCTCTTTTCCCTGTGGAAACGAGTTTGGATTATTTGCAAATCATTAACCTTAGGAAAAATTAAAATATATATTAGCCTCAATTTCCAAGGATTGGAAAGTGTTTGAGATTATAATTTATGGATAAACTCAGCAAATCTGGTGCTTCTAGAAGAGTGTATATAGAATGTGCATCTTAGAACTCCAGTGTTGTCAAACACGTATATTTGGAAAATATTGCTCACGCTAGCCTGCTCTCGATCTTTCACTAAACCAACAGCATATTAATGCCTGAGTGGTAATACAGTAACAAAATATGTTTTATATTGTTTTATTCTGGATTTCTCAACCTTGACACTATTGGCATTTAGGGTTTGACTGTTCATTGTTGGCAGATGTTTGGGGGATGGCTACCTGTGCACTACATGTTTAGAGCATCCTTGACTTCTACCCACATGTGTCACGAGCACTGTCCCCTTTCCCCCAGTTTTAATGTCTCTAACGATTGGCAAATCACTCCTGGTTGAGAACTGCTAACTTAATCCAAGCTTTTTCCAAAGGCTTTAAACCAAGGATAAAATTTGTATTAACACCAAAATAAGGCAATTGGGGAAATGTTACTGGAAAGTACCTTAACTCTTTTTGCACTAATAATAGTCACAAGCTCTTATATATACCACTAACTTTGAGACATACACTCTTCTAAGAACTTTTTGCTAAAATTCATAAAATTAACATCATAGTAACTCAACTATTTTAATACATGTTGCTTTCAGATAATTGTCTTACACATAAGGATAGAAACAGAAATGCTGGTCTCTTTTTCAGTTTGTCTTAGACATTAAAAGTAGGGGGATCAAGAGAATAAGACAAGCCACAGGCTAAGAAAAAATATTTACAAAAACCACATCTGATACAGAAGGGTTATCCAAAATATATAAAGAATTCTTAAAACTCAACATTAAAAAAAATCAACAACCTCGTTTAAAAGTGAGCAAAATGAGACAGGAACAGACACTTCACCAAAGAAAATACATGGATGGCAAATAAGTATATTGTATGTCTAGATTATATGTCATTAGGAAATTGCAAATTAAGACAATGAGATAACACTTCACACCTATTAAAATAACCCAAATCTGGAACACTAACACCACCAAATACTAACGAATAGGTAGAGTAACTGGAACTTTCATTCATTGCTGGTAGAAATGCAAAACGGTATAGCCACCTTGGAAAACAGCTTGGAAGTTTCTTAGAAAATTAAACATACTCTTACCATACAATCCAGCATTCAGGCTCCTTGGCATTTACTCAAAGGAGTTGAAAACTTACATATACACAAACAGCAGCTTTATTTATAATTATACAAACTCGGAAGCAACCAAGATATCCTCTAATAGGTAAATAAATAAATATCCAAACAATGGAATATTATTCAGTGCTACAGAGAAACAAACTATGAAAAAAACCTAAAATGCATATTACTAAATGAAAAAATCCAACCTAAAAAGCCTGCATACTATATTATTCCAACTATATGATATTCTGTAAAAGGCAAACAATAGAGATAGTAAAAAGATCAGTGGGTCTTGGGGTTGAGGAGAGTCGAGATGAACAGGTGGAGCACACAGGGTTTTTAGGACAGTAAAACTACTCGGCACAATACAATAATAGTGGCTATATATCATTATACACTTTCCAAGGCATAGGATGTACAATACCCAGAGTGAAACCCAACCCAGAATGAACTGTGAACTTTGGGTGATTATAATGTGTCAGTGCAGGTTCATTGATTATAATAAATGTACCACTCTAGTGTGGGGTGTTGATAATGGGAAAAGCTGTATATGCAAGGTCAGGGAGCATAAGGAAACGCCGTACTTTCTGCTCAATATTGCTGTGAACCTATAACTTCTCTAAAAAATAAGGTCTATCTGAAAAAAAAAGATGCAGAGGGGGTAATAATTTAAGCATCAAATCTTCAGGGATAACTATTGCGCATCATGGTAAAGTAGCCTGACTGCACAGAAGTTGTACTAAGTCTGCTTTCCATTTACAGGAGCTCAGAAGGGGCAGGTGGCAACTCTCAGTCCACACACGGAGGACCACGCACATAATGGCTAGATGGCTTCATACTCTTCAGTCAGAAAGGTCAATAATAAATCATAGTGAAAAAAAGACAGAGACAGAACACTCTCTCCCAGGAACTCTCTGGATCATCCCAAATATCTTTAAAACGTCACCTTTCTTTCCTTTATTATTTTTCTTCACATATTTCTCTCAAATACTGAAAAGGAGAAGGATGACTGTAGGCCTCAGAAACTGCAAGGAGGAGGAAGAACTTTATTGCTGGGAAAATGATGATAGGTGTAGTTGAAATCTGGAGTGCTGTTAAATTTTTAACTCAATCTCCTAATTATAGCCCTCCTGACACTTTCTGTTTCTGAGCTCCATCAATGTATGGTGGAAATGACCTCAATACATTTAGTTAACTAGATCTCAGGGTTTTTTTCTTCATTCTTTAGTCACTTAAGTAAAGCATCTCTCAACCCTGTCTTTCCTGTAAAAGGTGAGATCTCCTTCTTGAATCTGAATGACTCTCTTGGGGTTTGAGGGTCATTTACCTTTGGTTAGTACAGCAGATGGAATGTTGCATGCTTGGCTCAGGGCTCCTGGCTCAGTGCCCTGGGCTGTGAGGCCAGTTGCTTAACTCAGAGGGTGGCTTCAGATTCAAGCCTATACCATCTTTCCAAGGCCTGAGGCTACTTGAGAAAGCTATGGATTACTGTTATTAAAATGTAGCTACAGGGGCGCCTGGGTGGCGCAGTCGGTTAAGCGGCCGACTTCAGCCAGGTCACGATCTCGCGTCTGTGAGTTCGAGCCCCGCGTCGGGCTCTGTGCTGACAGCTCGGAGCCTGGAGCCTGTTTCCAATTCTGTGTCTCCCTCTCTCTCTGCCCCTCCCCCGTTCATGCTCTGTGTCTCTCTGTCCCAAAAATAAATAAAAAAAAAAAAAAAAAAAAAATGTAGCTACAGAATCCTAGACTTGGTGTGTATTCTAGCAAGATGTAAGGGACTGGGGGTCTCAGGGGAACTAAGAGTAAGTTCTAATTGGCCATAGAAAAAATAAAGAAATTACATTCCTCCATACAGTCTGGTTAAGTATGGATAAATTTGCAAGTCTCTAAGAGAGTCTCTCTTCCCACCCTCCCCAATTCCATCTCCCCCCACCATTCCATCTTTTATATGTTTTTTGAACCAACCATATATTTTAATAGAAATGTTTTATGTAGGTATCTACTGAGTAGTATTTTGACTGGTAGTGGATGATAATTTGAAAGAACTAGTATGGCTAGGTTATTTAATATTTTAATTATTTCATGCTTCCTTCACTTTTTTCTTCCATTTCTTTTATTCCCATTCAGTATGTAGTCAGCTCTGTGCTCAATGACTCAGCGGAGGGATGTGGTAGAAAACAGAAAACAAAAATAGCTGCCATAGCTTTGTTCTTTTTTTAAAAAATTTAATTCACTCATTTATTCCTTCAATATATGGAACTCCTGAGAGAAGTCTCCCCCGCCCATCCCCCAGCCAAAATCCCAAAGGGAACCAGTTCCTGCCAGGGAACTTGCTCGCTCCGCGCAAACACCCAACTCTGTGCTTCTGCGGAGCCAAACCTCTGGCAGCGGATCTCCCTCCCGCTGCCACAGGGCCCCTCCTGAAGTGGATCACCTAAGGAGAAGTGAGCTAAGCCTGCCCCTCCCGCCCCCGTGCACCTTGCCTACCCACCCCAGCTAATACGCCAGATCCCCAGCACCACAAGCCTGGCAGTGTGCAAGTAGCCCAGACGGGCCACGCCACCCCACAGTGAATCCCGCCCCTAGGAGAGGGGAAGAGAAGGCACACACCAGTCTGACTGTGGCCCCGGCGGTGGGCTGGGGGCAGACATCAGGTCGGACTGCGGCCCCGCCCACCAACTCCAGTTATACACCACAGCACGGGGGCAGTGCCCTGCGGGTCCTCACCACTCCAGGGACTATCCAAAATGACCAAAAGGAAGAATTCCCCTCAGAAGAATCTCCAGGAAATAACAACAGCTAATGAACTGATCAAAAAGGATTAAAATAATATAACAGAAAGTGAATTTAGAATAATAGTCATAAAATTAATCGCTGGGCTTGAAAACAGTATACAGGACAGCAGAGAATCTCTTGCCACAGAGATCAAGGGACTAAGGAACAGTCACGAGGAGCTGAAAAACGCTTTAAACGAAATGCAAAACAAAATGGAAACCACGACGGCTCGGATTGAAGAGGCAGAGGACAGAATAGGTGAACTAGAAGATAAAGTTATGGAGAAAGAGGAAGCTGAAAGAAAGAGAGATAAAAAAATCCAGGAGTATGAGGGGAAAATTAGAGAACTAAGTGATACACTAAAAAGAAATAATATATGCATAATTGGTATCCCAGAGGAGGAAGAGAGAGGGAAAGGTGCTGAAGGGGTACTTGAAGAAATTATAGCTGAGAACTTCCCTGAACTGGGGAAGGAAAAAGGCATTGAAATCCAAGAGGCACAGAGAACTCCCTTCAGACGTAACTTGAATCGATCTTCTGCACGACATATCATAGTGAAACTGGCAAAATACAAGGATAAAGAGAAAATTCTGAAAGCAGCAAGGGATAAACGTGCCCTCACATATAAAGGGAGACCTATAAGACTCATGACTGATCTCTCCTTTGAAACTTGGCAGGCCAGAAAGGCTTGGCACGATATCTTCAGTGTGCTAAACAGAAAAAATATGCAGCTGAGAATCCTTTATCCAGAAAGTTTGTCATTTAGAATAGAAGGAGAGATAAAGGTCTTCCCAAACAAACAAAAACTGAAGGAATTTGTCACCACTAAACCAGCCCTACAAGAGATCCTAAGGGGGATCCTGTGAGACAAAGTACCAGAGACATCACTATAAGCATAAAACATACAGACATCACAATGACTCTAAACCCGTATCTTTCTATAATAACACTGAATGTAAATGGATTAAATGTGCCAACCAAAAGACATAGGGTATCAGAATGGATAAAAAAACAAGACCCATCTATTTGCTGTCTACAAGAGACTCATTTTAGATCTGAGGACACCTTTAGATTGAGAGTGAGGGGATGGAGAACTATTTATCATGCTACTGGAAGGCAAAAGAATGCTGGAGTAGCCATACTTATATCAGACAAACTAGACTTTAAATTAAAGCCTGTAACAAGAGATGAAGAAGGGCATTATATAATAATTACAGGGTCTATCCATCAGGAAGAGCTAACAATTATAAATGTCTATGCGCCAAATACCAGAGCCCCCAGATATATAAAACAATTACTCATAAACATAAGCAACCTTATTGATAAGAATGTGGTAATTGCAGTGGACTTTAACACCCCACTTACAGAAATGGATAGATCATCTAGACACACAGTCAATAAAGAAACAAGGGCCCTGAATGATACATTGGATCAGATGGACTTGACAGATATATTTAGAACTCTGCATCCCAAAGCAACAGAATATACTTTCTTCTCGAGTGCACATGGAACATCCTCCAAGATAGATCATATACTGGGTCACAAAACAGCCCTTCATAAGTTTACAAGAATTGAAATTATACCATGCATACTTTCAGACCACAATGCTATGAAGCTTGAAATCAACCACAGGAAAAAGTCTGGAAAACCTCCAAAAGCATGGAGGTTAAAGAACACCCTACTAACGAATGAGTGGGTCAACCAGGCAATTAGAGAAGAAATTAAAAAATATATGGAAACAAACGAAAATGAAAATACAACAATCCAAACGCTTTGGGACGCAGCGAAGGCAGTCCTGAGAGGAAAATACATTGCAATCCAGGCCTATCTCAAGAAACAAGAAAAATCCCAAATACAAAATCTAACAGCACACCTAAAGGAAATAGAAGCAGAACAGCAAAGGCCGCCTAAACCCAGCAGAAAAAGAGAAATAATAAAGATCAGAGCAGAAATAAACAATATAGAATCTAAAAAAACTGTAGAGCAGATCAACGAAACCAAGAGTTGGTTTTTTGAAAAAATAAACAAAATTGACAAACCTCTAGCCAGGCTTCTCAAAAAGAAAAGGGAGATGACCCAAATAGATAAAATCATGAATGAAAATGGAATTATTACAACCAATCCCTCAGAGATACAAACAATTATCAGGGAATACAATGAAAAATTATATGCCAACAAATTGGACAACCTGGAAGAAATGGACAAATTCCTAAACACCCACACTCTTCCAAAACTCAATCAGGAGGAAATAGAAAGCTTGAACAGACCCATAACCAGTGAAGAAATTGAATCGGTTATCAAAAATCTCCCAACAAATAAGAGTCCAGGACCGGATGGCTTCCCAGGGGAGTTCTACCAGACGTTTAAAGCAGAGATAATACCTATCCTTCTCAAGCTATTCCAAGAAATAGAAAGGGAAGGAAAACTTCCAGACTCATTCTATGAAGCCAGTATTACTTTGATTCCTAAACCAGACAGAGATCAAGTAAAAAAAGAGAACTACAGGCCAATATCTCTGATGAATATGGATGCAAAAATTCTCAATAAGATACTAGCAAATCGAATTCAACAGCATATAAAAAGAATTATTCACCATGATCAAGTGGGATTCATTCCTGGGATGCAGGGCTGGTTCAACATTCGCAAATCGATCAACGTGATACATCACATTAACAAAAAAAAAGAGAAGAACCATATGATCCTGTCAATCGATGCAGAAAAGGCCTTTGACAAAATCCAGCACCCTTTCTTAATAAAAACCCTTGAGAAAGTCGGGATAGAAGGAACATACTTAAAGATCATAAAAGCCATTTATGAAAAGCCCACAGCTAACATCATCCTCAATGGGGAAAAACTGAGAGCTTTTTCCCTGAGATCAGGAACACGACAGGGATGCCCACTCTCACGCTGTTGTTTAACATAGTGCTGGAAGTTCTAGCATCAGCAATCAGACGACAAAAGGAAATCAAAGGCATCAAAATTGGCAAAGATGAAGTCAAGCTTTCGCTTTTTGCAGATGACATGATATTATACATGGAAAATCCGATAGACTCCACCAAAAGTCTGCTAGAACTGATACATGAATTCAGCAAAGTTGCAGGATACAAAATCAATGTACAGAAATCAGTTGCATTCTTATACACTAACAATGAAGCAACAGAAAGACAAATAAAGAAACTGATCCCATTGACAATTACACCAAGAAGCATAAAATACCTAGGAATAAATCTAACCAAAGATGTAAAAGATCTGTATGCTGAAAACTATAGAAAGCTTATGCAGGTAATTGAAGAAGATATAAAGAAATGGAAAGACATTCCCTGCTCATGAATTGGAAGAATAAATATTGTCAAAATGTCAATACTACCCAAAGCTATCTACACATTCAATGCAATCCCAATCAAAATTGCACCAGCATTCTTCTCGAAACTAGAACAAGCAATCCTAAAATTCATATGGAACCACAAAAGGCCCCGAATAGCCAAAGTAATTTTGAAGAAGAAGACCAAAGCAGGAGGCATCACGATCCCAGACTTGAGCCTCTACTACAAAGCTGTCATCATCAAGACAGCATGGTATTGGCACAAAAACAGACACATAGACCAATGGAATAGAATAGAAACCCCAGAACTAGACCCACAAACGTATGGCCAACTCATCTTTGACAAAGCAGGAAAGAACATCCAATGGAAAAAAGACAGTCTCTTTAACAAATGGTGCTGGGAGAACTGGACAGCAACATGCAGAAGGTTGAAACTAGACCACTTTCTCACACCATTCACAAAAATAAACTCAAAATGGATAAAGGACCTGAATGTGAGACAGGAAACCACCAAAACCTTAGAGGAGAAAGCAGGAAAAGACCTCTCTGACCTCAGCCGTAGCAATCTCTTACTCGGCACATCCCCAAAGGCAAGGGAATTAAAAGCAAAAGTGAATTACTGGGACCTTATGAAGATAAAAAGCTTCTGCACAGCAAAGGAAACAACCAACAAAACTAAAAGGCAACCAACGGAATGGGAAAAGATATTTGCAAATGACACATCGGACAAAGGGCTAGTATCCAAAATCTATAAAGAGCTCATCAAACTCCACACCCGAAAAACAAATAACCCAGTGAAGAAATGGGCAGAAAACATGAATAGACACTTCTCTAAAGAAGACATCTGGATGGCCAACAGGCACATGAAAAGATGCTCAAAGTCGCTCCTTATCAGGGAAATACAAATCAAAACCACACTCAGATACCACCTCACGCCAGTCAGAGTGGCCAAAATGAAGAAATCAGGAGACTATAGATGCTGGAGAGGATGTGGAGAAACAGGAACCCTCTTGCACTGTTGGCGGGAATGCAAATTGGTGCAGCCGCTCTGGAAAACAGTGTGGAGGTTCCTCAGAAAATTAAAAATAGACCTACCCTATGACCCAGCAATAGCACTGCTAGGAATTTATCCAAGGGATACAGGAGTACTGATGCATAGGGGCACTTGTACCCCAATGTTTATAGCAGCACTCTCAACAATAGCCAAATTATGGAAAGAGCCTAAATGTCCATCAACTGATGAATGGATAAAGAAATTGTGGTTTATATACACAATGGAATACTACGTGGCAATGAGAAAAAATGAAATATGGCCTTTTGTAGCAACGTGGATGGAACTGGAGAGTGTGATGCTAAGTGAAATAAGCCATCCAGAGAAAGACAGATACCATATGGTTTCACTCTTATGTGGATCCTGAGAAACGTAACAGAAACCCATGGGGGAGGGGAAGGAAAAAAAAAAAAAAAAAGAGGTTAGAGTGGGAGAGAGCCGAGAGAGCCAAAGCATAAGAGACTCTTAAAAACTGAGAACAAACTGAGGGTTGATGGGGGGTGGGAGGGAGGGCAGGGTGGGTGATGGGTATTGAGGAAGGCACCTTTTGGGATGAGCACTGGGTGTTGTATGGAAACCAATTTGACAGTAAATTTCATATATTAAAAAAAAATTAATTCACTCATTTATTCCTTCAATATATGGAACTCCTGAGAGAAGTCTAAAACGGCAGCATCTTTTCCCCCTAAAATATGTTAGGAAAGTCCTGTCAGCTCCTAATATACCCTTATATTCATTTATTCAATCAAGAAATTTGTGTGTGGGTATGTTCCTGTTATATGCCAGAGCATTGTTGATGCTGGATGCTAAAGATAAAACAGCAAGGAGAAAAAAAATCCTCTTTCATGGGGAGGGAGAGCCAGACAGTAAAAATAAAAGCAAATAGATATATGATAAGATATGAATACTGAATAAGGGATTGCCTTGATTAATTTTCCTTACACTAAACCCCAGGAAGGGAAAGTTGGGACACAAACATGAAGACAGAAAAACCAGAAAAGAAAAAGCTTTTCCTTAGAGAATGCTCTTTCTTCAGATTAAGAGAAAAAGGAAATTGATAAAAGAGTTGATCTTTTCTTTTTTGAATGTACCAGTTTATTTTATTTCATTTTTAGATTTAATTTTATTTAAAAAGCTTTTTTATTTGAGTATAGTTAACACACAATGTTACACTACTTTCAGGTGTACAACATAGTGATTTGACAACTATACACATTAGCTCACCACAAGTGTAGCAACCATCTGTCACCATACTATTGTATGATTGTATTGTATGATTACAATATCATTTACTATCTTCCTTATGCTGGGCCTTTCATTCCCATGACTTATTCATTCCACAACTGGAAACCTATATCTCATACTCGCCTTCACCCATTTTTCCCATTTTCCCACCCCCAAGAGAGCTGGTCTTGATGGCAGAAGGCATCTCATCTCCTATTACCTAGAATAGTACATCAAAAAAGAGAAAATGGCTTCACGTTGCTTCTAAGTGGAGAATAAGCCCTCTCTCCAAAATTCTGCTGATGAACCAGGCATATAGGCCAAAATGATGTGGGATGCAGCAGCTACCTGTGTGGCCTGATGACCAACAACCAGATGGGTTATCCCCAACTCCTTGATACTAAATAAGATCTCAAAACTATAGCACGATCCTAAATAGATGGATCTGAAGAAGGAATGGGATTATGGAGCTGAGGCATTTTGTTCCTCCAACAGTCTAATGGAACTGGGGACTGAAGTCAGAAATTAATTTATAAAAATAAAGTTATAATTCAGTGCTTGTGATTTCACAGACTGAGATTCATATCTATTATACCAGTACTATGCCTGGTTAATCTGTCTTGACATCTTTCTACCTCTTAATGTCACATTAAAGCATTGTCGAGTTCTGTGTATGTATTTCTCACAGTTATTGTTGCCTATCTTATTTACTGTTTCCTTGGTTTATCTCTGTGATTTTCTACACAAACTCCTTGGTCAATGTTCCTGTATCCAGTCTTAATGTACTTCAATCAATATAATACCTGGAGTATTTTATTTAAAACCCATATCTCACAATGTTACTCCCCTGTTTCACACCTTCTGTGATTTCTATTTGCCACAGAATCAAGAACATGACCCAAGAGCCCTCCATGGATTCTATTCTCCAGTCTTCTCTAGTTTTACCTTCCTCTCCATCTTTCATTGGGGTTTCTTCTCCAGCAACATTGAATGACCGCATATTATTCCTAGCTTCAGTTTCTTTGTATATGCTCCCCTCTTTGCTTGGAATTATCCCCCTCCCCAACTCATGCACTCATTTTGTCTACTCCTACTTAGCTTTTAACATTCAATTCAAGCATTCCTTCCATCAGGAAAGTCTCTGATCTCACATAGCCCACCTCCTGGAGTACGACTATAATTTATGCACATAAATCCATTTCATGTTCTACGAACATCTAATTATGTACATGTCTCTGACCATAAACTGTGAGCTCTCTGAAGACAGGAGCCAGGCTCACCTAGCGAGTCTCCATTGCCTGGAACAATGCCTGGCCTATAATAGGCATTCAATTCATGTTTGTCAAACTAAATAAAATTATCTACACAGAAATCTGGTAACACTTCAGAAATCTTTCATCAGGATCTAATTTTAGAGAATCCAGATGTTTCCAGACAAGCAAATTAATGTTCCAGTAATTCTTCAGGGACCATCAATGTATATACTTTGTCTGATCAGTTTAAGGACTTATCAGATGCTGCCTCACAGATGGGAACATGTAGAGCTGTTCCTGAGGCAAGACACTTTAATTACGTGGATAGGCCCTTCAAATCTATAGTTGTGCGATCAAATCATGACCATAATAATAGCAAGAGTCCCTTGCATTTATATAGTATCTCATGGTGTGCAAAGAATTTCCTTACGTATAATAGTCCCAAGAGATAAACGGGGTAGGCATTATTATCACCACTTTATACATGAGTAACTGAGGTTCAAAGAGATTAAGTGTGTAGCTTAAGATCTCACACCTATTAAATTGCAGAGCCAGGATTGAACTGACTTGTTAATCTTTGATTCATGCTAACTTTAGAAATTTAAGTCAACAACCACATCTTCCAGAGAAACTAGGAATTTCCAATGGAACTGACTTTTTCTAATTTTAAAACTAGATGTAGGATAAACCTACAGAAAAATAAAAAATAGGTAAAGATTTCTGTTACATACTGCTGCTTTGAAGTTCTCCAAATCAATCAGTTAAACTCAGGTCAACTTATAGTAAATAAGTAAGTAATAGATGGTAACGGCTACTGGACATGTGATGGCAATGTAATGGATAGCTAGCTGTTTTCAAACCTGAATACAGAAATTTCACAGTTAAATCAGGACAGAAAACTCAAAGTCTTTGGGGAGTTTCTCAATCTCATTTTTTGTGTCTTCTCTCTGACACTATAAATTTAAAGCAACTAATCACCTGGTAAATCTGTTCTGTGCCCATGTCTTATTTCTTTTCTTAGCTGTCAAATGTCATAAAAGTAGCATTAGTATCTTACTCAGTCTTATTAATTTATTCAACAAACATAAATTAAATGTCAATGACGTGCCAAGATTCCGAGTTATTCTGGCATTACCAATATGAGTAAAACCTAAATAGTTTCAGCTCTTTGTGTAGAGCATATAATCCACTGGGGGAAACAGATGATAATAAAAGCAGTGTCCTTGCAGGTTATAGAAGTGTGTGATATCATAGCTATTGCCCAAAGAAGGAAATAATCAGCTCAGCTTGGAGAATTCCAGTAACACAGCAGAGACTATCCATGTCACTCTTGAGCTTCAATTTCACATGTCACCAAGAACATGGCATAAAGTAGGTGTCAATAAATATATGCTGGTTGATTAATGGAATAACTTGGTCCCAGTTATTTATCAAATCATTATATTCCCTCTCCTAGAGAAATTAACCTTATAACTTCATATGAGTTTGTAAAATTAAGTTTATATATTAGAGAAAATTCAAGCATCTCAAAAGAGCGGGTATGATGCTCAAGGCAAGACATCCTTCCAGCTACATTTGGGAATCACCTGCATGCCTGTGAAAATGGAAGTAAGCTTAGTTTCACAAGTTCTTCAGTCTGAGTAAATGTTTAGTCTCTTTTCAGGGGACTGAGTCCCTCCTACACAGGTTTGTCTCTTGCCTGACTTAGGTCTTTTCTCTACTCTATGTTCTAAGATCAAAAGTGTAGCAAAAAGAGCTTCTTCCCACCTACCCATTTCTAAGTCAGATGACTCAATGTGAAACAACAGAAGATTGATGATTATTTAAAATATTCTGTAATATCTTAGAGTTAACCACAAAATTAAAATCTTTAGGCCTCCTTAATTGGCTTCTTTAGGTGAAGTCTAGTAAACCAAATTAACTATCTCTTATACTTTTCCCCTTTATTAACAATCCATGAGCATCTACTTTAAAATACATCTTTTTGGCAATATTTTAAAAAATATGTTAAAAGAACAAAAGCAATTCTCAGTTTTTAAAGCTTCATGTTTCCCAAAATGGAGTCAAAATCTTCTGACAACCTATATTTGTGGCTCCAGGAAGTTTAAATAGAAATATTTGTGTTTAAAGTCTTTAATAAATCCCCAGTGGAGCTATAGTCCTTTGGAACAAATGTGAAATATTTTCTGCCCTTTGGGTATATTTGTTTTGTACAATCCCTATTTTCAGCATTTCACAGTGAGACTGATTCTAGTGCTATATACTAGCTGCCTAGTATCCATAAGTCTGCAAACCCAGCTCACAAATAAACACTGTGTTGGATGCCTAGAGGTTAAAATTGTTCATCCTTTTCCTTTATCCTCCCTCTCACTTCTTATCCCACCTCCCAACCCACGTTTCACAGCCTGAATAACAGAGATCAAAAGACTGAAATATTAGTGATATTTTGGAAGGAAGAATAGATGGAATCCAAAAGAATAAAAACCTTTATCTGATTCTGGCAAACATGACCAATTTTAACTTTTAGTTTGATGATTCCTGCCAAAATATTTTTCAAAAAGTGGGTGTAAATTATTGTAAAATAATTAGTTACTACTTATATAAAAAAAGCTTCATAAAACACTTGTTCCCCCAAAAGTCTACGTGAAAATCTAAAATACAAATTTGTTGAATATTACTCTAAGCCAGTGAGGTAATAGTAGATAACATAACACCGTTTTTAATTTTTATCTAAGTCAGGTGAAAGCTAAAATGATTTGCTTCAAGTCAAAATGCAAGTCAGTAATGCGACAGCTAGAATGTTCTTTATTTTCTTCTTTTTTTATGTGACTAAGCATTCATTTGGCATTATTATTCTATGATGAGTAAATTCAGAAGCAATATACCTGTGTTTTCATCAATTTAAATAAAGATGATTAGTTATAACATTACCTTAAAATAAATTCTCCAGTATAAATATAAGAATTTAACCTTAATGACTTAATGTTTCAGTCATCAAAAGTAATATATAACATACAACATAGTGGAAATAATATTAAATGACAAATCAGAAAAATCAAGATTTTAGTCATAGGTCTGCCACTTATTACCTCATGACCTAAGAAAATAACTAAATATTCACTTAAAAACAAAAAATAAAACAGGTGTATAAATTACAATTCCCTGAATATCTCACTGGTTTTTCATGGGATGCTAGTGTGACAATGTATGAAAAATTTCTGTTGTATACACTTTCTACATAATGAAAAGCAAATCTACATTGATTTGTAACACTTGTGACTGATAGAATCAGAATGGGACAAAGAAATGGGACATAGAAAAAATGGTTAAAACTTACTGAACTCTCACTATATGCCAAGTATTAAGCACTTTACATCTACTACACTATTATTCCTCAGGACAACCTTAATTGTCATTAACAGATGAGAAAACTGATGTTAACAGTTCTTTTGTTCTTCCAACTTTTCCTTCTGTTTCTACACATGAGTATAGGTGACAGATTTTTAGTCATTCACACGTTAACACCAAGGTCTTCCTACAAAATAGTTTCTAGCTGAATGAGGCTAAATTTCAGGTAACAATATGCTACATTTTATTTGTAAATTTTATTACATGCTACTCCTAGACATCTATTTCTCTCTCTGCATCACTTTCCCTATATACATGTGTATTAGGTAAGTGACTCGATTTCTTTCAAGCTAAAAGTGAATTCATATGCATAATGGACTGCTGTATAATCTACAAATGTTTTTTATAGGGGCGCCTGGGTGGCTCCGTCGGTTAAGCGTCTGACTTTGGCTCAGGTCATGATCTCGCGGTCCGTGAGTTCGAGCCCCGCGTAGGGCTCTGTGCTGACCGCTCAGAACCTGGAGCCCGTTTCAGATTCTGTGTCTCCCTCTCTCTCTGCCCTTCCCCCGTTCATGCTCTGTCTCTCTCTGTCTCAAAAATAAATAAACGTTAAAAAAATTTTTAAAAAAAGTTTTTTATGGAAACTTTCCTAAATTATTATTTCTATAATTTATGAAACAAGAAAAATAAGAAGTATAACATTTTTCATTAAAAATGCAATGTGATTAGATAGTTTACATCATCGGATACATTTTTCCTTGTTGAAAAATGAACAAATTATTTATAGTAAAAACAAAAGATGCCATTGGCTTTGGTTAATACATTAGTATAGTTGGCATTAAAATTCTGAATATAAAAATGCTTCTCTGTACTGATTTTAAAGTTTCTAATTTTGTGCTATTTAAATAAAAGCCAGCTACTCAGAAATTTTGAAATGAATAAGTCATGCTCTTAAATACCTATGCTGAGTAGTGAAAGGACAATTGAAGTAACCACTTAGTATGTTTTAAATATTATCTTTTTTTTCTGTGTCTCCCTCTCTCTCTGTCCCTCCCCCGTTCATGCTCTGTCTCTCTCTGTCCCAAAAATAAATAAACGTTGAAAAAAAAAAAAATTAAAAAAAAAAATAATAATTTTTTTTTCAACGTTTTTTATTTATTTTTGGGACAGAGAGAGACAGAGCATGAACAGGGGAGGGGCAGAGAGAGAGGGAGACACAGAATCGGAAGCAGGCTCCAGGCTCCGAGCCATCGGCCCAGAGCCTGACGCGGGGCTCAAACTCACGGACCGCGAGATCGTGACCTGGCTGAAGTCGGATGCTTAACCGACTGCGCCACCCAGGCGCCCCAATATTACCTTAATTTGAATAAGTAAACACTTCAATTTTTACTCAGATGTCTCAGTTACAAGGAGTCCAAACTTAAAGTAATATGTCAGTTTTAATAAATAAACTTTACCATATTATTTGCAGAGCATTAAATCTCTACATAGTCCAATTAAAAAATATGTTCAAAATTTTATGATCTTATATATTCAATATTTATAGTATGTATTATAATATCAATATGATAACAACATCAACTTGCTGAGAATCTTACATAAAATGTTCATTCAACTAACCTATATGAATTCAATAGCAACTTGAATGAGCCCAGTACTGTGCCAGAGCCATAAGGACTATACAAAAACTTTAAAAGGCCCCCGCCGTTCTGAGCTTATGGTGAAAGAAGAAAACATTAAGAACATGAAAGGCTTCAGAACTGTACTAAAGTGTATACAATTAAGTATAATCCCTAAAGGAGCTGTCCATAAATAGAATATAAAGACAAGAATCTGGGATGGAATAACTTTCCAGAAACAAGTAAAATTTATGTCATCTAATTCTACAGAGTTTCCAGCAGAAACGAATTATAAATTCTAACATTTTCCAACTGAATTCATTCATTCATAAACATTTTTTAAAGATCTATTATATGCTAAACTTTAAAAAAATTTTTTTCTTTAAATATATTTCTTTATATATATATTTATTTCTTTAAATATATTTCTTTATATATATTATATATTATTTTTATATTTTATATTTATATTAATATATTTATATGTATATGAAATATAATATATATTATAATATATAATATATAACAATATTATATATAAATAAAAATATAAAATATAATAAAATATAAATGTATTTATACTACTTTATATTATATTTTTATATAAATTTTATATTATATATAATATTATAATATTTTATATTATATTATAAAAATATATATATATATTTTAATTTAGAGACAGAGAACATGAGCAAGCAGGAGAGAGGCCGGAAGAGAGAGAGAGAGAGAAAGAGAGAATCCCAAGCAGGCTTCGTGCTGTAAGCACAGAGACCGATGTAGGGCTCAAACAGAGTGAGATCATGACCTGAGCCAAAACCAAGAGTTGGATGCTTAACCAACTGAGCCACCCAGGCATCCCTTATGTGCTAAGCTCTTTTAATGCACTGTGGGGAATACAAAGATAATTAGCTAACTAGGTATTTGAGGAGAAAAAAAAATGAACAGCAGCAAGTATCACACAAGTCAGAATGTCTCAATTGGGAGAGGCATCCACTTTTAATTGAAGTAAAAGAAAGAAATTTCCAAGGGCATTTGGCTAAAAATTAGTTGCAATGGAAAATATGTTTTGAGAGCAAGCAGGCAAGGATACACCAGGAAGGAAGAATAAGAGCCAGATAGGAAGAAAACATAAACTTATTTACCGGATGTGAAAGAGGTGAGATTAAGATGGCTTTTGGGGCGCCTGGGTGGCGCAGTCGGTTAAGCGTCCGACTTCAGCCAGGTCACGATCTCCCGGTCCGTGAGTTCGAGCCCCGCGTCAGGCTCTGGGCTGATGGCTCGGAGCCTGGAGCCTGTTTCCGATTCTGTGTCTCCCTCTCTCTCTGCCCCTCCCCTGTTCATGCTCTGTCTCTCTCTGTCCCAAAAATAAATAAAAAACGTTGAAAAAAAAATTAAAAAAAAAAAAAAAAGATGGCTTTTAATCAGGTAACTACGGACCACAGAATTCTGTCCTTTGCTAACCAACTCCTGATTCTCACAAGGAACAGAAAACATGTATGCACAGAGGCAATGACCAACCAAAAACCCACCCTTATTTCTATAAAGCTGTGACTGCAAACAGTAATGCAATGTCTTAGTGAACGAACTTGACCTAGGTTGAGAAATCCTTCCCCTAGGCAAAAATCAGCCTGGACCCCAGGGCCAAAGTATGCAGAATGATGGATTCTTAGCCTTTCCCCAATAAAATCATGCTCAGGACTTTCAATGACAGACAGAAATGAATACACAGAATACACCTGTGGAGTAAAGAATTATGAGAGTATAACCATCAGAGGGAAAGTGTGAACGAGTGCTGATGGCAATCTGTCTCAGGCTTTCTCAGACCAGGGAAGTTCTAAAAAGGAAGCATAAAACCTGGCCTTTTGGTTTTTCAGGAACATAAGAATCCAGACAGCAAAGACAGAGACAAAGAGAAAGAGAGCTGGCTCTTCTGCAAAGATTACTGGCTCAAAAAAGTCTTTTTCAAATGACTTTACTAAGGCTCCATTCCCAGAAAATAAAGTTCAGTGGATATACTTTACCTTGACCAATTCATTTATTCAGCAAATACTTATCAAACATTCACTATTCAGCAGACATTCTTATAGGTCCTTGGGATACATAAGTAAAGGAAACAAAGATCCTTAAAACATATTGCAAGGAATTTAAAATTTCTTTTTTTGTTGAAAACTAGATTGTATCATTGTTTTACATCCTCTACAACAAGCAGGACAGTTTTGAATACACATCAAAAATTATTTTCTTCCACATTATTCATTCATTTTTATATTATTGGGCATATGCCAGAGAAATGTGATCTTTGTGACTTTTTAAAAGGCTAAGTTTACAAATTCCTAATGGTGCATTCATTTGTCATATGATAACATCTTAGGACTTAGAATCATCTCCACATATAATAAAGAATTCCTATACTCCTGAAACTAATATTACACTATATGTTAACTAACTGGAATTTAAATAAAAACTTGAAACTATATATAAAAAAAGAATTTTTTCTTTTGTTTTTTAAAATTTACTTTATTTACTTTTTAATTAAGTTTTTAGGTTTTTAAATTAAAATCCAAGTTAGTTAACATATAGTGTAATAATGATTTCAGGAATAGAATTTAGTGATTCATCACTTACATTTAACACCCAGTGCTCATCCCAACAAGTGCCCTCCTTAATGCCCATCACCCATTTGGCCCATCCCTCCACCCAACACCCATCTAGCAACCCTCAGTTTGTTCTCTGTATTTAATATCCTCTATGGTTTGTCTCTCTCTCTGTTGTTATCTTATTTTTCATCTATTTGCAATGTAGGCATGCACACATAAGTTTCTTTTTCTCTATAACTGAACTAATCCATGAACTCCCATGCTCTAACCCTCCCGATCCAAGATATTTATTCAATTCTCCAACTACAATGGAACTACTCAGAGAGATGATCCTGCAGTTAGAGAGAAATTGAGACCTCAATCTCATTCCAGCCTGGGAAAACTAAATTAACCAGCAGGGATGGGCCAGCCAGTTGCTTCAACAGAAGAGTAAAAAGAAATCACTACTTTTGTGGTTTTGGCCGGAACTCCAAGAGACTGTCTATGCAAAGTATACATGAGTGTTTCCCAAGGACAAAATGTAGGCTATTCCAGAAAGAGAGTTGACCCTAAAGCCATTTTTCTTTCTTCTTGTTAGACTGAATGGAAGAGTAACAAGATTATAAAGAAGAAAGTCTGTTAGAAGGGATCACTGGAAAACAATCAAGGGTTAATTGAGAAAAATGCATCACCTGTGTCATGGGAGGTACCTGACAGTTCTAAGTGAAAGAAAGATCTTTTTAAAAATCTTTATAAAGACACCCAGGAGAGAAAATATCAGCTTTAAGTACCTGCAGGAACAGATGAAGTCTGTTCATCCTATGACAGAACCATATTTACTTGCCTCCCTACTTCCCTACCCCCAGATCTTGGGTTGATCCCAATAGGACTCAGAATCTATGGTTAGCCACATAACCATGGTTATCCGGATACAATTAATGGTACTGTACACAATTAATAATGAGCTTTTATTTAAACTGACCATAACACTTATTACCTAGATATGATCGCAGAAGTAGTAAGCTTGTCGGAGTTTTCATTTAGGGGCAAAGAACCCCTGAATCACTAGTCACTGGAAAGTGTGTGTGGAGGGAATATAGAACTGTTCCTTTTTACTTCCCACAAGTCCTGCTTCGTTCAAACTACAAGGTAACACCTTAATACCAGATGGAATACAGAATTAAGAGAGACTTATAATAAAATCAAGGCTTCTGGATTTACACTGTCCTCTAGGCCTTGCTAGGCTCCATTGAGGTGTCTTACTTTGCTCACTTCTGGATTGGTGAAGAACTCTGCTGAAGTAGCTGCTGAAGTAACTCACTACCTTCTCTCTCAACATGGGAAGTGCACATTAATCACTTCAGGAAGAGCTTAGTGGCCTCTGTCTATTTAGCTAACAATCTAAAAACAAATGGGGGAAGCCTCATTAGTGGAAGACCTCTTGGCTCTTGAAGATTATAGGAATTCCTAAGAAATGGTGTGACTCCCATTCAGTGACCAAGTGGTATTGTCCACTCTGTAGCTCTGTGCAACAGCATCATTTTTCTCCTTATTTCAGTTCCCATTCATATGCCTCATTGGGACAATTAACACATCAAGATCTTCACACGTCATTGGACCACTGGGAGATGGGCAAAATCAATCGATCTCTCCCTCTTTGTCTCTCTAGCTCTATCTATCTCTATCTCTATCATCTCACTGGTATAGAACAGTCTTTTATACTACTCCAACCAGGTAAAAGTATCTTTTCTAGAAGAATAGGCATGAACAAGAGAGTACAAAGATTGAAATTGTCCAGTATGTACTATGTACATATGTATGTACTATGAATTGGAGATAGAGACGAAAAAAGATTCAGATTAAGTATTTTTTAAATGTCTTCTCCATGAGAAGTAATACAATAGGAGACAGATAAACTAAGGCACTGGCAAAGAAACAAGGGCATGGCTGGGAAGGCTTCATCTGAGGCAAAACTAGTGGGACCTGGGTAGCTATTAGATGCAGGGGGAAAAAAGAATCAGATGACTTGGAGTTTCTTACTTAGTAATTGGGAGAAGGATCATGCCATTAGCAGAAACATAAAACCAGGAGGACAAGCAGATTTAAGTTCTGTTTTGAAGTGCAGAGTAGGAGGTATCAGAAGGGTAGCCCGCAGGCATTGGAAATCAGGCTCTGAGCTTGAGAGTGAGGTCAGAACTAGCAATCCACATTTGGCAGTTACACCTAGAGCAGTGTCATTTGAAGCTGTGGGAGCAGATGTGATCACTAAGGGAAGAGAGAGTTGAAAGATACGGGCCAAAGTCAGAACGTTTGGTAGCTCCTATATGAAGGGGAACAGAAGGAATAATAACAAGTTAAAAAAAAAAAGCAGCATAGAAATAGAGCGATTTTTATGGAAGATATGCTTGAATGCTCCTTCAGAGACCTTTTCCTCAGACTTATACAAGCTGTACTGCATTCTGCAAACCGATTTTTAATAGACACGTTAAACACAAAATACATACCAATGAAATGCCCTGTTCTTGTTAAACAATAAAATGTATTTATGTAAATTTAATACACATCTTTATGACAAATAACAGGGACTTTTTTTCAATAGTTGTCTTAAGTCAATGTGTTATTTCTTTCCATTTTTTCTAAGAATATGAAGTTAGCTCATTTCATTATCCACATTACTGGAAAATATGATAAAGTAGGAAAAATGGAGGAGCCTAATTTATTATTTATAGCTTGTGGTACTGTATGGTGAAATAATAGTTCTCCCATCTCTCAAAGTTATCCTAGGATCTGGCAGAGGAGTGGACAGGAATGTAAAATGACTCATATGATTTAAAGACATGTTAAGTAACTTTACCCTTTCTTGTTTACTTACATCAAATAAGTAAAATCATATTAATGGAGAACAGGAGGTGATGCTACATTTAGAATTGTCACCCTCACTACATCCCAATCTCTGAGTAGCATGATAAAATATCACAGAAATTGAAAGAGAATATAAATATCAATAAGATTGGTATAAATATTGCATTGAGAGCCACAAGGATTAAATGTAAGCACTTCAAATGATTTCCTTTTTTTAAATTTACAAATTATTGGAAATCCTCAAAAATTATATTCTCTAGATTTGGGGGTATAAGTCAGAATAAGATAGAATTAAGCAGTGAATGGGGATAGAGGAAATGGAGGCAGAATGTCTGGACTTTCCTTTTATGAGGTGCAATACTACAATAAAGGAAAGACCTGGGGATTTTAACTTAATGAGGTGATAGGGTTGAGAAAAGGTCCCCTTCCTTCTTTCTTTCTCTCTTTTTTTTTAACCATCATAAAGGTTTTTTAATGTTTGTTGAATGAATGTCTTACTGAACGGATGATGTGAGTAACCATGATAGAGACATTCGTGTCCACAGAGAATTACATGCACTTCCCTTTTCTCTAAGCCTCCCCTGAGGTTAGACTTAGTTCACATGACTTGTTCTAGACAATAGACTCTGAGGAGAAATGATGTGTGTCAATTCAGGAGTGGATTCTCTATGATCTCTTTTCCAAAGCCAGGGTAATTTTGAAGTCTCATATTGATATGGTGGTATCACAAGATGGAAATTCAATGGATCCTCAAGCGCTGGCTATATTATTTATCTATTTCTGCATGACAAATTACCCTCAGACAAACATTTTTATGTCGCAGTTCCTATGTGTTAGAACCCATAGGCACAGCGTGGCTGGGTACCTCTTGCTTAAGTTTTCACATGAGACTGCTGTTAGGCTGTTCTCTGGGGTTGTAGTTTACTCTCAAGGCTCAACTGTGGTAGAGAAGGACCTATTTCCAAGTGCATTCATGTTTCCTGACAGCCTTTGCCATGTGGGCCTCTATGTAGGGTTCACTTATAACATGGCATTTGGCTTTCCTCAGGGATAAGTGTTCCAAGCGAAAGAGACAACACCCAAGATTAGAAACATGGTATATTTATAACCTAATTTTGGAAGTGGTACTCTATACATCTGCAGTGTTTTACTCATTGAAATGAGTCAATAATTTCAATCCATACTGAAGAATAGGAGACAACTGAAGGAGATACAGAGGGGATAAATATAAGGAGGCAGAAATCACAGGAGACTATCTTTAAAGCTACGTACTACACCAGATGAAAGAAAATACCCAATTCTATGGTCTAAATATTTGTGTCCTCCCAAAATTCAGATGTTGAAATCCTAACCTCTAAGGTATTAAGAGGTATTAAGTGGGGTCTTTGGGAGGTGATTTAGACGCTAGGATGGAGTCCTCACGAATGGGGTTATTGCTCTAACAAGAATATGCCCGAGAGAGCTCCCTCACCTCTTTTGACCCATGTAAAATTACAGAGAAAAGACAATGGACCATCAGTGAGGAAAGGGCTCTCACCAGACACAAAATATGCCAGAGCCATCTTAGACTTCCCAGCCTCTGGAACTGGAAGAAATAAATTTCAGTGGTTTATAAGCCACCCAACTCGTAGTATTTTGTTATAGCAGCCTAAAATGAAGAAGACAACCACCAGCATACAACTTGGCATGAATAAGAAAAAGAAGTTTATTTTATGCTATTAAGATTCTTGAGGTTGTTTGTTACTACAGTATAGCTTCACCTGTCATGACCAATAAAAGCTCTAATGGAAGACACAACTGAATTGAACCACACAAAAGCAAATCACGAAAGGAGATGGAAATGATAGAGCATAATAATGCATCAAAGTTGTATTAAGATATTATGTTCATAAGAAACTTTTAAAAAATAATTTGGTATACTACTTTAGATAGAATCTTTAGTGTGATAGAATCTTTTTCCATGGTGATTATCTATGGCTGCCTATATGACTGTTAAAACATGTTTAGAGACTTTATAAACAGATGGTTCTTTGGATCTTTCTACAGACTGTCAGCATGATGGTTCAAGTAACAGCTTTCTGTGATCTTCTCTACCTCTACTTCCTCTTTTTAGTTACCAAAATTGATTTTAATTTTTTCTCACACCTCAAGTTTTGATAATCTAAAGTAGGTCACTCTGTAGCATCTAAAAACTCACAGTAGCTCTGTTCAGAGAGGGTGTGAAGTCAGACACTTTTAAAGCATTCAAAGTGAAAGCCAGCACTGGGAACAGAAACATAAAATGTGTTCAAGTATTTCTCTAACAAAGCAAGATACAATCCAGTTCCTTTTGTAGGGTATAATATGATAATAAATTTCAATGGGATTTCTATGCAGCTTAGGATATATATTGGGTTTGTAAGCTGTCTTAGCATTTTCTTATTGTGGTTAGCTGTTTTCCTGCACCTGTCATATTTCTGAGGGATGGAACTTAGAGTCTGAGCCTCAAAAGTCATGTGAAAGAGAGATATTTGGTCAAATAGTATTCCTCCAATATTCACCATCAGTTGGAACCTATACATTTGGCCTTATTTGGAAACATAACCCTTGCAGATGTAGTGAAGTTAAGATTAAGTCATGCTGGAATAGGATGGGCCCTAAAGATATGAATGCTTATAAGAAGTAGGAAAATTGGAAACAGATATGCACAGACTCAGAGGGAAGGTACCATGTGAAGACAGAGGTAGAGATTGGAGTTACCTACAAGCTAAGAAATGCCAAAGAATGTCAGCTACTGCCAGAAGCTGAGAGAGGCATGGGAGATTCTCCTGCAAAGCTCCAGAAGGAAGCAATCCGGATGATACATTGATTTCAGACTTCTAGACTCCAGAACTATGAAAGAATAAATCTCTGTAATTATAAGCTACCAAATTTGTGGTACTTTGTAATGGCACCCTTAAGAAACTAATTGTATTAGTTAGAGGAGGAGACATATGCTTGGGGAAGTTTAGCCGCTTGGCCAGCCCTAAATTCAGCCCCGCCCTGCAGTAGCTCCAGCCTAGCCTCAGATTCAGCTCGTGTCAGAATCCCCTCTAGCTCCAGTCTTACCCCAGCCTCAGCTCCAGCCCCAGGGGCCAGAACTAGATGTAGTTCCAGCAGCCTCCCTCCCAGATTCAGAAGGTTGGCAGGAAGAACAATAAGGAAAAAAGCTCCAGGCACAGCCCTTCTCTAAAAGTTCCCTGAGCCTTTTAAAGCAAATTAGTTGTTGTTCTATGGAAAGTCCCATCAGTTAAATAGTTTCAAAATAGTCATGTGAAAAAAAATTTTTTTCTTTCATTCAAAAGGCCTATAATGTCTTTCTTTCCTTCCTTTTCCTATGTCTTGTCTTTACTTTTAGGATTTCTCATCCTTTCCTTTCAAAGATCCTTTTTTACTTCATCTTTGATTTTAAAGTAAAATCAAGAGATTACAAATCTTAGAAGAACACACAGAAATAAATTATTGTGACCTTGGGTTAGGAAATGTTTTCTTAGCTATGACCCAAAAAACATAACTGACAAAGAAAAGAATAAGTTGAGCTTCATCAAAGTTAAAAAATTTTGTCTGCAAACTATACCATCAAGAATGTGAGAAAACAATCCATAGAATGGGAGAAAATATTTGCAAATCATCTATTTGTTAAGGAACTTGCATCTAGAACATATAAAGTATTCTTACAACTCAATAATCAAACAATAACTCAACTAAAAATGGGCAAAGGATCTAAATACATATTTCTCCAAAGAATATATGTAAATGGACAATAAAGCACATAAAAAGTTGCTGAACGTCATTAGATAGACATTAAGAAAAATGCGAACTGAAGTCTCACTGAGATACCACTTAGCACAGAATAGGATGACTCTAATCAAAAAGACAGACAACAACATCCTGTTGACAAGGATGTGACGAAATCGGAACTCTCATACATTGCTGGTGGGAATTTAAAGTAGTGCAGCCATTTTGGAAAACAATTTGGCAGTCCTCAAAATATTAACTATACAGTGGCCATATGACTTAACAATTCCTGTTATGGGTATATATATCTATGAGAAGTGAAAAATATGTCCACATAAAATATACACATGACTATTCCTATCAATGTTACTTATTATGGCACTCAAAAAGTGGAAACCACTGAATGTATATCCACTGATAAATGGATATATATGATGTGGTAAATTCATACAATTGAATTTTTGAGAACATAGAGAGGAACAGGAATGAAGTACTAATGTATGCTACAGCACAAGTGAACCTTGAAAATATACTAAGTGAAAGAAGCCAACTGCAAAACACTACGTATTTATTGTATGATTCCATTCATATGAAATGTCCAAAACAGGCAAATCCGTAGAAAGATCTAGTCGAATGGTACGTCTAAAGGCTACAAACGGTAGGGTTTGGGAGAATGGGGAGTAACCATTAGTAGGCACAGGATTTCTTGTGGAGATAATGAAAGTATTCTAAAATTGGATCATGAGAATGGTCCAATTCTATCAATATACTAAAAACCACTAAATTGTTTAAAAAAATCAAAAGATTATAGTTGAAGTTCTGTATTACTTACAATTTAAACACTACAGAGCAAAATACATTGTGAATAACATTTGAATTAAAAGTTTTGTGCTAAGGGCACCTGAGTGGCTCGGTTGATTAAGCATTCAACTCTTTGTTTCAGCTCAGGTCATGATCTCATGGTTTCTGAGATGAAGCCCCATCTTGGGGCACTGAGCTTACTTGAGATTTTCTCTCTCCTTCTCTCTCTGCCCCTCCCCGCCTCAAAGTAAATAAATAAACTTCAAATATATAAATAAATAAATAAATAAATAAATAAAAGTTTTGTGCAGCTCATGATATTTTAATATACTATCAAAAAGAAATTATCTAGAGGGGCTCATATTAAGCACTCTTTGGAATTAAAAATGAAAATAAATAATTTTAACCAATACATTTAATGGGGTGAAAATAAGTGTTTTGAAGTGAAAATAATATTTTATAAAAATTATCTTTGTTCAATTTAAATTTCCAGATCAAATTTTTCTTTGCACTTATCTCTTTGGCTTAACCCAATGACCAGTTCGTACATCAGCAGATTTCTGCACACCAGCCTTCTCAGATTCATACACACCTATGTGTGAAAGTTCATCCCAGCTTTCCTTCTCTTGTCTTTCTTACTTTACTTTTGCTCTGAGGTAGTAACTGTAGAACAGAGAAAAAACTATTTGCTTTCTCTTGTTTAGCAATGCTTAAATAAGAGCAGTCCTGTGGTAATGAGTTAATATTTCATTCAGCGTGATGCCACACTTTTATAGGGGCTTCTGTGGTTTTATGCTTGACATGGGAATCTGGAGACTAAAGAGTCTTTTATAGCATCCCCACATTAAAAAAATGTGATGCAATGGAACTTTATTTCAGGGTATTCGTTTGCTCAAGTCACCTTAATTTAAGCATTTTTGCATCCTTGAGTTTTGTTTTAATATGCCCCTCCAACTTGAAGAACACTCTGGCTAAGGATTCATGAATTTTCTTGGTAACAGTAAATATGAATTGAAAGGAATTATTCTTTTAAAAATCAAGGGCAGTCTCACTGTCTTGTATGATTTTAAATGTACACACAATTTAACGACATCCACAGAGAGTAACATTCGTCATGCACTTGTGGCTGAAGACCATATATACCACATGCTAGAATTACTGTCCCATGGTGAATGGGGGCTGCACGTATTCACATGTAGTGAAAAGAGAAAAGGAAAAAACAAAGTATTCTTTAATAGAGATAAAGAAAGAGGTTAATGGTACTGAGTATTATGAGCCCTCAAATTCCATAAAAAACATACAAACAAATTATTTTCCTTTCCCTAAGAATATGTGAAACATTTCCTCCTCAATTCTTCTGAAGTGCTATTGTGGAATTTTCCCTTTGAGGCTTAAGTGCCTAAATTTTCCAGCAAGAGAATCTCTTTGAAGTCAGTATGAAGCAGTGTCAAAACATATGGGAAACAACCTAAAACATTTAAAACTCTCTTTTAAAGGTATAGAAAATGCCTCTTTAAAATAGTAAGTTGAAAGGCAGTAAGATGCTCATATTACAAATGTTGGTTTTGTTTTGTTTTGTTTTGTTTTGTTTTGTTTTGTTTTGTTTTGTTTGATTATGGGGAAGACAGGGCACAGGGTGGGGGACAATTACAACCTGTATTACTTTTCTTCTTAACTAGAACCAAAGTAGTAATGTTGTTTAGCTCCAGTTTAGACAGAAGCATTTTCATATTTATGCTGTGTGTTTGCTCCTTATTATAACTTTTTCATTCTGAAGGCTGATGATCTCAGGAAGTGTTTAATTTTTGTACACATATGAAGATTCCATATTTGATTTACACATTATTTTATGTAATATATCTCTAAATATTCTAGAAAAGAGAAAGAGATTAACAGCTGTTTAAATAAGTTAGAGCCTACATGAGGTCCACTAATAAATGAATGGTCATCTGACTTGGTTGAAAAGAAGTATCTGGGAATTAATAATCATAAACTCTGCTTTTGTTTGGAAAAAATCACATTCTTATTAATTCCTATGAAATCTCCTGTTAATTATTTGGGACAGGGTCATTCTATAATCACTATGTGCAAATTTGGAAAGGCAACTGATTAAAAAACACAGAAGGCTAAAGAATTGTGTAATATATTATTATCAACAGACACATCTAAGTCCTGTTGAGTACTGTCCAAATTACACTGGCATCTGAAATTCAAAAGATCCCAACTTGCTAGATTTTATATACTTCTCATTCCTAATCCCCAATCTATCTAGTCTAGTCTTTACCTCAGTGAATGCTGCATTTTTTCTCTAAAGCGACAAGTCTAGAAACTTTGAATCATCATTAATTCTTCTTTCAGTCTCACCCAATCGTTCAGCAAGTTCTACATATTGTACTTCTGTGCATGTTTTATATGCATATCCATCTACACATTCCCACTGCCATAAATTATGTTTTCTTCAGACTATTTCCAATCTCTCTTCCCAATCAAAACTGGCATTTGTCTTCTTCCCAAATATAAGTCAGAGGGTTCTGCTTAAAATATAGTAATTCAAATAAATTGTTTAATTTGAAACACAATGCTTTCACTCTTTGTTTTCATTGTACTATTTAACCAGAATGATTCACACCAGAAAATTCAATCCACTTTGAGCCTATATTGCACTTGTATGTTTTTGTGTATTTGTTCATGGTGTTCTCAGATCCTGGAAGTCTCTGCTTTAACACCCATATTAGATAAGATGCTTTCGTATGTTGAAGCCCTAACCGCCAATGCAATATTTGGAGACGGAGAATATTTATTTGCTATATGGAATTCTTACATTTGATATTAAGAATTCATATACTGAAGCCTTAGCCCCCAGTGTGATGCCCTTTGGAGATGGGGGGCCTTTGGGAAGTAACTGGGGTTAGATGAGGTCATGAGAGTGGGGGCCTTATGATGTAATTAGTGGCTTCAGAAGACAGAGGAGGACAGAGAGGAAAAGGCCAAGTAAGGAAAGAGCAAGAAGTCCAATGTCTGCAAGCCATGAAGAGAACTTTCCCCAGGAACCAAATCAGCTTGCACCTTAATCTTCTTGGGATTCCCAGCCTCCAGAACCATTTAAGTAAATTTCTGTTGTTTAAGTCACCTAACCAATGCTATTTTGTTATGGTAGCCTGAGCAAACTAAGACATACACATACACATATATTCATAAAATTATGTACAGTTGCATTGATTTATAAACATATTTAATATTTTTATTACAACTCAATCATTTGAAATAAGTAGAGCAAATAGAATAAGCTGTATTTTTTTTTACAGCTGAAAAAAATCAGAGCTCTGAGAAGCTAGATGACAGAGCTAGTTAATGACAGGAATAAGAGTCACAATCATAATTGAATTGAGTCCTAATTGAAAAGTGACATCTTCTCACCCAAACTTCCATGTTTTCTAAAATACTCCTTAATTTAAAATGATATTGCATCCGAAAGCAGTGAATATCTGAACTATGCATTATGGACGGTAAACTAAAAGGCTTAATTAGGACCAGAAGTGGTCTTTTTAATAGCATCTTTATATCCATCACAAGATCTAGCAAAATGTAAATACTCAGAAACGTTTAGTGACTGGATTTCAACTACCAGAAAATCCCCTTTTCTAACTTCTTTTAGTCCCATGTTAATTCATACTTCCTCCAGTTGGTTGCACTGGATCAGGCAAGGCTCAGAGGTCAGACAGTCCTGGGCTCTAACTAGATAGACTATCACCACTGATAGCTGTGTGACCACAGATGTTATGCAACTGTTATGTCAGCCATAAAGGACATTTGGAGTGCAATCATAAAAGCACCTCGTTTTTATCTCCTCCTCTCCCATCAAACTTCTTCTGTGGGGCTAGAACATGTCTTGCCTCTTGGAAAAAATTTAGAGCAAGTTCTGTGGCCTTTCACATCACTCTCCGTCCAGTAATATAATGCCCTACCCCATACGATAGTGAAAGTTTCCAAGCTCATTTGAAGAAAAAGCCTCTCCCTTTCCTCCACCTTGGTTGTTTTTCAGTCGGGCTGCCTGCAATGGGACAGGTGGCATGGTCACCCTCCTCTCAGTCCTTCCTAGTGTTTCTGCTCCTCCCCACTCACTGGGCCACCACTAGCTGCTCCAGGGTTGAGTAGCTGAGTAGAGGTGAGGAGCAGGCTAATGCTGTCTGTGCAGCTGCCACAGTCACTGGGGAACTTGCACACGAAATCCCCTTCACGGGTAAAACCTGTCACTTAAGACTCCTTTCACCCCTAGGCTTTCATCAGTACACCTAAAACTCCTTTTGTTCATCTAAACAGGAATCAGGGAAAAGCATCATTCTCTGAATTTTTAAAATTTAAATTATGATTTTTTTTTAGAAAGACTGAAACTTTGTTCACAACGTTTAAAATCTAATAATGCAGGGTTGGTTACACCTGCTGACTCTTTGAAAACATTGCAATTGGTGGCATTGAAAATGTCGTAAGAAGGGGCGCCTGGGTGGCTCAGTCGGTTGAGCGTCCGACTTCAGCTCAGGTCACGATCTCGCGGTCCGTGAGTTCGAGACCCGCGTCAGGCTCTGGGCTGATGGCCCAGAGCCTGGAGCCTGCTTCCGATTCTGTGTCTCCCTCTCTCTCTGCCCCTCCCCCATTCATGCTCTATCTCTCTCTGTCTCAAAAATAAATAAATGTTAAAAAAAAAAAAAAAGAAAGAAAATGTTGTAAGAAAATGATAGTGGATCTGTGGGCATCTGAATACACCAGTTCAAATTAAGACATAGCTTTCTTGGGGGAAGGCTTTTTAAAAATAATTTTTTTTAACATTTATTCATTTTTGAGAGACAGAGCATGAGTGGGGGAGAGGCAGAGAGAGAGGGAGACACAGAATCTGAAGCAGGCCCCAGGCTCTGATCTGTTAGCACAGAGCCCAATGTGGGGCTCAAACTCATGAACTGTGAGATCATGACCAGAGCCGAAGTCGGATGCTTAACCAACTGAGTCATCCAGGCACCCTGGGCTAAGGCCTCTTTTAGTACACTAGCTTGTTAACAACAAATCCTGTTCACCTTACACCTTGAAGAACTGGCACCACAATTCTTTAGACGTTAAGATTTTACTATGCAAAATGTATTATAAAAGTGCTTACAAAAAGAACAAAAACCCGAAAGGTCAAAGGGCATTCTATATTGTTGATATGCTACTCCTGTACCTTGGGTTTAATTACCTCCTCAGCAACGGATGATTATAACAAAATCACAGAATTATTTTAAAACGATTGCTCCTAGGTGAGAGTCTTCTCATCTAAAACAACGGTGAGAAAGCAAAAAGTATTTAGAAGCTTTTTATTGACAATACTGAATGTATTTCTTAGATGTGAGGTCGAGTAAAAACACGTATTTCAAAGAATATAGCCTCAACGTATTCCTAAGAACTATTCTCGAGAATGGAAAGAACAAGATGAAGCAGAGTTCTCTGAGGTGTGTGTCAGACACAGACTCTTGACCCCTGAAATCTTTACACCTTTGTTTATGAATCTGGCCTGTGAAACCAGTCCTGAAGCTCAGTCTCAGGTTTGCCATACTTCCTTATTACTTGAAACATGGAAAATTAGAATAAAACAAATTCACAGATGTTTGTACTAACAAAACTAAATAGTAATAATAATAATAATAATAAAATTAAAGAGAGAGAGAAAGAGATGACACACGGTAAAAGTAAAGAACACAGAATCTTTAGTCCAGACTCTTGAGTGTTCATTTCACCTACAGCACATTTAAACCCTTGCTAGTCAGTGCTTCTGCATCAATCATTTGTTGGTGTATTTTAGTCCTTAACACACTGCATTGCTCTCCTTTTAGTTTATCTCCCTCACTAGGCTATGAACGAACCAGTGCATGGCAGCACGCCAGTGTGTCAGTCAAATGTTAAGGTTACAAATATTTTATAATGACAAAATAGGTTACTTCTAAAAATATATAATAAATGCATGTGATCTCATGAAGTCGTTAAAGAGAACTATAGTCCTTTACATTGTCAGATTACAGACTCTTTAAATGTTTGACCATGCATGAATGAAAAAGTAGTTTACATTTAAATCTATATATTTCAGAAAGATATTTATTTTCCAACAATAATAACAAATTTTTGATTAAAGGTGGAGAGTCATCAGATTCACAAGACAGACATGGTAATCTAAATGAAAAAAGTTAAACTCACTAAATCAACAACCTAATAGATTTGATAAAGTTTGGATTTATGTGCCTGGTAAATATTATCTTCCTTAGACAAAATATCTTATTTTCTTAGTTAATGGGACCAAAAGTTATATCCACATTACATAGAAAATTATGACAAGATTTTTTGAAAGCTGGAAAATGCAAAATATGAAACAAAGTTATTTTCTGAGCTTAGTTATTTATAATGCTTTTGGAATGAACTCAAGAAATTAGATACAGTTCACTCAGTTAGTATCTGAAGTCAAAATGCCTCACTCAATTGCAGAATGGTTATTTTACAAGCCTGCTAGGAAACAGTCAACACTGTGATATGGTACAAATAAAACAAAGGAAACAGAATGGAAGATGCTCAGTTAATAGCGCAGTAAGTATAAGTTTCTCATATAAATTTTTTGAAGGGTTTCATTTAGATTTGCTATACAAATTCAGTATTTAATATATAAATATTTGAATATTAGGTTCATTTTTAAAAAATGTTATTTAAATAAAATATAATACTTTCCCCAAGCTTCATATAGATGTTCCAATCTACTACAATTTACTCCCGGTATGCCACAGAAAAATTACTATTTTCTATATGGCATGATATGGAAAAAAGTTCATGAATCACTGGACAGGTACTTCTGAATGGTAAGAATGTAGTTTATTACTTAATCCATGCCTAAACCATCCATAACTCTTGAAACATAGTAAATAGTCAATAAATATTTGATAAGTAAATGCAATGAATAAATGAATGAAAAAAACACCTCATTTTATTTCTGTGCAAAACGTATTTCCAATGAGCATCAGCTGTGGATAGGTAGGGTTCTTTACTTTTTTGAAACTTTTTATTATGAGAATTTTCAAACATACAGTAAAGTAGAAAGTAAAGTAAAATAAACACCCATATGTTCACCACCTAGATTCAACATTTGATAACAATTTGAAAGATAATTTTCTTATGTGTGTGTATGTTTAAATAACTACTTAAAGCAAATTACATGAAATTTTGACACTATCTCCCCTACCCCACCAAACACCAAATATTTCTGGGTAAGTCACAGATAGGTGAAATGAACATCAGAATCAGAACCAAAGAGTTTTATTTCCTTCATTTTTACCATATGTATGTTATCACATCTCTCTGTGTTTAATTATTTGACTTTTTCTCAGTACAAACATCTGCACATTTTATTCTAATTTTACATGTTTCAGATGACAGGGAAACATGACAAGCCTGAGTTTAGAATTTTATGTGTAAAGAACACATGTGTAAAGAACATGTTTCAGATGACAGGGAAACATGACAAGCCTGAGTTTAGAATTTTATGCACATATTCCCCCAAAATAAGGACTTTTTCTTCCATAATGACAATATCATTTTCAAATCTGACAAAATAGTAATTCTGAGAATGATTTTGTATGTATAATCCATATTGAAATATGCCAGTTATATCAAACATGAATTTTATGGATGGCTATTCAAGTCAAGATCCAATCAATGACCTAAAATATTTCCTTAAGTTCCCAAAGTCTTTTTTTTTTAATTTCAGCTTTAAAAGAGACAGAATTGACATATAAAATTGCAAGCTATTTAAAGTGTGTATCATGTTGATTTCATATATGTGTACATTGTAAAAGAATTCCTCCCACTGAGTTAATTAATAACTGTTACCTCACATATTTATGCTTTTTTGGGGGTTTTTTTTGTGAAAACTTTTAAGTTCTACTCTCTTGGCAATTTCAATTACATGATACGATGTTATCAGCTATAGTCACTGTGTTCACATTAGATCTTCAGAAGTTGTTCATCTTATACTTGAAAGTTTGTACCCTTTTACCAACCTCTCTATTTTCTCTACTCCTTAGCCCTTGGAAAACACTTTTCTACTCTTTCTTCTGGTAAGTATTTTTTTTTCCCTTTTAGATTCCACATATAAGTAATACCATACAGTATTTGTCTTTTTCTGTCTAGCTTATTTTGCTAAGTATAATGCCTTCAAGATCCATTCATGTTGTTGCAGATGTCAGGATTTCCTTTTCTCTCATGACTGCCATTGTATTTTTGGTACTTTGTATTTGGTATTTTTGTATTTTGTATTCAGATTTTGGTATTTTTACATATATATGTATTTAAACTATAGATACAGTTGTGTGTATATATATATATATATTTATATATATACAGATAAAAATATGTATATTTATTTAAACTATATATATATATTTAAACTATAGCTACAGTTGTACATATATGTAACATATATATAACTATATATATGTGTGTATATATATACACACACACATATATATATATATGTATAAACTATAGTGTTTTTATTTCCTTTGCATATATACCCAGAAGCAAGATTGCTGAATTCTATGATAGTTCTGTATTTAAATTTTTGAAGAATGTCCATATTATTTCTCATAGTAGTTTCATTAATTTCCATTCCCACTAAGAATGCACATGGATTACCTTTTTTCCATATCCTCACCAAAACTTACCTTTTTTTTTTTTTAAATAACGATCCCAAGAGATGTGAAGTGGTATATCATTGTGGCTTAAATTCTCATTTCCCTGAAGATCAGTGATGTTGAGCATCTTTCCATGTACCTATTGGCTTTTTGCATTGGAAAAGTGTCTATTCAGTTCCCCTGATCATTTTTTTAAATTGGATTGATTGTTTTTGTTGTTGTTGTTGCTGTTGTTGCTGCCACTATTGTTGTTTTGTTTTGTTTGGTATTGAGTTGTAGAAGTTATTTGTGTATTACGAATAGTAACCCCACATAAGATAAGTGATTTGCAAATATTTTCTCCTGTTCTGTAGGTTGCCCTTTTATTGTATTGATGGTTTCCTTTCCTGTACAGAAGCCTTTTACTTTGATACAGTCCCACATACGCCAAATCTTTTCATTTGGTGCCAAAAAAACCCCAAAACACAAAATAAAAATTAAAAAGATAAATACATAATTGTCAAGACTAATGTCAAAGAGCTTAGCCCCCCCCCCACGTTTCTTCTAGGAGTTTTATGATTTCAACTCATATGTTCAAGTCTTTAATCAATTGTGAGTTGATATTTACATATCATATAAAAAAGAGATCCAGTTTCATTGTTTTACATGTGGCTGTCCACTATTTGCAATATCATTTATTAAAGAGATGATCTTTCCACACTGTATATTCATGGATTCCTTGTAATACGATAACTGGCTATATGTGCTAGAGTTATTTGTATGCTCTCTATTCTGTTCCATTGATCTCGGTGTCTGTTATGTCAATACCATATGGTTTTAATTAGTATAACTTTGTGTTATAGTTTGAAATCAGAAAGTGTGATGCCTCCATCCTTGTTCTTCTTTCTCAAGATTGCTTTGGCTATTTGAGGTTTCTTATGGTTTTATACAAATTTTAGGATTTTTTTCTATGAAACCAGAGTGGGCATTCTTGTCTCTTCCTCATCTTAGAGAAAAGCTTTCTACTTCTTACAATTAAGTATGATGTAAGCTGTGGGCTGTCACATATGGTTTTTATTATGTTGAGTTATATTCCCTTTTTACCCATTTTGTTTAGACTTTTTATCACAAATGAATGTTCAGTTTTGTCAAATGCTTATTCTGAATCTATAGAGATGATCACATTTTTATTTTTCATCTTGTTAACATGATGTATCACATTGATTGATTTTTTGATTTTGAATCACCCTTGCATCCCTGGAATAAATCCCACTTGATTACGGTGTATGATCCTTCTAATGTATTGTTGAATTAGTTTGCTAATCTTTTTATCCATGTTCATCAGAGATATTCGTCCATAATTTTCTTCTCTTGCAGTACCCTTGTCTGGTTTGGTAGCAGGCCACACTGACCTTGTAAAATGAGTCTGAAAGGGTTCCCTCCTCTTCTATTTCTTGGAATATTAATTCTTCATACAATGTTTGGTGTAATTCACAAGTGAAGTCATCTGGTCCTGTATTCTTTGTGTGTGTGTGTGTGAGGTTTTTGATTACTGATTTAATCTCCTTACTAGTAAAGGTTTGTTCAAATCTTCTATTTCTTCATTGTTCAGTCTTAGAAGATTGAATGTTTCTAGTAATTTATCCATTTCTTCATGGTTGTCCAATTTGTTGTTATACAATTGTTCATAGTAGTCTCTTATGATCCTTTGTGTTTGTATGGTATCTATTATGTCTCCTCTTTAACATTTCCTATAAGGTCAATCTAGTGATGATGAACTCCTTTAGCTTTTGCTTGTACAAAACCCTTCATTTCTCCTTCAGTTCTGAACAACAACTTTGCTAGATGGAATATTCTTGCTTGGCAGATTTTTTTTCTTTCAGCACTTTGAATATAATACGCCACTAGCTTCTGGCTTGCAAAGTTTCTGCTGAAAAATTAGCTGAGAGTTATGTGGGTTCCCTTTAAGTAATAAGTTGTTTTCCCCTTTCTGCCTTTAAGAATCTTTCCTTTAACTTTTGACAATTCAGTTATAATGTGCCTTAATGTGGGTCTTTTGGATTTATTTAATTGGAACTCTCTGGGCTTCTTGGATCTAGGTATCTGTTTCTTTCTTCAGGTAATGAAATTTTTCAGCCATTATTTCTTTGCATAAGCATTCTGCTCCTTTCTCTCCCTCTTTCCCTTCTGCAAATCCTATCATATGTATATTGGTCTGCTTGATGGTATAAGACCCTAAGTTATCATCACTCTTTTTCATTTATTTATCTTTCTTGTTATTGCTCTGATTGGTTGAATTCCACTACCTGTCTTCTGCTTGATCCAGTCATCTGCTGAGCTTCTTTCTGCATTTTCCAGCTCAGTTATTATATTTTTCTGATCTGTGCTTTTTGTTTGCTACTTTCTTATAAAGTACTTTGTTGAAATTCTTACTTTGTTCATGCATTGTTCTCCTGACTTCAGCAAGCATCTTTTTTCACTGTTATTTTGATTTCTTTATCAGCTGTATCACTTATCTCTATTTCATTGTGATCCACTTCTGAATTTTTATCTTGTTCTTTTGTTTGGAACATATTCCTCTGTTTGTTTTTTTTTTTTTATTATTATTATTTTCCTTGACTCTCTGTTGGTTTCTATGCATTAGGTAAAACAGTCACCTCTCCCATTTTTCACAGAATGGTCCCCTGTAGAATATAAATATTAGTCAGCCTAGCCTAAGTTCTTGGTTGTGTTTCAGAACTGTGTGATTATCCAAGCAGCCTTCTTTGTTCTCAGTGGTTTCCAGTAGTTGAGGGTGTGCCAAGACCTGTCAGTGTCCCAGAGAAGAGAATCTCAGTCAGCACCTAGATGCAGACTGATTAATAGCCAAACCCTCAGGCAGCAGCTTTTAAAATATGCAAATAGATCTCTTTTAGGAAAAGACTGGAGCTGGGTGTTTCTGTCTGTTCCATTTTGAGCCCTGGGGGATAACCACAGCAAGTTTCTGTGAGCTCCTTAAGAACTATTTCTTTGTTATAGTTTTGTGGGTGTCATGGATGCAAACCCCATTGGCTTTCAAAGCTAAGTGTTTTGGAGGCCTGCCCATCAGGTGAAAGTCTTAAAAATTGGGGTTTAGATTTTGAGTCCAAACATTTTGCTCCTCAGAGAGAAGCCAGGAGTTGGACGTTCATTCCTTATTGTATGTCACTGTGCCAGGGGTGGGGGTCATGGTGAGAGTATATCTAGTCTTTCCCATCCATTTCAACGTGGACATTTTCTCATCCACCCAATGTGTAGGAGACACTTAGCTTCTGATTTATTTCAGAAATAATTGTTCCATGTGTAGTTGTGGGTGTGGTGTGTCCAAGGGAGGAGGTATATTTGGGAGCCTCCTATGCCGCCATATTGGAGTGGAGCCTACAACCTCAACGAAGTGAAGTTTTAAAGGTGTTTGAACTTTATTACAAATAATAACATTTATAGCATATTTAATTCTATAAATCCTGTTCATTTTCTAGAGCCAGTTATTAATATTTCTGGGTATGTGTGTCACTCTTAAAGATCATGGCTATTATATCAAATCACATTAAGCTTTCATTTCTTATTTTTCTACTAAACAAGGGAATAAACCTAATAAATCTTAATAATAATATTTTCACAAACATAATTCAAAGAATATTAGAATATGTACTTTGCAAGTAATTTTACTGCGTATATACTGTGCAATCAGATTTGAAATGTACTGTCCTACAACACATATGATGTCATATTAAAGTACTCTATTGGGGAAACTATCATATAACAAAGCATAATAAACTCAGGTCCTTCAAGTGAATGAATTGAATTCAACATAAAAAAGAAAAGCAATATTATGATTTACCAAATAAATAATACACTTGATGTTAAAGCTCCAAATACTCAAAATATTGTTTAAACCACTAAATCTAGGGTATGGATTTAACTGACACTTTTAGCACAACATAGTTTTTTATGGTTTGCTATGAAATGATATTCAACCTGGGGGACCTTATTCTCTACCTAAAATGTAAAGAAGAAGCTTTGAAGGTAAGTCAAAAAAGTAAATTTCAATGACTATAAGTGAAGTGCCTGCAATGAAAAGAGGAAACAGTAAGTAATAAGAGGTTAAGTCCAAAGAAAAAGTTACCAAGTGACTTCATGCTGTGAACTTTGCAAGTTAGATTTACGATGAGATGGATAAGAATAGGTAAACCAGAAAGCAAATTTCTTTGTCCTGTCTAAAATCCATCACTGGTTGAAGAACTATTTAGAAGAAGTCAATATAATGTATGAAGAATTTTTTTTTTCTTTTTTAATGCTACGGATACTTAAGTAGGGAAAGCTTTTTGAAGGAATTAACTGAATTAACTCCTGACCAAGGACTCTTTTTGAATAAAATTTTGCTTAGAGACCCAAAATGTCAGCCATTTAGCAGCTTTCAAGATAAAGCATTCTTAGTGATCTGGCATAACTCACCAACACAGGCGACCTGAACCTGCAAGGAAAACAAGAAAAGGGCATTGTTGACCGGTATAAGAAAGTGCATGTATTCATATTCAAATGACATGGTAGATTAAACAGATGTCACTGAATCACGGATTTTGTAGAATGTCAATCTATTTTGGTGGAAATGAGGTCAGAGTTTCAGAATAGATTCAGTTTCATGAGTATAATCATGCTTCAGGGTTCTGAGCCCGCATCTGGAATAAACCTTTAGGATATTTCTGCATTATCATTACCTACATTGTCAGTATTATCTAGTTTCAAATCAAGTACATAAATTAAAAGCAAAATATTGTCTTAAGCAAACAAAACAAAACATGAAGCCTCACTTGAATTTGGGAAATGACATTATGAATTGCAATGTTATCTGACTGAATGTGCCCATTTGTATTTTAAAATGAATTAAATCTCTTCTGTATTATCTTGAGAATGATTCTGTTCATTCACTGCTACCATAGCACCTGCCATAGTCCTGACACCAGTATGTTCTCATGAAACGCCTTTGGAGTGAGAGTGAATAAATAAATTAATTAATATTAAATATATATTTTCCCTAACTAGATAAAAATTATTCAGTGACCAACTATCTTCCCTTAACTGTGCATTAAAGTATAAAGTTGATTTATTATTTTATTCATATTTTGAATAGCTTAAAATCTATATTTCACTGTTATAAGCAAAATATGCATCTGACAAACATAATGTAAGTTTACAGTCATATGACCAAGTAAAAAACATGGAATTCCTTATGGAATTATTTACTTAAAAAAACTTAACAGCACAAACTGGCTTTAAATTGGTCTATACTGAAAACGACACAGATATTTTTTAATTTCAAGTTTTGTTTTTGGTTTGGTGATTTAAATGAATGATTAGTATCTACTTTATTCTCTGTTTCTATGAGAGAGAATCCACAGAAAAGAATATATGTAGGAAGCCACAAATAGATTAAATGAAATAATTATCACCATAAATGTAATACTTTCATTTTTTCTATTTTGATTCATTATGTATCTTTCTTCCTAATCCTGGATTTCTAAAATGAAGTATCTCTCTTTAGTGTGTATATATGTGTACATGTATGTGTGTGTGTATTTACATGTAGGTATAAGTATATATAAGTATGAGTGTATCTACATCCCTGTGTGTGTGTGTACACATACATATATACACACATATATATAAAAGATCCTTTCTATCTAAGACCTCAGAGTAGGTCCTTTTGAACCAGGAAGACAATATGTAAGCTGATGGAAAAGGAATGTTCTTCTTAAACGCTCAGAAATTTAAATAAAACTTAGCAGTTCCACACACATAATAAAATTCTGATCAGTATATTGGCTTAGGCTGGGAATGAGTCTGTATAACTTTCCACTAATAGATTATGTTAGAGTGTTAAACATTCCAAAAATGTTAAATGATTCTAATTTATCACCACTGCATCTGCTCCACCTGGACCTTATAATGGGATTAGAATCCGACTTGGAATTTTTTTTTTTTTTTTTTTTTTGTAAGAGTCAACTGTAAGTTAAATCACAGCAACCCCTGAGTGCTGAGATATATATTTTAGTGGGGGTAAGCATGAGATATTTAATAAAGAAAGAACATGGAACAGTTGTGGGGGGGTAGGCCAGAATCAAAGAATTTTTAGCAGGAATAAACTGCCTCAGCCACATGCAAATAACTCAACAGCAACAGGCTTCCACTGAAACCAAGAAATTATTTTTCTTTGTGTGACATTTTTTTTAAATAATGCAACTTTTGCACAGAATAGTAACAACCCAGAAAAATATGAATTAATTCGTCTTTGTCACATTATAGCTGTCTGTAGAGAGTGAAAAAAAGAAAGGGTAAAGCCTCAAAACAATGAAAGCCTGGTAAAGTAAGATACAATAGAATTAGTTTATGTTAAACTAATGTGCTTCGAAAACTCTCCTGTAAGTCATTTGTCAGCACCCTTTCCCCTTTCCAAAATATGCACTTAAAAATGAAAAACGAGGGGCGCCTGGGTGGCGCAGTCGGTTAAGCGTCCGACTTCAGCCAGGTCACGATCTCACGGTCCGTGAGTTCGAGCCCCGCGTCAGGCTCTGGGCTGATGGCTCGGAGACTGGAGCCTGTTTCCGATTCTGTGTCTCCCTCTCTCTCTGCCCCTCCCCCGTTCATGCTCTGTCTCTCTCTGTCCCAAAAATAAATTAAAAACGTTGAAAAAAAAATTTAAAAAAAAAAATGAAAAACGAGAGGTGTTTACTGCATTGGGAGCATACTGGGACAAAAACAGTCACAAAAATTTACTGAAAGAGAATACACTTTCTAAAGAGAATAACACAAATTTACCTCAGTGTTTGAGGGATTTCCCATTACTCAAAATAAAATCCCAGAGGAATTATAACGAAGAGGATATGAAGGCTGACTTTGTATCCTACCAATGTGAGTTCTAGATCAACCAATTTAATAACTTGGACAAGTTACCTAACTTCTCAGGGCGCAGTGTCCTTATCCGCTAAATGAAGATACTAGTAATCCTACTGTAGACTCTTGGAAGGATTGAATAAGATAATTACCATCATAAACTGAGTATAGTGCCTGGCATATAACAAGTAATTAGTAAGTGTTGTTTTTATTATTATGGAAAACAGAAGAGAAGTGATGGGTTTTCTTTACTGAATACATTATAGTCACTTCTCTTACTAGCTGGGCACCATACACAAATCTATGATCTTCTCTTTTTCTTAGTTTTTGCCTTTGTGAAATAGAAGCATTTTATACAAACTAGAGTTGTTGAGATAATCAAATGAGATGATGTATTGAAATTTCAAGTGACCTACTACACATGCCATTATCTCACACTCAATGTACACTCACTGCGCCGAAATTTAAGTCACCTCAAGGATTAAACTGAAGGAATAGCAATTGACAAAATAGAGAGTGACTCTTTAAAGAGAAATATGAGAAAAGACTCCAGGTAAATGCTGGGTTATCCTTGTTTTATTTCTCCAAAGATCTTTTCCTTTAATTCCACCTAAATGACTATTTTTGTTTGAAATGAAATTCATTTGGAATGCACAGACATTTTTCCCCATATATCCTGACTTATGCTTTTCTTGAGGTTATAGAAAATATGTTAGATTCCATATAACTAATAGGCTGATGTTTTCCTTCTCAGATCAATTTATGCATTTTTCCTGTTTTCTAAGGTAATGAGGAGAAGAGCATGAATTATTTCACATCTGTAGGTAACATTAAGTTGCTGAATTATTTTCAGTCTCCTTCCCGCCAAGCCCCTTATCAGACTTGTACACAAGTAAAAACTGAGATTAAATTGAGGTTTGTCTCCTTTCATTCTCTTTTTAGGCAAGGATGCTAAGAGGCAATGTAAGAATCAACTGAAGGGGTAAAATACTAGTGCTCAAATATTTCTGAAACCGAACAATTAGCCCCTGAATAATTTAGAACATATCATCTTTATTTATTTATTTTATTGCATTTTATTTTGCGTTTACATTACAAAAGGTTTAAAAATTATAAAGACCTAATCTCAGTATAAAGAATAGGATATACTTAGATAATTACTTATTGTTTTCTCAAGTGCTCAAGTAAAAGCGATTGATGCTTGAATCAGCCATATTTCTGCATTATGGATATTTATATAGCTTAGTGCTGTGTTCTTTATAAGAAAAGGAATTAAAACTTCAAAAGAAGCTTGATCTGGGAGCTTGTAACTCAAGCTTCTTGGGACAAAAAGTTTGCACTCTGTGCCCATTTTTTATTTTAAATGAAAATACATATTTTCCCAACATGCCATTTCAGTTCCACAAAAAGAAGCAGTCAGGACACTTTATGGTGAAATATTTAAAAAGAACCTTGAACATTAGCCAAATAAATGCCTTTAAGCTCTCTTAAAACAACTCAGATCTAGGACTTTATTTGCTCATTAGGCTTGTAAGGGGCTCAGGCAGGCTTTTATAAAGAAAGAAAAATTCCTTTCTAGGTTATGACTCTAATAGCTTTGTGAATTATTTTAAAACAAAAGCTAAGGCAAGAGGGATACATGGTTTTGAAAATACCCTTAGAAAGACAGGTAGCATACTTTGAAAGAGAGAATTCAGCAAGAGTATGGAAAGAGAATTTAAATTTGCCATAAATAAACTATCCTGAAATTTAAAAAAATGCTTTTTCCAGTCAGCGAATTAAAAATAAATTCCCCAAGACTCTGTATGATCAGAACTATACAAGAGTTGCATATAGATCTGGAGAACCAGAATTGGGACAGACCCAGTTAGTTCTTGACAGGAGTCATTAGCACTGACCATTCCTTGAGGTCAACATCCTGTTCCAAGTAATGAAAACAAAGGGATTCCATGGTTGCTCTGAGATGAAGACGACCCCAGTACCAGTACCAGAGCTTTGCTCATTCTTGATTCAGTGCCTCAACTCTACACACTCAAATTCTTTCTATGTCAAGGCTAACTTAGATGTTACTTCACTCATGGAAACTTCACTATTTTCCTTACAAAGCATTCTTCCTTCAATATGCTTCTATCTCTATACAGCATACTTCATTAAACTGTCAATGCCTCTATGCCCTGGGCCTATGTCTTCATGTTTTAATCATTTTCTCCTCACAGAGAGTCTAATATATCAATGTGCATAGAATAGATGCGCAATAAGTTTTGGTCTCATGACATTAAATAAATTTAACCCAAATTTAGATATAATAGAATGTCACATAATCAAGTATTTAATACAAGCCCCTTGAGGATGGACTTCTGTGCCTTATTCAATTCTGTATCCCCAGTTCTTAAAGCTATGTCTGGCCTATAGGAGGAATTCTATAAGTGGCTTTGGTTTTCTGTTTATTTGTTTTGGTTTTTGGTTTTTTTTGTATGAATGTCATTAAATGTGTGGATAATATTTACCTAACTTTTCCTGTGTGCGGTCAGAACATGGTCCTATAAGGAGATCCTGTAGCAATGGAATATGGTGCTTGTTCTCAAGAAGCTTAATAGTCCAAGAGTTGATACACATAACAAACAGCAGAAATAATATGGTGAAGGAAGATAATAAATACTGTAAATCAAATGCTGAGGTATGTGCCATGAAAAGGGAGAGTGTCTGGTAGATAATAAGGCATGATTTTCTAAAGGGTGTCCTGCCATGTCCTAACCCCACATTCCAGAGCTTAAAGAAAATGAAAGATAATTGAAGGAAAGAAAAAGAACGAAAGCCAGGAAGAGAAAAGAATATGATCAAAACTACAGGATGAAAACCTAGAATACCATCACTATGTAGATGGTTTGAGTAAATTAAGATATATAAAGAACACATGTGCTTGAGTAATTTTTTTTATACTGATAAAAAGATGGAAGGATTGAAGTCTGTTGTTTGAATAACTGAAAGCCTGGAGAGAAGCTGAAAGCAATATTTAAGAATTATTATTTCAGCAATTTTATCTGAACTCTAAAACACTCTGTAAAACAATCAAAATGGCCCCTCTGCATAAAAGAGTCTACTAAATTTGTTGAACAGTGGTAACAGTTAGTGAAAAAAGTATGGCAAACCCACACAAGTGGGAGCATTAAGGGCTCAGATATTTTAAAAAATGAAGGATTGATGGTGCCTGTGTGGCTCAGTGGGTTGAATGTAGGACTCTTAATTTCAGCTCAGCTCATGATCTCACAGTCATGAGATTGAGCCCCATGTCAGGCATCCAGCATGGAGCCTACTTGGGATTCTCTGTCTCCCTCTACTCCTCCCCCATTCATGTGTGTGTGTGTGTGTGTGTGTGTGTGTGTGTGTGTGCTTGTTCTCTCTCTCTCTCTCAAAACAAAAGAAGAAGAAGAGGGCGGAGGAGGGAGAGGGGGAGGAGGGGGGGAGGAGAAGAAGAAGGAAAAGAAGGAGAAGAAGGAGAAGAAGAATTGGATCATCTCTCCAGGTAAAGAATACCTACAACTTGTGGGGTACCTGGGTGGCTCAGTTGGTTAAGCGTCTGACTTTGGCTCAGGTCATGATCTTGCAGTTTGTGAGTTCTAGCTCCAAGTCAGGCTCTGTGCTGTCAGCTTGGAGCTTGGAGCCTGCTTCAAATTCTGTGTATCTCTCTCTGCCCCTTCTCTGCTTGTTCTCTGTCTGTCTCTCAAAAATAAATAAACATTAAAAAAAAAAAGAATACTTACAACTTGAGAGTTATTTTGAAGGCAAATGGATCATGAAGCCAGTGAAGAAAGGAAGTATAAAGATCAGCTATAGCCTTTTGACAATTGTAGAAATGAAGACTGTAGTATCTACCCAAGAAATGAATTCATTTCTTGATAACAATAATAGGAAACTGAAGTCACTTGAAAATATTAGATCAACACAGAGATAAAGACACAAATTTTTCAATGGAAATAGCTCTCTGGGTGGTAAGTAGAATGTCATTATAAAATTTTATAATGGGAATAAAAAAAAAGAGAAGGTCCTAAAGCCTCCAGAGGAAGCAAGAACAGAGAAAGGTCACCTTTAAAGGGACAAGAATCAGACTGACATTAGCCTTTTCATCAGCACTATGAGAACCACCATGAGAATGCAAAAAACACGACTACCAATGACAACAAAATAGTCTTCAAGTTGCAAAAGGTAAATGATCATGGGCACAGAATTCTATTCCTTGGCAAAGTATGAATCAATTTCTGAGGGCCGTAAGAAGACATTTTAAAACAATCAAGGGCTCTGTAAAGTTACATCCTACACATTATGTTTTAAGAAATTACTTACAAATATATTCAGGAAAATTATAAAATGTGGAAAGAAAAATATTTGAGATATAAAAATAGGAGAAAGTACTTGGGCAATAAGTTAGTGAGTCGTTAAGATTTTAAGGAAGAAGAACTGAGTAAATTTTAGGAAAAAAAGAAAATAATCAAGGTTCTAAATAATGTTAGAAGCACAGTGAAAAAAGTATAATGTCTTATATCAACCAACAGGAAAAAAGTTAAAAAAAAAAAACCCAGAAAGGAAAGAAAATTTAAAGTCCTATAAAAGAGCTAAAATATGGAATTAACTGCGAGAAGAAGAGAATTCCTTTGCACTGAACACTAGAAAGAATCTTTCAGTTGGCACAGGGGTGGTGGCATTAGACAGAGAAGGTGTTGTGTTCCTGGCACGCTACCTGACTTTGCAGTGAACAGTATTTATCTAGACATAATATTATGTCTAGGCAATATATATCTAGTCATAAAAATGTAAACACTATTTTTATTTTCAGCATTTAACTTCTAGAGTCAGCACACAGCCAAGAGATGGTAAACTCAAGTGTAGTATCAGACGGAATGAAAGTTTTAACTTCCTTAAAAATGTGGAAAAAAATATAGCTGCCTGAAAATGGGAAGTGAAATGTAGGGAGGTGTAGTGGGCTGAATGGTGGCCTCTAAAATGATATGTCCATGTCATATTTCCTGGAACCTCTGAACATTACCTTATATAGAAAAAGATGTGATTACATTAAGGATTCTGAGAGGGGAAGAATATCGTAGATTATGTGAATGGGCCCTACATGCCATCACATGTATCCTTATAAGAGGGAGACAAAGAAAGTTAAGAGACAGAATAAAGGAGGCAATCTGACCATGGAGACAAAGATAGGACTGATGCACCATAGCTAAGGGACACTCAGAGCCACTAGAAAGCAAGACATGGATTCTCCAGTGGAACTTTCAGAGGGAGTTCGGCTTTGTTGGTACTTTGACTTCAGAGTTCTAGCCTCCAAACTGTGAGAGAACAATTTTCTGTTGTTTTAATGCACAAAGTTTGTGCTAGTTTGTTACAGCAACCAGAGAAAACAAATATAGGTAGAGAAACTCTGATATAAATCAGACCTAAATGTCAATGAAATCAAGAAAATAAGATACACACATGCATACACACATGTACACACCAAACAACATTGAAAGTGAGAAAGGTTCCATAATGATCGTTATGTAAAATATTTTAAATAAGATAATACTATGTATAAACTTTATTATTAATAGCTTTGAAAATTAGGAGGGAATAAGTAACTTCAATGAAACCTGTATATTCCCCAAGATTAACCAACAAGCTCTCAGCTAATGTCAACTCAGCATTGAAAAGCTAAAAGCTTTTCCTCTGAGATCAGGAAAAAGACAAGGATGCCCATTCTCATCACTTTTATTCGACATAGTATTTGAAGTCCTAATGGAGCAATTAGACAAGGAAACTAAATAAAAGGCATCCAAATTGAAAAGGAAGATGTAACATTGTCACTATTTGCTGATGACATGATATGATATATGAAAACCCTAAATACTCCGTCAAAAACTTTTAGAATAAACAAACAGCAAAGTTACCATACAAAAAATCAATACACAAAAATCTGTTGCATTTCTATAGCCTAATAATGAATTATTAGGAAAAAAAATTCAAGGAAACAATCCCATTTACAATTGCATCAAAAAAATATTTAGGAATAAATTTAACCAAGGAGGTGAAAGACCTGTATATTGAAAACTATAAGACATTAATGAAAGAAATGGAAGAAGACACAGATAGATGAAAAAATATCCCATGCTCATGGACTGGAAGATTTAATATTGTTAAAATGTCCATACTACCAACCAAAGCAATATTGAATTTCATGCAATCTCTATCAAACTCCTAATGGCAGTCTTCATGGAAATAAAACAAACAATCCTAACATTTTTATGGAACCACAAAATATCCAAATAGCCAAAGCAATCTTGACAAAGAAAAACAGAGCTAGAGGCATTATGCTTCCTGCTTTCAAACTGTATTACAAAACTATAGCAATTAAAACAATATGATATTGGAATGAAAACAGAAATACATATCAATGAAACAGAATAGAAAGCCCAAAAATAAACCTACAAATATGTGGTCAATTAATTTATGACAAAGGAGCCAATATACAAAGGGGAAAGACAATCTTTTTGATGAATGATGCTGGGAAAATTACACAGCCACATGCAAAAGAATGAAACTGGACCCCTATCCTACACCATACACAAAAATTAACTCAAAAAGGATTAATAATTTAAATGTAAGACTTAAAACCATAAACTCCTAGAAGAAAACATAGGTGATAAGTTTCTTGACATAGGTCTTGACAATATTTTGAATCTGATAGCAAAAGCAAATGCAACAGAAGCAAAAATAAACATGTAGGATTATATCAATAAAAGCTTCTACACAATAAAGGAAACTATCAACAAAATGAAAAGGCAGTGTACTGAATGGGAGAAGATATTTGGAAATCATATATTTGATAAGAGGCTAATATCCAAAATATATAAAAAGCACATACAATGCAATAACAAAAAAATCCATTAAAAATAGAGGATCTGAATAGACATTTTTCTAAAGAAAAAGTACAGATATCCAATGGGTACATGAAAAGATGCTCTACATCATTAACCATAAGGAAAATGCAAATCTAAACCACAATGAGATTATCACCTCACATTTGTTAGAATGACTATTACGAAAAAGACTAGAAATTTCTAAATAAGTACTGGCAAGGGAATGGAGAAAAGAGAACTCTTCGGTACTACTGCTAGAAATGTAAATTGGTACAGCCACTATACAAAGCACTATGAAGGTTTCTAAAAAAATTAAAAACAGAACTACCATATGCTCCAGCAATTCTACTGGGTATGTGTCCAAGGAAAATTCAAACACTAACTTAAAAAGATACATGCAACCCCACGTTCATTGCAGCGTTATTTACAATAGTCAAGCAATGGACACAACCGAAGTGTCCACCAATGGATGAGTGGATAAACTGTGGTTATAAAGACATACACAATGGAATATTATTCAGCCATTGAAAAGAATAAAATCTTGCCATTTGTGACAACATGAATATACTTAGGGGACATAATGTTAAGTAAAATAAGTCAGATGGAGAAAGACAAATACCATATGATCTATCTTATTTGTGGAATCTAAATAAATAAATAGATTTTAAAAACTAATCTCAGGGGAGCCTGGGTGGCTTAGTCAGTTGAACGTCTCAAGTCATGATCCCAGGGTTGTGGGATCAAGTCCCATGTTGGGCTCCACGCTCAGGGTGGAGCCTGCTTAAGATTCTCTCTCCCTCTTTACCACTTTCACCTGCTCATGTTCTCTCTCTCTTTAAAATATAAATAAATAAATAAATAAATAAATAAATAAATAAATAAATAAATTTTTTTTAAAGCCAAGCTCAAATATACAATGAACTGAATGGTGGTTGCCAGAGGTGGGGGATGGAGAAATGGGAAAAAATGGGAAAGCTGTTTTGTTTTGCTTTGTCTAAATAAACTGAATTTTTAGGGGTGCCTGGGTGGCTCAGTCAGTTTAAGCATCAGACTTTGGCTCAGGTCAAGCAGTTGACGAGTTCGAGCCTTACATCAGGCTCTGTGCTGACAGCTCAGAGCCTGAAGCCTGTTCTGTATCTTTCTCTCTCTGCCCTTCCCCTGCTCATGCTCTGTCTCTCTCTGTCTCAAAAATAAAATAAACATTAAAAAAAACTGAATTTTTAAAAAGACAAAAAAATTAATGTACTTAAATATGTAGGATTATATGACCTAACATAAAGTATGTAAAGAAAATCCATGTAATAAGATTTCATTTCATTTATAATTAAATGTCAAATTAGAAAATGTTTAAAACACATATGTAAATTAATAGAAAAATATTCTGTAAAAATGTACCCCAAACTATCAAGTTTGTTTGTGCAGTGACACAGGGTGGCACAGCTAGGGTGAAATAATGGATGATTTCCAAGATTTTAACCAAATTTAATACTCCTTAAATGCTTTATGTAAATGCATTACTTTGTTGTTTGTGGGGGAAAAAAAACACATAAAGATCATAGCTAAAACTAGCTCAAGAAATATAAATTAAGGAGACAGATATCAACTTTCTAATTTTGACCTGAGCTTACCACTGGTGAGAGGACCCCTTTGACAAGATCACCTCTAATGACATCAGCTACCATTTGTTAAGCACTAACACCAACCCAAGCACAAATATGCCTTATATTGGTTAATTCTCATAAAACACTACATAAATGGATTAACCCTCACTTTACAGGTGAGAAAATTGAGTTTTAGAAAAGTTAGGTAAATTATCCAGGCTCATACATACACCTTGTAAGTGGAAGAAAGGTATGAAAATCCAGACCTGCTGAAAACCTCTTTCCTTTTCATTGTGTTGTGTTACAGAACATAATAATCACTTGGGGAGGGTATGTGTGTGAAGCAGACTTCACTTTAGAAAATTTTGTTCTTTTCATTAGCTTCAAAATCTTAGGGGACAATAGGTACGGGTACTGCTGCAACATAAGCACTAAGAAACGTACAGTTAAGGACAGAAGGGAAAATGGATTAAGAATTTATATTTTGCTAAAGATCATGATGTATATCCCAACATTCAAGAAGTGAAACTCAAAAATTGTTTTATTTTTTTGTCTGACCATTTACTTATAATCCTGGGAGTACCTTTATAGTTTTATTAATACTAATACAAGAAAATGTCATGTCTGGGGGCGCCTGGGTGGCTCAGTCAGTTGAGCGTCTGACTTCGGCTCAGGTCATGATCTCACAGCTCATGGTTTCGAGCCCCGCGTCGGGCTCTGTGCTGACAGCTCAGAGCCTGGAGCCTGCTTCAGATTCTGTGTCTCCCTCTCTCTCTGCCCCTCCCCCGCCCCCCCCCCCCCCCCCCCGCTCATGCTCTGTCTCTCTCTCTCTGTGTCAAAAATAAATAAACATTTAAAAAAAAGTAATGTCTGACACATTACATATTCAAAAATGTCATTTACTGTTATTCTTATTGTCATTGATTAAAAAGTAGCAAATATAATAAGAATGATTTTTTTTAAGAATCTGGAAAAATATGTTCTACCGTAAGTCCAGAAACAGTAAGAAATAGAACCAGATCAATAAATAGAATTTACTAAGAGTTTATTGTGCATATAAGAACAGGTCACAAACTGGGAACTTTCAAACCCAAAACTGATACAAAGCTCAGAGGCTACAGGATGGCTTATGAAGTGAAAACGAGGAGGTTATTTAGCCTTTACAATAACTGGTTATTACAATGGGGTTTTCAGATGGCAGGGGATTGCTTAAAAGTGATTATCTTATACCATTTTGGGAAATGACTTAAGTTTTTTTTATGATTATCAGAGGCATTTGTGAGAACTAATCTAAGTTAAATTTTGCTTATGTTCATGAAATAAGCTAGATTTAGTTTTGCTTATGTGGCTTAAATGGTCTTGTCTGCTCAGGAATTCTCAAATCTGGTCTCCATTTTGTATGTAATTTTAACAAAACTATTAGTTACCATAAATATCAATTCAATATTATTTTTTATTTTACTTGATAACTATCCATAGTCAATCAGTCTATCCACAAAATTCTTGGAAATTATCACAATTAATAGATAATCTTTTTTTTTTTAATTCTCTTAAAGATCGGCCAGTTACTGGATCATTAATTTGGTTTTCTTTCATACCTATGTGAACCTCAGTAATAAACCATTTTCTGCTTATTTTCATTTCTTATATCTCAAGCCCTAAACCCACAGGAGGTAAATGAGTCTTAAGACTTTTGGTGCACAGTACGCATAAAGCTATGTGTGATTATTCCTGGATTTGCAAAAACCTCTGAATTCAGAGTCTCTAATCATCTTGAGTTTGAGATGATTTTCTTTAATACTAAAATTCTGCCTCTAATAAAAACATTTGTAAACATAGAATAGAAATTAGGGTAAAATTCTCCCTGATCACTTACTTAAGTATAGAAAACATATTATATGTACTTCTATTACTTAGGGAAGGTGTGCACTAGGACAGTTATCTCTATCTGATTCCTTTGGCCGGTGCTTACTGAGTGGCAAGTGCAGGACATTTAGGGATATTGAAATTTTAAAAAGTATTTTTTAAAATAGCAAATCAATAATCACGAATTTCAAAATGTCACTAAAGAATGAAGTGCAACATATTATTGTTTAAAAGGTCACATTTGCAATTCCCCAGACACATCTACATTTCATTTTATTACAAATATTAGAATAAAGTGAAAAAGGATATTTTAGATTTGATTTATATTAGCAATGGTAGCTAACACTCTGCCAAGAACATAGAACACACTGAAAATACGGTTAATTTAAATTTTCAGTATAATTAGATCCTTTTGGTTCTCTTCAGAATTGCCTACATGAGAAGTACTTAATGTTTTTGAAGGGGGTCAGGGAGGACTAACAATGTGCATTAGTAACTAAGAGTTACTGACAGAAGGAGTAGATGAGGCTTGTGCAGAAGCATTTGTGGCTTAGTATTTTCAACTAAGCCAGGAAAGAAAACTCTTTGATTTAACCTCAAACAGAAGTTTTGATTTTTAATTATGATAATGATGTTATTTAAATTAGCTTCAAATATATTAACACATATGCACCCTGTAAAACTTCCAGGAACTATAGACACAAATGCTGATAACCTTTTCCATGATGTGAGATGTCTTTCTGCTTCTCATTCAAAGAGAATCTTCCACAGCTGAGTAATAGCCTGAGCAGATTGCTCAGTTGTGAGCACATTTCTAGAAACAGCCAAACATGGGTACATATTCCTGGAGCAGATATGTATTCATACACTGAATGAGTTTCAAAAATGCCAAGTTTTAGGCAGCAAAAGACATCACTTTGTATTCAGAAAAAGGGGAGGAAATTTAAAATAAAAGAGATTTAGGCACTAATGTAATGCAAAATTTGAACATGTGCAGACTTTGTTATAGACCGGGTCTGCACTTCATGGTATGTTTAATTAAAGAGGGGAAACTTTAAAGGCTGAGAAGTTAAAATTCCCTGAAAGTATAAATGCCTCTTTACTGCTTCTCTGACCCATGAATGGTTTTATATAAGAACATTAAACATTTTTAGGAGCACTTACACATTATTTACTTCTAGAAAGTTCCTAGATTCCAAGTTAATAACATCCCATTTATATGTATATATACATATATATATACATATACACACACATATACACACACACATTCATATACACACACACATATATGTATACATATATATATATTTTTTTTTTTTTTTATTTAAAGAATTGGACCAAGGGCCAGCCTGTGGCTAAATCTAAATAATGTGACATATCAAAGAATCCATTCAATCCTGGTAAAGTTGTGTGACACAGTCAACTGCCCTAAGTAGGCTGCTGTTACCCCCAGTTGCTTCCCCCACAAGGAGCTCCTCAGAGGAGTGAGGATATTGGCAAAAAACAAAAAACAAAAAACAAAAACAAAAACAAAAACAAAAACAAAACCTATTTGGCAAGGTAAAAGGAAGTTAGACGTGAAGGAAACCATAAAGCAAATACGTTAACTCCTTGAGTCTTATCAACACCCAGGAAAGTTTATTCATTAATTCAAAGGATCTGTCAAGACCCTGCATTGCCTATGTTAGGAAGTTCCAGCTCCTTGGCATGGTATTCAAAGCACTTCAGAATTGTCATCTCAAGCTAACTGTACAGACTTGTTCCTCATCACTCCTCTCTTTAGACCCCCCCACGTCTCAACTTTTGGATGTGGTGGGACGCAGTATGTCAGTTCACACACCTGTGAGATTTTTTTCCCATTCGCTGGCCTTTTCCTGAAATGTTGTTCCCATCCGGACATCTCTGCCACCTACTCTACACTCTTACAAGCCAAGATCAAATTTTACCACTTGATGAAAGTTTCCTTGAAATTTAAGTAACATTAATCATTTAGTTTTTTTGTGTAGTATTTAATATAGCATTTGTTACCCTTTTTTATATTTATATTTTTTCTAGCCTTTTCCGTAGAGGGCAAGGATATTATATTAATCATCTTTGAATCCTTCAAATGTGGCCAAGTATTTATCAAAGTGCTCTGAAAGGTATCATTAAATTGCATATAAAAATAACACAAAATATGTTTGAAAAACATTCTATTAAACAATGCTAAACAGGTTTATTTACTACAGGACTTTTTAGAATCCCTAACATGCTAACTTAAATTAGTCTATCCCTAGTGTACTTGGTAGCATAATATACTGAATATCACAGTTATGTGGTTATGGAATCCTATGTAGAAGATATTTTTTCCTATAGAACATATTTTTGTAGTCTTCTTAGCACATGGTAGATACTCCAATCATGTTTGTTAAATAAATGAACAATTATTTTTACATATAAGCCATCTACTTTATCATAGAGTTCAGATTTCTCTATGGAAATAAAATGGCTCAGTGGTTAACCTATTCACTTAGAAAATTACTAATTCTGCCTTTTCTGGGAAATGGGATATATGGCAAATCATATAACCTGTCTACATCCTTATTTCCCTATGTTTGAAGCAGGTAATAATCACCTTAATGCTGTTTGGGAATAGTTTAGAAGCACTCTACTCTGTTGAAGTACAACTTGCAGTGAAGACATATGATTATTGAGTGAAGCCATTATACAAAAAAATAACAGCTTGCTTTGGTATGGATAAAAAGACCTGGTCTGTGTCATTTCGTCTGAGATATAGTCAGTATTTTTGGCCATAATGAATAAGCCTTTCATTTTGGTTTAGCGGTAGTTCTTATATAGAGCAAACCATTTCCTTGGGGGGAAAAAAAAGTCTCCTTACCCTAAACTGTCTACCATAACTAATTCTTTCAAAGTCACTGGAAAAAATAGACATATTTTCTGACTTTTGGTTTCTGGCTCAAGATCTCTCTAAGTTCCCTGAATATATTTAATTAAAACCTTCATATAAAAATCACATGAAACAGATTTTTGAAGCCCTATAATCTGGGCTATTTGTAGGAGCCGTCACCTTGCTATAGACAGACTTCTTTTGGTGGAAAAATCCTCTTAACCAATTGCCAACCAAGGGTCACTTAGAGCTATGCTGTGCTTAGTGTTTCTCCAGGCCCAGTTTTACATTACTTCTTGTCTCACTGTTGGTTTTTCTTAGACTTTTAAGCTAGCCATTAACCCTGTAATTAAAATGCCTTTTAAATAAGGAAAACCAAACCATCTTATTGAATCTTTTTGTATTTCTCACTCTACTACAAATTAAATGCATATTTCTTTTTGTTGTTGTTTATAGAAATGTAATATTTTATTACTTCTTAAATGTATATTTCTAACTAGAAAGATTAAGCCAAGTATGACTATTTCACACAAAGGCAGCTTGTTGACAAGAATACCTGACCTTGGGATATTTCAATTCCCCACCTGGAGGCTAAACTTCTAAGTTGTTGACCTGCAGTCATGGCCTTTGTTCTCTGCATTTCCTGGCAAATGGTATCCGTGGGGAATAAATGTTGCAACAAAATAATATAACTTTATTATATTTGGTGAATGTGAGGGGAGGACATGTGAAACCAACATATTTCATCCATAGTTACTTAGCAAAAATTATTGGACTTGGGTTCATTGATTTATTCAATAACTATTTACTGAGGGCTTATCCTGTGCCTGGCACTACTGAAGGCACTCGAGATACAACAATGAACCAAACTGATCCAATCTCTTCTCTGAGGAAACTTACATCCTACTCTTTTAGCTCAGTAAAATATGCTTCTTCTTCTCTTCCTCCTCTAGACCTAAGTATCCCTATCCAACTTTTTATTACTGTTCTCCCATAAAATTCTTCAATTTTCTGTTTGCTTTGAATAAATTTAACTCTGGAATGAGAAAAATATTAATGCTAAATTCCATGCAAATTAGCAAAGACTCAGGTGATGACTTAATGGGGGGAAATAAAATGAGTTCACTTCACTTACAATGCCTTAAAGTTAACCTGTATATATAGTAAACTCATATACCCGAACATGATCACTAAAATAAATACAGCTTATACCCAGTCTCCCAGCCATCCAAATATTCCACAAAAGATGACCCTTTCTGACACTTTCATTCAAAACTATTTCCGATGCTTGCTTTAACTGATTACTCATGTATAAAAATACACAGGAGATTAGGAGTTCATATGGTATAATTTTGCCTCAGATAAATCCCTCTAGTATTGGCTCTGAACCTTGCTACCTCACAACAGAAACTGTGTTAAAGGAGATTTTAACAACTTGTAGATTTAGATTCGTAATTTTAGAGCTGGAAGAGACAGTAGGGATCCTTTATCTCCCATCTCAGTTCTCTTTCCACACATGTCCAAGCTGTTTCATCTTTATTCTGAACTGTTCTCTATCAACATAGAAAATAATGTCAATAAAACTAACAATTCTGACTCCTCTGTGAATCTCTGCAGCAGCCTATTATGATCAACCACTGGATCACTTACATTAGATCAAACATATTTTTTTATTTTTGAAAATATGTGAAAATCTAATTCCACAGAAAGATAATGAAGTTTATTTTCCCCACATCTGACAGTGATTTCTTCAATCTACTAATTACATAAGCTGTTCAGTTATTTAGAATTATATCTTGAGATCAATCCAAAGCTTTCACTTTTTTTTCTTGTAAAGGAATCTCTCCCTATCTTCCCAAACTCTTCTCTTTAACCCCCCTAGAGGGTCTAATTTGCCTTCTTTACAAGTATCTTCCCCACTAGTCTTCTCCAACCTCAAGGATGTCTGCCTAACCAATTACCCCCACTTCTCAACTACTTGACAGCGATAAATAAATGCTTTGATCTATCTGCCTTTGTATTTGCTAGGAAACTATCACACTTCCTTTAGAAAGTATAATTAAAGACTTGTTCCAGTCAAAATAAAAGATTCCATAACAGTTAGTGAAAGGAATGTAGGGGAATCCATAATTGGCTGGCTAGTAATGGAAGGAGTGAGTCTGGGTTGCATGTGTGTGTGTGTGCACATGCGCGTGCATATGTAAATGTTAGCACCTTGCAAGTTGCTTAAACATTCTATTACAGATGGATGGAAAGGTAAATGGCCTTTGGAGACCTATATATGTGCCACTTACCTCTGCACTGCAGAGGTAGACAACACTGCAGGCCTGCAATTTTTCTAACGCCGGTCTCTAAGTAAACAAAAGCAGCTGTGACAGAAGTGCCTAGATTTTGGATTGAAGATGTGCCAGAGGAAGAATGGATGGGAAGAGTGTCACATGTTCATCACTCTTGTGTGATCAGTTCTTACTGTGGTACAGCTGTCTCAGGTTGGGTTCTCTGGAAGCAGATGCTGAGTTTGGGATGCACAGTGTTTATTACAAACATCTGTGACAAGAAGGTAGAAAACCAGGATCCGGCAGGGAGAGAAATCAAACTATTCTAACTATAATGTGGGCTCAACAAAGCCTCTTCCAAACCTACCCAGTGCACCCACCCTCTGTTGTAAGAATTGTGTGTTAGAATTTCCATGTTGGACTGGAATGGCTATGCCTTTATATTCATGGCCCTCTTACCCAGTTGCTAGATTCTGACAGCCCTGGGGAGGAAAAAAGCTAAAAAAAAAAAAATGGAGGCTGTGTGCTGGCAGCAGCTGGGCAGCACAGTCCTTCCTTGAAGGGAAATCTGAATGGTACATTTCTGTGTCTTCCACAACATCTAAGAGAAACTGGGTCTAAATCTAGACTTACATGCAAATAATTTCAAATAAAGAATGTGTCTCCAAGCTTGTCTCCACAAGTTGGATCCAGTGATCATTCCCTAATGAAGAACTCTTCTGCACAGCCAGCTAAACAGTATAAGTAACTGATTCAATGGCAGGATCCGAAGGACCATGATCTCTCCTGCACATCCTTGAAGCTTGCAGCTTCTACATATATCCAATAATTTTGCTGCAGGAGAACAATGGGCTGTCAACCTTAACCTAGAGTTCTCTTGACTCTTAAGTATGTCTAAGGGAAGCAGTCTTCCTATTTGTTTCTTATTCATTTATGCAATAACTCCCTTATTTATTTATTTTTTAAATAATTCATTTATTCACTCTTCTTTTTGCCTATTTCAAGAGTGCATCTGAAAAACCTGGAGATCAACCTCTTTATTTATAGATGCCAGAAATAAAAATCATGCAAATTTACTCAAGGTCTCAAAACTAATAACTATCTAAATTATTACCAGAAGTTTTTGTGTTTTGACTCTTAATCCATTGTTACCGGAACTAATTCCTTCCAGAGTCTAAAACACTACTAAACTAAAATACCTTAAATTGAAAATATAATCAAATTCACTCTATTCGACATTATCTTCAAAAAATTCCTTACAATATGCAGTTTAAATCAAAGCCATAATTTATCTTCATATCAAGTTATTTGCTGTAATAGAACAAATATACTTAAACATACACAGAGAATTATTCAATGTGTACAATACAGCAGTTAAATGCATTATTAAATCAACCCTCTTAATTTACTAAGAATATATCCAAACAAATATACTGAAGAGCATTATGTCATATTTTCAACCATCTTGACTATTACCGTAAATTGCCATGGCCAAAGTGCTTGACAATGACTTGGACAAACATAACAGTAACTGAATTGATTGTCTTGGCCACTTACCAGTCTATTTCTTTGGAACATCCAGTTCCCTGTAAATGTGGACTCTATACTTGATAGTTTAATTGCATCGGTTCGTTCTAGGAAGAAAGGTATGTTTGACCTTAGTTCTATTTATTCATATATCCTAAGTAAACTAAAAATATTAGTACTACTAATTTTTGTACTACTATTTTTGAACATTCACTATATGCTAAAAGTTTCACCAGATTATATATGTGTGTGTGTGTGTGTGTGTGTGTGTATATATATATATATATATATATATATATATATATATATATACTTATATGTATAAGTAATAGTACATTTAATGTATATTTATATGTGCATATATAGTACATTGGGATCCTCACTCACATCTTGGAGATGATTAACTGAATTTGATATGATATTTTGTCTTAGGGAGCACATCATCCAAAGTAGAGTTGTTAAAGAAACTTATGTTCTTGGATATCCTGAGTACTCAGTTCATAGCCATATATGGCTTTTCCTGCCATAGAAAAGATAAAATATTTTTAAAATAATAAGTCAACTTGGGAAAATAGGTCTTATAAAAATAGTACTCCTCCATGACTATTTCTTTAAATGAAAAGTATTGCATTAACTTGCAAGCTAATTGTTAGAGTCATCTATAGCTTGATCCCAGGAATGTGACATAGCTTCGTGTGTGGACAGTGTAGGAATTACCTCTATTGATTTTATTTTTCAAACCTAAAATATTAAAATCTCATTGTACAGATAAGACATAAACAAATGAACATTTTGCTAAATAAATAGCAATCAAAATAAGAATAAAGAAACTAGTGTTCAGATATGGGTGGGATGGACACAAGTGGCGAGCAGAGACAGTTCAAAGGAAAGGAATGAGTATAGAGTGAAAGAGAGAGAAATCATTGGAATAAACTGGTCTCAAAATTTTAAGAAAAATTTGAAGGTGTGGATAAAATTTTGATAGGCAAAGAGGACAAGAAAGGTGGAATGAGGCCAGAATAAAGAGTCTTTTCAATATGAGGAGAACTTTTGACTTCACCCTCTATAAACTAGTAGATATTAAATGAATCTAAGTCAGACTAAAATTATCAAAGTAATAGAGTAGGAAGTTTATTTTGGTAACAGTGTGAAGGATTGCTCAAAATGGAAGAAACAGGAAATTTAAGTTAGAATGGAAATACTAGACTGGGTATAAGAAATGATGGGGCCTCTCCAAAGGGAGTTCTGGGGCAAGGGTACAGGTTTGTGAGACCTACAGATAAAATGACTTCTCTAAATGTTAACCTTTTGAAATGCAAAGTACTATTGCCTTAGTGGTTCTCAAGCAAGGACAACTGGCAATATCTGGAAAAATTTGGGTTTGTCACATCTCAGAGGCCACTACTGGCATCTAGTGGGTAGAGGCCAGAGATGCTGCTAAACATCCTATAATGCACAGTACAGCCCCCCCCACCCCCCACCTGCCCAACAGCAAATTATTTTCTGGCCCAGAATGTCAAGAGTGTTGAGGTAGAGAAATCCTGACTTAGAGTGAGATGGTTTACATTGCTGTCCTTTGAACTGACTCTATTCGCTGTGTACTTTTTCTTCTCAAGAAGTTCATACTTCAATAGAAGCATAAAATTATCTTGCTTAATAGGTAAACATTTCATAATAAATTCTAATAGAAGGAGAGTGCTTTTTAAATAAGGAATTACTGAGTGACATAAAGAAAGAATGACTTTTCTGGTCATCTTATGATGGTCACTTCTCGTACTAAAACATCTCAATGACATTATGTAGGGAAAAGGCATAAAGAAGAGGAAATCTCAGCTATGTTTGTTCTGTAGGAACTGATCCATCCTCTATTTTTAACACCAAATCAAATGCCTTTAGCAATTCCACCTTAAACATTACTCAAGAGCCTTGATAGCTAAGGAAAGAATAAGCATATTGATGGGATTACACAGGTTTTTGGTGCAACGTGAGACAAAATGATGCACTGGACCAAAGGTTTATTTATTTCTCCAAAGTCAGTCCCACTCATAGATCTCTCGTTTGCCCTTGTATCTTCTCTTTCCACCCTCCCACAAAAATTTCCTAGATAAAGTACAAGAAAGAAATTAAGAAAGATCTCGGTTAGTAGAGGTTGTGTTTCTCATAGGTCAAGAAAGTCCCAGGTCACTTCCATTTTTCTGAAACCTCTGCTATATTAGTGAAATGAAATGAAATGAAATGAAATGAAATGAAATAAATGAAATGAAATGAAATGAAATAACAAATGCCAAGACACGACTACTAAAAAATATTTGTCTTTTAATTTAATAATTTAACAAATTGCTGCTTTTTGCTAAAATAATACAATATTGTTCACAGGAAAATTAGATTTATGAAAGTATTAATTAATAGTCTATCTCAAATAGTATGACCTAATAATAATGAGACCCACTAATTATGTCCCCTAATAATGAGAAAATGAGACCCACTGTTAAAGTTGTACAATGAAAAAATTCTTCTTTCAACCCTGACAATATGTCTCTGGAATGTGTGTATATCACTTGGAGATAATATCAAAATGTCATTAGTTAATATTCTTCCTACCCAAACCCTCACGGGCTCTGAAAGAAAGAGAAAAGATGAAATAAGAACTGGGAAATGGCAAATGGGAAAAGAGAGAATGTGTGGCTGTATACTAGACTTGAAATGTGTGGTGAAAGCATAAGAAAATCATGTTACAAAAAAAAAAAAAAAAAAGGTAGATATCAATCATCACCAAAGTGGGTGTGGATGGTTTAATTATATAAGGAGAGGGAAATCCCAAATTGGAAAAAAAATCAATTTGATAATTAGTATAAATAGTATTGCTCTTTTATTCACTTAAACTGTTTTCCTTTTCTGAATTACTGTTTTATTTTCTGGATTACTATGAATGGTGACTTAAGTACTAATAAGACTTGTGAGCTTTCCCATTTTTATAATATTTTTCTAGTTCTAAGACCATCTTTCAGCCCTAGGCATTCAAAGTATAAAAATCTTCCTTCCCACTGTAAGCTATGGCTGACTGGAGGCTAATTTTCATAGCAGTATCGATTTGAAGCCTGGCTCCCTAAACCTACTGATTTGAACAGGCTATTTTGCTCCTTGTCCAAGAAGAGCTTCTGCCAAAAACTACAGAACCTCTACTGTTGCTATTGTCCAAGTTTCCAATGATTGATTGGTTCATTCATAGATTTGTGCATTCATTCACTCACAACAAGTATTTACTGAGCACCTACTATATGTGTCAGGCGATATGCTATTTCAGGACACAAAGATAAATGTGTCACAAAACATTTTGCAACATAAGTCACACAAAAATAAGATATCAAAATACAGTCCTTGTTAAGTGTTGGCCTGAGTAGACATTAGTAACATCAGTGGATCTCGATTCACCATCTTTGGATGTGGGTCATTTGTAACAAACTTTCAATGGGTCATAGTGAAAAGTAATGAGATTTTCATAAGGCTAAATACATTAAATTTAAAAGATTGTCCTTTATTTTGAGATTATTAGGTCCGTTGTTTCTCTTTTGGGACATTAAATTTATTTCATTTATTTAATAATGGTGACAAGAGATAGTAGCATTTTTTTCCATTGTTTTCTTTATTTATAAATACTTGTACTTGATAAAATAAAAGTTGATACTTTCTGTTGAATGGCATTTTCTGTTGTTGTTTTTTTATAATTGTGTGGAGCATGAACTCTTAGTCTGGGAAGTACTGATTTATACATCAAGGTCAGGCCCCAAGGCTTACATAAACTCTGGGAACTTATCTGTTGTATCCAGCTGACATAGTAGATATTTACTATTCCTGAGCACTGACACACTAAGTCCTGTCCACAAGTGTGATTACACCTTTTGGTTCTCCTGGGTTTTCAGAATATAAGCACATCTTTTGTCCTTCTAATTTACTTCCTGTAGGTTTATTTCCAATTCTTGTAGGCAGGGACTGTGTTTATACTCTATATAGTAAACATCTAAATTAGAAAAATGACCAATGAGATTTATTATGAGGAGAATGTAATATATGCAGGATCAGCAAATTAAAAGTAAAATAAGAGATGATATTAAATTACTCCATTTTACAGTCTCTGAGCTGTTGATGCCAGTAGCTGTACATTTTACCTGAGATTCGAAGAGATTTAAATAATTTGTCTGGGGTTTGAAGTCTAATTACTGGAAAATTAAAAGCCTGGTTATGGTGATTGTTTTCTTTCTTCCATCCAATCACGTATAAAGCCCTGGTAACCGATCTTCTCAAATGTTCCCCCTTGCTTACCTATCTTACTCTACTCCACTGTCAATACTCACACTGGCACCTTCACCCTCGGGGCCTCACACTGTGTACTGTCTCTCTCCTATTTGCCACCAGCCATGTCTATGTAGTCTGTATATCCTTCCTCCAACTTTCTTTTAGATATCTGTAAACGTGTCTCCCTCCTCTTCAGAGAGTTTAAGGACTCTCCATTGCTGCCCAGATGACATTTAATCTCCATCGCCTATCATTTAAAGCCCTCCCCAGTCTACACACATTTCTGAACCTCCACCTCCAACTAAAATTTCTCTCTGTCTCTCTGTCTCTGTCTCTCTCTCTCTCTATATGTGTGTGTGTGTGTGTGTGTGTGTGTGTGTGTTCATTGAAAGAAGAGTGGAAAAAAAATAATATTTGTTGAATGTCTACTAGGTGCTAGACCAGTTTATACACATTGAAACATTTATTCCTCACCAGAAATCCATGATATGGCTATTACTACCATTTTGCTAGCAGATGAGCAATCTGGGGCTCAGAGACTTTCCAGAATATGTGAAAGTTTTAAAAATAATGAGTAGTTGGAGCTGAGATTCAAGTCTGTCTGCCCCTCAAACTTCTGCTCTTTCCACTATTCAGTACACTGTTCTTTTAATTTAGGAAATAAAACTTTGTTCCAGCCTGAAGTAATTACTAGCACCAGTTGGTGAACAGGGACCACTTAGAAAAGGAACTGAAAGTTTCCCTGCAGCCTCTAAAATCACAGCAAATAATTGGCTATTCATCTGCCACTGTTGGGGGCAGCAGCTCAGAAATTCTAATACTTGACTGGGGAATCTTCGCAAGACACAGAGATCTGTTACCATTTCTCATATTGTTTTAATGTGACATTTTGGTACCAGATGAAAGGAGCCTCACCAATCGCATTTTCAATTGCTGGAAGCTCACAGCCTAGAGTGTGAAAGCACCTAACAGCCACTTATTTAACCCTTCTCTAAACAAATGAAGCCAATGGGATCTGGTGAGGTGAAGTAAATTTCGTAAGGTCGCACAGCTAAGAGCTGACCTAAGACCATGTCAGTATGAAACTTTCCTGAAACAGAGACTAATGAATGACCACCAGATTGCCTTGTATTATGTAGAACATAAGTGTATGTTAAAGTTTTTTAATCATTTTATTATTTGAAAGTTTAAAGTAGTAAATACGCTGAGTGTTGACAAAGATGAAAAGCTGTAATACTGAAGAAAATTAATTAAATGCATTTGGAAAACTAAGAGTGTTACTTGAACAGGATCTTAAAGAAGTATAGGACATGTGTAGAACAAGAAGAAGAAATATCTGCATGGTGCCAAATATCCCTCCTACATCCATGGTGACAGCATTAATTTTGACCCTCTTTTTCTGTTGAGATCTCATATGGTTTTTGTGCCCTCTTTAGCACAGACAGCACTCCAGGCATCCACTAATAAGTGAAGTGACTTGGCATGGAAGATGAAATCTATTTTCATCACTGGGCTACCCATGAGAGAAAATGGGCCAAAAAGATGTCAACTTGGGAATACATGGGCCATTCAAGGGGAGAATGTCAACCAGGGTTCCTGAGGATAGACCACAATTAGCATAGTATGGACTTAACAGGAGGGAGGCTTTGACAAAAGGCTTAATTGAACTTTTATTCTTTGATAATGTCTTTCCCTTATTCTAAGTCATCTCTCCTAAAATCTCCTAACATATTTTTGAGGAATGTTTGAATTCTTGGACCATTACCCTTTTTCCCTCAGTGAAGATTTGGTTTCATCTTTCCCACTTTTTGAATGAGGCAGTTCTAACTGTTTGAACATGTGCTGAATGATCTAGGTGGCTCTTGGAATCACTTACAAATTGAAGCACTCAAACAATTTTACATCAATCTATTCTCAGTGTCTGCACATGCCCAGATGTCTGAACACAAGTAAAAGGCTTTTTTTTTTTTTTTTTAAGAGCATTTTCAGCAGCTTCAAATTTCTATGCATTATACATTCTGGAACCCTAATAACTTCCAAATTGAAGTACTCTGGAAAATTTGAAGAGGTTGAATAATTTCAAATTGCCCTGTATATGACTCAGAGCTTATATACTTCACAAACTGGAGAACCCTCTCAATTTTGAAGCATTTCAATAATTTTAAATCAAAGCATGTGTATCTCGATTTAATTTTGTATTTGAATTTTGACTTAGAGCTACTTCACATAGGCCAACTGAAAAATAAAGACAATCTTCATTCCGAGACATTTTTAGTAATTCATTTTGATTCTGAAGGATGTTTTTAGTTGTGTTTCTCTTTTCTGTTTGTGATTGAATCAACATAGCAAAAGTATCACAGTTTGAAGAGGTATGTTTGCTCCCCAAACAACTTAACCTTGACTATGTTTGCTACACTTGAATATGAAAATGTTAATACAACAATGTGACTTGTTCAAAAAAATTAAAGCCATGTTACCATTAAGGCTAACATTTGGCTGTTGCACTAAATATCACAACTGGCAAGATTTGACAGGAACAAAAAAGCTGAGCCTTGTTCTTAAATTGAACTAGCTATGATAACTAGAGATGGAGAATAGGAAAATTCAAAATGTGTGGCACTAGACAAGCTTTTATTTTTAAAAGTAAAAATTGTTGAATTTAGGGTAAAAAGGAGCCCCTGAGGTTACTTATCAAGTCTGCAGGGTTATACCCCATGCCTAAATGAGTGAATAAAAGCTCTGTACATTGTAATTTGGAATGCACTAAATTAGCCAACCTCTCACTCCCTCCACCCCCTAAAAAGTAAAGATGTTTCAAGTAAAAGCAAAAGAGTCTGCCATCAAATCTCACAGAATAACTCCATGGGAATTCTCCACATGAAAGATTACAGGATATGACCTGTACGATACATCGCCCTACACAGTCATAAATTAAATTTACTGTAACAACCATACAAACAGAGAGAAAAGAATCACAGAGCCAAAGAATAAAAGCAAGACTAAAATTAAGAGTATTGATCATGTGCCTCAGAAGTGAGAGCACAAAACCATAAAGTGATTAATAGTATTATTATTAGAGGAGCTCACTCAGTCTCCTATATTCCCAGCAGAAAATTAACATCGGTTTAAATGTTCTACCAACAACAATTTTTAATATATCTTCCAAATGTTTTGGCTCATCTCATTGCTAAAGCATAACCAGAAATAAGACTTAATTCAATATAAGGATTTATTTAAAATAAATACGTGTTTAAATTTCATGCACAGTAGAGGAAAAGCCCACCACAATTCATCAAATTCTGTAATTTTTTTTTTGGTTGTTTTCCTTTTATATGGAATTTGTAGACGACATAGTGGAGTTTTGTCTAAGTAAACAAGAGTAAATCAAACCCAGACCCCATTCCCCAAACTGAGAAGATTGGAAAATGTCCTTTCCCACCCTGAGCTCTCAAATGAATGGTCATGGGTGCTTCTTAGCAGCTGGGACAAGGGGAAAAAAAGATACATGGAAAGTATACTTCTGTTTTAAAATAAAAGTAAAGACTTGATTTTAAGTAGAGGTTAGGGTCAGGCCAGGTCAGACATTTGATTCCCTGGGTCAGGCCTCTTCAGTCTGTGACCTACCAAGAGAGGCATCATGTTCTAACTCTTCTCTGACAAAGGCAGCAAAAACAAAGCATTTTAATACAATCTGGACTAATTAGGCTTCCAAGTTAGAATAAAAGGACACGTTAAAAAAAAAAAAGGACATAAAGCCTTTCTTATTTTATGGCAATTAAAAAGTACATTGTGATCAAATAATGGCAAATGTGAAAAGTGGCATGAAGCAAATTACCCTGTTTTCCAAATTTCAGGAAAATCATTTTTCCAAGCTAATAGAATTACCCATCACAAAGAATGCTTGAAACTCTGCTATTTTATATGCCAACAAATCCAACCATGGAAAAAAGAAAACAGAATGAACAGCCTCAAGAAGAAACATAATGGAAGAGGCTCATGGGGGGTTGTATTTGGCCCATTATTTACAAGAGAAAAATTCCTTTGTTAGCTGTGTGTCTTGAACAGACTTTATGGCAAACCTGACAGACCAGTCTCTGACCAAACAAAATCCCCCTGTGTTTGCAGGAATTTGACTTGTGTACATTTAGAGAGTTTGGTTGCAAGCCACATTATTCGCAAAAAAGAAGCTCTTGTGTACATTATAAATAAAAACTGTGCATAATTGATATATAGTAAATATTCTAACATAAGATATATGCACTCCCATTTTGAAATTTGAGAATTTCATGCCACAGAATCTTTCTCATGCCTTTGAGGCATATTTAATACATGTGAATTCAAGAAATGTTTTGTCCCTTTATTGTGAAATTCCTATTATGCTAATTATTTTTTAGTAAATGAAGACAGTATTATCTTCATTATCATATTATCACTGAGTAAAATAATAGAGGAAATAGACTTTTTTTAGAAAATACTCAAAATAAAACTGTTGAAGAAATAACATATCCTACTACCCATATGCATCTTTATACATAATGCCACTGCAAATATTTTCAAGAAATGGACAAAAAAAATTTAAAGGTTTATTTCTCTGGTTTCATTATTTCTTTTCATATTCAAGCTCTGAATGCTTATTAAAAGAAATTGGTTCTTTTATTTCTTCATTTGTCTGAGCTGAACTACAGTTTTAGTTAAACCTACCAAAAGTTAAACCTCACTCACTATGTGATAGTCTCCAACAAATGTGTTGGTGTGAAGGGCCAAGCTATCATTTCCTCATCATGTGGTTCAGTTAACAACACAGAAAGAGCTCACAACTCAATGAGCTAACACAGACTCTCATTTTTTTTTCCACACGTGACAGAGTTATTTGTAAATACAGTTGACACAACATAAAAATTAGCCAATGTAGTAATGATCCCCTTTCTGTAAAATGCATACCTGTTCTTATATTTATATGCTGGGCATAGATAAAAATAGTAAGTGATTATTATAAAGAGGAAAAAAGATAGGCTAAAGGAACATTTGGAAGGCAGAAATACAGGTCTTTGATATGAAGTGAACACCTGTGAGAAATAAATGAAGAAGTCAATAGTTAATCAAAAAATTTCATAGATAGATGGTTGATATTAAAACAAAAGAATGAACTACAAGTGAGGCCTGTGCTATAACAATATAAGCAAAGTGTTATGTATGTGTGTGTATTTATATTTCATTTCCTTTTAAGATGGAGAGTTAGAGATACAGCTGAAAACCAAGAAAATAAGGCAGTGGACACAAAGAAAGACTGAGTGAGGCCAACCAAAAATCCAGAGAACATTTTCTTGGATTCTTTACAGACAACAATAGTCAAATCACAGTCTCAGGTGATGTTTTGATTCCTAGTTCAGCATTTCCCTTTCAACTGTTGGGCAAAAGAGTTTCCAAGAACAGGCAGGAAAATGGCATCTGTTTGGAAATCCTCACTATGAAAAACTGCTTGGATGGTCCATGGGCCTACTGGAATATTATCTTGCCATACCCTATAAAATATTTGTGTGATACAAATTACTTGGCTTGTGTATCCTTGCTTTGGGAGGTCACATATATATTGCATTTTGCTTAGGTATAAAGAAGAAATTTTATTAACATTTTGTCAACACAGTTTGCAGTCAGGTTGGAATACCTAGCTCTGGTGCAGAGATGACTATAAGTAACATGAATAATTCATGAGTCTATTATATGCTGTGTCAAGAAAAAAGAAACAAAAACCACTTCCAATTTAGCTACCATTGGTTCAGTGGTTTAGTGGAAGTTCACAATTTAGAATTTCAGCTCAATTAGTTTTGACAATCAGATTAACATTAGCATTAGCTTATATACATTAGCTTTCCTAATATAACTAAGCCTAGAGAGTTGATTTAAACTTCATCACATGGAAGCCTATACAATGACAATAATATCTTGAAATAATTAGGTTGATTTTAATAAAAGAAATTTGTAATTCTTTGCAAACATTTATGCCATCAATTACATTTTCCAATGAAGAAACAACAACAAAATGAAATGCCATCATGCTACTTATTTTAGCTACTCAGGGATAAAAGAAAGAATGGGCCACGGGAAGAGACAACATAGTGTGATTTTTTTCCAGCACTGAACATTTTGCAACATTCTACATCTCTTTCTTCAGCTCTCAAAAATATTTTCTTCAAAGGATCGTCACTCTATCCACAATCCAAACAATTAGTCAACCTATTTTGAATATCAATTTAGAGCAGTTTAAAAGATATTAAAATGCCTCTCTAGAAAGAGAAACATATTAAGATATTGTGAAAATGTGTTAAGGAAATCTAATTCAAATTGGAGTTGGGAAGTCATGCAGGGAGGGCTCTTATGCACATACCATTCATCACAGCTTGTATAGTCCAGCAAGAAGAAGGAAGATTTCCTCTGCCTGACAACAGCAAACTTCAGGAACCCGGCAACAACAAGCTACCCTCGCCTGCAGCCAATGAGAGATCACTACCCTCCAATCACCTACAGCCAATGAGGAGCCACCAACACTTCCCGCTCTCATTTTCCTCCAATGAACTTTTGTTTAAACAGCCCCTCCCAATTCCTATCTTCCTCTACAAAACCATACTCTCCTCTTTTGTTCTGGACTTGCCTATCATTCACCATCCTTTGCTCGTCCTTCATGCAATTCCTCCGCTGTTCCCAAATAAACTTGATTTTGCTGGCTGAACTGCTTACTTTTTCCTTTTAGAAGCTTTACATTTTTGGGGCGACTGGGTGGCTCAGTCGGTTAAACGTCAGACTTCGGCTCCGGTCATGATCTCGCAAGCTCCTGAGGCCCCCCCCCCCCCCCCCCCCCCCGCCATGTTGGGTTCTGAGCTGACAGCTCAGAGCCTGGAGCCTGCTTCAGATTCTGTGTCTCCCTCTCTCTGCCCCTCCCGCACTCACACTCGATCTCTCTCTCAAAAATAAAGATTAAAAAAAAATTTTAATAAAAATAAAATAATTTACATTTCCAATAACCATGAAGTCTTTAGGGTAAATTAGTTTACTAGATTAGTCAGTTATCTTGCAAGTTCCAGAGATTGATCCATTTTAGTGTATGTGAGGAAGTCTAAGAATGATGTAGGTAGAGGGAAATTAAGAAGTCAAGACTTCATGGAGGACAACATATTGTCCCTCTATTAAGAAGGAAAGCCATTTCAAAGGAGAAAATGGAAATTACCATAAAAAAGTATAGGACAAAGAAAGCATCTTAGTAAACTTTATTCTGGTCATCTACTGCTGCATAACAAATCACTCTATAACATAGTGGCTTAAAACAACCACATTCATTTTATTTTGTCTCACAGTTGCTGATCAGAAATTTGGGAAGAACTTGAAAGTGTGGTATTGTAAAATTATTGTGAGAATATTACCATTATATCTATTGTAAAAATGTTACTATTATATCTTATTTTGATGGTATGATGCATTAGATTCTTCTAATTTTCTTTATCCTAATTCCAAGCTCACGAAACAGGTTTCTGGTTTTTAGTTTCTCAGATCCAATAATAGAGAATGTCATTAGAGGAGATATACCATGAAAGTCCATTCACTGTGATGACTTCTCATTTCAGATTTAAAAAACTAGAATTCTGATTCTAACCTGACTCCCAAGTTAACATGATTAATGGGAATGAAAACACTAACCACGTCATTTCAAATATTCTGTTTTCTTTAATCATATTAGTTCTTATTTTAAAGCAGAAAATTGTTCTGCTTCATACGTAAAATCTCCTGAGCTTGGATATTTCCATTCAATAATTATTTACTACTATGTGCCCACACAGTTCTATAACATAGGGATACATCAGCATATTAAGATGATGAGTTCCTATTTTCATGAATCCCACACTCTGAGCAAGGAGACAAAAGTAAACAATGCTTTTAAAAAAGTCAGATGACAATAAGAAATATGCAGAAAATTAAAACATGATGATGTAATAGATCATCGGGGCTACTTTAGATTAGGTGGGTAGAGAGGTACCTCTGGGAAGGTGACCTTAAAGCCGATCCCTGAATGACAAGAAAAAGCCAGTCATGCCAAAATTAGGAGGAGGAAAAAAAAACATTTCAAGCAGACAGAATGCATCAATACAAAAGGCTCAAGGTGAGAATGGGCTAGAAGTGCCAAATATAAAGATTATATTGAGGTGTTCAAGAAACGAAAACAATGCTAGTATGTCGTAAAATACAAGAGATGAAGGACAAGTTCATCTAGGGCTGGGTAGTGGAAGTCAGGAGTGTTTCTGAATGGGATAGAAGCTATTGAAGGGTTTTACGACATGAATGTGTTTATATTTTGAAAATCTTATTCAACCTATTAGAGAATAGATCATAAAAATATGAGTGAAAGTAAGAAGACTAGGGAAGAAACTGTTAACAAAAATACAACAAACGATAAACAAGAAATGATGTATAGTAGGACAAGAGGTGAAAGAAAATGAAACAATTCAGAAAATATTTTGATGGTACATCAACAGAACTAGTGGATTGAGATCTAAAGGATTGAATACAGAGAGACAGAGTTGAGGGAAAAGAAGGAATCAAGATTTTTAACTGGAAAAAATCCTAGGTTTTTCACTGAAAAACTTGAGTAGATGGTGGTGTCATTTACCAGGATAGGGAAAGTTGGGCAGAAGCACATTTACAATGTGAAGTTGAGAGAAATAAATACTTTTCTTTGAATATGTTAGATTTTAGATGTGAAAGTAGAGAAGTTAAATCAGTAACTCTATTTGTGACTGAAATTTCCTAGAGAGGGAAAATTTCAGGAAGAAAGCTTGGGAATACATGAAGGAACTGGATACAGAACACAATTAGGCATGCTGGCTTGTAACTAAAGCAAGACCTTTGCTGCTCAGTAACAGGAGAAAAGAGAAGACAGTGTAGGTGTATAAGCAGATTAGTTGGTAGGTGATTAGAAGGTGGGAAAATATGAGAGTTAGTGAGTTAGTGAGACTAACTGGCCTGTTTACATGTTTTCCATTTCAATGTTCAACTGCTCTGGTGCAGAAACAGGATAGGCAGAGAAGGTAGATTTAAGTAGGTTTGGGGTTTTATCAGGTGATTATGACAAAAAGATAAGAGCAAGGTCAACAAAGGGATAATTAAAAGAGGAAGTAATGCACTCAAGAGAACACAAAGTGCTGGGAGGGCAGGGAAGGGTAAAAGTTTGGATCAATTTCAGAGAGGCTCAGGGTAATATGGGGATGTGAATGAATTCGTCGAATTATATGGTAGTGCTTGAGTTTCTAGAGACAAGTAAGATAAAGAGGAATGAGAAAACTTATGTTAATCTGAAGTTTCATTATTATTAACATATGAAAATACCATGTCCCTAAGAGATATAATTTCTTTCCCTTGTTGGAATATTGACTATAATTAAAGTATCATTGGAGGGGCTCAGTTATTTAAGCTTTCGACTTGATATTGGCTCAAGTCGTGATCTCCCAGTTGTGAGATGCAGCCTCATGTCAGGCTCTGCACTGGGATTCTACACATGATCTGCATTGGAATTCTCTCTCTCCCTCTCTCTCTGCTCACCCCCCTCAAAATAAATAAATGGACTTTTTTTTTTTTTTAAGTATCATGGAATTCTTGGAATGTAGGATGAACCTTTAGATGTCATGTAGCCTAATTCAATGGCTTCTAAAAGGACTATATCTAAAATAAGTATAAAAATAAATTATAAATCTCTCCAGTCTGGTAAATCCTATAATTAACTCTGGCACTCAACAGACTTTAATGTCAGCAAGTACTTTTTAGGGGCTAATCTTAATTCTTTGCTGTCATGAGGAGCTCACTTCTCTTGTATTTTACTGGAGATTAAATCAATCTTGCTGCTGCCATCCACCAGTCCTCATGCCTAAGTTGCTCTAACCATTTAGTTGTTTAAAATTTATATCCCAGAAAGGGTTTTTATGGAAGCAATATTCTCTGAGTTCTTGCATGCTCAAAATAGTTTTCCAGGAGCCTTTATACTTTAAGTTCAGTTAAGATGGAAATAAAATCTTTTATATATATATAAAAATATATTTATATATTTACATATATAAATCTTATGTATATGTTTATATATATAAATCATATATATATTTATATCCAATATATCCATATATATCCACACACATATATATGTCATATATATTGTTTATTTTAATGTAGTAAAAATACATAACATACAGTCTTCCATTTTAATCATTTCTAACTATATAATTGAGTAGCACTAAGTACATTCACATTTTTATACAACTATCATCACTCTTCATCTCCAGGACTTTTTCATCATTGCAAACAGAAACTCTTAACCCAATAACTCCCCATTCCTTCTCTACTCCCCAGCCTCCGTTCTGCTTTAATCTACCTTCTGCCTCTATGAATTTGCCAAGTTCAGTTGCCTCATCTAAGTGAATTATACAATACTTGTTCAGCTTTTTTCACTTAAAAAAGTGTCTTCAAAGTTTATCCATGTCATATCATGTATCAGATATCCATTAAAGGCTGAATAATATTCTAATATATGCCTATACCACAATTTGAATCAATTTTTAACCATTCATCTGTTAAACAGTTGGGTTGCTTCCACTTTTTGTCTATTGTGAATAATACTGCTGTGAATATTAGTGTATAAACATCTGTTTAAGTCCCTGGTTTTAATTCTCAGGAGTATGTATTCAAAAGCAGAATTGCTGGATCATATAGTAATTCTATGCTTAACCTTGTTGAGGAATTAGCCAAACCATTTTCCATAGCAACTGCACCATTTTACATTCCCATCAATAATGTACAAGGGTTCTAATTTCTCCGCATTCTCATCAATACATGTTATTTTCCATTTTCTAAAAAATAGCCATCCTAATCATTGTGAAGTGGTATCTCATCATGGTTTTCATTTGAATTTTTCTAATGACTACTCATTTTTCATGCATATTGAAAAATGAAAATATGCTTACTATGAAAATAAGCATATTTTCATGTGCTTATTAGCCATTCATATATCTTCTCTCAATCTATCTATATATATATATCAATATATATATCGACATAACAATATATATATATATATATATATATATATATATATATATATATATATATATCTTCTACTCAATCCCTGAGCACATTTTTTTTATTCTGGATATACACTGATGTATTTTATTTATTTTTTTTCAATATATGAAGTTTATTGTCAAATTGGTTTCCATACAACACCCAGTGCTCATCCCAAAAGGTGCCCTCCTCAATACCTTCATCACCCACCCTCCCCTCCCTCCCACCCCCCAACAACCCTCAGTTTGTTCTCAGTTTTTAAGAGTCTCTTATGCTTTGGCTCTCTTCCACTCTAACCTCTTTTTTTTTTTTTTTCCTTCCCGTCCCCCATGGGTTTCTGTTAAGTTTCTCAGGATCCACATAAGAGTGAAACCAAATGGTATCTGTCTTTCTCTGTATGGCTTATTTCACTTAGCATAACACTCTCCAGTTCCATCCATGTTGCTACAAAGGGCCATATTTCATTCTTTCTCATTGCCACGTAGTACTCCATTGTGTATATAAACCACAATTTTTTTATCCATTCATCAGTTGATGGACATTTAGGCTCTTTCCATAATTTGGCTATTGTTGAGAGCCTGAGCACATTTTTAAATTGTGTTGTTTATTTTTTCTTGTTATTGAGTTATAGACATTCTTTATATATTCTGGATAATCCTCATCTGATATGTGACTTGAAAATATTTTCTGCCCATTCTGTCAGTTGTCTGTTCAGTTGATCATGTCCCTTGATGTACAAAAGTATTTTATTTTGATGAATTCCAACTTATCTATTTTTTATATCATTATCTGTGCTTTTGGTATCATCAAGAATTCAACACTGAATCCAATATCATGAAGATTTTCCACTATGTTTTGTTCTAAGAGTTTTGTAATGTTAGGTCTTACGTGTAGATCTTTTGTCCATTCTGAGTTAAATTTTGCATATGGTACAAAATAAGGATCTAACTTAATTCTTTGCATGTAGATATCCAGTTTCTCAGCACCATTTGTTGAAAAGACTGTCCTTTCCCCATGGAATAGACCTAGGATCCTTGCTGAAAATCAACTGACCATATATGAAAGGGTTTAATTCTGGGTTCTGAATTCTATTGCATTGATCAATATGTCTGTCTTTATGTCAGTACCACACTGTTTCAATTCCTGCAGCTTTGTAATGAGCTTTGATATAAGGAAGATAAGTTCCCCAAATTTATTCTTCAAATTGTTTTGGTGATTTGGGTCTATTAAGATTCCATATGAATTTTAGGCTAGGTTTTTCTATTTCTAAAAAAAAAAAACAACCAAAAAACAAAAACAAAAACAAAAACGAAAAACAACCTGTCATTGGGACTTTGATAGAGATTGCACAGAATCTACTGATCACTTTGGGTAGCACTGTTATCTTAACAACATTAAGTCTCAGTCCATGAACATGAGATGCCTTTCCATTTATTTATGTCTTCTTTAATTTCATTCTGCAATGTTTTTTATTTTTCTGTGTGCAAGTCTTTTGCCATATATATTACATTTGGTTACATTTATTGGTAGTTTTGATTCTTCTTTATTTTCAACAAAATACTGAGTTACAATTTTAGTACTGATGCTATTCCATTGTGTGGGAATTGTGGGTATTGTTCTTTGTGACTCTTTTCTTTTTAAATATTTATTTATTTATTTTGAGAGAGAGTGCAAGAGGGGTAAGGGTCAGAGAGAGACAGAGAGAGAAATCCCAAGCAGGTCCCACACTGTCAGCACACAGCCTGACATGGGGTTGAAATCATGACCTGCACCAAAATCAAGAGTCGGACGCTTAACTAAATGAGCCATGCAGGTGCCTTGTGTTCCTTGTGACTCTTACCATACATTTGGTGAATCCTTTTTGCCCATTTTTAAATCTACCACTTCCTTCCAGTTTTTAGTAATCAAAACAAGTTATGCTCTAACACATCTCTTATTTATTTTCAGGCATACTCAATGGTGTTTACTTTCTCTGATGCTCCTTTTTATTTAGTATCCATTACCAAAATGATCTTTTTCTTTATTTCCAATTATTTCCAACATCCCGTTAGCTTTCTTTTTAAATCTCCTTTTTCTCCAATCATCTAATTTATGAGTTTTCTAATTTCCATTGATGCTATTATTTTATATTTCTGTTTCTTAATTTTTAGTACATTTTATAATATTAGTTAAACTTTTTAAACATTATGGCCATCTTTTTCTCTATACACGTTTATCTATATATTTCTCTCTATTATATATAATTATTTTATATATATTATATTTATATATAATATATAAAAATATATATAATACATATATATTTTTATATATTATATATAAATATATATAATACATATATATTTTTATATATTATATATAAATATATATAATACATATATATTTTTATATAATATATATATATTTATATAATATATATAATTATATAGAAGATTTGACCACAGAAATTTTCCACTATTCATAGATAACTGGGATGAGCTTTCCTGTATTTGTAGGAAGGGAGAGTTGACAATTTCATCTCAAACAACTGCATGGTGCTACTGAACCTTCCTTCTAATGCTTATATTTCTCAGAGATGTTAAAAATATAATTGCATACTTTCTGCAGTCTGCTGGCTCTCTTCCCCTCTTCCCTTATATCGGGGCCAACTCTTTCCTTTGCTTATATTGTCCTTATCCTAATAGATGTGTCTCCTGGTTCTAGTAGTTTCACCTCCACACAGGGCTTTCACCTTGAAGTGACAGATCTTACCAAGTTAATTTCAAGAGCTCATATAACCCAGCCCCTTCAGCACCATCTAAACTTAACCACAATCCCTTTGCAGTCACCTGCTAATTTGAGCCTGCAAAACTCGGTCCCAATTTTAACTGCTCTTCTCTTAGTGGCTCCTTTAGAATTCCAATAAGTACTCATTGACTCATTTGGTGCTCTCTAACAATCAAGGCCATCTGAAGTCCCTCTTTGCCTTATCGCTGCTTCATTCTGCACCCAGTTGTTAGTATGTGGGTCTTTTTGCTGTCAATGGTTTATCTCCTGCATTTGTATTTTAAGGTTTGTAGGATACCATATTTTTGTTTCAGATTTGTGGTATGTTTTCCAAGTGCCTTTGTTTTGCTATCCTATTTTAGTAGCTCTGTTTGTTTTAATGGGGATATTTCAAAGGATACATAAACACTGCTCTTGCCATCTTGCTCTAATCTGCGAATTATTTTTTAAAGAAACATTTTAACTTTTTGTCATTTATATAGGTCAATGAAAGATATACAAAAACAGCATTTAGAAAGCTTTGAAAGAGCTGTTATGTTGTGGAGGTATTGTATTCCACGGGCCTTTCTTCTTTTCTTAGTTGTATTATAAAATACAGGATGGGGCACCTGGGTGGCTCAGTTGGTTAAGCATCCAACTTCTGGTTCAGAACTGAACCCTGGGGTTCAGTTCATGAGTTCGAGCCCCTCATTGGGTTCTGTGCTGACAGTTCAGAGCCTGGAGCCTGCTTCAGATTCTGTGTCTCCTTCTCTCTCCGCACCTTCCTCACTCACTCTCTCTCTCTCTTTCTCTTTTCTCTTTTTTCCCTCTTTGCACTGCTTTTATACTTTGAATGTCTTTTTGTATACACAGCTACTTGAGGGAAATCAACCTGTCTCATGTTTGTACACCCATAAGCATAATGCCTACAAAGAATAAAGGTATATAAATGTTTCCTGTTATTGATAATAATGGTGTGGCTGTCTGTTATGCATACTAAATTATAATTATTCCAACGTGAAGATTTTTAAAGTTCCTTTTTTGTGCAATACAGAAGAAAACTACGATAAAATTATTATTTTGAGTTGAACAGAATAGGAAAAAATGGTAGAATTTACCTAAATCTCAACTTTCTTGAATTACTGGATGTACCATATTTTTCAAATTGAGAAATTTAGCCTTTTTGTTCACAAGTGAAACAGAAAATAAGTTGTCTACTCTAATACCTAAAACAGCTAATTTAGTCCAACTTCTCCTTGGGATCCTGTTTTATTCACTGACATATAAGCTTATGCTGATAATGAATGCAAGGTGACTATTTCACATATGCCATTTAAAAATATTTATGTTGAATGTATAATAAAAAATAATCTTCAATGCAGCTGTATTAGAAAACTCTCAGTTCTTTGGGCCTCCGGTTGGTTCAGTCAGTTAAGTGTCCAACTTTTGATCTTGGCTCAGGTTATGATCTCACAGTTCATGAGTTCAAGCCCCAAGTTGGGCTCTGTGCTGACAGTGCAGAGCCCACTTGGGATTCTCTATCTCCCTTTCTCTCTTCACCTCCCCAGCTCATGCTTGCTCTCACTCTCTCTCTCTCTCTCTCTCAAAATAAATAACTGAGAAAACGCCCAGTTCTTAAGTCAGCACTCAGAACAAAAAAGGAAGAAAAATTGAGCAGCATTTAAAGTACACGTACAACTCCAGACACTGTAATAGGTATTAATTATATTTACTATATTTCATGTAGATGTGGATAAACTTGGTAACATGAGAAAAAGGAAGAGAGGTCCAGAGACCTAGTTGTTGGGCTTTGCTGTGCTACTAAGTTGTGTTGCTCCAAGCTATTCATTGAAATTGCTAAATGACTCAGTTATTCTTAGAAAGATTTTTGCTTCAACATACAACTACATCCCCAAGTTGTTATAAAATGGTTAACCAACATTCAAGCACTTCCTACTTTGATGGGAACTTCCAAATTGTGTTCAGGCAGGTTTCCACACTGGAAACAAAATGGAATCAGATGATTCTCTCTATTCTCTGTCAATTAAAGGACAGGTATGTGGCTTAGGATCTTGATCAGACATACCTCTAAATCTTAAGGGAAGGCTGTAGATGAAGAGACACCCAAATTGTATTTGTGGGACAATGGTGAATTGGAAGAAATAAGGCAGTAATAGTCCAGTGGTGACATCTGCTGATTTCTTGGCTGCCTAGCCTCAATTATTTCTAATACAAATTTCTATAATGTGTTTCCTTGCCTTTCCATTGGTTCTGTGAGCTAATATAAATCATATCAATGTATTTTCTTTTACGACTTCCCATAAGCAGCATTGGTTTTTGCCATTTGCAACCAAGAACCTTGGTATGGAAAACAAAACACTGTGGCATTCAACTCAGAACTGAATTTGATAGAACTAACCATTTAAATGAAAAGTTACAATATATCAAGAGTTAAGAGTCTAATATCTACAAAAAATGAATGTAGATTACTTTCAGATGTTTGCATTCTTATTTAACGATAATGATATATTACCAAGTACCAACTTATTTTTTCAAATATTTTCACACAATCAATGTCAACCAGCAAGCTACTAAGACACGTAGATCTTAGCACATACAATATATGTAGCTTCTTAATTCTTAAAGAAAATCTAAAAACAACAAAATGTCATTCAGATACAAAATCTCATTTCCCAAAACCAAGTTCTACCACTTAGTAGATTGTAACTTTAGAAAAATAGCTTATCAGCGCTAAAACTTAATTTTCCTGATCATTAAAGGGGATGTACTAATAATTTAATATTGACAATGATAATACCTATTATGAATATTAAATATGAATTTGAAAATCAAAGTCTAAAAAGTAGAAAGTCACTAAAAACAATGATAGTGATGATGATTTTCCAAAGTAGTTGTGACTTTTCTTATATTAAGAATGAACTCACAGAACCTGGCTTTGAAATTAATAGCTGAACATAACCTCTTAGCCTCTGGAGTTCATCACTCCAAAGTCCCCAATATACATCCCCTCTGCTCTAATTTGCACTTCCTTTCTCCAAAAGAAACTTCATTTTATTTCTGTTTATAAACCCTCAAAAGATCAGTCCTCACATACTCTTATTAAGATACAGTCCCTTCCCCCAATACAAGCACAAAACATCGATTTCCTCCTAGAACTGAAATGAACACCTTGTTCCCAACTATGTACATCCTCAGCCTTGACCCTTCCTCTCCATCTGCCTGTATATCCATCTCTTCTGTGAACTTCACCACCTTCGGCAAAAGGCAGTTCCCCAAGATCATTTGGCTTACTTTTTTTTTAGTTATTTATTTTCTATGGGACCCATCTGTAGGACCCTTCCTGACTTACATATGCAGCCAGAATACCTGTCCTAATTTCACAGCAATTCTGCCTAACTTCCTGTGCCTACTTCCTGGTTCTATCCCATGGCCACTCTAGAACCTACCAATAACAACTTGCAAGAAACCACTGCTTTGAAATTCAAGAGACCAGCTTTCCAAGCCCAGCCCTGCTCCCTGAATTCTCTGTGGCTCATTCCTCAGCTATTACTTGAGGGGTGTAGATGTTGACTAAGGCCAAACAATTTTACATTCTGAAAAGGGAAGCAGGACCAAATTCAGAAATGGGCAGGAGAAGGGGCAAGGATAAACCAGAGAGAGAGGACAGAGAAAGAGAATTTGAAACAAAGCTAGTGGCAGGGGCATGACGGAGGGGTCCCCCCACCTCATCTCCAAAACAAGTGAGCCAGATCTGAAGTCAGCTCCTCCTACAACCCAAAGCCCTGCCCCTCTAAGCTGTTACATGTCCTCTGGCGTCAAGCCTTGCACACTCGATCCTTGACTTACTGTACGGTCCACTTCACCAACTCAGCCCTGTCCCTCAGCTCCTGACTCCAGTCCACGGCACTCGCACTCTCTGCCTGCTTCCTCTGTCCTGGTCTCTCTTCTTTTGCTTGTGGAACCCTCCGGGCTGTGGCAGGATTAGGGTAGGGGGTGAGATGAGAGGGCAGAGGTGGAGACAAGGGTGGGAAAAGGGGTATCAACCTTGTATCCCCCTGCCCCTGCCTGGTATCGCTGCCTCAGCTAGTCGAGGGTCTCCAAGGCCTGCAGGGGGCCGGGCTCGGTTAAAGGTGAAGAGGCAGAAGGGGATTGCAGGTGGCGGTGATAGTGGGGGAAGGGGTAGTGGAAGGAATGGGACACCCTGGAAGCAGTCTTCCACCCGCTCCAGCTCCTTCTCGAGGAAGGTCGTGGCTGCCACATCTGGCTAGGGCCAGGAGAGGGGCGGGAGGGCGGGGTCATACCCGAGGGCACGGGGCGGAACTCCATGGGGAGGCGGGCAGTAAAGTAGGCCACCCAGTAGGAGCAGCTGAGCAGCCACCATCTGCGGGGTCGGGGAGGCTTTCCTCATGCTCGCCCCGGAAGCCCCGTTCTCCCTGGGGTTGCCCAAGGGCTGTGTGGGGCACAGCCCCACTCAGGAGGGGCAGTACTGGAGACAGCACAGCCCACTGGCTGGGAGCAGGGTCTTCTGCTCCCAGCCCCAAGGTCCCCAGAAATGACACGGCTGCAAACAGGAGCCAGGTACCGGAAGTGGGAGAAGGCTCTGGAGATTGCTTCAGAAAGTGGAGGACAATGCAGCAGCAGAAAGGACAGGAAGTGACAGCCTGGCTTTCCCTTACATATAGTTATACATACATATGTATATACATGTACATTTTTAAAGTTAATTAGAAAATAGTTACAGTGATATAATCTAGAGTTTCTAACTGGTCCAATTCTGGACAAATAGTGAATTGATGAGATTTGCTTTAAGTGCCTGGAACTTCTCTATTTATTACTTCCTCAACTCAACCATGCTAAATCTTCATATTTTTTATAACCGCCTGTAAATCCTATTCGTATGTGCTTTGGCATCCAGGATCAGTTACTGGCATCAGCTCAAATTAATGGACATCTTTCCATTAGAATTTGTAGGTGAATATATTTGTATTCCCAGCAAAGTTCCTGGTTTCCACTGAATGAGCAAATGGAGGAATAAAAGTATAAGTGAAAAATAAACGACTGGAAGACAGGCATAGAGGAAAAAGAAACAAAGAAAATGAATAGAAAGACAAAGTAAGGGGGAAAATAAAGGGAGAGTCTAACATTGAACTTGCTGGCATTAACCATTGAGTGAAGCAAGTCATGGGGGTAGATATTGATGTCCTCAAATATCTAGTGAAATTATACCATATGCATGACCACTGATAGTGTTGATGGTTAAGTCATGCATAAGAATAATATACTACTTTATAATAAGGTATGCAATGAGTAGTCCCATGGTTTGAGCTGTTTCATTTTTTTTGGTGTGTAAGGTAACTTTCTGCATGATACTGTAAAGCAAATCATCACCTAAAATTAGATGGCAGTATCATCGATGCTGTTGTATTTATGTACATATACCATTTATGTATCGTACATAAATACAATAGGAAGCAAATGGTTGAATTTAATAAGGGAACTAGACATTTTGCAACAGTTGAAAGCCATTATTAGAAGTCATTAGAATTCAAGGGGGAAAATCTCCTTTACTTAATTCCATCAGTAAGAAAAAAATTCTGAATGTAGAAACATTTTCTGAAACTACATGTATGTGATCATTAATAATAACAGTGGGATAAAGAAGTATCCTTTTATCCACTTCATAGTGCAGATGACTAAATAACAAAGCCAACTATACAGTATGGAAAATTTTCTCCTGCTGTCTGACTTAAATTCATCTCAAGACTTGTGTAGACTGGAAAAGCTATTCTTTGTTGTTGTTGTTGTTGTTTGTTTGTTTTAAAGCTTTCCTCCTCATGTCTTATTCAACATACATTTTAAGGACAGCTGGAGAAGCCTATAATGAGCTACATTAATAACTGAAGAGGAAGAATGATGGGCATTCTGAAAGGGAGGGGGAGAGAAAAATATGAGAATATGCAGATGTTTGTGTATAGCCACGAGTGAATTAGTAATGAGTGTGGTATAACTAAGATCAGAGATGAAAATATGTTGAAAAGGATGTGAACGTGACTCTTAGCACCATAGCAACATCTGACATCCTGGGACTCCACTGCCTTGAAGCTACCCAGCACATCAATTCAATTACTCCACCTGGAGAAGAATGCAGGGGAAAATGCACTCAAATTTACTTTTTTTTTTTTATTTCTAGGAGAATTTTGGTCAATTCTGTTTTTATTTGAAGCCTGTTTTTATTTGAAACGTCAGCCAATCTACAAGTCCGTGTTTCATTATCTAAGAGGGCAGACATAGATGGTAAAATAATTTGAAAGGAAAATGAATTTAATTTTCCATGGAAATTGGGATGGGAGGGCATTAGTGTAAGAATTTCATTTAGGTTTTCCACTCTAATCAATATTTAATAAGAAAATGATTCCTTGTTAAGTGATATGAAAATTTACACAAAAATTAGACTTTTATAAAATTATCTTAAAAGACTTTCAACAAGTAAGCTTTGATAAAGCATGTTATTTTCTATGACTTTTAATATTTTACTTTTAACATTGCTATTTTCTGTAATGTATTTGTACCTTCAAATCCAATAATATCCATCCTGATTTTATCTATTCTACCTTAAATTATATTCCTTTCCAGTGCTCTATTTTTTTTTTTTTTTTAATCCCAGGTATTTCTTGGTTCAGTAAGATTTTGCCTATGTCAGGACATTGATCTCCTGGTGCTCATTTAAGTCTCATATAACTTACAGACCAGAGGTGAGCAGAGTTGGAAGTAGATTAAAATATTTATTTAAATGTATCTTTTTGTGAGTAGAGCATCAAATTACCATATTAAAAAAATCTATTTCAATTGTACCTTTAGGCATTTTGCAGAGGTAAAGCGTAGGAGGAAGTGTTGTGCAAAGTGTATCAGCTTATGTATCCAAGAAATGCCAATTTTAAGTTCATAGCACGCTGTAAGAGATGTGCTTTGTTTATGTCCCTAACTGAATTAATCACTAATTATATCCACTACAAATGCAAGAGTGTATTTAGAACGGAAAAGCTCTGATTGATATCCCTTTGTTCTGGTTCATTAAGGAGGATAAATACACTGAGACCAAATGAAAAAAAAAAAAAAATCTAAGAGGAAGCTCAGAAAGCAAACATTATCAATGACTGAAGAACACATGAAAGAACATGACATGGCAGAGAATAATAGGCAGATACTGGGATAATAAAATAGATCTGGAAACTTACCTATGAACTGTCATTTGGGGCTTTCTGAAGGACCTTCATCTTGCCCTCTAAGGCAGTCAGTCAGCTTCTAACCTGTTCCTGCACATTATATAAAATCACTCTCAAATCTTGAGCAAAGACAACATGTGATACACAGTTATCACCTGGTTATCTACCTCCAAGACTCCTTTTTTCATAGCTTTACTAAACACACTGGAGCATTATGACATTCTGGTTGAATTCCAATCGTTTATAATAATATACCAGATTCACAAAACCTACTTATAAGAGGGAAGAATCTTGCTATTTCCTGAAAATGAAGAAAAGTCAGGATAATTTAGTGTCAAATATGAAAGCAATCACAATTAAGTAGATTCTTGAGGAGGATGTCTAGAATGTGGTGGCTGGCCTGCCTACATGCATCTAACAAAATACTATCCACTTCTGCCATTCCACATAGGGAATGAATAGTACATCTACTACTAAAGTACAAATCTAAATACGTATCTTAAAAATTTTACATTTTTGTTAGAGAATTGAAGTGAAAGGCTGCTTACATACATAGTGGGACAGAGCTGGATGTAATGTTTTACACAAACCATAAAAATACTGTTAGCATAGACCACTTGCAAAAGGTGCATTAGTGCATCTCAGGAAGCCTGCAAAAAATGGATTTGACAAATTCTCTCGTGCTGGCTTGATGGAGAGCTAAAGTGAATTTAGGTGTGGAGCTTTGCAACACCCAGATAAAAATTCAAATAGGGACAATAAGAATAGTTATAGAAAAAGTCATTTGGCGAAGGAGAGATTCAGGAATTCTGATGAGAATTAAAAGGATGAAATTTGGGAAAAAGAAAAATGTTATTGCAGGTCTATAGACAAATATAGCCAGGTCAGATAACTGAGTAAACAGAAGAGGAAAGGAAATGAATCTCATTAGATGCCACCGGAGAGGTGTAATTTAGATTTGATTAAAATAGATTCAGAACTGGAATTCATCAATAAGGAAATATGCAGTGTTTAAAAGTAAAAACAGGTTTCATCATAGAGAAAAGAATTTTATTTATATAAGTAAATATTCATAAAACTGAACATGAGAATATGGTGAAAATCATTTGTTCACAGACAAAAATACAGAGTAACTATCGTTACTCTGTAGTAAAAAGAGTAACTATAGTAAACAGAGTTACAAAGTAACTATAGTTACTCTGTAGTTTAAGGAAGTAAACTATACCTCCCCACCCCCCACTTCCCTATCCTGCCAGGTAGAATCAAAGGTACGGATAATGTTTTTTTAGTATAGACCACAGAATGGACACAGAAATTGTGGTAGGAAGCTTTAAGAATTTATCAGAAAACATCTGGTTTAAAGACAGTGGATCACATATTGACTTTTCCTCTTCTTCTTGTAGAAAACGCCTAAAATCAATTTGGGGGAAAAAAATTTAATTTTTAAATTTTGTTAAAAATTTTTAGAAAATTTAAAAGCCCTCCATCTTTGATCAAATTAGCAGATACCTTAATCTCAAATCACAGTATGTGAAATATATAAAAACATGTTCCTAGATGGGAAAAAATAAGCTGCCAAACTTAGTAATAGGCAAACAGAAGTGTAGGAAGATTCTTAGAGGATGCAGATGTTACATATCTCTGACACAGCTGGTAAGACACAGATCTCTCAAGTGGCACATGCTGAGGGCCAATACTTTCTTTTTTAAAGGGAGAGAATGCATGCAGTGTCTGGATCTAGTTGGAATGACAAGGAAGCTGATAGGGAGGGGTAAGTAGGAATAATACATAGAAGTCCTATGTGCAGAAGCAAGCAGGAAGCAAGCAGGATGAAAATGAGAGAATCCGCAGTGTGAGTAGCTCCAGTCTCTGTTGGCCGAGACCAGAAAGCCTAAGAGAACTTGCTGTTGCAAGGTAAACCCCTTTCAAAATAACTATTAATCTATGAAGATCTATGCACAGTGACTAAAAAATAAAGGAAGGAAGATGCCATGATACAATATAGAAATGATAGCAAATAAATAAATAGAAAAACACTTTGTTGAAGGAATTGCCACTTTTGGAAAACAAGAAAGAGATACAAGATTCAAAGTAGATACAGCAGAAGGATCTGGTGGGGCTCAAGAAAGAAATGTGAAATAGAAAAAATCAATATATTGCAGAATTGAACACCATTGTTGAAAGCAACACAATGAGGTATAAATCTAGCTGAAAACATAGTAAGGCATATACAGTGATGAAACCAAACAAGATACAAAGCAAAAGACCTATGACTGAAAAATGATTCAAGAGAAAATATAAATATTCAATACGGATAAATGAGATTTGGCACTGTCTCCCCCGGATACTTCATGATTGGGACTTCCAAGCTTAGCTTTTGTGGTTCTCTTTCTTCTACATATCCAATGTCTGGCCAAAATAATTCCAGATCAATGCATTTCTTAGATATAATAGCTTATTCATTTGGTTTATAATCTAGTGTTGCACATCTGGGAGTCATTATGCCTTTCTAAAATTATTGCACTTTTTTTCCTGCTCTAAGCCATATACTTGACTCTAAATTTTATCTCAGGATTCAGTCCTACTTTCCTCATTTCAAAATTATTGAGGAGCTCCACATGATATTTTCCAATTCTTCTTTCTCTCTCTTGAAGTTTTCTCCCTCTTCTGTTATGCCCTTTGGCATCAAACATGCCATTATTTCTCACATCTTAAGAAACTAAAATCCAAACCAAAAACCTCTCCTGGTTCCATGTCTCCTTCCTTCTACTGCCCCATTTTTTCAACTCCTCATTACAGCAAAAATCCTGTATTTCCTGTCTCCAAGTTCTCTCGTCCTAATTTTCCTTGATACAAATCTAAGCTCATTTCCATCTGCACACAATAATGGCCTGCCCTACACTGTAAATCTGGTGAGCAATCCTCAATCCTCATCTAATTTGGTTGGCGAGCAGCATTTGACAGTTAATCTCTCTTTACTTTGTAAAATACTTTCTATCCCTGGCTTTCAGGACACTACTTGCTTACCTCTTTTCTTAGTTCACTGGCACTCCTTCTCAGCCTTCTTTGCTATTTTTTTCTCATCCCCCTGACTTTTTAAAAGATGTTTATTCATTTATTTTGAGAGAGAGGAAGAAAGAGAGGGAGAGCCTGCAAGCAGGGGAAGGGGGAGAGAGAGAGAAGAAAGAGAATCCCAAGCAGGCTCCACACTGACAACACAGGACTTGAACCCATGAACCATGAGATCATGACCTGTGTGGAAATCAAGAGTCAGATGCTTAACCGACTGAGCTACCCAGTGCCCCTCATCCCCTTGGCTTTTAAACCTTGGAGAGTCCTAAGTTTCAGTCCTCTGATATCTTCTCTAGCTATACTCACTCCCCAGTGATCTCATCAAGTCCTGTGGACTTCAATATCATCTGTTTATATCTCACACTTAAATTTCTCCCCTAAACTCTGGACTTATAGTTCTTACTACCTACCTGACATCTTCTCTTGACTATCTAAATAAGAATCTCAAATTTAACATGTTCGAAACCAAACTTCTGATTGCCACCAAACCTAGTTCTCCTAAAGACTCCCTATCCTATGAATTTCTCATGACAAAAACTATGGAGTCATCAATGACTCCTCGTTTTCTCTCAAAACCTACATGTGGTACATCATAAAATTCTGATAGCTCTATTTTCCAAATTTATGTGGAATTAAACCTATCACCCCTATCAAAGCTATTACCTTGGTTCAACCTGTTATGCCAGGATTATTGTTGTTGCCTTATAATTACTTTCCTTTCCTCTCCCTTTAACCCACTCTCATCTATTCTCAATATTGTAGTCACAGAGATCCTATTTATATTCTAATTCAGAGCACTGTTATTCTCCTACTTAAGACCTTCTCATCTTACTGTAAAATCTAAAACCCATACAATGGTTCTTAATCTAGCCTCCCCCTAAAGTTCTACAGAATGCCTTTCATCACTTATCTCTCCATTCCAGTGTTTGCCTTTCTGCCATTCAATCACACCAAGTTGTTTCCACCTCAGGGACTTGGTTCTCCTGGTTCTCTTTGCCAAGAGTGCTCTTTCTCAGCTTCATGGCACAGTCCTTCATGCCCTCCAAGTCTCTGCTTAGATTGTCAGTAAGGGAGTCTTCCTAAAAACCTTAAATAAAATAGTAACCTTCCCTGGCACTATTTCCATGCCTTGACTTCTCTCATCCTGATCATTTGCCTATACGTGGCATATTGTATTTTTAATTGTTTACTCATTAGCCTTTTACTAGATTACAAACTCCATGAAAACAAACGTACATGTGAACAGCTCATAAAACAGTACCTGGTGCTTAACAACTATTTATTGAATGACTAGATGAAATACTAATGACAGAATCTAATCAGAGCTGAGCCATGTCAGTGCTCAATAATTTTCAGTAGCTGCCCTTGGTCTCTATCTCCTCCTACTTCTCTTAGGCTCAGAGTCTTTCTTGCAACTTACTCTCATCACAGATACGACCGTTCTGTTATACAGGGTGAGCTGTGGTTCCCAAGACAACAGAGACCACATTTCTCAAGAGGAGGGTTCTGACAGGATGCAGCTCCAGAGCATTCCTGATCCTGCACCATCACCTCACTCTTTCTTGTGAGTGCCCCTCAAATCTGCATCGTGTTGGATGGTTACTGTTTTGCTGATGATACCAGTGGTAAATAAGTCTCCTCTAGTCACCAAATTTGTAAAACAATCCTTCTCTTTCCTATGGATTAGGGCTGGCACAAACCATATACTGAGGTTCAATCTCCTTCTCAGCCTTAACACAGGAGAGTCAAGATACAATACTCAAAATTCAGCTGCATGCTTAGTCATGTGGCCTAGGACAATGTACAGGAGACTGCAGAGACTGCTTCACACGGACACAAATAATTTATTTGTACTGTTATGTAAGTATTAACCTAATTCTTATGGGCTGGGGATATATCACAGCTGTTGCTTAGGAGTCTATCACCTCAGGAGGGGAATGTCATTATCATAGAATATTTTCCTCTTCTCCTTAAAGAAATGGTGCCATATCATTTCTCAGAAGGCTGTCTTATCTCACCTCTGTGTGTCCTTGTACAGCCTCAGGCTGTAGCCCTTATCTCCCTGAACCTGGGGGAGAGCGACCCTGCCCACCTCAATCCAATTCCTGTCTTACATTTTAGGAGTTCCGTTCTCTGTGCACTTGTTATGGGTTGAATTGTGTCTCCCAAAAAGATGGTTGGTGTCTTAGGCCCCAGCCTATAAACATGACCTTACTTGGAAACAAAGTGTTTGCCAACGATCAAGGGCAATATGACTGGTGTCCTTGTAAAAAGTAGAATTTGGGGATGAGAGATAGACGTGCACGCAGAGAGAACACCATGTGAACATGAAAGCAGAGATTGGGATAATGCATTTATAAGACAAGGGATGCCAAAGACTGCCAGAAAACTACCAGAAGCTAGAAGACAGACATGGAACAGATTCTCCCTCACAGCCTTCAGAAGGCACCAACCTTTCTACCACCTTGATTGGGCACTTCCAGCCTTTAGAATTGTGAGACCATAAATTTCTGTTATTTAATTCATTATTGTGGTCTTCTGTTAAAACAGCCCTAGGAAACTAAGATAGCATTACAAATGGCTTTCTCTCTTAAAACACGAGGCCTGGTACATTCAGATTTAATTTGCCTGGAGTTGGTTTTTTGAAGACTGTCCAGCCCCACCCAATTTTATTTACTCTTGCTTTGAATTCTTACATTTTTTCCTTCAGAGACCAGATGTTCCTCAACCTCTTATACTGAGATTTGAAAATACTATAATTTCAACAAACACAGAAAACTTGTCCTAAGACTCTTTGATAGCATTATTTGTAGAAGTCACTGTGGCAAAAATAATATATATATATTATATATTATATACATATATATATATATATATAGTAATACAAAAATTGAAATTGTATTGGTAAAAGTCTACCATGCACAACATATTTGATGTTACAGGAGCCAATGCATTTAGCTATGATTTTTCAAAATGCCTGGTCCTATTAAAACTGGTTAGAAAAGCAATGGATTATATTAAATATATATTTATATAAACATATTTATATTATCCAGATTACCTAGATACTACTGAAGAAATTCTCTTTTAAATAAAAGTATTCTGGAAAGCCTTGCAGAAAAAAAATCTATTGGTTATAGTTTTGGTGTTTAAAGCTTCATTGTTTTTTGTTCTCTACTTAAAAAAATTTTTTTCTAATGTTTATTTCTTTCTGAGACAGAGAGAGACAGAGCATGAGTGGGGGAGGGGAGGGGGAGAGGAAGACACAGAATCAGAAGCAGACTCCAGGCTCTGAGCTGTCAGCACAGAGCCCGACTCGGGGCTTAAACTCACAAACCATGAGATCATGACCTGAGCCGAAGTCAGTCGATCAACTAACTGAGCCACCCAGGCGCCCCTGTTCTCTACTTTTAATTCCATTGATTCTGTTTTTGTTTGTTTGTTTGTTTTTCTTTTTACTCCACAGAATATAGATTGCTTTGCAGGTTTCATTCAAAACCATATAAAGCAATATAAATAAATGATTACATAATTAAAGATGGTTTCAGAGAGAAGAAATCTTGTGATCTTTAATTACATTTAGTACAGAGGGGATTTCTACCCAAATCTGAGTTTCTCCTTTAAAATCACTGAGGAAGGGGTGCCTGGGTTGCTCAGTCGGTTAAGCACCAGACTTCAGCTCAGGTCATGATCTCACAGTTGTTCATGGGTTCAAGCCCCAAGCCCCGCATCGGGCTCTGTACTTACAGCTCAGAGTCTGGAGCCTGTTTCAAATTCTGTGTCTCTCTCTCTCTCTGCTCCTCCCCCATTCATGCTCTGTCTCTGAAAAATAAATGTTAAAAAAAAAAAAATTAAATCACTGGAGGCCACAGTCTAACTACCAGACTATAGTAACAGATTAAAAGCAAAATGGGTGTGTTTATTCAGTTCAGTGCATATCCTGGCTCTCTCTCTCTCTCTGATCTTCTCATGCACTGAGGGTCTGGGGCATAAGCATAAAGCCCAATAGTGACAATCCCACTGTCTTATCCCCAGCTGACTCTCTGCATTAAAGAGGCCACTCACTCATTAGGGGCGCCTGGGTAGCTCAGTCGGTTAAGTGTCTGACCCTTGATTTCACTTAGGTCATGATCTCATGGTTCTTGGGATCAAGCCTCATGCCGGGGCTCAGGATTCCCTCTCTACCTCTCTCTCTTTGTTCTTCCTCCACTTGTTCTCCCTGTCTCCCTTAAAATAAATAAGTAAACTTAAAAGAATAAAATAAAATCTTAAAAAAAAGAAAAAGAGGCCACTCAGCTGGCTGTGTGCGTTGGGTGAGGAGGCAGGACTTCAAGGCCTGGGATTAGAGTCATGTATCTGCCAATATACTACTTGTATGAGCTAACTCAAGTCGCTTAACATCTGCAATGTGAGGACAGTATGGTATATAATGATAAGCACACTGCCTGGAACATAGGAAACACTGAAATATATCAGTCAACTTATTTATTCAATATTTGCTAAACTCTCAGCGTGTCAGCACTGTGCTGGACTTTAGGGATCCAAAATCAATTAGTAACTGTCATCAATTAATCACCAGCCCAGCCTTTACACTTTGCACTTTGCACTTAACACGTTTGTTTGTAACTATTTTTTGCACATATAATTACAAACCAAAAGTCAAGTACTATCACAGATGTAGACTAGTAGAAGTATGTTTGTAGGAAAATGAGTGGCAGGACAGTACAGTGGTTGAAAGCTCGAACTCTGGGACCACACTCACTGGGCTTGAATCTCAGCCCTTTTGCTACTGTGTGATCTTAGGGAGCTTATTTAACTTCTCTATACTTTGGTTCCCTCACTTATAAAATAGGAGATGATAAGAGTACCAAATCAAAGAGCTATTGAAGTGAATAGAGATACAAACAAGTGAATTTATGTAAAACACTAAGTACAATCCTGGCACATGTAAAATGTGTTATAGAAGTGTTTGTTGGCATTATGATGGGTGAAAGCTAAGGCTACACAGAGGACAAATACAATTTAATAATTACAGGCAGTTAAGTAAGAACTTCTGAAAGAGGTTTCAGAAAGGCCTTGAAGAATAATTAGGAAATGGACAGGGGCAGATTTAGAAGAGGATAGAATGCATTGTAGGTGGAAGACAGTGTATAAGCAAAGGCAGAATTTAAATAATACAGTGTAAAGCAGTCGCAAATAATCCAAAGTCTTTGCAACACAGAAAGTTCAGTGAAAGGGGAAGGAGAGCAGGAAATTATGTTGGGAAGCAGATAGCAGGTAGGGTGTATGATGTACGACAGCCTAGGGAGTGCAGGTTTTATTTATCGGTAATAGGGGCCATTGAATGTGCTTGAAAAGAGAAATAAAGGCATGTTGATTCAGTATTCAATAAATATTTCCTGAGTGTCTTTTATTTCAAGTAGTGAGGATACAATGATTAATAAATGAGATCTGGTCCTTTCTGTTCAGAAATTTGTACTGTAGTAATGGGAGGCAGGCAGTACACAATGTGCTAATACTTTAAGATTGTTTTAGATTATGTAATCAAAGAGGATGATATGATGGAGTCACAGGGGTTGGGACTTTTTGTATTGAGCGGTCAAGAAAAGATTCTCTGAGAATATAACATTTGAGCTAACACCAGAAGAAAGAACAAGAACCAGCCACACAGGGAGAAAAGAAGGATAAAGCCAGGCAGAGAACAGCAAGTATGTAGGCCCTAAAATAGTAAAGTGTTCAGTGTATTCAAGGAGCAAAGTGTTCTTCCACTATGGCTGGAAGTAAGTGAGGGAGAGGGTGTGGTAGTGACAAATAACGATTTGCACTTTCCCTTCTATGGTGCAGGGTCATTGTTAGGAAGTCACTGTCCAGCCAGTCACCTCACTTCCTTCTTGCATCTTGATGGGGTCATGTGACTAGTTCCATTTGTCAGCTGGGTATTTGTCCCCAGGGCAACCTTGGAAGCTTCTTGTTAAAGATGGAAAAGGTTTGTCTGGCTGGGTGCCTAAATGGGTAGAACATAGTCCTCTCCCTCCCACCCACCCTATTATCCTACCTTAGACTAAGTAAGTAGGAAATTAGCTTATGTTTTAGCAAGTCACTGAAGTGTTAAGATTTGCTTGTTATAGAAGCCAGCAGTACCTTAAGCAGTACATGGAGTGCATAGAATAAAATGAGATCAGAGAAGGACCAGATTATGTGAGACTTTACAAAAAACAATGGCAAGAAATTTAGAGTTGTATTTTCAAATTTCTCTGCAGATAGCATCCTATAAAAAAAAAAACCTCAAACTCGGGGTGCCTGGTGGCTCAGTTGGTTAAGTGTCTGACTCTTGATCTCGGCTCAGGTCATGAACTCACGATTCATGAGATCAAGTCCCACGTCAGGCTCTGTGCTGACAGTGCGGCGCTTGCTTGGGATTCTCTCTCTCCCTCTCTGTCTCTGCCCCTACCTGCTCGCTCTCACTCACTTTCTCTCTCTCTAAATAAATAAATTAATTAATTAAAAAAAAACCTCAAACTCACATAATAACTGAACTCATCATTTTTCCTAACTCCCACTAGCTTCCCCTCTGTACTCCCTCTTCACCATGAATACAAAGTTATTGAAACCTACCAATTCCCAACAGAAGAGAAAAATTAAAGGAAGAAAATGGCGGTGGATAAAATGCATAGTCAGGAAGCATTCCCACTACAGAAGAATTGCAGTATGGTATACTGAAAATTACTTTGACCTTATCTTTATTAGTAGGTGTTCCTGTCTTGCAGTCCTGGTTCTGCTACTTACTGGCTGAAGACTGGTGAGCCACTTCCTTAGCCTCTGCACATCATTTATATTATATGTACACCAGTGGCCTCTATGTCTAGCCATGATGAAAACACAAGTCATAAATTGTGAATTGACTTCTCTGACTTAATGGGTCAATCTCAAAATATCTAAGCATTTCTTAAAAATCTTTAAAGTATTTCTTAAAAATACTTTAAATATGCCAGGGATTCTTCTTTCACTTTACTTTTTTTGATTTATATATATATATATATAGAATTCTATTACATTAATATATTTATTATATATTATACTTATTATATATTTAATTATATTTATAATTAAAATATTATATTATATAAAATATAAATATAAAATAATTATATAATTAACTATATTATATTATAAAATATAAATATATACGTTTTTAGATTAATATATATTAATTCTATATAATCTAAAAAAGTAAATATATATATGTATATACATATGTATATATTTATGATTCTGGAGAATTACTAACTGCAATTTGTCCTGACCTCACATGGTGAGTCACTCAGTTGACCTCAGAGCTACATGAATTTAGGTCCTAATAGAAAGATTTCAATGTAAAACTTGTAAAGGAAGCATTCTGTCCTTTTCTGCTATGTAGTAATCTGTGTAAATGCTTCATCCATGCGATGATCATTCAGTTCCTTGCATTGTTCAGAGGCTTGTCAGGTGCACAAGGAGGCTTTCTAACGATTCTGAGCTGCAGGTAAAGGATTTTGCTTTTTTGTGGATTATTTTGCGGAGCCTAGAATTTAAATGTTTACCCTCTTTCACCTTCTTCTTTTATCCTAGTCCAATGTTGTTACTAGGGAGACAACTGTTTAGCCAAAGATGCATGATAAATAACTTGTCTTTAATATCAAGTAAAAAGCAAAATACTTCAGGAGGTAATTCCATCAATAGTTGTTCTACATAATAAGCAGAAAGTTGTGTATACTTCACACTTCTGACTTTTGTTTACGTGCATTTTATCATCTTGTGAACGGTTATGGCAGTGAAGTGCACAAATTACTTAAGTAGTCTTGATTCTGGTTTCCTAATACTCATTAGGTTTCCCTTTCTTTCTTTTTACCTCCTTCCCCTTTTACCATCCCTGCTCAAGTTAGTGTAAAGAAATCTTGGTTTCCTTTGTGGCTTTTCTACTAAATAGTTATGCAAATGTGACCAGTTATTTTAAATTTCTGGACCTTGGTTTCCTCATCTACTGAATATAAGGTCTTTCCAAACCATAATTTTTTTTATTAATTTTGAGTATGTCCATAATGGGCAAATGATCACAGAGTCAGTAGAGCAGAGTATTTAAGAGCATGTGTTTTTGGAATCAAATGCAGGAAGTTCAAATCCTACGTTTGCCAAGAACAAGTGTGTGACCTTGGTACAATTACTTAAACTGCCTAAGCCTCGTTTCCATCAACTGTAGAATGTGGATAAAGACCTAACCTAACTCATGTTGTTAAGTAGTACACATAATCTAGTGCCTGACATAAAGGAAGACACTCAAATATTGGTTTTTACCAATATTAACAGAGATATCTCTCTGGGTAGATGACTTGGAAAAAAAAGAAAAAGTTTCCACTGTTAAGCAGGTTTAGTCTCCAGAGTATAGGTTAGCCAGAGGATGGCACCTTTGTGCCAAGAAATGGGCATCCCTCTCCATACAGTCTAGTGGGGGATCCCGATCATGAGGGGTAGTGATGAAGCAGACAGGCTCCAGAATGCTGAAGCTTCTGTGTGAGGAGGAATATTTGGAGAGGAGACCCTGAACGTGCATTTCTCTGGAGACCAGACTGAAAAAAGACTCTTTGCTATTTGGAACACTTTGTCTTAAAATTTAGAAAGAGAAAGCAGTTATTTTATACAATTCTCTCATCTAATTGAATCCCCTTAGAAGGTGTTATCTTTTAATCTGAACAGAATGTTAGAGTAAAGAAAATAAGGGTAAGAGCAATTCTTCTATTGTTGATGGACCTAATGAACCTGAAATATTGCTAGTGTTGCAAACTGTAACTATTTTGAACTCAGAAAAGAAAGTCTTTCTGAATTATACTGTTTTCTTAATAGAAATACTAAAATTAAAATGATGCATAAGATATGCATTGCTTATGTTAATTCCTCTGTGAAACAGCATTGCCAAAGGCACCCCAACTCTTTTTTTCTGTAAAGAAAACATTTTTTCCTGTTTCTCAAAGATGCAGAGGCAGGCAGAATTTCTAAAATGAACTCCTAAAGATGCACCATCTTAACTCCAGGAATCTGTGAATATGATGAGACAGCTCTCCCATGATGATGCTATGCAGTAATGGTACAGTGACCTTAAACATGGAGAAAACTGGGTGGGCTTGATATAATCACATGAACCCTCGAAAGCAGAGAACTTTCTCCCACTGATGGCAAAAGAAGTCAGAGCATATAAGAGGTTCGAAGATGGAAGAGGCCACATGACAAGAAATATGAGCGGTCTTTAGGAGCTCAAATTGGACCCAGGCTAACAACAAGTAAGGGCACATGGAGCTCAGTAGTAGACGGCAAGGAACTCCATTTGGCCAATGATTGAACAAGGTTGAAAGTAGAATCTTCCCTATACCCTACAGGTAAGAGACCAGTCCCACCCAGACCTGGATTACTGTCTTGAGAGACCTTGAGTAGAGAATCCAGCCATGGGGTGTCCAACTTCTGATTTGCAGAAACCATAGGATAATAAACCAGTGTTGTTTAAGCTGCTACATTTATGGCAGTTTGCTATGCTGCATTATCATCCAGAAGGTTGATGAGAGAAAAAGCTCGCTTCCAAGATCATCCTGGTTGTTGCCAGAATTCATTTCCTAGAGATTGTATGACTGAAGATCCTAGCTTTGAGTTGGCTATCAGCTGGAGACTGCCCTCAGTTCCTTTGGACAGCCTTTTATTCCTCAGTATGGCTGCTACTTTCATCATGCCAGCAAGGAGAGTCTTTTATCCCAGTCTGCTAAAACAGAGTCTTATATAACAGAATATAATCACAGGAATAGCATCTCATCACCTTTGCCATATTCTGTTAGTTAGAAGAAAGTCACAAGTCCTGCCTACACTCAACGGTAAGGGGTTATACAGGGTATGAACATGGGGGCCGCCCTAGGGGTAATCTGCCATAGGCTCTATGGCAGCAACTATTTATATCCTTCCCACAGGCAAAATACATACACTACTCCTAAGATCCAAGAGTGTCTTATGCATCAGCATAAAGCCCTAAATCTTATCTTCTAAATAAGGTGCAGGCGGAATAAGATCCCTGGTTGTAGGAATTTTCAAATCATCAAATCTTGGTTCCTTTTTGTTTAACAGTTCTTCTCTCAATTTCTTTTTCTCCTCTTGCATTTTACTATAAGCAGTGAAGAGAGACCATCCCTCATCCCTTTGCTTGTAAATCTAATTTTAGTATTTTCAAGGTCTGCTGGCCCTGCAACAGCAGGAGACAATTTCACTAAGTTTTCTACTATATAACAAGGATCTCCATTCTTGCAATAACTTGTTCCCCACTGCCTTCTGAGCCCCACACTCTCAGCATTCTAAAGTCTAAGTTTCTGTAAACAATCTCTTCAAGGTGAATTAGGGTTCTCTATCATGCTCCTCAGGATTCTACCTATATATAGGTATTTGTCATAATAACACTCCACTTCCAGAAGTCCAAATCTGTATTTGTTTTCTATTGCTGTGTGACAAATTACAACAAATAGAACAGCTTAAAACACCCACACATTTATTATTTCACAGCGTCCATGAACCAACCACTTAACTGGGTCCCCTGCTCAGTCTCACAGGTCGCAATCAATGTGTCAGCTGGGCTTTATTTTATCTGAAGGCTCCACTGGAAAAGAATCCACTTCCAAACTCATTCAGGTTGTTAGTAGAATCTACCTCCTTGCTGCCATATGACAGAGAGACAGACTGTCAGCTGCAGGCCACCATCAGGTTTGAAGACATTTGCTACTGCAGGGGCTATTTGCAGTCCCATGCCACATGAGCTTCCTCAACATAGCTGCTTACTTCATCAACCTAAGAGGAATCTCTTGCTCCGGTCAGCTAAGACAGAATCTTCTATAACCTAATGTGATCACAGGAATCATAACGCATCACCACTTTCTGATTCTCTTGATTAGAAGCAAGTCACAGGTCCTCTCAACACTCAAGGATAGGGACCCCTCTGGATCTGTCACGGCACACTTCTCCTTCACTCTTTTACCGTCATTGTTGGTACTCTGTTACTAGGGAACAAGTACTTTGCATAAGTAAAAAAGTTATCTCAGTCCATTCAAGGTACTGTAACAGTTTACCATAGAATGAGTAACTCATAAACAAAAGAAATGTATTTCTCACAATTCTGGATACTGTAAGTCCAAGATCAGGATGCCAGCATGGTTGGGTTGTAATGAGAAACTGCTTCCTGGTTCAAAGCTGTCTTCTTGCTATGTCCTGACATGGCAGGAAGGAGGAGTTCTCTGGGGTCTCTTTTAGAAGGGCGCTCATCCCTTTCATAAGGTCTCTACCCTAATCATCTAATCACCTCCCAAAAGCTCTACCTCCTAATACCATCATATTGGGGTTAGGATTGCAACATATGAAATTTGGAGAAACACAAACATTCAGTCTCTAGCAGAAAGCATAAAGAAGGGAATTGAAATTGGAATCTCCTTTTTCTTCCTTGAAATCTCTAGAGATAAAGTTAAAACTACAAGAAAAATATGTTTATTGTCTGAAGTATCATAGCTCTCTGTGTTGTCTGTATGTCCCATCATCACAGGCAGCAGAGTCAACTACATTCGGTTTCAAGAAGTTGACTAAAAGACATCATAATCAGTACAGGTTGTGAGTCACACCGTTCAAGGTATCATTAGGACATTGCATATATATCCTCCATAAAGAAGAGAAAGCAGCTTTATTGGCTAAGGATTCAGTTTCCTATGTTTATCATAAAAATTATCTGGGTAGAAATAGATATACTGTTAAAGCACAACTAATGGCTATAAAGAATCAAATATGTTTGGGGTCCAATTATGTTTCTCAAAGGTACTACCCAAAATAAAATGCCCATTAGAAACCAAGAAATTGAATTTCAGTTCTTGAATATCAATGATAATTTAGGAGTTAGCTTAACTTTTGGAGTGACTGGGTGGCTCAGTAGGTTGAGCGTCCGACTTTGGCTGAAGTCATGAACTCACCGATAGTGGGTTCAAGCCCTGCATCAGGCTCTGTGCTGACAGCTGAGAGCCTGGAGCCTGCTTTGGATTCTGTGTCCCTCTCTCTCTGTTGCTTCCCCACTTGATCTCCTTCTCTCTCTCTCTCTCTTTCTCTCTCTCAAATAAAGATTACAAAAAAAAGAAGGAGTTAGCTTAACTTTTAACATTTGTTTAAAAGCCCAAGGTAAGGCCTATTTTAGAACTGTTCTTTGTTTTTGGAAGATAAAGCATAAAGCATCAAGATGATAGCAGAATAGCCTTTCAGGGTGGACTTCCTTTCTGCTGTTTACATGGTTAACTTCCTGTCTAGAACCTGATAAAGGGCAGGTCTGGGTGGTTGGTAATTGTTAGCACACTCTTTCCCCAATTCCTTCTCCCTTTCTTCATTCATCTAACATTTATTGGGCAAATTTTATTCCTGGTGACATCTAGTAAAACATTTTCCACAAAGAATATCTGAAATTGGTGCCCTCAGCTGTCCCTCCAGGTGTCATTGTATGGTAGTTTCTGTGTCACATCCTAAGTTTTCTCAGCAGAAAAGTTTCATATCACCAATAGCTTCTGTTTTAGCATTTTATTGTTTTGCGAAGAAACACCTGCCATCCTAGCTCTCGCGTGGAACACTGATATCAGGGTTAGATGTTCTCAAACATCATTGCTGATTACTTGGTCGTATTGAAATATCTGGTCTAAGTTCAAAAGACTCTGGTAAGCAATTTTTAAAGTACAAAATTGTCAACACAAAATCGTGCATGTGATATTTCTTTCACTGTTTTGTGCCACATAATTTTTTTCTAACAAGACTGCAAATGCCAAATGTCTTTGTAGGCACGGGCCATGTCTTATTCTTATTTGAGCAATGATAGGCACTTAGTAGGCCCTCAAAAATGCATCTATTGATAGAATGAATCTCTAACGTTCACTCACTTGTTTCTACTCTTAATTGTAGAACTAAATCCACAGTCACATTGGAAATTCTTTGAAATATATAACATTCTTTTTTTGACAGAGTGATCACTTCAGTGGTTGATTGACTTCAAAGTAGAATAATGAAGTACAGTACAAATCTCCTAATCCAGCCTTGCAATTATAGTGTTTCATATAGTATTAACACTCTATCACTAGAAAATCCCCAGGCAATAATGACTAATAAGGAAGGCATTTCCTGGCAGCTAATGATCAGCATGGAGGAGCTTGCTCTTGACACAAAGCCAGCAGCCCTCAACCCAGCTGGCTACTACCTAAACCGGACATGCCAGGCCTCCCTCTGAGGTTACTGTGTATTTATTTATAAACTGTTAGTACGGTAACAAGAAATGGAAAATGAAGTAATGTTTAGTTGCTGTAAGTTGAAAGTATCTGTGGGTATATGGCACATTCTTAGGACACATTTTTCTCCCTCTGCATGAATAATATGATATATAGTCAATATTTAGGACTTTGAACATTAAATTAAGTACACTTTGGGAAGTATACAGGAGGTTTAAAGGAGATACCAACAACAACAATATAGCTAGCACGCACTGAGCATTTCAAGGTGCTAAAGTCTATGATAAGCACTTTATATGCATTAATTGATTGAATCCTAAGAGTGGCTCTACAAAGTAGGTGCTATTACTGCAAAAGAAGAAACTGAGGCACAGAGAGAAGAAGGCAACTTATTCCAAATCCATAAGTAGTAAACAGTAAAGTTTGGATTTAAGGCATTGAGGTCCAATCCAGATCTCTTGATGCTAACTGCTATTTTATATTATTACAATTCCAACAATAGCAAAACAAAACAAAAACACTTAAGCCATTATTAACAAATTGTGAAAAACCAAAAATCTTGAATGCACTATATTATATTATTTACATATAAGATGGCCTCAAATTTTTCAATAGGAAAATATCTGGAAGTGATGAAAATGTAATTCATTTAACTTATATATCACCCAACAAATGAGACAAAATAAACACTTTTTTATTTAAGAAGAAAACTGTCATTTTGCTATATTAATTTTTCCAGAAACATACAATTAAAATTTCTAAGAAAGAATAAAGAGAAATTATATTAGGAGGTGTAAAGGAAGTTTTTATTTCCAGAAACATATCCTTTACTGTCTGGAAACCTTCTTTAACCTTCTTACTGCAATACTGTCCACTAATTGGAAATTCACTTGAGTTACCAAATTTCCATTATTGAAATGCAAGTGTCCCTAGAGAGTCAAGATAGTCTCCTCATTAGTTACTCACACCAAGGTAAAAATTATTTCAATGAGCTTTCTCTTAATATCTAGCTTAATGTCTAGCCCGGGGTAATTTGAGTTGTAAATGGTAATTGGAATGGGGAGTGGGGAGCTCACTCATATTGGAACCTGAGAATTTGAGTTGTAGAGGCTTTGAACTCGAGTTGTAGGTACCCCATCCCAGCAGAGCGTCAAGCAGGAATTAGAAAATAGATACAAATCAAAACCTGGAGATTAGAGGAAAGGTTTTTTTTGGGTTTTTTTTTGTTTTTTTTTTTTTTCATATCTGCAGCATTGTGACTTCCAAATACATTTAAAAGCAAGGGTTTATACATACTCCAGACTCTAAGCATTGGGAAACAGGTGACAGCAGTGTCACTGGACTGAAAAGGTCTCCTACGACTTGGCCTGGCACTGCTGGAGTAGAGCCAAAGCCCAGGTCCGCATTCTCTCCAGGCCCCTCCACAGTGCCCTCTGCCACCTGCCACCTGCTACCACCTGTCAGGTGTTCTCAGCTGAGCTGCTTTCAGGTCCATAATAGTTGGCATTTGAGTTCAGTATCTAAGGAACTATGTTGACCTTTCTCTGTGTCTGGGGTGCATTTTATTGCATAAAAAAATTTCAAAACAGTCTTACCTTGACTCAGAGCATTCTACACGTATGGCACAGGGATTTTTTTTTTTTTACCTAAATAGGGCATGGGGCATAGGGTATAATGCAAATACATTCGGGTCTCTGTGTTTACTGGTGTGGTGTAGCACAAAGAAGGACCAGTCTCCTGACATTAATAATGTTTTAGCTACAGGGCTACTACTTGTTGGTTCTTAACCTTTCCTCTGCAACCACATACCTAATGGATGAGGCTCACATGCACATCACCGGCCTGTGGGCATACTGGACTTAAAAATAAATAAACTGAACACTTTTATATTAGAGGTAAAATGTAATGACTATACAACAGTTATCGGTACACTGGTATTGATAAGTCTGTGCTGTGGCAGAGCAGAGAGAAGCTGACTGCAGGCTGTGGGGAGCTCCTTGACAACACTACTGTGACATCATTCTTTTAAGAAGAAAATACTCACCGCATGTGGGTAGGTTATAGGATCAACTTCAAACTCACTCTGTTATATTTTTTACAAGTCGATACGACATATTTTTATATTATGCTAGTCATTTTAATACTGTATTAAGAAGTAACAAATTAGGAAAATATAGAAACATACCCTTCACAAGTGATTGTGACTCAACAGCATATCATGCCCCATCATTTTAAATCACTGCGCCAACAAGTTTAAAGACCAGCACCAAATCCAATGTGGATTACTTCTCTATCTCAGAAAGTGTAAAGTAATCCAGAATTAATCAGTTGGGGGTTGGTAATTATTTTAGGCTACATTGCACCTCTCCGAAAAATGAATGTTAAAATCCTAATGCCCCAGTACCTCAGAATGTGGCTGTATCTAGGGCCTTTATTAAAGATGTAATTAAGGTAAATAGGTCATATGCGGAGGGGGCCCCTAGTTCAGGATGACTGAATGAAGTGTTCTTACGAGAAGAGAAGGTTAGAACACAGACACAGAGGGAAAGCTATGCGAAGACACAGGGAGAAGATGACCGTCGACAAGTCAAGAAGAGAGGCCTCAGAGGAGAGCAACCGGGCTGACACTTTGATCTTGAACTTCCAGCCTACAGAACTGTGAGGGAAAAAAATTCTGTTGTTTAAGCTACGCAGTCTGTGGTGCTTTGTTATGGCAGCCCTAGCCCACTAATATAGTTATGGAATCTAATTGACTTAATTTTCCTATTTTCAGATTCCTGCTCTAGATCTAACACAGTTTACTAATGAACTGTCTAGATTGGGAATCAAATAGCGTGTGCTTTTACTTATCATTTTATTAATTACCTTTGGTAAACTAAAAACTTCTCTGGGTGTAAATCACGTCTTCTGCAAAATCACAGTTTGACTAGATTTTGTCTCCCTTTCCAGCTTCAATCAGAACAACCCTACTTTTATTAATATTTTATATCATGATCTTATGTAAGACTTCACTTGAAAAAGATGACTTAAATTACTTAAGACATTTCTGAAAGCCACTGAACGAAAAGATCCTTAAGACCACAGCCAAATTCTACAGTTCCATGTGCCAACCATCTACTCTCATTTCATTGTCATATAGTAATTGCCAGTAATATATTCTGAAACATACAATATATACTTTGTGAATCTATGATAGGGCTGTATAAAGTCATTACTTTAGTTACTTGAGCCCTTTATATCCACTCAGGACTTTATTTTTGAGTTGGGCAATAGGTATTTTATAATTTGCCAATAAGTGGAAATTAGATTTTATAGCAGGCCTTCTCACCCTCATGACTAATTCAAGATATATCTGAAGGACTGCCTACTTTTTGTCAGATGCAAAAAAATAATGTAGGCAAGGCAGGCCTTATAGGAGCACTTTACATTTAGGAAAATTGTTTACTCCGTTGTTTTCTGGATTTCATGGCTTTCAAGCAAAATGCAAAAGTCTGCCCCCTTCTCCAAGATTCTCATCAATTTCCTAAAGTGGTTAATAGTCATAAAATCTAATAAATGTTGTTAGTGGCCTTTTGAATCTCACTCAGTAAAGTTTAGATGTGTCTAGGGATGCTTTGTCTTTTTTTTAACCCATTTATCAAGAAGCTCAGCTATGGGGTGAGGACTGGTTTTGAGGAACTACTTTGTTTCACAAAGCTGGTAATGGGGTGAGGATGGGGAGGTTAGGTAGGCCAGGTAAGTGAAGGAACAGAAAAACACTTTATCCTGGGGTGAGGTTGGAAGCAGTGAGACATGGAAAGGAAAGTGAGGAGGGATAAAAATAGTACTGTGTAGAAATAATCCATAAGGTTATTCAACATCTCAATCTGAATTGGTTTGATGTATGAGTCTATTTGTGTAAAGAACAATTCTCCAAAGAATAATGACTACATAGATTCAAGTGATGATTCAACATAAAGATCTCTCCTTGAACAAATCTTCCTTAAAACAAATCACTATCCAAAAAAAGCTGATTTTTAGAGGTTTTAAAGTTGCTGTTTTGGGCGTGATTCTCACCATCAAAGATTGCCAAGATGCAGATACAGAGTATCCTATTAAGCACACAAGAGATGTTTTTAATAATTAACGTGCACATATATTTTCTTTTAATTTCTTTTCTAATCTTTCAAAATGTCAAACATCTGACAATCCCAGAATAAACCAAAATTCACTTTTTTGTGTGTAGGGAAACACTACTTGCTGATGAGTTTGAGTTGGAAAAGTATCCCCTGTTGCACATGGAAAGGTGGGTGACAGGGCACTTCCTCTGTAGCACTGTTGACATCCCCCACTGCAGCCCGGATCAGCAAACTTACTATTTAACACTTTATTTTACTTTATGTGTATTTATTTTTGAGAGATAGAGTGAGACAGAGCATGAGCAGCAGAGGGGCAGAGAGAGAGGGAAGGAGATACAGAATCTGAAGCAGCCTCCAGGCTCTGAGCTGTCAGCACGGAGCCCACGCGGGGCTCAAGCCCACCAACCGAACCATGAGATCACGACATGAGCCAAAGTCGGACACTCAAACGACTGAGCCACTCAGGTGCCCCAACTATTTAACATTTATACCCACCATCCATCACATGGGATACAAGTATATAAGTTTAAAGGAAGGGATAAATTCTTGCCTCCTTTCTGCCAGGCATTCACATCCAGATCAATTACAAATATTTCCATTTCTCTTCTTAGCTCTGTTCCTCTTCTTTTATACATTTTGTCCATATTTTTCTCACCCATAATTGTAGTCTTCTATTACCTGGCCGAGAAACCCAACCAATAAACAGAGCTGCCTCTGGAGAATTCTGCATTTTGGGGGAAACTCCATGCTTTTCTCCAAGAGTTACACCAGTTTACCCGTGGAGCATTCACAACAAACTTCAGTGACTCTGAAGGGAAGGCTAAGGACCTCTACTTCCTCCATCCCCAGCCCCCAAACCTGCCTGGCTATGTCCTGCCCATAATTTTTGGATTGTTATCAGACAGTAAGTCTCTAGAAAAGGGGATCCAGGGTTTGGTGGCCCCTAGCACAACAGGAACCAAAAAGAGTAACTGGCAACAAATATCACAGTACTGACAATTAGCAAAAGCTCTTGTTTTCCCATAATGCAAAAGCTACTATTATGAGAGATTTTTATTTTTTTAACCAAATATTTTTAATCCACAGTCCAGCACTCTGATGGTTGGACATACTAGATTCTACTTCGTGTAAGTCACACTTGTGTCTTTACATATTTAAATATGTGTTCAAGTCTCCACTTTGTCATAATTTAGTAGTACTTCTGCCAGACTCTGAAGAACTGTGATCACATTACACTGGAATCAGAAGTATGAATGGGTTGCAATTCATTATTTTCTAGTTACCAGGTTTCATATTTCTTCTTAGGCAGACTCTAAATAATTGTGTATTCTTTTAAATTCAATATTTAGTCTGGTACTCCCTAATCCTGCCTTGTTGGAAGGCACATTGGCGGTGGGTGGGGGTGAGGGGGGAAGTTGATCATATTATGTCTCAGATCATTTGAAAAAGTAGAAGACATCACTTCCATTTAGGATACATCCACCATATGCTGCCTGATAACATTTTTTAATTACTTAATCCCCTTTCAGAAACAGTGAGCTTAACTTCTCAATTTGCAAAATTAGAGGCTTTGCATTCCAATTAGGAATTAAACCAGTTATTCCTTTATTTATTTCCTGGCATGTTTTGATTTCAAACTAATTTAGACTACACTATTTTTGATTGGTTACTAGTATCACATATAAATTAAAATGCTTACAGAAGAATAAGGGGAAATGGGAAATGTGTTATCTCCCAAGTTGAGTTATAAAACTATATATAGCTCTATTCCATCTCTCTATATCAATCTACTCATGGTCTAATTAATTATCAAAAGTAAGATGCAATTACTGTATCTTGGTTTTTTTCATATATTACAAAAGGCATCATTAACTCAGAATTTTGTTCATTAAAACTAAGTACATATATCTTACCAAATAAAATTTTGAAATATTTTTTCAAAACTCAATTGTAAAAACCACAGCCTATAGTTGAATGCGATGTTTGCAATCAAAGATTCAATATAGTAATTATTTCCTATATGTTGTTCCTGTGATTTGTGTTGCTTCTTGAAAATTTGAAGAAAATAATATCTTATATAATGTATATCTATGAAACAGATGTTCAATAACTGATTTAAATTTGTTAGTACATATTTTGTAGTTTAAGCTAAATAGTATTCTTGGAAATTATAAAATATATTTCATTAAATATATTCCCTTATCCATCCTTATCTGCATAGTCCACTGTCAATCTTCTAAATCGGTGTGATTTTATTAGAGTTATACACCAAAGACATTCGCTTTCATAATATAGTGAACTCTGAGCTGTAGAATTTTGTCTTAAAGTTAACCTTCCAAAAATATCATGTAGTTCCTATGCTCCAGTCTTTCTATCCACTTTTTCATTTATTCATTCAACTACTATTTGCCCAGTTTCCATTATATATACAACTCTACTGATTTTTGGAAGTATCCACAGAAAAAAAGTGGACCAAGATCTTGGTCAATGTTCTTGTAACTTGGCAGGAAAGATGTGTTCATACCTAACCATAATACAAATTAGAAAGTAACTGGTATCAGTAAGGTTCTGTATGAGTTTAGATGAGCTCCAAAGGTCGAGGCTCAGAAGGAAATGAAGAAAGGCTTGGCAGAGGAGGTAGTATCTGAAGTGAGACTTCCGATCTGTACAGGCAGAAGTAGTGATAAGAAAACAGTTCAGGAAAGACATGAGCAACATCAAAAAGAGAGGAAACTTGTGTCACATGGAGAAAATGTGGAGAAAATGTTCATGAAGAAGAGGCATGGAAAGTACACCTGGAAAGTTTGGAATGGATGGTTCAGGGCCCTTCATGCCTGTCTAAGGGATCTGGACTTTTATGACTAGCCCCACCAGACACAAGCTCCTACCTTTGGCTTTGAGTGTCCTACAAGACTTAGTCTTGACCAACTTTTCCAACAGTGCTTATCGTTGCTCAATTGATGCCTACTGATTTACATTGAAAGTAAATCCCCAACTGTGCATTCCCACGTTCTCTCCAGATGCTGTGTGTTACTTAGCCTTCTCCACACGTAGCTTGAGATCTCTAGTTCTGTGTGTTTGCTCACACAGTTTACTCCATTTGTTGCTTCCTGTCCATCCTGTATATTAACATGCTCTTTTCCTCATCTTTCATAGTTCATTCTAGATCCCCCAACTAGAAATAAACCTTATCTTCTTTGTATTATCAATCATTTTTCCAACAGCATTTGTGAAATCCTGCAATATGAATATATTTCTAACTTCTCTATGATTATAAATCCTTAAAAATGCAAAGAGGAAGATTGTCATGCTGTCACTGAGTTTCAATGAAATTGCACCAATGGCTATCGATTAAACACCAGAGAATAAAAAAAAAAAAGATTGGTCTATAGCTAATATGAAATGAACAGCACAGAGACTATGAGCACCAGGGAGGAGAACAAATGTCTCAACCACTCACATGGTTGGCAGACTCAATAAGTGTACAAGGAAAGCTCTGTGCCATGTTTTAAACCTTCTAGGGAAATTAAAATCTGCACTATGGAAACATAATAACTTTATAAAAGAATCCTGAAACTATCAGCTAGCTCCTCCTGGAAGGAGGAGCAAAAAGTAATCAAAGAAGTCAAAGAAATTCTACAATTCTGCAACTTAAATTCATCTGAAGCTAGTGGGTGAGTAGTTTCTTGCAAGTCTGCTCTATGAACTCTATCTTTCTTGAGATATTTTTTCATTGCCTGTGCCAGGAAACTGGGAAAACGTTTAACTTACTACAACTGATTGATCCAAAAGTGTAGCAAGGGTCCTGCTATCCAAAAATACCAGGTGAAATAGCAGACTGCCAGATACGCACAGCTGGATATGTTTCGCCTCTTCTGGGTCGTCCAAGTTTACCACATGTCAGTTCAGCAATTTAGGGTGGATTGGAGATAATCCAGTAGAAAGAAAGGGAAAGTTGTGTTGGTTGCTGTCTGCAGAAGTTCTCCTTGTGTTCTTAATTCATCTCTTTCTCAGATGTTTGTGGTTTGTTTGTCTTTTCAGCTGTGGCAGTGGTTAATACTGTTGATGGGAAAATAATTTGTCCAACCTGGGCAGATCTTTTAAAGTTGTAAGTTTACTGAATGTTAATCTGCAGGTGCCCAAATATTAGCTATTTGAAAATGTGTGTCACCATTGCATAAACTCTTAAGATTTGCATCTATCAATGAGATTTGCCAGGTTTTTTTTTTAATCCTTTACTACCCACTCAGAGTGGCTAAATTTAGATTTGTTCCACTGTCTGCTCTACTCATTTAAATAACTGCAATTGCAAGTTAACCTGCAAACTAAAGATCCATAATAGGGTGCTTATTTAGATCAAGCTGTTTTAAATGTGTATAAGAAATATGGGTATTCTAAGAGTCCCTCAGAAGATAAGGGCAAGGCCAAATTTGGAGAACAAGGGAAAACTACCTTGTTTACTCCTGCCCCAGGCCTGGATGGTTCCATTACTTACAGTTCCTGGATGGAAATATTAATCTATTTCACAGGGTATTTAATCTCTTTATCCAATCAAAACTAACTGAAAATGTTTTGCCGCATTCCTATCTAACACTTACCCTTCCTGCCTCGAGAAAATCTAACATTGCCTCTTTCTAGTCTTTCAGAGTTGTAAGCATCAAATAATAATGCTAGTGTTTAGTTGTGTATCTAAAGCTTACAGTAGCTTATTTGCTGTTCTGACATAAGGGATATAGAAACGGGTTGGGGCTTGAGACGAGCACTGGACTAGGAGTTGACTTATGTTGCTGTCTTGCCATGAGCCAACTGTACACACTTGGGCAAGATATTTCATCTGTATAGGGTTAAAGATCTCTCAGATCTAACCACTTTCCTTCATTGTCCCTGACAATAGGCACAGAGAAGTATAGTCCTCTTCTGTTTTTGAAGCTTCCCATATAAAAAAGTGAAGACACATCCAAAGAGTTATAAACATTTTAAAACAGTTTAATGTTTATACCTAAATAAATAAACCTAACACACCTAAAACAATGTACTGACTCTTTGTATGACTTCATTTAAAAATAACATCAAGGGGCTCTAGATGGCTCAGTTGGTTAAGCGTCTGACTTTGGCTCAGGTCATGATCTCATAGCTCGTGGGTTCCAGCCCCGCATCAGGCTCTGTGCTGATAGCTCAGAGCCTGAAGCCTGTTTCAGATTCTGTCTCTCTGCCTGTTCCTGCTCACATTCTGTCTCTTTCTCTCACTCAGAAATAAATAAACATTTAAAAAATTAAAAATAACACTTAAAGTCTAAAAATGTAGGCTCTTTGTGAATGTGACTTGGGCAAGTGGCTACTCCACTTGGACCTCAGTTTTGGCCTTACCTCCGCTGACTCCTTTGTCTTCACCTGGGTTGCTAATTTGTAATTGTACTGCCTGAATCTAGTCTTTTCTCCATGTTAGATCCATCCCTGATTGTGACACAATCAGCCTAATATAAATGTGTTTGACATTCTCCATTTTATACCCTAGTACTCAGTCAATATAAACACTGTTAGGATGTCTCTGGAAGGGGACGACCCTGTCACCAGCGCGCCGGAAGAAACTGAAGGGCAACCAATCACAGAACCCCAGCACAACCCAACAGAGAGCCCGGAGAGCCCCGAGCAGCGTGCCTGAACAAACTGAAGGTCAACCAATCACTGAGCGCCAGCACAATCCAACGGAAAGCCCCAAGTGGCTCTCCAGAACAACTGAAGGTCAACCAATTACCGAGCAACAGCACAACATGGCACGAGAGAAAGTCCCACCTGAGCCTAAACCCAGAACTGCTACAGCTTAAAAACCCTACCCCACCATACCTGGGAGCGACTTCCCTGACTCTGTCCTTGAGTCAGGGAACCTCGCCTGGAACCTTAGTTCCCAATAAAGCCTTAAACTGCAAAAATTCTTTTTGACTCAAACTCCTATCTTTACCCCGCACAACGCCTGACACTAACAAACACCTTCTGCAGTTTTTTTGAACGTCTCATTCTCTCATACATACGTTTTTGAAAAAGTTGTTTTCTTTTCCTAGAATTTTCTTCATCAGATATCACCTTCTATTGGAGGTTCAAGACATTGGGACTAGAGGACGCCTTCCTTGACACACTATCCTTAGCATGGACGTGTATCTATCCTCCAAAGTGATCTAAAAACACCGTGGATACAAATATCATTATACTTATCATTCTGAATGGTGATGACCAGCCACTTGTTTGTCTTCACACTATACTGTAAACTCCTTAAGGAGACACGTTGTCTTCAATTTCTCTAGCCCTATGAGAATATTGTTTCCCATGAATGGAGATGATGAGTAAATGTCTGTTAATGATTTACTGTAATCTTGAGATAACCCATGAATGTACTTGACTCCTACTAGCCCCCAAATACCTTTGGGATAAAAGGGATTTGGAAGGTGTGTAGTATAGGGCATAGTTATGGCATAAATTCATGAAATAAACTTCCATTCCAATTTTCTCAGCCTTCCCCCAGGCCAACTACCTTTTTATTAGAAAAAAAAAATGGAGGGGTTCATAGTTTAAATGCTACGTTTAAAATTAAATCTCATTTCTGGGGGACCTGGGTGGCTCAGTTAAGATTAAGTATCTGACTTTGGCTTAGGTCACGATCTCGTGCTGACAGCAAGGAGCCTGCTTTGGAGTCTCTGGCTCCCTCTCTCTCTGCCCCTCCCCCACTCTCTATATCTTTCTTTTTCTCTCAAAAATAAATAAAATGAAAATTAAAAAATAAATCTCATTTCCTTTTATTATGCACATTCTGAAAAGAACTGAAGGCATCTGAAGCCTGACTTTACACATCACATACTTCATATAATTTTAGGTGTTTGTGATTAGTACAGGAGTCTTATGTTCCAGAAAAAAATAATGATCTAATCAAATAATATGAAAAAATATTTGGGATTTCAACGATCAAATTGTTCACCTTTTACCATATTTAAGCTGTAAACAATACACTTTTGGCTACAGGTATTCACTAAAATGATTTGGTGGCTAAGGAGAAAAATCAAATTAGATAACAGTAATAGGATAGAATGATGATTATTCACAAGTGAAATTATAAGAACCTTGCTGACCCATCTCATTTTCCCAAACCTGATTCATAGACAGGTTTGGGGGACTTGTTCAACTGTAGTAAATTCCATCTACACCAGAAGCTATTTCTGGAGATCAGAAATTCATTCCAGGGGCAAGTAAGGGAACGATGCCAGTGTAAACTGTTTGCTCCTCTCCTGAAGGAGTTCACATTTCAATAGGGCTCAAAGTCCTAAGCTAAACTGAGGAATCCAGGACTAAAGGGGAGCATTTTAAGCATTAAAGAATCAAGATGGAAATGTGTGTGTGTGTGTGTGTGTGTGTGTGTGTGTGTGTGAGTGTGCAAGCCCACACACACCATTCTCAGTCTACAATGATTTAAGTAAATTTAAAATTTTACCTATGTGTAATTATGGATATGTGAGGCTTCTCTTTTGATAAATTATAATTGAATCTCTTTGAGGACCTAGACGAAGTCTCCGGATTCCCTTGAATTCTCCATTATTGCTTGGCACATAAACATCTAATAAAATGAGCTAATTTATTAATTATTCCTGCCTACTGCAACAGCACTGGTGAACAAAAAAGGTTATATGCTAATGCTGCAAAGTTGTTTCCCCAAATTATGAGCCCCATTTTTTTTCTCTTACTGAGGAAAGACTTAAAATCTAAAGATTGAATCGCATGAAATTTCAAGGTTTCTTCTCAGTTTTTCAGCACTATAGATTGGAGTACCCCACTGCTGTGATTTGACCATGACCCTCAGTATTGGCTCATCTCAGGATCCTCAAAAGCAGTGCCTGCCGATTTGCAGTGCACAGGATCAAGTACATTTAAAGTCCCCTCAATCAAACACAAATAGGATTGACTACCTTAAAAATTCAGGTTTTGATGTCAATAACCAAAAAATTATTTCTGGCTCCATTTTCAAGGAAAACCAAGAAGTTAAAAAGAAAGAGAGTGTTAGAATATAAACATTTTAAAAGATATTTATAAGCTATAACATTGCATTTTGGCAGAACTTTTCTTTTACAACAGCATGAGATGTTTTGTAGTATTCCAAGTTGACTCTGTAACAATATATTCTCAATATTAATATGTCATTTGGGAATGTCTGAGTTGATGTTTCTCACATTGGTTCTCATGTCATTTACCCATGCTTCCATGCCTACGAAATAATCTAATGTGCACAGGGAAAGAGAAAACAGCAACAGAAGTTTCAGATACCATGACCAAAATGAAAAAAAAACACACTAAACTTGGGTAAAAACAGCAGCAGCCTGACACTTCTCTAGAATAACTCTGACCATGACCAGAAGAGAGAGGGTGTTATATGCAACAGGAGCCAATGGCGTGCAAAGAACTTGAGAGATGGAGGTAAATGCCAGGAAAAATACAAGTGCAGGATACTACTTTGTACTTTATGGAGCCATAAAAGCTTTATTCTGGAAAGTTCAAAGCCCTTGACAGACATTTCATTAGCCCTCCCTCTCTCCTTTGAGGTACACAGGTGGCAAGTGTAATTATTGTCATTTTTATGAATGGGAAAAAATGAGGCATGGAAGGTTAAGAACACATTCAAAGTTACATAAAAGCACATACACAGGAGGCTACACCACCCCCCTCCCTGATGCTTCCTTAAATGCCTTATGACCTTTTTCACCGTGTTGGTTTGTATCATGCTTTTCATGAAGGAAACTTCCTTAAAAGATCTCTTCTACGCATTAATGTATGCTGTTTCTAAAATTTAAAAAAGGAAGGGTAGGTAAAAACAAAAACATCAACAACAACAACAAAACCAAGGTATTGGCATATGTCTCAAATAGTCAAATCATTCTTTCAATGCTACTGATATACATCATATATCAAGCTTATTATACTTTGAAGAAAATTTAAGTTTGGTTTCTTAGTGCCACTACTTCCTCTAAAAGTCTCCTTACATCCATATTGCTCAGCCACATACTCTGATTTTAAAATCTATAAGTTAAAATGAACTCTTCACAACACTGCTAAGCATCTTAGAAAAGATGAGTCATACAACTGGTGGTAAGTGCCAAGAAAAGAGAATGAACTCCCCTTTTTGACAACTGGCAGGGAAACACCAAGTGGCGATGTTGGAACCATGCACTGGCACTCCACCTCCATGTCCTGAAAAGACATCTTTGCTTGGCGGCTCTTCCAGTTGAAACATAAGAAAAATAAATGGTAATAGCAACCAAATGGAAAAAGCTGGAAATTACTAGAGAAGAGGAAAATTTTAACTTCTAAGAAGATATTAGAAAGTGGAAACTTTACAAAAACCCTTTTTGCCAATGAGGTTGTCCAAAAAATCAACCAAATTTATTATAGAATAATAACCAAATTTGTGCATGAATCAGTGATGATGTAAAACTGTACAGTATAAGCATTATTAAATATTTTTCTGTTTAAAGTAAAGCTTCGAGATGAGGCTCTCCACTGCATTTCATTATGTAATGCCATGTTGATTTGGTATATTACCTGATATGAATCTAATATAGTTTGATTTGTTAAGAGACTAAAATGAAACATACCACTTTTTTAATGCCTCTTTCCTATCAGCACAAGGTACAATAAATAACCAATTTAAATACGGTAAGAGTGCTGAGTTAGAGTTTCAAAGATTACCTTTGGGAAGATTATTTTTATCTACTATATGCAATTTAGTTAGGAGAAATATTATGTAGCTAAACCTCCATCTCTATCAGTGCTAACATATGAATTGAAAACTAAACACTTGGTTACCTCATGAGGATAATTTAATGGACTTACATTGTATACTAATATGGACTGCTTTTTTTCACCTGCCTTTATAAATGTACAAAATGGAAACCATTAGACAAAAACAATTGGTTTAGCTTTATCCCATAGGTTACTAATTGCTCTCATATCAATATATGTACACATTTCTATGTACAAATACCACATTTCCCCTTTGTATTTTGATATACTAAAATAAATACAGATTTCTAAAAATTCTGACTTTGAAGCTGCTCTTGGACTATGTGAATGGCTGTCAAATGTGATATTGATTTATTAATAACTCCCATATGTTAAAAAACAATCCTTCACAGACCTTTAACATCTTCCAACTGTTGCAGCTAATTGTTGTGTTGAAATAATTTTCTTGATCATTCTTACCTAAGTCCTCTGTCTAAGATTGTATTTACTTACTTATTTTACTTCCTAACAATTCACATTGCTTTGGAGTTCATTTTTTTCTGCAAGAAAATACTATATTCCTGTGGGAGGGAAACACAGTACTTATGTATAATGCAGCTGTGAAACAAATGTAATGCTTTATGCTCTGTTGTAAAAAGACCATCTAAAATCTAATTTCCTAGGGCAGTAGTGAATAATATCTATTTATATGCTTAACAGTCTTTCAAAAACTTTCTTTTTCCTAACAAAAATGTCCACCGATATTGGTACATGTTATGAAACACCTAGCATGTTATCAGTTTCCAGTACGTGATCTATAGCAGTAGTAATATTTGCTGTATATTTGTTATCACTACAAGTATTACTACTATTTACAATTAAAAAACCCTTTTATTTCATAAATGGCACAACTTAGAAATTTAACTTAAGATGACTGACAGGTGGAAATATTTAATCATTTAAAAAAATTTTTTTTAATGTTTATTTATTCTTGAGACAGAGACAGAGTGTGAACAGGGGTGGGGCAGAGAGAGAGGGAGACACAGAATCCGAAACAGGCTCCAGGCTCTGCACTGTCAGCACAGAGCCCGATGCGGAGCTCGAAACCATGAGCTGTGAGATCATGACCTGAGCTGAAGTCGGACACTTAACCAACTGAGCCACCCAGGCGCCCCGGAAATATTTAATCATTTTAACTCAACCTCAGCATTGTGAAAAATAGTATTTTGATTTTTCTTCTGTGCTTTCTTTTCTTTCTAGTATTCTTAAATATAAAGCCTTAAAGTAGTTTTTTCCCTGGCTCTCCATTTCTCTCTCTGTCTCTCTCTCTCTCATAATATATTAAAATACCTGCCCAGTTTAAGGCTCTTCTATAACACATCACTTCCTACATCAGGGGCATGTCCTCCTCCTTCCAAGATACTATTGCTCAGAAAGACACAATTTTGTGTCCTCATCTCCCATCTCCTTGACCTGTCTAAATTCCTGAAATTAATTTTCTACTGCTCATGCCAGGTTTATTCTTCATTCACTTCTTATGTAATGTTCCTAATAATGTGAAAACTTATTAGAGGAACCCAAATATTTCAAAATTTACTAGATTTTGAGCTCTAGAATGGAAGAAGATATATTTTATTTATCTTGATAATCTAGTACCTCATGCACTACCTGCCACATTTTAAGTTTGCAAGAAAATAGCAATAATGATAATAATGATAGTATCTAACTCTTAAAATACCTACTATGTGTTTTACACTTTGCAAAGTGTTTTTCATGGAAACTTTACAAGGTCCTTACAGTAGTACTTGATTTTGGAATAGGCAATATTGTTCTCACATCTTAGATATAGAAACTGAATTTTAGAGTAGATAAGCAATTTACCAAGGTGGCAGAACTTGGTCATAAACCTAAGTAGCCTGATCCTGATCCTGTGTTCTAATCATTATACATTTTTCTCAGAGATCATCTTTAATTATTCAGCACACTTCTCTTGAGTCCTGCACAAACCCTACCCTATTTGCTTTGTCTACTGGTTCTCATGATTAACATTAATCCAGAAGTAAATGATTTAAAGAAAGTATGGCAAGTACATTTTTTTTTGCCAAATGTACTAGATAGCAAAAGATGCTTATAAAATTTTATTTACAAGAATTTTGAGGTTATGTAGAATGTCTGAGGAAAAGGCACCTATCAACACAGAAAAAGGAAGGGCCAACTATTTGCCTCCCTGACCAAGACATATCTTTATTTCTTGATAGAAAAACACGTATCTCTGTCCTCAATGGAAGTTGGATACCAATATATGCTGAATTGCAACCAGATTGAACCTGCCAAGATAAAATTAGTGTCACATTAACATCTCTACTAGATTGTCTGATTAAATGTATTTTCCTAAGGTAAAATTGATAGCTGAGATGAGCAATAGGAACATATATTGATCACCTAATCTATATGTGAGGAAGTATTGAGATACATTTTTAATTCAGTTTCTATTCTTTAAGTGTCCAAGGGCACATGCACTTTTGTACTTGATAATGAACATGTGAAGCATCAGAACAGATGCTGAATGTGGACATTTTCTATTATAACTCTAATAAAACGTGACTAACAATCTGGTTCACTGGTAGATAACTTAAAACCTAAAGCACATCAACTATGATGTTGAAAGCATATTAAACATAACTTATCCTCTGATTCAGGATGCCCTTTGTGACTTCACAGTGCCACCTGGTCCTGTTTAGGAACACTGATTATAAACTACAGTCCTGAAACTCAACAGAGGTATATGCATTGTAGTGAAGAGCTGACCCATAATCCCTGAGTTGGTCTCTTTGTTCTACAATCTTTACCAGCTCTGTGCCTCAGCTTTCTCATCTGAAAAATGGAGATGATAATATTACCTATGGTTCTTAAAGCACCATCTAGCAAACAGTAAGCGCTCTATAAACATTAGTTATTACTGTCATGCTTATGTTATAAAGTAAAAAAATAACTCGAATTCCTTTTGTAACTGGAAGACAAACATTGAAGTTTGGTTTGTATGTGTGCATATGTTCACGTGACAGTTTATGTGCGCATATGTGTTTATTTTATTTTGACAAATCTGTAATTTTGCCTATTATAACTAAAAAATGCTTTTTTTGTTTTCTTTAAGTTCTTAAATTTGAATTAGTTAACATACAGTGTAATATTATTTTCAGGTGTACAATATAGTGATACAACACCCAGTACTCATCACAAGAGGTGTACTCCTTAATCTCCATTACCTATTTTACCCATTCCCTCACCTATCTCCCCTCTGGAAATCATCAGCTTGTTCTCTATAGTTAAGAGTCAGTTTCTTCGTTTGCCTCTATCCCTCATTTTTTTTCTCCTTCACTTGTTTTCTTTCTAAAATTCTACATATGGTATTTGTCTTTTTCTGACTGACTTATTTCGCTTAGCATAACACTCTCTAGCTCCATCCATGTCATTGCAAATGGCAAGATTTCATTCTTTTTTATGGCTAATATTCCAGTGTGTGTGTGTGTGTGTGTGCGCGCGCGCCCGTATGTCTCATCTTTATCCATTCATCAGTCAATGGACACTTGGGCTGTTTCCATAATTTGGCTATTACAGATAATGCTGCTATAAACACTGGGGTGCACGTATCCCTTTGAATTAGTATTTTTGTATTCTTTGGGTAAATACCTAGTGGCACAATTGCTGGATCATAGTGTACTTCTATTTTTAACTTTTTGAGAAACCTCCATACTGTTTTCCACAGTGGCTGTACCACTTTGCATCCCACCAACTGTGCAAAAGGGTTTCTTTTCTCCACATCCTCACCAACACCTGTTATTTCTTGTGTTTTTTATTTTACCCACTCTGACAGATGTAAGGTGATATATCATTGTAGTTGTTTTATAAATTTTTTTACATTTATTTATTTTTGATAGAGACAGAGCACAAGTGGGGGAGGGGCAGAGAGAGAAAGAGACACAGAATCCGAAACAGGCTCCAGGCTCTGAGCTGTCAGCACAAAGCCCGATGCAGGGCTCGAACTCACAAACTGTGAGATCATGACCTGAGCCGAAGTCAGACACTTAACCAACTGAGCCACCCGGTCCCTCTCATTATAGTTTTAATTCATATTTCCCTGATGAGGAGTCATGTTGAACATTTTTTCATGTGTCTATTGGTCATATCTATGTCTTCTTTGGAAAAAAAATGTCTATTAATGTCTTCTGCCCACCTTTTAATTGGATTGTTTTTGAGTTTTAAGTTTTATAAGCACTTTGTATATTTTGCATATTAACCCTTAACTGGATATGTCATTTGTAAATATCTTCTCCCATCCCGAAGGTTGCCTTTTAGATTTGTTGAGTATTTCCTTTGCTATGCAGAGGCTTTTAATTTTGATGAAGTCTCAATAGTTTATTTTTGCTTTTGTTTCCCTTGCCTCAGGAGACATATCTAGTAAGAAGTTGCTATGGCTGATGTCAAAGAGGTTACTGCCTGGGTTCTTCTCTCAGATTTTTATGGTTTCAGGTCTCACATTTAGGTCTTTAACCCATTTCGAATTTACTTTTGTGTATGGTTTAAGAAAGTGGTCTATTTCATTCTTTGGTATGTTGCTGTCCAGTTTTCCTAACACCATTTATTGAAGAGACATTCTTTTTCCCACTGCATATTCTTTCCTGCTTTGTGGAAGGTTAATTGACCATATAGTTATGGATTTATTTCTGGGCTTTCTATTCTGTTCCATGGATTTATGTGTCTTTTTTTGTGTCAGTATCATACTGTTTTCATCACTACAGCTTTGTAATATAACTTGAAGTCCAGAATTATGATGTCTCCAGGTTTGCTTTCCTTTTTCAAAGGTTTCTTTGGACACTTAGGGTCTTTTGCGGTTCCATACAAATTTTAGGATTGTTTGCTCTAGCTCTGTGAAAAATGTTGTTGGTATTTTGATAGAGATTGCATTGAATGTGTGGATTGCTTCAGGTAATATAGACTTTTTTTTCCAACAAAGGTTTTTTTCATATTAATTAATTTATTTTTTAATTTATATCCAAATTAGTTAGCATATAGTGCAACAATGATTTCAGGAGTAGATTCCTTAATGCCCCATATGCATTTAGACTATCCCCCCTCTCACAACCCCTCCAGCAACCCTGTTTGTTCTCTATCTTTAAGAGTCTTATGTTTTGTCCCCCTCCCTGTTTTTGTATTATTTTTGCTTCCCTTCCCTATGTTCATCTATTTTGCATCTTCAATTCCTCATATAAGTGAAATCATATGATATTTGTCTTTCTCTTGCCAATTCATTTCACTTAGCACAATACCCTCTAGTTCCATCCACATAGTTGCAAATGGCAAGATTTCATTCGTTTTGATTGCCGACTAATAATCCATTGTATATATACGACATCTTCTTTATCCATTCCATTCATTCGTCGATGGACGTTTGGGCTCTTTCGAGACTTTGGCTATTTTTGATTATGCTGCTATGAACATTGGGGTGCATGTGCCCCTTCGAGACAGCACACCCGTATCCCTTGGAGAAAAACCTAGTAGTGCAATTGCTGGGTCGTAGGGTAGTTCTATTTTTAACTTTCTGAGGAACCTCCATGCTGTCTTCTAGAGTGGCTACACCAGTTTGCATTCCCACCAGCAATGCAAAAGAGATCCTCTTTCTCCACATCTTCGCCAATATCTGTTGTCACTGAGTTGTTAATGTTAGCCATTCTGACAGGTGTGAGGTGGTCATCTCATTGTGGTTTTGATTTGTATTTCCCTGATGATGAGTGATGTTGAGCATTTTTTTCATGTGTCAGTTGGCCATCTGGATGTCTTCTTTGGAGAAGTGTCCATTTCATGTCTTTTGCCTATTTCACTGGATTATTTGTTTTTTGGGTGTTGAGTTTGATAAGTTCTTTATACATTTTGGATACTAACCCTTTATCTGATATGTCACTTGCAAATATCTTCTCCCATTCCGTCAGCTGCCTTTTAGTTTTGCTGATAGTTTCCTTCACTGTGCAGAAGATTTTTATTTTGATGAGGTCCCAATAGTTCATTTTTGCTTTAGCTTCCCTTACCTCCAGACATGTGTTGAATAAGAAAGAAGTTGCTGTGGCCAAGGTCAAAAAGATTTTTGTCTGCTTTCTCTTCCAGGATTTTGACAGTTTCCTATCTTACATTTAGGTCTTTCATCCATTTTGAGTTTATTTTTGTGTATGGTGTAAGAAAGTGGTCCAGGTTCATTTTTCGGCATGTTGCTGTCCAATTTTCCAGTACCATTTGCTGAAGTGACTGTCTTTATTCCATTGGCTATTCTTTCCTGCTTTGTCAAAAATTAGTTCACCATACTCTTGTGGGTCCATTTCTGAGTTCTCTATTCTGTTCCATTGATCTGAGTGTCTGTTTTTGTGCCAGTACCATGCTGTCTTGATGATTACAGCTTTATAATACATCTTGAAGTCCAAGACTGTGATGCCTCCAGCTTTGGTTTTCTTTTTCAAGATTGCTTTGGCTATTGGGGTATTTTCTGGTTCTATACAAATTTTAGGATTGTTTGTTCTAGCTCTGTGAAGAATTCTGGTGTTATTTTGAAAGGGATTGCGGGTAGTATAGACATTGTAACAATATTTGTTCTTATCGAGGAGCATGAAATGTCTTTCCAGTTTTTTGTGTGGTCTTCAATTTCTTTCATCAGTGTTTTATAGTTTTCAGAGTAGAAATCTTTAAACCAGTTGTTTAGGTTTATTCCTAGTTATCTTTTTGCTTTGGGTGCAGTTGTAAATGAGACTGATCCCTTAATTTCTCTTTCTGCTGCTTCTTTATTGGTGTGTAGAAATGCAACAGATACCTGTATGTTGATTTTGCACCTGAGACTTTACTGAATTTATTTAACACTTCTAGCAGTTTTTGGGTGGAGTATTCTGGGTTTTCTATATAGGATATCATATCATGGTGAAAGTTTTACTTCTTCCTTACTGATTTGGATGCCTTTTATTTCTTTTTGTTGTCTGATTGCTGCGGCTAGGACTTCTAGTAACAGTGTTAAGTTAAGTAACAGTGGTGTTAAGTTACAGTAACAGTTAAGTAACAGTAGTGAGAGTGGACATCTCTGTCTTGTTCTGGACCATAGAGTAAAAGTTCTCAGTTTTTCCCCATTGAGGATGATATTAGCTGTGGGTTTTTTAAGATGGCCTTTATTATATTGAGGAATGTTCCCTCTGAACCTACTTTGTTGAGGAACAAGATAGTCTTTCATGCACCAAATGTAGATATTTGTACTTCCTGATATTTGAGCTGTTCTAGATATCTTACTGTTTAATTCAATTTGCCATGGAATGGACTGAATTTTTGTGCTCCTCAGAACTTACATGTTGAAACCTACCCACCCCCACCCCCCATTGTAATAGTGCTAGGAAGTGGGACTTTGGGGCAATTAATACAATTAGATGAAGTCAGGAGAGCAGGGCCCTCATGAATAGGTTTAATGCCATTATGTAAGTTACAAGAAAGCTTGGTTCCCATTGCTGCTCTCCACCATGGGAAGATGGAATAAGAAATGGGCAATCTGTAAGGTGGAAGTGTGCTCTCATCAGAACCTGACAGGCTGGCACTCTGATCTCAGACTTCTAGAACTATTAGAAACAAAATTTCTCTTGTTTATAAGCCACCCAGTCTATAGTACTTTGTTATAGCAGCACAAACTAAGATATCACACCTTTATACTATCAGGAGACAAATACTTATTAAATAATATCATTCCTTTAGCATAAACTATCCACCATTAAAAAAATAAGCAGGAAGTTTTCTAATGATATTCACTGATTTTTACAAAGAAATTCTTTCAAAAAGTCAAATGTTGGCCAACAGGTACATGAAAAGATGCTCAATTTCATTACTTATCAGGGAAATGCAAATCAAAATTTGGAGATAACACTCATACTTGTTGGAATTACTATTATCAAAAGACTAGAAATAACAAGTGTTGGTGAGGATGTGGAGGAAAGGGAACTCCTGTGCACTGTTGGTGGGGATATAAATTGGTGCAACCACTATGGAAAACAGTATGGAGACTCCTCAGAACATTAAAAATAGAACTACCATATGGTCTTGCTATTATTCCAATTTTGTGTTTTTTATCCAAAGAAAACAAAAACACTTGCTCTTATAGATGTCTGAAAACCATGTTCATTGAGAATTATTTATAATGGCCAAGACATGGAAACAACCTAAGTGTCCCTCAATGGGTGAATGGATAAGACATTGCAGTATATATGTACAATGGAATATTCTTCAACCATAAAAAAAGAATGAAATCTTGCAATTTGCAACAACATGGATGGATAGACTGCCAAGGCATTGTGCTAAGTGAAATAAGTCAGACAGGGAAAGACAAATACCATATGATATTTCTTACATGTGGAATCAAAAAAAAAAAAACCACATAAAACAAAGCAAGGCTATAGATACAGAGAGCAGATTGGTGGTCAGGGGGGGTATGCAAGAAAAGGATGAAGGGTAAAAAGATAACAAGAAAAAAAATTGGGGGAGGTTAAGAGATGGTAATACATAAAATGAGACTAGTTGTGAATTAATTATTAAGGCTGAATAATAATTAAGTTGGAATCATTATGCTATTCTTAAAAAAAAAAGAATGAGTTGCTCTCCTTTCTAAAACTCTAAAGGACATACTATTTTCATACTTTTTTCTCTAATCCAGTGAGATATTGTTTTATATGTTCTGCTTCAAGAGAAGAGGACTTTTATTTTAAATTTCGTGGTTGAGCAATGCATATGTAAGCTAAATGGAAATTTTTTTCCCTGCTTGGGCTCTTTGCTGATGGGTGCTGAAAATGAGATTAGAACTGAATCCTGAATGCCTAATGAGGAGCAGATTTTGATATAAAAACAGAATTCTGTATTTGGTTATCTTTGATCTAAGACCACTAAAAGGAATAATAATTGTGGTTATAGACAAATGTCTGTTAAAGATGGGCAAATTAGACATAAAAAGTAATCATGGACTCCAAATATCTAAGCCAATTTCTTAAGTGTGAAAATATTTGACTTTTTTTTTTTTTTTTTTTTTTTGCTTGCCAGTGGTTTTTCTCCTATCTGTCAGCACTAAAAGCCCTGACATGCTATAAAAGCCTGTTTTGTCAGTCTCCAATCCCACAGGAAAGAATGCAAGGGACCCTATGGATACTAAATTTATAACTCCAGATATGTAGGCTTAGATAAGGTTTTGATAAGCATTCAAGCATTTTGTTGACTAACCACATCAAATCAAAGCTGTGAATTTCGCCAATCACTAATGATTTCAAGGAACTTGGATGAGATCATTGCCTACAAATCTCCAGGGGTTTAAGGCTTAACCTAGGTCCCTTGAAGGTAAAAGGCAAACCCCCTCTTGGCTGAGTCCGCTGGTTGGTTTTGTGTAATTATCAAACAGGCCTTGGGAATCTGTCCAGCAGTGGTCCAAAGGGGAAACATATGCACTTCACTTACAGTTAGCACTGCAGCTACCTTGGAGCAGGAGAAAATCAGTAGGTTCGTGCTTATGTAAAATGCTTTCAGACCTTAACTCTGAACCAGTCCAACAACCTTTGGCATTGGGGTTGGTGAGATGTCTAAGGGCACTTCATCTCCAAGTGCTGGTTCTAGGAATGGCACAGGAAATTAGTTAAATGAGGCAGTGGAACTCTCAGAAACACTCCTCTGGATACTGCGTTCATGGGAGTGGGAGCTAAATTATATCTAAGGGATGGGAAATGTGGCTCTGCTGCTGTAACTCAGCAGAGAGCCATCAGGAGTCTCTGGAACTAAAGGCTCTCAGAATTCCACAATTTCAGGTGGCAGGTGGCTTGCAAATGTGCACTGGTCTTATGTATAACAAGCTCCCACTTCTGTAATCAAACAATTGGAAAGCTTCGTACGAAAAATAATGAATCATAGATGCAGAAGTTTTCATTTGTACTTTAAATGTTTTATTGATGCAATATAAAGGTACCTTCTCTTGACTTTAATCCTATTAGAAGCCTGCAAAGAATGGACAGCTGTGAAGGCAAAGTAACCTTGCCCTCCTCATGTGTTGTAATACCTGTGCCCGGGTCTCGTGATCATTATCCTTGCTTGTGTTTGAAACCAGTTATTAATATTATTCAAATATCACTTCAGATTGGGGCGCCTGGGTGGCGCAGTCGGTTAAGCATCCGACTTCAGCCAGGTCACGATCTCGCGGTCCATGAGCTCGAGCCCCGCCTCAGGCTCTGGGCTGATGGCTCGGAGCCTGGAGCCTGTTTCCGATTCTGTGTCTCCCTCTCTCTCTGCCCCTCCCCCGTTCATGCTCTGTCTCTCTCTGTCCCAAAAATAAATAAATAAATAAATAAATAAATAAATAAATAAATAAAAACGTTGAAAAAAAAAAACAAATACCACTTCAGATGAGCTTACTGAATTTGATTTTAAAAAGTACTTCTTAAAATATATTTTGAAAGTTTTTTTTGCCACAAATTGAGGAAGAAATTGGTATTAAGAACTCGAGTTACTTGATATATATTAGTAAAGTGATGTGTCAATTTAGAACATTTATGAAGAATTAGTTCTTGGTGTATTAGAGATCCAGAATATAAGTAAAGCATATCCCCAGGTTTGTGGTTTATTCTGAACTCCAGGAAAAAAAAAGGGCTAAAGACTGAAGAGGTATTGGGATATTACAGATTTTCCTTAATCCAACAGTTTTCAAAAGTCTTGGTTTGTTTTAAAGAAAGCACACCACCATAAGTGCCTTTTATTCCTCAAGTTTGGAAAGAAATTCTGTGCTTTCCCACTAAACAACCCCCAATCCTGAGTGTGCACTCTTCCTGCTAGGGCATGAGATTTCTCCCTGAAATATCTGAAAGACATAAGTGCTTTGGAACTTTTTAGCAGAAATAAATCTCTGTCTGTCATAAAAATATCATGAGCTCAGCCAAGCCAGGATCAATAGCAGTGCCTAGGGACAGGTGGATTAATCAGAACCACGAACCCTTCCTTCTACACCTCCAAGAGTACCTTCCATTTCTGTCAAATTTAAACAATTTGCCTATAATGTGAAAGCATCTACACAGAATATCCTTAACATTCAAAAAGGTGTTCCTTTTACCAAGATAATCCTTTTTTTTTTTTGGCTGTGTGCATAAATATTCTTATTTTAATCACCTATTAAATTTTCCTTTCCATTCTTCAACTAAATTATTTAGTAGATACATTAATCTGAGCTTTTGTTTGTGCTCTAATGCTTTTCTGATGGGCTTGGCCTCCACAGATACCCTTTTAAAAGTTGCATTTTGTGCACCTCTTTTAGATAGCTCTTGATATAACCAGAGACAGGTATGGCTGGAAATCAGCTGGAGATGTTTACCATCTAAGTGGAATAGAACTAGGTTCAGTATTAACTCCTGTGCTTTCCCTGCCACTAATGTTAATACTTTAGGAACATGTGAAGGTGACAGTGACATTAGGTAGCCCAAACTCCTCATCATTCAAAAGGCTACCAATAACAACTGATATACCCTCTGTTGAACTCATTTTATTCTTATATTCTTGCTTCTTCCCATTATTGTTCTCTGGCTAGGAATCTCACTGCTCCTTCTTTCCTTTTTCAATCTTAGTTCCTTCTATTTGGTTAACTTGACCCAAAGAAGCTTAGGGTGAAACAAATTCTATGTTAGGCTGGAAATTATGGGAAACAACTTTGGATAATTTTCCAACCTCCCAGACAATGGTAAGGGACATCATACTTGCAGCTATTTCTAGGTTGTGGATGTAGACAATAATGTTTAAAAGTATAACAGACATTTAGCAAACAAAACCAGCTATTGAGGTCCAGTTCCTATTCCTGGGATTTGGGTAGATAGTACGTACATACTCTTCTATATCCAGCCAGCTGGCAATCATGAAACTATTTTTACAATTTCACTTATTAGATTCATTCTAAGGATATATCCTATGATCCTTTCTAATCAGAGATCTTACTGGTTTATGTCACTAATGGAAAACCCCAAACTGTATATTTGCTCTAGATTGCATACCTGCCCTTTTCCTCCCATTGGCACAAAGCTGAATCCATTTTTTTCTGTTTATCACAACCTTTTCTTGTCCTTTCTTTCTAGTTATTCATTTTGTTTTCCTCCTCAGGTCAAATCTAAAACCTATTCTATCTACAAATTTCTTAATTTCTGAGTACTTTGTTACCTTAGTATCTCACATGGTCTTCTTAATTTTCCTCACTTGTGCCCTGGAATCTTATTTTTCAAGCTTACCACCATATGGATTGTTCCCCTATTAATCTTTCCAGTAACTTCAGTACAGTATTTTGTTTGCCTACTACCAGTGTTATCTGGTGATTCACATCTTTAAGTCTCTGCCTAGTCAGATTCCCTACCTCAGTAGATGCAGATTTTTTTTTGTAGACATATAATCATGACATTGTCCGGGAGGTTCCTCTCTAGAAAATCCAAGAAACCATTTTTACTGGACATCCTGGGGCAGGTGCACAATTGCCACTAGAATTATCCAAGCTTGTCAGGACATGTTCAGTACACAAGTCCTTGGTACACAGATAGACCACCCAAGTTATCACTAGCATAGAGGGTTGTCTTTCTTCTATGAAAATTATGGTATTCTTCCCCTCTGGGGATCGGGTGGTTTTGTCTTTTTGCTTGCAGGTGACCAACCCCCACCTGAAAAAAATCCCGCATATCTCTGGTTTACAAATAGATGTTTCTTTGCTTAGACAGTAATTACTGTTTCCTTGCTTTTCAAAATAATACTGCTCAGAGGTCTTTGGTGTGTCTTTTTAGCCTTGATTTGGTCTTTGTTTTTCCCATTTTGAGACACACCTGTTTGCTTTTTAAGCCATATTTACATGTGCGTTCCAGCAACATTGAATTGTTGACAGTATTACAGTAAGGTTGGTGGACTGGTTGCATTCCACAGCTTTGTTGTGGGTGGTCCTGTCTTGTCATTGGCTGTTGAACATGACATTAAGATTGTATTCAGAAAACTACTTAAGAAGCATTGAGTGTTTTCCATGGCAGGTCCAAACAGTATTTTGTAGAACATCAGTTAGATGGCCAGTTAATGTTCACTGGTACCTACTCTCCTGCAAGCTGGCTCTTATGATGTGGTTTCCAAATCCTTTGTGCATATTTATAAGTATTCTTCTAGCTGTAGAATCAATGTAGCTACGATTGATACTCATCTTTAAGTCAAGTGTGTGTCAGGTGCTGGGGCAGCAGCAGAACAGGGATGTAATGAGATCCTTGCATGGATCTCACCTTGGTGAATCCAGGAGGGTTTCATAGAGAAGATAACTGAACTGAATCATGAAAAATGGGAGGTTTGAGGGAGATGGAAGTGGAGAAGGTGAAGGGAAATCTAGTCACCAGGAACAAGTGTAAAAACTCAGATATCTGATTCAGCATAACATGTGTGAGGAAATACAAACAGCAATGGTGATTCTATTTGTTTATTATGTGTCAGGCTCTGTTATAATTATATTATCAACATTATTCAGTGGCCTAAAATTCTTTGTGGTATAAGTTAGAATGTTGACAGATGGAGTGGGTATTGATCTATAGTGAATGTATACTTAACTCTTACAATATCCTTACAATAAAATCATCTCCATTTTATAGACAATAAAACTAAGAATCAGAGATAGAGACACACATCTAGTACATATTAAAACTATCTCCAATGTCCATGTTCTTATTCCTATCGGACACTATGCTTCTGTCAAATCCTATTAATATGACACATTACATTCACAAGTCATTAAAGCAAATTGTAGCTTCTTCAAAGTCAGTAACTATATCTTGTAATCCCTTTCAATTCTCTTAGTGATTAAAACCGAACACATTTAATAATGATATTATTATAAAAACTGCTTTTTAGCTCTGGGTCAAATACTTAAAAGTTTTTAAGTTAAAACTTTTAAGTGGCTTAAAAGTTTTAAGTAAGTCTTTTTTAAAAATTATTTTTAATGTTTATTTTTGAGAGAGAAGGCGGGGTAGGGGCAAAGAGAGAGGGAGGCACAAAATCTGAAACAGGCTCTAAACTGTCAGTACAGAGCCCAACACAGAGCGCAAACTCACTAACTGGGAGATCATGACCTGAGCTGAAGTGAAACACTTAACCGAATGAGCCACCCAGGTGCCCCTTAAGTCTTTTGATTTCAAGTAGTTTTGCTGATCTATTGACCTCACCCCACCCCACCCTAATATACAGAAACTACAATCAACAACTTTTATAGACATATCAAATCTGGAAAATGAGGTAACAAGGTAAGAAAATTATGATGGTACTAAAAAACATACCACAAACATGTAATAAGTGAATTCCCTGGGCTAGACTATTTTTTTTTTTAATGTTTATTTTTGAGAGAGCACAAGGGAGGGAGGGGCAGAGAGAGGAGGACAGAGGATCCAAAGCAGGCTCCACGCTGACAGCAGTGATCCCATTGTCCGGCTGGAACTCACTAAACCATAAGATCATGACCTGAGCTGAAGCTGGATGCTCAATTGACTGAGCCATCCAGGTGCCCCCCACCCCTGGGCTAGATTTAAAAAAATACTAATTGGAATAATATATTGCTATTATAGAAAAAAAAACACTTTATAATTTTCTGCCCCTTTTCCTGATTCATATTTTTTCTCTACAAAACACTCATCACTATCTATCCTTTTATTACATATGTATTTATTTATTGTCTTGGTCCAGTATAAAAATGTAAGCTGTATGAGAACAGAATTTTGGAACTTGCATTCCCTGCTGTATGCCCAGTTTCTAGAGTAGTGCCTGGAATGTAGTGAGTATTAAATAAATATTGTTGAATAAATGAATGATTGGTTTAACCAGATGACAGAATATTTTGCGACCATTAGGAAGTTTGAAGATGAAGCGAAAACATGTATAATACTTGTATCATTTTATTTGAAAACATTTAAAATTACTGGGATCATATTGCAAGTAATTTGAACATCTTATGCTTGCACAAATCAATATACATAAAAATGCAAAAAGAAAATTTTTGGAAGAATAGAAGTGATTCCCATTGTCTATTTCCTAAACTTCCTTTTTCATATTGTTATAGGATTTTGTTTCAATGCCTTTAGAAAATCATTATGTAATGCTATTATATAATGACAAAGAAGAATAAAATGCCTATACTAAAGCTTCACATTCAAGTTTTTCTTATTTCTTTCCTTCTGTGTTCTTTGGTTTGGATGCCTCGGGCTATCTGTGCGTAACTTCCAGGATGGCCCTTGGCAAAACTGTGAATCAGGGTCAGCTTCTTTACCCTCTTTCCTTCTTTTTCCCATTCATAACCCCCCTTTCCTTGATGCTATGCAAGAGATATTTTTCCCTGCTCTTACTAAAGTTCTGCATTCTGGTAATACTAAACCCATAATTTATCATGTTTCCTAGTGGTATATTTACTTAAAAGAAAAAACTCTAAATTTTAAAACAAAGTTTTGACTTTAAAAATTTAGAACTTGAGAACTTTGGGTCTTATTAATTAAAGAGAAAGCTTGATCTTCAGGCTATACTTCAAGGACAGTACCCTGGCACCTGTACCAAGGTCAGACTCTTCTCTTTTGCTGAGAGCCAATCACACTGGCTTTCTCTGGACTATAAGCACATAACCTGAATTGTCACTTTAGTCTCAAAATCACTTGAGAAGGGAGCAAGCTGAGCATTTTTTAGCAGCCATGGATAGTCTCTCAATTTGTGATCCACATGGAAGTTACACTTGAGGCATGCAAGCATGTCAAAATATTTCATCTTTGACAAGCAATGCTTTCCAGAATGATGCCTAGTTCTAGCCAGTCAGTGTGGTCTGAACTGTAGTGTCATTTCTGGCAAGAACTTTCAAGCCTGCTTAATGTTAACATCAGTTGCCATAATACACTTTGACACTATTTGGGATTTTCCACTAGGTATTCTGACCTCTCTCAAGTCAAAAATGAAGCATCCAAGAATACCTTAGGAATTGAAAAGTTCAATTATAATCTTGAGTCTACTTGACTCATGAAGTCATACTTCAGTCCTATATATGCTACAATCAGTACTATGAAGAAAATCTACAGCTGAAATATTTTCAAACCCAAATTTTGCAAGGAGGAGCTGATTTTTAAAAAAAGATTTTCGGTTATTTATTCCATTGTATCCACTTAGTAAATTCTCCCACATTCTTGTTTATAATTAAGTGGGATATAAATAAATACATATTCTCCTTTTTATTTCTTTTCTATATATTTTTCTTATATTCATTTACCCCATTTTTTTTTATAAATCTGAGGGTGAAGAGATTCATGGAAACCTTATTCTGCTCTGCTCTTATTTTAAAAATATGAGTTATTAGTCTCTGTGAGGATATGTGTTTTCTCAATGAAACGGTTACTGATTCAAAGAACACCTCTTATACAGGTGATGAGAAACTTGATAAAATAATTGACTTGATAAAACAATCGAAAAATAAAGCTTTTCTTTCCGTAAGACAATTTTAGGTGAGGGGTGGGGGTATGTGGGATAGAGTATGAGTAAAACAGTTAGATCTGTTATTTGACTGATTTATATATCCCCTATATTTTTAAATATTTTTTTAATATTTGTATATTTTTGAGAGAGAGAGAGAGAGTAGGGGAGGGGCAGAGAGAGAGGGAGACACAGAATCTGAAGCAGGCTCCAGGCTCTGAGTTGTCAGCCCGATAAGGAGCTCGAACTCATTGACTGTGAGATCATGACCTGAGCTGAAGTCAGTTGCTTAAACGACTGAGCCACCCGATTGCCCCTATACCCCCTATTTTTTATGAAAAAAGTCCACTTGACTCACACAACCTAAAAGCAGCCTAAATAAGCCAATTATTTATTGTACTAAAGCCCAACCCCACCCCAAATGCAAGAAGATAAATCTTATGGCCTAACGTCCTTTCCACCTTTATGAATAAGTAATTCTAAGATTTAACAAATATTTCTTGAATCCACTAAATTCAACAAGAAGGAACTGGACTGTATTTGGGGGAAACTGCTTCTAATTTCCACAATTCAACACCTGAGTGAGTAAAAACTGCCTCTGAACAACTTCCATTCCCCACCCCCCCTCCCCCCCCCACCCTCCCCCCCCACCCCCACCCCCGCCTCCACTGCCTCTGGTACATTCCAGTCACATTCACTTTCCAGTCCTCAATCCAGGATGGTCAATTTCCAGGCAGGTACGTGTGGTTGACAGAATGGGGAGAAAGAGTGGTGAGAAACTGCAGAACAATTTCAATGCCTACCTGTTTCCTGATCGGTATTCCATTGTATTCTCCTGGAACATATGGAATTATACGTTGAGATTTAGGGGCTAGTTTTATAGCCCCATCTGGCCTTCATTCTGCATAAACAATTGTACATCATGAATCGGTCTACAATTTCGGTTTATGTCCCTCTGTTTCTGTTTGATCTGAAAATGAAATTTTACTCTGCACTAAATAAAGAAGTGGGCTACAAGGAGTCTTCATATTATTTTGAAATGAAACAGATAAAATTTTAAATCTTTAAGATTATATCTGAAATAAGAGAAGATTATCTTTGGAAACAATGAATCATATCTTCCAACATGTATCCAACCACAAGATTTTCTCGAAATCAGTTTTTCCTTTTTCATTTATTATTAAACTTAGCAGTATTAATATTTATTAAACACCTATGGGGTGCCAGTAACAATTCAGAGTACATAAAAGAGGTGGTCCCTAATGTCAAAAATCGTAAAAAGCTGTTATATGCTATTGTGCTTAATCACATGCTGGCCAGAGAGGAAACATTTTTATCATCACCCGTCAGGACTGTTGCTTTTGTTTTCTTTTGTCAAGATGCATCCAACCTACAAGGGTAATTCTAGTTAAATGCTACAAAATCGGTAGTAAATGATTTTGAGGGTGCATATCTACATCCCAAGAGTCATTTTTTCTCAAAATGAAATGAAATTTAAAAGAAAAGAAACAAAAGGAAAGAAGCTGAAAGCTGGATAAAACAATGGCTAGAAAGGAATGAATTGCAAGGATTGGTGGAACAGACGCTTCCTGCTATGGAAATGACACATAGAATATAATTAAAGTGCACAGAATCCTAAGTGTAGATAATGTAGGTTATTTCTTTCTTTCAACTTATATAGCACAAAGAGACTTTAATGAAAGTTAAAGGAAAATAAATTCAGCACAGGCATAAGGAAGCAGTTTTTCTTTCTGCAAGTAATAAATGTTTGGAATGGCCTTCCGCAAAAGGTCTTTGAGGTAAAGGACACTGGGGTTATTCAACAATTGTTGCCTTGCTATAGTAAATTCTAATCTGCTAAATAGTTTTTCTTATTTCTTATGTTAGATTAGTGTGTTCAATTGAACAACAATTTTCAGTCCCATCCTTCGATTTTGAATACAATACAATTTTTAGGTCTTGGTAATTTGCTAAGTGTCTTGACACTAAGATCTATCTATCTCCATATTTATTGAAATATATATATATATATATATATATACACACACACATATAATATACACATAAACACATATATGTATATATACATCTGAATTAACAACAGCCACAACAAACAATTCAAATGCTGGCGGAAAAGGAATTAATGAGACAATAGAGTTGTAACAAGTCCCCAGAGGTCATATTTGCTATGCAATGTCCCCATCCCTCACCCGAACACACATACACACACATACACACAGCAAGACTTCATTATACAGCCTAAATAATGTTTACTTTTGTTTAAAAATGAAAATAGAAAAGTTTTAATCCCCACACTTCTGCATAGGCAAGTCTACACTACATGTAATAGCATGTAATGTTTACCCACAGCGCCCTGATGGTGCAGCTTAGTTTCATTTGTTTCTGGAAATTTCTTCTAGGCCCAAGTAGAAAAGTTTTCATTCGTTCATTCATTCATTCATTCTTTCTTTCATTTATTCATTCTTTCTTCTTTCCACTCATACTTCATGAACATTGCCAAGCTAGACAGTAAGGATATAAAGATGATCAAACACCATCATTGACCTTTAGAATTTAATTGGCAATATACACAAATAAAACAGTATACAGAGATAACTAATAAGAATGATAGTGCAGCAAGATAGTACAGCATGATGAAACTAGGAAAGAGATCTGCACACAGCATCATAGGAGCACTAAGAAGAGGCACCTAAATCACACAGGAAGTTCATAAAAGGATTCCTAGCAGAAAAAAAAAATGCTTATGCTGAGTCTCACAGGACAAGTGGACATTAACTGAACAGAGACTGTAGCCAGGACATTCAAAGCAGAGGGAACAATATGTGAAAGAAACACCATGGTGTATTTGGCAAACAGTATTCAGAACAGCAGATGCAAAGAATGCACAGAGGGCGGTGGAAGGAGACTGGGTGGGAGGTATACATACACAGTGTCTGACAGTGAAGGACGTGATATGATACTATTTAACTGACCTTTCTCCTGGAGACTCTGGGATTCAAGGAAGGACATGAGGCATGCCCAGATAGGAATTTTCCTAGGATATAAAGGATGGCTTAGAGGAATTTTAGCTGAAGTCAGGGTGGTTATATCTATGAGCAACAGAGTAGTAATGAAGAACAGAGGTGTTACAGGGAACAGAGAAGACTAGACCAGATAGATCTCCTGAGTTATAATCTATAAAACCTGGTGACTAATTGCTTCTGTGGATTACATGAGAAGAGGAGATATGGTATTACTCTTCATCTTCTTAGATGAGAAATATAGAAACAAGAATAGCTTTGGGAAAAGAATTACACATCTTCTGTTCCATTTAATATTTCTGTGCCATATCCAGATAGAGATTACCAATGAGCTAGGTAAATGTGACGCATACTAAAGATTTGGGAGTCAGTGATAGTTAACACCATGGCTTTGGATAGGAGAGAATATAAAATGAGATAAATTGAGGGCTAAACATGGATGATTGTGGGTAAGATTACAATATATCAATATGGTGGACTATTTCACAGTAAGAAAAGAAACATTTCTACACAGTGCATCCCAAAATTGAAGATCATAGACAAAGGAGAGGTTTCTGCAATATCTAAAATGAAAAAAAAAAAAAGTCCCTGATTAAAGTAAGTCACACTAATCCTAACTGAGTTTCTAACTAGGTGGAAACTATTCATGATCCCTTGGAAGGAACAAACTTTAAGAGGTTTATAATTCTTAAGGATTAAGAATGTTTACCAAGGGTAACCATTTTCTTGTCTTCATATTTCTATGAAATGAAGTCCCTCTGTGGTTCAAGACTTCAAAAATACTGTATCTAGAACATTACTGAGACACCTAAGCTCTCTCTGTAGAATTAAGTATAGACCATAAATAGACCATTATTTAGACCAGATATTTATTGAGTGCCCTTTAGAGCCAGGCACTGTTTTCAGTGCTAGAGATTGGCAGTGATAAAACCCAACACTAACCCCTGACCTCATGTAGTTTGTGTTCTAGGAAAGAGTATAAATAAAGGGTGAAGATTTTTGAGAAGGAGGAGATAGCTTTTGTAGAGAAGGCTGTCAAGGATGGTCTTTGTAATGAGATGACTTTCAAATGAAAGACTTTTATTTTTTTTAAGTTTATTTATTTATTTTTGAGAGGAAGAGAGAGACAGAAACAGAGAATGAGCAAGGGAGGGGCAGAGAGAGAGAGAGGGAGAGAGATCATCCCAAGCAGGATCCACTGTTAGCATGAGCCCAGCATGGGGCTAGATCCCACAAACCATGGAATCATGACCTGAGCTGGAATTAAGAGTTGGGCACTTAAATGACTGAGCCACCCAGTTGCCCCAAAGGAAAGACCTTTCAAATGAGACCTAAATAAAGTGAGAGAGACCTAAATGAAGCACTCAAATACATGGAGCAAGACGATTCCAGGCTGAAGGAACAGCAAGGGCAACATCTCTGAGTGGAGGACATTCATGCTGTGTTTGGGAAATATCAAGGAAGTCAGTGGAATGAGAATTCAGCAATCAGTGGGGAGGATGCCATGAAGATGCTGGCCCAAATCCATACCATGTAAGTCTTTAGGAGATGTGGGGAAGACTTTAAACTTACCAAGAAGATAATATATCTTTGGAGATAAGGGTTCAAGAGAACTGATATTAATTACATCACTCTTGCTGTTATGTGCAGAATAGACTGCAGATAGCCATGAGAAGAAACAAGAAAAGTAGTTAGGAATCTATTATAGCAGTCTATACAAGAGATAAAATGTTCTGAACTTGGATGGTAGCAGGTGTAATTAGCAAGAAGAAGCTGGGCTCAAGATATATTGTGAGGAAGAAAAGACTGGTTATAAGATGAGTTGGTTGTCCAGTACAAGAGAGAGTTAAGAAAGATATGAATAGAGTTTATTAATTTAGATTTTTAAAATTATATGACTCAGTCGGAGCCTAGAGGAAAGGATATGGGCTATGATATAAATGAAGTAATTCTCTATCATAGCAGGCATAGATAATGACTAATAGTTGATAAATCAAATAAGGGGAGTACAAGTATTTTTTAATAATGGAAATAATTCCCAGAAGAAACAGCTGGAAAAAAATTAAAATATTTGTGGGGCACCTAGGTGGCTCAGTCATTTAAACATCCGACTTCGGCTCAGGTCATGATCTCATGCTTTGTGAGTTCGAGCTCTGTGTCAGGCTCTGTGCTGACAGCTCAGAGCCTGGAGCCTGCTTCGGATTCTGTGTCTCCCTCTCTCTCTCTGCCCCTCCCGCACTTGTGCTCTGTCTCTCTTTCTCTCAAAAATAAATAAAACGTAAAAAAAAAATTGTCTCTGTCAAGTGGGAATAGATAAAGATGGCAGGGGGAATAGAGGTAAAGTTTTTATAAATAAAGGTATAAAACTTTATAGATTTATGAATCTTTTAATGTTAGATGGTTTTAAAAATTCATGAGTATGTATTCATTTAGGAAAATAAATGATTATATATGCACATATAATGACACAGTCTATATTTGTATTGATATTAAATTAATAAATGATCAATGGAGGCAGCAAGTATAGACTACATGTTTTAAGAAGTTTTATAGAGATGAGGGGAAAGATTGGATGACAACAATATAAAGAAGTTTGGTGCACCCAGAATATTCAACACACTATTGAAGAAGAACAAAGTTGGAGGACTCACATTACCCAACTTCAAGACTTACTATATAGCTACAGTCATCAAGACAGTGTGATGTTGGTGAAAGAACAGACAGATCAATAGAACAAAATAGCCCAGAAATAGACTTCTATAAAAATAGTCAACTGGTCTTTGAAAAAGGAGCAAATATATTCTCTTCAACATATAATGCTGGAGCAACTGGCCATCCAGATGCAAAGAAAGAAAGAAAGAAAGAAAGAAAGAAAGAAAGAAAGAAAGAAAGAAAGAAAGAAAGAAAGAAAGAAAGAAAGAAAGAAAGAAAGAAAGAAAGAAAGAAAGAAAGAAAGAAAGAAAGAAAGAAAGAAAGAAAGAAAGAAAGAAAGAAAGAAAGAAAGAAAGAAAGAAAGAAAAGAAAGAAAGAAAAGAAAGAAAAGAAAAGAAAAGAAAGAAGAAAGAAAGAAAGAAAGAAAGAGGAAAGAAAGAGAAAGAAAGAAAGAAAAGAAAGAGGAAAAAAAATGAATCTGGACAGAACCTATACCCTTCACAAAAATTAACTCAAAATGGATCATAGACATAAACATAAAACACAAAACTATAAAACTCTTAGAAGATAACATAGGAGAAAATTTGGATGATGATGCCTTTTCATTTATATTTTTAAAGTTTTTTATTTATTTTGAGAAAGAGAGAGAGATTGGGAAAGAGAGAGAGAGCACAAGCAGGGGAGAGGCAGAGAGAGAGAGAGAGAGAGAATCCCAAGGAGGCTCTGCACTGTCAGCACAGAGCCTGATGCAAGGCTTGAACTCATGAAGCTGAGATCATGACACAAGCTTAAATCAAGAGCTGGACACTTAACCCACTGAGCCACCCAGGCACCCAGGCATGATGCCTTTTTAGATACAGTAACAAAGACACAGTCTATAAATAAATAATAGATTACCTGAACTTCATTAAAAGTAAAATTTTCTGCTCTTTGAAGTACAATATCAAGAAAATTAGAAGACAAGTCACCGACTAAGAGAAAATACTTGCACAAGATACATCTGATAAAGGATCATTATTTAAAAGACATGAAGAACTCTTAAAACTCAATAATAGAAAATAAACAACCTTGTTAAAAAAAATGGACAAAGGATCTTAACAGAAACCTCACCAGAGAAAGTACATAGATGGCGAAAAAAGCATATGAAAAGATGTTCCACATCATTTGTCATCAGGGAATGCAAATGAAAGCAAAAATGAGTTACTACTACACACCTATGGCCAAAATTCAGAACATAGGAAACACCAAATGCTGGCAAGGATGTGGAACATACACTGCTGCTGAGAATGCAAAATGGTACAACCACTTTGCAAGACAGTGTGGTGGTTTTATTGTACAATCCAGCAGTTAAGTTTCTCAGTATTTACTCAAACGAGTTGAAAGCTTATATCCACACAAACACCTGAACACAGATGTTTACAGCATGTTTATGCATAATTGCCAAAACATAGATACAGCCAAGATGGTCTTCAGTTAGCAAATGGATAAACTGTGGTGCATCCAGACCAGGGAATATTATTCAGCACTAAAAAGAAATGAGCTAGCAAGCCATGAAAAGACAAGGAGGAATCTTAAATGTGTACTATTAAGTGAAAGAAGCCAGTCTGAAAAGGCTACATCCTATACGATTCCAACTATATGACTTTCTGGAAAATGCAAAACTATGGAGACAGTAAAAAGATTAGCTGCTAGGATGGAAGAGGCAGGGATGAACAGACAGATCACAGAGGATTTTTTAGAGCACTGAAAATACTGTTTGATATTATTATATTTTTTCGACAAAAGAGAACATGTGCATACACACACAAATGTGCCTATGCACACACACACGTGTATGTGCATGTGAGCAGGGGACTGGCAGAAGGAGAGAGAGAATCTTAAGCAACCTCCACAGGACCTTAAGCAGGATCGAGCCCAATGTGGACCTCAATCCCATGACCATGAGATCACGACCTGAGCCAAAATCAAGTCAGATGTTTAACAGACTAAGCCACCCAGGTGCCCCACTTTGATTTTATCTGATTTGATTTTACAATGATTGAAAGATATATTTTTTCCAAACCCATAAAATGTACAGCACCAAGAGCGAACCTTAAAGTAAACTATGAGCTTTGGGTGATTATGTGTGAACAAAGATTCATGATTGGTAAAAAACAAAACAACAACAACAACAAAAAAAACTGTAGCATTCTAGTGAGTGATGTAGATAATGGGGAAGGCTACGCATGTGTGGGGCAGGGGTATATGGGAAATCTCTGTACCTCTCTCTCTCTCAATTTTGCTGTAAAACTAAAACTGCTCTAAAACTTTTTTCTTAAAAAAAAAAAAAGCTAGGATGAACATACCATACTTGTTTGCATTAAATATAAAGTCTTAGAGTTTTAAGATAGGGTTTTCTATCGGCCATGCTCTTCTGAATTTAAAATGGACACAAAGTAAGTTTAGAATAGACAAGCAATCAGAGTGATAAAGTTTAAACTGTCCACTTTATCATTGGTTAAAGCTGGATTATAAAATGTGTTTTGACCATACTTAATCCTCTATTAACACTGTACTCATGTCTAAATGCTGACAGAAACCATCCATTGCCCTATATCTGTTAAGCTCTAATGGAGGATACTGAAAGAGATTGGCCTCTCAACCTGACTTTATAAGGTATGCTTTGCCCTGACTCTTGCTTGCTTCCCATTTGGAAACTATTCGATAAGAACTCAAGCATACCCATTCTGTAGGCAGGCAGATAATAGAAAACTCAGAAAAAAGAAAGACACACATCACCATTTCCTTTTCCCAAGCTTAACCAAAGCATCAGAGAGAAGAGTAGAACATTCTTGAAAGAAAGGAAAGAACAAGTGGATCTCCCTATATAAGGAAATTCTAAGAAAATCTGAAGGAAATTTGACCTCAAAGAGGTTAAGGTGAAGAGAAGGAATCAGAATCTGATCCTAGAGGATCCTAGAAGATCTCAAGGTAATGTCATACAGTATACTATTAAAAGTATTGCTCGGAGAGAAGAGATGCTTATCTTCCTACAGTTTGGAGAAAGGACAGACAAATGGATAATAAAGTGCAGAGAGGAAGCCCTATCAGAAGCTTCTACAAGACGTTCTTAGGTTTCTCTCCAGCAAAGGGAGAGCAATCTCTGCTGTTTTGGTGGAGAAGTCTTGGTGGGGCTGGAAGAGAAAGGTCTTAGAGAAGATATGTATGTATGAAACAATGGAAACAAGATGTATTTCAATTAATTTTTGCATGAAATAAAAATGGCGGTGACATATTTTTACAAAAAAAAATGATCGTAAGACACAATGAAAATAACACACACATTGAAGAAACCATTTAATATTTCCTTTGTGAGTGAGTATGCCTCTGGGCACATCTTCTGTATCTAATTCTTCCACATGAACCAGTCAAGAAAGCTCTTCATACAGAAAAATCAGTCTTAACAATAGTCACATGTTAAGGAATAATTTAGTTCCTAAAACGTGTCACACGATTGTCTCCCCTCTCAGTGTGCTCAAAGCCTCCATTAAACTCGCGGAGTCACACTGTCTCCTACTCTCAGCTGTTTAGAGCCTCATGGAGGCTAGACAAAACTGAAAGATGTCCTGCTTTGCTCAGCACTTGGGTACTTCAGTTCTCTAGAAATGACTGCACTCATTATCTTATGAGCTGTGTCATGTGAATGTCATCTTCCATAAAAGAAGGAAACTCTGCATTTAACTGACTTCACATTATTCAAGAACTCATTAAAGCTACCTTAGCTAAACATTTATAGGTGTCTATTGACCTCAAAGGAAAACTCTAAAATGTATTCTTCAAGTCTAGGATTTGTGTAATTTCTTTGATATTTGGCTTTGGCTTATTATGTGATGAACTAATGTACATTATCTTGGTATATTAACTAAGTTATGGGTTTTGTTGATTAAATAAGTTAGTTAATCTGTACACCAAAAAAAAAAAAAAATCTGATCTAGTAAAGGAGCAACTGGAATAGACTAGAATTAGGGAAGTTTTCCCAGGAAAGAAAAATGTTGAGCAGTATTGAAAGACACCTGCATGGTCAGGGAGAAAGCAGGAAGGCTGGGAAGTCAGGTAGCCAACTGTAGCAGGTAGCAGCTATTAACGTTTGTATGAATTGTGGACACCTTGGAGTCTGATAAAAAAAATGAAATCCCTTTCAGAAAAAAAATGTAGAATCATCTCTACATAAAATTTTGCATATTGACTCATAACTGGAAGTTGGGAATGCCATATCTAGGACACAGCCATAAGGTATAGCTTTTAAAGACAAAGCTTGGGCCAAAACATATAGGAAACACAGTAGTGTTTTAAAGGGCGTATTCAAGGATGCAGAGATAAAATTGAGGTTTTTTTTTCAATCCAAGGGTAAAAGGTGGTGAAAAATACACAGTCTTACTCCCCTAAAGAAAAATAAACCTGAATGTGATGCTTCTGGACAAGTGCCTAAAGGCTAGACAGGTTTCCCATTCCTAGAAACTGAACAAGTTATTTGAAAAGCTCTGCCAAACCCAATCCCATTTACTTCTTCTCCTTCTTTACAAAAGTTCCCTGAGGTAGTAAGAGTCCTCTGGAAACACAAGCTTAGTAGAAAGACTTCGCATGGCTGTTCATGGTCCACTTGCACAATTTGGCATTGCTCCTGGTGACTGACTCAAGAATCGTTATAACTTGTTGTTATTTTCCTAATCTTTCTATCTTTCCTGTGACTGACTCAAGAATTGTTATAACTTGTTGTTATTTTCCTAATCTTTCTATCTTTAGATAAATGTTATTATAAACCCAGAGCGACCTGTTTCTGGGTTAATGAACAAGCAGGCATACATAGATAGTCACAAAGAGATGACGATTTTTATTTAAGTAACAACTATAAATTTAAGAGCCATTTATGGTCCTGAACACTAAGGATTTACAACCTCCTTTTTCTTAGCGAACATCTTCTCTGTATTGTCTAGTAGAAATTATATACAAATTGTAAAATCACTCCTTAGTAAATTTATGTGCATCTTGTAAGGATATCACACTTTGACTTTTACAGCAAGCTGTAGAATGTTGAGGTATAGGCAGTCTGTTCAGAAAACCTGTTGTCAAGGAAACTGCACCTCCATCCAATGAAAAACCAAAGGGACCTTCCAACATCTTGGGGAGGAAATATTTAATCATTTACTACCCCCATGCACGTTTTTCTTTGATCCATAGATGGTGATATTAGTATCGTTATTAATGTTACATAAGAAATCAGTAAAACATGCTTTCCCCATTTAATTGTAAATAGGAGACACAACTAATGTGGTTACAGGTAAAAATACTCATTTTATATTTAATGACTTTTTTCAGAGCATTCTTAGCATGTATTAGAAAAAGGTGACAAGAATTAAACAGAAAAAAAAGATCTAAATCTTTTATCTTAAATGGAAAGCATTATGACTATTTGATTTTCTAACTATCAATGTATAAAATTATAGCACACTGTACCCCTACTATCTTTTCTTCTTGACTAACTGATGTATGTATACAAAGACTAGATATATACAGACTCAATAAGGGAAGCAACACAGAGTGAAACAACTCTATAGACATCCTGAACTCGAGTTCTTGAGACAACATTAAGTATCCCTTTATGTGTTTAAGCCTCCTTTTATATCTGAAAAAAAATGAGTATTTCCTCCAGGTAATGGAGGAAATCAAGTGAGATAGCATAATGTGACAGTGTTTCATAAATCATAGGAGACAAAAGGCAGTTATGATGGGGGTACGTGAAAAAGAGAGTGGTATAGTGATTGAGCGTGCGTGCAGGGGTCCGACAGACCTGTCATAACCCTGATACATCTACTCCTTGACTAGATAGCCTAAGGCAAGTTTTTCTCTGTGCCTCAATGATCTCACCCATAAAATGGGTATAATAATGTGTACAGCTACTTCACATGAGTGTTGAGAGGGTTTAATGAGATAACATACGTAAAGACATTAGCAATTAGAAACAGAAAAATGCATTAGTCTTTCCACCCAAATAGGTTTGAAATAGCTCTGTGCTACTGGAAAGAGCAACGGTGCATCTTGTAAAGGCAATGAGAAATAAGTTGGTTCATTTGAGAGAGAAATTTGAGTCTGAGTAGGAGTCATAAAAGGTGAAAGTTCTTCAAGTGGTAGCTAAAGTCTTGAAACGGTGGTTTTCCCCTTCTATTTGGTAGGTTGGAAAAGACTAGCGGCATGGTCTTCAAGAGCAACAGTTGCAACATGATGGCATTGCTGATAGTTATATATGAATTTTAAAAGATAATTTGTGTATTACACTTCTTAGCAATTTTCCCTGCCACCGCCCAATTTCAAATAAAGGATTATTGTATTATTTCCCTGGTTCTCTCCCCTCTCATTGATCTTATGAATGATTATATTAATATTTTAAATCATGAGACATCCTAGGAAAACAAGGGGGTTCTGTCATGTGTCCCATAGTCAAAGCCGCTGCAGCCACATCTGGACCCATCTTCATAACCCTGCCTCCAGCTTTTATGCTACATGAACCCCTGCTTCAGCTGGGTTATCCCAGCCTGCCGTTAGCATTCCTTGGCAGCCTTACCCATTTGTCTCATTTACTCAAACACCACTTAATCTTTTAAAACTTTGCTCAGGTTCCATCTTTTTATCAAATGTTTCCCTGACCACACCAGTCCCTTCGTGATTTTGCCATCCTCTGACTCCTATAGCATTTATTATTTCCCTTTCATCTGGCACTATGTCATATATTTCCTTTCTTCTTTTACAAGGAAATAGTTGGGGCGCCTGGGTGGCGCAGTCGGTTAAGCGTCCGACTTCAGCCAGGTCACGATCTCGCGGTCCGTGAGTTCGAGCCCCGCGTCAGGCTCTGGGCTGATGGCTCGGAGCCTGGAGCCTGTTTCCTGTTTCCGATTCTGTGTCTCCCTCTCTCTCTGCCCCTCCCCCGTTCATGCTCTGTCTCTCTCTGTCCCAAAAATAAATAAAAAACGTTGAAAAAAAAATTTTTAAAGGAAATAGTTTTGCTTAATCTCTCCAGCTAGAGACAGTAATCATTTATTAAATGTAAAAAATCCTCTCTGCTGGCACATAATATGTATTCAAAATACATTAGTGGAAATATACAAGCTTTAGAAAACAGCCTTTGCATTGTTTACATTCCAACTACATTACATTTTCAAATAAATAGAATTCTCTCTCCACCCACACTAAAATTAACTGAAGTATTCTAAGTAAGTGTCTGAACAACAGACACTATGCTTTAAGATTCAGCTGTCAACTCTTATTTTGGGGTAGCTAAATAAGCAAATGATCTGACATTTCTAAAATTTCAGTACATATCCTACTTTCTCTAGTACAAGAAAAGGTCTGTTAACCTAAAATTCCTAGCTGTGAAATTCCCCTCTTTGCCTTTCAGCTCAAGTTTTCCTTGAATGAAATGTTGTCTCCCACACATTTAACCTAAGAATAAAATAGCAACACATTAGAAGCAAGGCAAACAGGCTATCTTTTTATTAATGAGAGCAAAAGGCAAATTTAAGATCTTTTGCAGAAAGCATGATTTATGGTAAAATTGCCAAAATAGAAATTCTTAGTTCCTAACATAGGCCTTGGTTGATCAGTATCTTCTCCCACCTCCTCACATATGAAATGGCAGCAATCATAATCTTAAATGTTTTTTCCTACTTCTATTAGGTGAATTCTGGAGGAGATCATCGTGGGGCTTTTTTTTTTAACTTTGCAGAAAATTAGATTTATAGTCAATGTTTACTAAGTTTCTATACAGTTCTTTCATATTTTTGACACAATGTAAAATGTGGGCTTTCAAAGAGTTATTGGTCCAACATGGGCACAAATTAAATGAGATTAAGCAATACGTTGGGTAAAAAAGAAAGAAAAAGCAAGCTGGTGTGGACCAAAACTCTCTTAATATGAATCTCATGTAATATTTGCATAAACTATGTGATCTACAGAGTACTTTTATTTATATCATTTTGATCCTCATAAAGACCTTGTCAAGTAAGCTTTGGCTATATCCATCTTTTCCCACCTACCCCCTACTCCCAGTTTTTTTTAAAGCATCCAAGGAAAATTGTGGTAACAAAGAAGTTAGATGGTTTTTCTAGAATTGTAGCATTATTTGTAGCTGAGGCAGGATGCCAGCTCATGAATGGTGATCCATGTGTTTTCCATGACTCAAGTCTTTCTCAAGACATTGCTATCAATTAAGACTGACTAAAAAGCAAATACTGCCCCCTCTAAAGAAAGCCCCTGCTTCCATCACTGTGCCTCCTCCAAGAGTTTACTATTGACAAGAGGCTTGGTGTATACATGAAGGGCAGATGTGATTCTCTAGCCTTTCTACCTTGAAATCCCAGAAGTGGGGAGAAAAACAAACTTCATAAGAATTCTATAAAATGCTATGTTTGCATCTAGACACTTCTACAAGTTTTATGCAACAAAGTTATGATTCAAGAACAGAAAATATAAAAAAAGAAAGGGCAGAATTTATACGTTCAAGAGATTAGAAAAGTCCTGTTGTCCTGTTACAGATCTAGCCTCCAGACAGAGAAGAACATCCTCCCCCTCCTCCCCTTTCTCATGCCAACATACAGGAGCAGCACAGAAGGTTGCTGGGAGCCAACAGGCCCGAATAAAGAAACTTTTTATTCATAAGAGGGGGAGGACATTTGAAGGGAAGTTAGCCTTCAGGGACTTTATAAACCTAAGTCAACCAATGGAAGGTTTATGTGGATGCTTTTTAGTAGCATCCAAGAATTAGGTTGCTGGCTTCTGTTTCTAGTTGGAATTGATTTTCACTGCTGGTGAAATTTAGAAGCTCACCATTAAAAAAAAAACACTCTTATTAATTTTTTTTTTTCCAACGTTTTTTATTTATTTTTGGGACAGAGAGAGACACAGCATGAACGGGGGTTGGGGCAGAGAGAGAGGGAGACACAGAGTCGGAAACAGGCTCCAGGCTCCGAGCCATCAGCCCAGAGCCTGACGCGGGGCTCGAACTCACGGACTGCGAGATCGTGACCTGGCTGAAGTCAGACGCTTAACCGACTGCGCCACCCAGGCGCCCCCAAAAAAAAAACACTCTTAAGACATCCTTCTGTAACAGGAAACAGGACTTTCCAAATCAGCATAACAACTGGAAGGTAATGTTTTAAAGAAAGTATTTGTGAATTCTGTCTTCAGCCTGTTAAACCCTTGAACCACTGGGTTCTCTGCAATGGAGATTCAGTTGTGGCCACGGTAAGCAAGTGATCAATAGCTAACATTGCATCATAAGCACATGTAGGTACCAGGCACAGCTCTGGGCAAATCCTTCTCAGGTGTTAGTGCGTTTATCCCCACCAGGTAACAAGAAAAGAACTAGAAAGTGGCCCCGTTCACTTTCCAATTCCAATTCAGGCAGTGTTTTCTCCAGAGACAATGCTCTCTAACCCTGACCATTTTTTTTTTTCATCAGTTAGACTTTTATAGTACCACTTTCTCTGCCTGAAGATTTTGTTGAGATAGTAGGAGACAGAAGGAGATGAGGAAAAAATAGAAGACCTACCAATAGCAATCTCCCATGGATGATTTCAGTCTATTTCTGCTATTTTCACTAAAGGCCAAGAAAGCACTGAGGAATTGCACTGATGACCTAAAAAACCAGCTCAGATTAGGAAATGTCAAATCAGTGGGACTTGTTGGAGGTGTGGAGATGAAAGCAAATGGGATTCTCTCCCACCCCTTTCACTTAATTTTTTAATTTTATAAAAGGAAATAAAAGGAAAGGGGATGATACCTAGTTTTCTGTAACAAACCATGCATTGTTGTACATCCAGCAAGGCCAATCACTCACACCTTCTGTGTTGTACGAATTGCAATCCTCATAGAAAAAAAAATAGTAAGGAACTCTCAGACTATAGCCAGTATTTTGCAAAGATATTTGTAATACAAGTACATCGGAGTCACTAATTCATATTTCACTATGCTATGAACCTGAAAATTCTCATTACAAATAGCATTTCCTAAAGTGTCACCAGGATATATTGACTGTCAAAGTGGCACTTCCTGATTGTCTACTGAGGCCCAAGAAAAGTATTTATTATGCTTTTACATTATTTTTTCACAGTATAATGAAAATACATTAGTCTGCAGTAGCAGACTTGATTCTTTCCCATTATATTTGTTCATATAATCACTAATCTGCCAAGTTTAATAGTTTGCTAGTCACTACAAAAATGTATTCTGAATTTAAGTTGGAATAGGGATAAGTCGGCTATTCACACTTCAGAAGGATGGATAGATGTGTGTGTAAATTTCAAGAAAGACTTTGTGGTGTTTATATGTTTTTGTAATTTAATGCGAGACCCTCTCCAGGATAATCGACTTTAAAATAATAACCACAGCTAACTTTTACTGAGCATTCACCATGTGCCAGGTACTGTTCTAAGTGTTTTATATGTACTAATTCATTTAATCTTCATATTTATCCTATTTAATCAGTACTATTGTCATCCCCATTTCATAGACACAACCTGTAGATTACCCAGTAAGTGGCACGCCTAACATTCAAATTCAACCTGTCTCTTCAGATGGTAGCTACAATTGTGGTGAGCAATGCATAATGCATAGAGTTGATGAATCACAATATTGTACACCTGAAACTAATGGAACATTGTGTGTCAACTATACTCAAAAAATAAAATAAAATAAAATAAAGTCTGCCTCATGAGTGGGTTTCTCACCCTCAGCACTGTTAACACTTTGAACCAGATATTTCTTTATGTCAGGGATCTATCCCGTACAATGTAAGGTGTTGAGCAGCATTCCTGGTCTCTACACACTCACTGCCCATAGTGTTCCTCTTTGCACCCCTCCCTGTAGTTATGACAATTAAAAATGTTTTCAGACTTTGCAAAATTTCCCCTGGGGGATAAAAATGCCCCAGTTGAGAATCACTGCTCTGGAGTATACATTCTCAAAAGGGGGCAATATCGCCCTCAAGAGGGCAAAATTTGGCTCTGGGGGTGCAAAAAAAACCCTACTCTAATTATGAAACATATATATATATATATATACACACACACACACACACACACACACACACTTTTGTGTAATACATAAGCAGATGAGGAGAAAAAAGTCTAAAAAGTCTCCTTAGGAAAGAAATAATGAGAAATAGGTTGAGAAACAATGGACTACTAGTGCTTGACTGTTAATCTCTGTACAGTAACAGATCACATGGCAAGTCTGAAATTTTGAGATGAATGCTTATTTGAATGACTCCTCCCAAATGATCAAACAGATACTCTCTTGGACTCCATCCTAGAATGAGACCATTACCTTCACCTTCCTAAAAGTTCAACATTATCACCTTAGCCCTATAGATTGGAAAATTTGTAACTTTGAGATTTGGGTTCAACAAAACACTTCAGACTATTTTTCAAACATTCCCATTCCAGCAAAAACTACAAAACTATATTTGCCAAGAGCTATTTTTCTTAAACTTTTTAATCCTGGGTGTATTTCAAAGGAAATTTATCCATATGGTTCTCATTCATTTACTCTTAATTCATCAAGATGGTGTTTTGTAAAAGCCAGTTGACAACCAAGGAGCCTTATGCATGTTTTTTTAACTTGAACCAGGAAGTAGGGCTTTGGTTGTGCTAAATAGAATTTAAAACCCCTTAAGTTTTTCTATAGTTGGTTAAATGTAATGTTCCTTCTTTACTAATCATTAATTTGGAGTCTACTTTTTTGATGTAAAATGTTTTATGGTAGAAGAAGCAAGAGAGCAAAAAAAAAAAAAAAGCACTTTACTACTTTACTAAGAGAGAGACTTTAAAAACTGGAACATAAGAACAAGGATGTGGCCAGAAAATTGTATGTTTGCAGAATACTTTGCTTCTGTAATCTGACTTGCACTAGGTTATACTTAGTAATACAGGAATTACATACCTCTTTTAGAAGGTGGGGTTGTAATTGCCAAGTATTTCTCTGTTTGGGATAATACTGTATATTTAGGAGCCTTGCTAGAAGCCCCTTGTCCTTCTCCCCCAATTCCTACCCTCTGACAACCTTCTAGCTTTGCAGCACCCTTTCTTTTCTTTGAACATAGCCCCATCATCATCACCAAGAATAAACAATGGGCTTCATCAAGAAGTACTAAATATAGGGGCGCCTGGGTGGCGCAGTCGGTTAAGCGTCCGACTTCAGCCAGGTCACGATCTCACGGTCCGTGAGTTCGAGCCCCGCGTCAGGCTCTGGGCTGATGGCTCAGAGCCTGGAGCCTGTTTCCGTTCTGTGTCTCCCTCTCTCTCTGTCCCTCCCCCGTTCATGCTCTGTCTCTCTCTGTCCCAAAAATAAATAAAAGTTGAAAAAAAAATGTAAAAAAAAAAAAAAGAAGTACTAAATATAATTGTATGAAAGAAACAATAAAAATCATACATGCATCTTTAAAAGATGCTTGATTTATTGAATGGAATGAATTGTACAACATTAACTCTAAATGTAAATTTTAAACTTTTAGACATACCATAAAAACAGAAAGAGTTTGGAGAAAGTCAAAAACTTCAATAACTTAACTTTCAATTAACACTTTTATGAAGAGAGAGACACTATTTCTACATGATACACAATGGGATCATTTCTCTCTTTCTACTCCCATCACTAAACAACCTTCTGTGTGTTAGGCAAAAGCACTAAAATAAGCAAAAACAACAAACTCAAGGAATCAATCATAAAACATGGAAGATATTTTTAATGCAATAGAAAGACGTATTAAGCCAACATAAGACTTATTTAGAGATATTTCCAAATAATTTTGTTACTTACACATTTCTAAGTTAAGACCATTATCTTATGTATGGATCCCGTCTCCAAATCAACTGAATCAAAATCTCTACGAGAGGTGTCCAGAAATCTGTATTTTATAAGCTTCCCAGCTAATGCTTATGCATGGTGTTAAGAACTACTGATTTAGATAATAGTAGTAACTGATACTGGGCTTAACACAAAGATTGGATTATCAAATCAAACTTATATGAGGCAAAGATCTTGCCTAGTTTCAGTTTTACTGAATTATTACAAAGACACAGGCATTCAAAAACTTAGAGCAGAGAAAGGTCTGGGCATGAAGCATACTTCCGAAGATCCTTTCCCACACCAGACATGTCTCTATGGCCCTGAACAAATGAAGGCTTCAAGTAAGGTCCAGCGGGTTGCTTACACAATGGGAGCACATCAACTATAAAGCATCTACACTCTATCTTCATAGAGCTGTAGAGATGACATGACTTTCTCCAGAAGCCATGTCTGGATTTTACTTACTCTCTGTAATTCTTAGCCAAGGTCATTTTCAGAGACAGAGTCTTTCTCCTAGCAAATATTATTAGTCCACTCACCCAGACTCCAGGGGAAAAGGAGAAATGGTTCTTTCCTTTTCCCAGAGGAGTATGTGGATCACAGGCTGACTGCTTTAGCTTTCTCCTCCCAAATAGAAATGTAATGAGTATTCTACCACCCTGGGTAATCAAGCCTTAGTTATACAGTGACATGGGAGCAGGTCCACAGGAGCCGTATGACAGGGTGGGTGTTTTTTCAGGCTCCTGGGTTTGGACTTTCTCTATCTTTTCTACCCTGGTTTCCATATCCAACATTCATTCAAAGTTTTTTAGAACTAAAATTTATGATGTAATGAAGTTCTCTCTCTGATATTATGTCTAATATTTAGTTATGGGTTAATTTTTTTCACCTAGAGGCTAATTGTTTCTGATCAATGACTGCTTTCATTTATTGATATAACATCCAAGTTGATAGAAAGAGAAATACATAAGAATTAAATTAATCACCATTTTAAGATTTTGGTTATAAAAGGTAAATACTGTTGCTCTTTCCAGAGTTTAAATTAATTCAAGACATGATAGAGGTTCTTGGTATGTCTGTAAGATAATTAAAGGCAAATAAAACTTTCAAATAATTTTAATACTTTCATCCTGAAACTAAAACACCATGCTTCCCTTTCACTGAATATGTGAGATTAGATTAATATGGTATAATTCCAAATTGTTCATTATTAAAAGAGTTTAGGTTTTAAGCTTGGAAAAGCTGCACTTCAAACATTACATTTTAAAGATTCAAAATGGCAAAACTCATTGATTTTAAGGCTGATAAAGTATATCTGTGGTCACAGTACCTATAGAAAGTTGTTGGAAACCATCATGAAGATTATAATCAATTTTTCAGTGGCAAGCACTAACCCTGTACCTTACTACACAGGAAGATATCCAAAGGATCCTCTGTCAGTGCAAATGACAAGAGGACTATCCAGATGTTTGTTGCAGCAGCAACAGCTTAGTGACAGCTTAGAAAAGTTAATGGCTCAGTTATTTGCATCATATAGAAAGCTCACAACATAGAGTACCTTCAGTCAAACATGGGATAACAGTTCAGTCAAATATTTAAAGTAGCATTTACAAAAAATCAGAAGGTAATATGTTAAAGCACAAAAGTTTATGGTAGAGACTTGTTATAGAAGATAGAAGGGTGAATTGAGGGCTGCTCGGGGAGAAGAATTAGGGAAGGTTGCATGAAGGTTAGGTTATGCTAGGCCACTCAGACATTGTGCTAGATATTTTTTCTCACATATCAATACATGTTTCTTATAGCCTAATGATATGAGATAAAATTATTTTGCATATCTACCCAAATATCTTTTGAGTTTTCTGCTTCAACATTCACCATAAGGAGTTTTTCCTAGAGAAATATATAGACATCTTCAGGTCAGGTTTCTGAATGTAATGATTCATATAACTTAAGCTTTCTATTAGAGATGTTGCTGGTACACAAGGGAACCATTGGCTACAAACTTCTAGCTCCCACAGGACCTAGCAAGGGAAATTTAAAAAGTAATGACAAATGTTTAAAAGGTAATGACAAAAAGCTGTTTTCCAGTTTTTATCTCAAAAACATTCACTGTCAGGGAGACTTATGATCAAGAAGCAGAAATTACAGATATTTACTAGTCCTGATAGAGTTACATGACCAGAATATCTTAGTGTTGCTTCTATAAGAATTGGAACTAACTATCATTTATAGAGCAGAGCTGACATATGATTTCTGTGCTCTGTTTCTGGATCTTGTCTTCCTACTTGAGAAAAAAAGAGAACCGAGATACAATTCATCATTATTTCTATAAAGGAAACCACACAGGGGCTTTCATTCCAAATGAATCCAAAGATGAATCTTGAATAAAAGGAAATTTTTTGATACTGCATTGAATAGAAAAAGTATTAATGATTTTTCTCTTTATAACTTGAGTCATGGAAAGTTATGAATATTTGAAGCATAGGAAGACAATGTGTTTTTTTCAATGTGTTATTCTTTCAATCTTGCTTGTATGTATATCAAAATATAGTAAAGAAGACTTGTTTGAAAGCTATTGAAGCCATCTAGGTAAGAAATGGTAGTGGCTTAGATCAGGTTGATAGTAATGGTGAGAAGGATTGATCAGTCTGGATAGATTTTGCTTTTATTTCTGCCCCATACAGTCTCTTCTCAACACAGTAGTCTAAGTGATTTTGTTAAAATTAAATCAGATCATCACCACAATGTTGAAAGCCCTCTGATGGCTTTCCATTTATCCAAGTAAAAGCTCAAGTCTTTACAAAAAGTAGAGTGAGTATATATTTTATTACCCAAACCAGAGACCTACTGAATGTTAAAGACTCACTACTATTAATTATACCAGGACAATGAGTTTAAATTTGGACTAGTCCAGGCAAAAATGATATGGCTCTATAGAATCTGGACTTTCACTACCTCTCTGACTTTGTCCACTGCTTTATCCCTTGACAGTAATAACTACACTTGGCCTCTTGGAGTTGCCAAGTATGCCCTTCCTTCGCAGATCCAAATGGCTAACTACTCATTTTCTCAGATTTTGTTTCAAAGTCACCTTCTCAATGAATATTTCCCTGGCCAACTCATCTAATACAGTGATTCTAAGTTTTTAGATCTTCCTTATTGCTTATTTCTCCCAATAGTACTTATCTGCCTGTTAACACTTCTCTTCTAAATCCCATTAGATTTCTATATCTCAGCAGAAAAATAATGTTTATTAACACATTGCACAATTTGACCAGTATACATAATTATACAGAAAATAAATACCCTTATAGAAAACAAGCTGTATAGGAAACACAAGAAACTGCTTAATTTCCAAACCACACATGCCCCTCAATACATTCTGATGGATTCTCCTGGGTAGGGAGGGACATTTCCCTCTGTCAAGTCTTGAATAGACTACAGGATGATGATAACATTAACAACTAAAATCTCTGGGACTTGAGGTAAAACGACCATAAAAACTTTAAATTGCAGTAGGTTACCTGGTCAAACACACTTTTCTTGTATCTGATACACACATTTAAGTTAGTAAGTTTCCTTTTCAATATCACTTTAGCTACATTCTACAAATTTGAATATGTATTTCTTTAGCTTTTAAATTTTAACATATATTCCTAATACTTACATTATTTAGTTTTCCATTCTTTATTTTTCAAATATTCATTTTGGGCTATATTTTCATTACCAGCTTCCAATTTTATTGCTTTTGTCACATAAAATAGTTTATCTGTATTGATTAGTTTTATAATTGTTGGAACTTTTTTGTGGTCTATGTCCAATTTTCTAAAATATTCCACAAGCTGGAAAGAATTCATGTTAATGTTTCTTTTTTTTTTAAATTATTTAAAGTTTTATTTTAAGAGAGACATAGACAATGCAAGTGGGGTTGGGGCAGAGAGAGAGGGAAAGAGAGAATCCTAAGCAGGCTTCCTACTACCAGCACAGAGCCCAACGTGGGGCTCCAACTCACGAAACTGCAAGATCATGACCTGAGCCGAAACCAAGAGTCAGACACTTAACTGACTGTACTGAGGGACACCCAGGTGCCCCTCATGTTCATGTTTCTAAACACTTGTTAGTTTAAACTTGTTAACTTTATCGGTCAATATTCTATATTGTAATTGATTTTTGTCTGCTCTATCAATTTCTGACAAAGCTGCATAAAATAATTCTTCATGATTTATTAATGTACAAATATCTTCTTGTCTGTCAATATTTCTTTTAAATTTTTGAAGCTTTCTGGTTAGGTGCTGTGCTGGTTATCAATTTATTGATGCTCAACTCCAAACCTACCCTTCACTGTTTACTTGTGATTCTAGAATTTTCTCCCTTGCCAGATGACATGATGTGGAGCTTTATTAGTAGAGGGCACTGGAGGAATATCAGAGAAGATTTTTTTTCCCTGGTCCCCTGTGCTTTACTTCTTTTTGCTCCTGTGGCATGGGGCTGGTGTGCAGGATACTTGGTGAAGCTTACTCCCCAACTCTGGTGAGTCCTGTCTCACCACCACATGGGGGTTCCCAGCAGCAACTGGCATAGAGAACAGTTTCTAGAGAGTTCTGTGGGTACCTAGACAAGTTTTATAGTGATAGCTTCCCACTGAGCTTAATAGCACCCACTACCCCCACTGTTGGCAGCTTCTTGGCACCTTTCCTTAGAAGATAGCTATTACCCCAGTTGACTTCCCTCCCAGCAAATTTAACAGTACCCTTCCACAGGCAGCTTCCCATATTTGCACACCCATGTTTATCGCACTACTCTCAATAGCCAAGAAGTGGAGCAGTCTAAATGTTCATCAACAGATGAATGAATAAAGAAAATGTTCTATTTACAATATAATACAATATTATTCAAACTTAAAATGGTGGCTGGGGAAAAGGGGGAGGTGTTCAATGAATATATAGCTAACATTTCAGTACAGTGTATTTAAAAATGGTTAGGATGGTAGATTTTATGTTGCATGTTTTTGATAACAATTCAAAATCCATAATAATTCTTTTATCTCAAGGAGTGTTCGCTATAATGAATCTAGGTAAAGATTTTTTTTCCTAACCTCTCAGAATGCATTGTACTTCAATCTGAAGACCCATTATCTTTCTTCAAGTCTGAACAACTCTCAGCCATTTTTCCTTCAAATATTACCTCCTCCAAAATATTTTCATTATCTTCTTCTGAAATACCTTTTAAAAATACATTATTTACTCTGTTATCTATGTTAGTGTTTCATTCAGATTTTTCTGACCTTCATCTCACTGTACTTAAATCTGGGCGATTCTTTTGCAGACTTACTCTCTAATTCAGTAATATTTAAGGTATGGTTAATCTTTATGTTCTTAAATAGAACCAGCATGTTTTCATGTTAGTAACTATATTTTTCTTTTCTATAAACTCTATTTTTCTTATTTTCATTCTATTCAATTTTGTAGTTATATTTTCAGACCTTTGTTTGATCTCTTTAATTACTTTAAGCATTATAATTGCATTTTATAATCTAAGTTTGTTCCATTATTTAAAATTCTTGGGACCCTAATAAATATGCTGACTTTTCCTTATAGGTTGCTTATTTCTACATAGAAGGCTTGTAAATTGTTTCATGTGCACTCATATTCAACACATCTTTAGTTTGTTTTTTGTTTCATCTTCTTTTGCTTTTTCTGCTGGAGTGTCTTGTGTCATACATTTCTCCTATGTCTTTGCTCTTACCAAGTGGTTTTGAAAGCCCTAAATGAGTTTTTATTTTCAGGTTCCACTTAAAATTCCTATACTTTAGTAACAGGATGCCACAAAGGGAGTGTGCATTTAGAACCCACATTCATGCAGTTCTAAGGCTATTTTTTCACAGGTGATTTTTTTTGTTGTTCCAATGCCCCAATTTCTATGAACTAAACAGATTCTCCTATACTCCTTCCCCAGGCAGAAGATAAAACTTCCCTCACCCCTTTTTGAGAATTTGGACATCACTTGATTCCAACTTTAAAGAGGGGCATAAGTTACAGATTCCCACAAGCCTAAACTCAAAGTCAGGTTTCCCAAACCCAGCTCTCAGCCCAGAAGGTCTAAATCTCCCACTAAATATTCATGGGCTACTGTGATATCAGCTTCTGTTTACCAAAATTCTGGCTTTCAGTTACTTTTTTTTTAGTTACTTTTAATTCAACTAGGAATTTTTCTGTTTGTAATAGATACAGAGGTATACATATACATATAGCTAACTACCTAGATATTCCACCATATCTGTATATTTGGAAGTAGAGAATTCCTTATGCATAAACTTCATCTTGCAGGTTGCTGAAAGTAAACCCAACATATCCATCTGTAGTTGCAAAAGCTTAGGCACAGAATTATTAAGAGAAATGTCCATAGTTACTGGCAAAATTTGATTTTGGACCCCACATTCCTCACTGTTGACAGAGTTCCCCTTTGTTATTACCACATAATGGTGGCTGAGACAAACTTTTCACAATGTGCCAAAACAAAAGTAGATGGGGTCTTATCCTTGAACTTTTAAAATGTGGGCTACATAGACTCCAAAATGTGCATAAAAATAAGACAGGAAATGTTTCCTGAGAATCCAAATTTTTGTTTTTAATGATCAAAAATCTTTACCAATGCATATCTTTGTATACATATAAAATTATCTATGTATATGCAAATATATTTATGACATAAATAGCTAACATTTGAATATTAACCACATGTCAGACATTTTTCAAGTTGCTTAACCTACATAATTCTCATATTATTCTCACACTGACTTTTGGTGACCAATGATAAGCATGATTTGAAAGGAAAATAATTGATTCTACACTGATGCAGTTTTGAAATGACATGAACCCTAGTCTTATCTCCAACTCTGGGATTAATATGGCCCACAAAAGAGAGCTCTCCTAATGTTGTCAAACTTAAAGAAGAAAAAAAAAGAAAAATCATGGAAAGAAAAATCATCCTACTATAAAGGAGAAAATCCAGTTTTTTCAACACCCATTCAGCTTTGGCTCCTAGAGTAGAAAAGGGACAAGATTTGGCCTGACTCCAGTGTGCTTGTTGCATCATCCAAGCCAAAAAAAAAAAAAAAAAACCACCATATATATACATATATATATATGTATATATGCGTATATATACATATATATACATACATATACATATGTATACATATGTATGTATATATATGTATATATACGCATATATACATATATATATACACATATATATATACTATATGTATATACATATATAGTTTTTCACCCTTCATGTGTTTCTCCAAAGCTTCTGGGATTTCTAGAAAGTTTAATTATCTTAAAAATAATTCCATATATCTAAGCAGTAATGCTTAACATCTTTCAATGTCTGCTAAGGTTTATATCTCATCTTTTTCATTTGAAAATGTTTAACTCACAGGACTACATCGTTTCCCAGTTAACCTTATTAAGCCCAACCTTAATTATGGAAGGTGTTACTTGAAAGTGAGTGAAGAATTTTGGCAAACAACCTGAGTTTCATGGCTATACTTCCAAATAGTCTTACTGACTACCAAAAGGAAATCTGTGCAATGGAAGAATATTTCTCATTATATAGTACATGGAATAATATTAACTGTAAAATCTAACACTTCCATTACTTTTCTTAGGCATCAAAATCATATTCAGGTATAAAAGCTTAAGGTCTGGAACACTATATAAAAATAACACAAGAATGACTATGTATTGTACTTATTAGAGTATAAGCGTCTGATTTTTTTCGAGTAAAATGTATTAAAATAGTAGTCTTTCCTATTACTATTTATTGAGTTATTACCATTTTCCAAAAAGCTTCCCTTCCTACTGTATGTATTTTACCTTCTTACTCTATGTCAGTCACTTTATTTAATTTTATAATTTTATAAGGCTGGGTAATGACTTTTTCCTACATTACAGATGAGAAAACTGTTAAAAAAAATTAGAAGTTTATATAGGTCCATATGGCTTATAAGTGATAGAATCAAGATTTGAATCTAATCAGTCTGGCTTTAAAGCCTCAATGATGCAGCATGCCTAGGTGACTCAGTCGATTAAGCATCGGACTCTCGATTTCAGCTCAGGTCATGATCGCAGGGTTGTGGAACCCTGCATCAGGCTCCACACTGCGTGGAGACTGCTTGGGATTCTCTGTCTCTCTCCCTGTCTCTTCCCTTTCTCTCTCCCCCTCTCCCACTCTCTTTCTCAGAATAAATAAATAAACATTAAAAACATAAATTCAATTTGGCAGACTTTCTTTTTTTTTTTTTTCTTTGCAGCCATCTGCCCATCTGCCCATCTGCCTGGCTCCAGGATTTCGTTTTATTATTTTTTTAATATGAAATTTATTGTCAAATTAGTTTCCATACAACACTCAGTGCTCATCCCAACAGATGCCCTCCTCAGTACCCATCACCCACCCCCACCTCACTCCCACCCCCCAACAACCCTCAGTTTGTTCTCAGTTTTTAAGAGTCTCTTATGCTTTGGCTCTCTTCCACTCTAACCTCTTTTTTTTTTTTTCCCTTCCCCTCCCCCATGGGTTTCTGTTACGTTTCTCAGGATCCACATAAGAGTGAAACCATATGGTATCTGTCTTTCTCTGGATGGCTTATTTCACTTAGCATCACACTCTCCAGTTCCATCCACGTTGCTACAAAAGGCCATATTTCATTCTTTCTCATTGCCACGTAGTATTCCATTGTGATATAAACCACAATTTCTTTATCCATTCATCAGCTGTTGGACACTTAGGCTCTTTCCATAATTTGGTTATTGTTGAAACTATCATGCCAAATTCTTCTGAATATGAAGAAATTTAATTTTTTAAATTGTTGAATACCTTTATTTTCTGATTGACTTAATAAACTTTGTCCATTGAAAGAGATCTCTTTAAAAATCTGGGCGCTTGGGTGGTTCAGTGAGTTAAGCGCCAACTCTTGATTTCAGCTCAGGTCATGATCTCACGGTCATGAGATTGAGCCCCACAATGGTCAGAGTGGAGCATGGAGCCTGCTTGGGATTCTCCCTCTTTCCATCTATCTCTGCCCCTCCTCCATTCACTCTCTCCCTCACAAGCTCTCTCTCAAAATAAATAAGTGAAAACTTTTTTTTTAAATGGCTAAATGATGCATAATGTTAACCAATCAGATAAATTAAGTATACATATTTCATGATTTCATCAGGATATATGATATAATATTTTGTGAAAACCTTATATACTCCATAGAGTCCATAGCACAACATTGCTACCACAATACCACTTGTTACTTACTGTTAGCCAGAAAATAAGAGCCAAGACAAAAATAAAATAAGATGATAGATTAAATTAAATGAATAGTCAAAATACTATAAATCCTGCTTCCTCCTCTTACTAGTTGTGTAAACTTGGGGAAATTGTCTCTTTATCTCAGTTTCCTCTGTATCATGAAAATAATAATAATAATAATAATACCTACTTCAAAAGGCTGTTGTAAGGATTGACATAATCTACATGAAGCCCTTAGACTAGTGTTTTGCAGATAGAAAACAATCAGTAAATGTTCACATGCACTGCCACTATTTGGTAGTTTCAGTATGTTTTAAAAAATACCACAAGACGTGAAGAAAAACTGAAATATAATAAAAAGGCAGATAAACAGATAAGCAAATAAAGCTAGAGAAAGAAAATAGCTTTTAAAAATATATAAAAAATAAATAATAACATGAAAGCAAAAATGAAAGAAGCTAAGAAAAAATTAAGAGACAAACTAAAAGATATGAAGACGAGGTAATTTTATGGAAAAACCCTTTTAAAATGCAAAAATGTAAGATTAAAACTGCATTAAGCTGAAAGCAGATTAAAATAAGCAAAAGTACTCTTTCAACATTTCAAACCTTTCTCCAGAACTCTTTAAGCTGGGATGTCTCAAGCAGCTTGCAGTCCCTCTTTTAAATAAGTGATTTGACTTTATATGCTTGAAAATCCTTCCATCATCATCATCATCATCATCATCATCATCACGGCAGCTAATGTTTATTAAGTTCTTACTATATGACAGGCAGTATTCTAAATTCACATTCATTTACCTCACCTAATTCTCACCATAACACTATGAAGTTTGTATTCTTAATATCTCTGTCTTACAGATATGGAAACTGAGGAAATTAATGAACTTGCCAAGGTTAGACCTCTTGTACAGGACAGAACCAGGATTTCAACAGTCAAGTTCAAGATAAAGTAAAAAAAGGCATGTTGATAAGGGAGTGCTGAAAACTGTAACTTTAAAGGAAAGAGACAGGTATTTACAGAGAAATTTTGAAATCTTTATGATTTGTCAGGTAAACACCCTTATCATCACTCCAAGAAACCTATTGTAAAGATCAATGTCACTTTTCAAGGGCTTAACATCAGATTTGTGGTTTTAGTTTGATATGATGTGGTTTGGGATGAATGGGAATGTTCAGATTGGTCTTTAAATAACAGCATGACGACTCCACAAGACCTATTACATGAGGTCACATAAAGATTAATGAAGGTTGTCAGAGCATAACCACATATTAAAACCAACATGTTTGCACACATTTTCCACCTCTCCTTCTTTATAAATTAATCTCTATTTTAGAGTGAATAAAGTTATGCAAGTAAACATGATATGTTCTGTGATTTCACGCATAATATAAAGGAAATCCTTTTGCTATATATTAAGCTCTAGACAAAGAAGAAAAAAGGTCAAGCAGAGAAGTTGCAGAATTGATTCCTTTCTGGAATGAATCATGGACAGGAGTTAGCAAAGATAGGTGAGAAAGAGTTGTGTCAAAGCTTCTCTGCACATCTTCAGCCTCCCTGCCACATTTGTGTAACAGTGAAGAACAATGATAACAATGGTTCTCACATTTAGTAAACAAATCTAAAACAAAAACAAAAACAAAAAAAAAGTCTTCAAATTAAAATGTAGGATATTTCCTTCTAGGAACAGGTTATTCATCCATTAACTGAGTGAGTTTTGTATTGTCATGTAATCAGAATGTTTTTGGTAAGGTAAATTATATTCTTAGATAAGATTATATTCTCTACTTTGTCAAGAGTTGAGTTTTGGAAAGGAATTTGCTTTGCCTTAATCAATACAGAGTCATGCAATTAATAATATTACTTAGTAAAGGGATATAATGTTTCCCCTCCTTAAATTTTTCTTCATAATTACTTCTTATTTCTTTTTTGAAGTCAGTATTTGAAAGACAAAATGAAAAGAAAGATAATAAGATCATCTGATTTCTTGGATCTGTCATGTAAATGCATCTTTTCCAAATCTGAAAATAATGTCTATTACTGTAATTAGGGCTTGGAAAGCTAATTTAGAGAATAACATTAAACTTAACCTTTTCCTGAACTGAACTGAACCTTTTGGGGTTCATAGAAATTCAGTACACCTCTTCTTGGAACCTTGAAAAAAGATGCTGTTTTTAATCATAATGACTATCAGAAATAGTTCACTGTCATCATTCTATATTAAGCAGGCATGTGTCAGACTAGCACAGTTCAACGCAATTTTTCATGTTTCTTGCCTTTTGACCTCCATCATTTTCCTCATTTTTAGTGTCTAAAAGCAATTAATTGATACAAAATAGGATTGATGACTATAAATAACAACAATAAGATACTAAAGGTTAAGAACTTAAAACAATGTTAAAATTTTAGGGAAAACATGAGTTTATATAACCTAACTAAAAGAGGCCAGGAATTCTCAAAATAGCTGATATGCTTCTCCACCCCCTGGGGTAGTTGGGTGTATTGAGGCATACTTACTGTGCGACTGTTCATTTTGGACTGGATGATTTTAATGGCTTTCATTCCAATTTAGAATTTTACCCCTAGGGCCACATTCTGAGAATTTTATTCAAAATAACCCGACTCCTGAAATCCCCCTTATGATTTCAACTCCTTCCTGTCCACTTTTCCCATGTCTCTCTCACATAAAAATTGTTGTTTAATCTTATCATTATCTCTTACTGTTTGACCTTGCTCGTAGAATGATGATTTTTAGGATGAATTTTATATATACTTTCTCATTTAATATTCGAGTGTAGGTATTTTAATTTCCCCCATTTGACAAATGAAAGACTACTGCTTAGAGAGGCAAAATTAATCAGTGATGTTCTCCCTATGCAATAGTCCACCTAACTACAAAGCTCATGTTCTTAATCACCACAAAATATGCTCTCTGTCTTCTTTACTTTCATCCTTATCCATACCCATGTAAAATCAGGTCATCAATACAGTCTATAATATTTTCTGATTTCTTTCTCCTGACTTTTTGGAAGCCCCAATATTCCTTTCAAATCCTACTTTCAAGTCCTAGAGCAACTCATTTGTTTTCTCTGCTTTTGCTCTCAGCTTGAGAAATGTTAAAGAAAATTAAGTTCTTGTGCTCAAAGGCTATATTATAAAAACATTATTTCAAACTGCAATTATAGCCTTAAATGTACACAACATTTTCACTATTTAAAAAAAAATGTTTATTTACTTTTGAGAGACAGCAAGCAAGCAGGGGAGGGGAAGAGAGAGAGGGAGACAGAGGATCTGACGTGGGCTCTGCACTGACAGCAGAGAGCCTAGTGTGGGGCTTGAACACACAAACCATGAGATCATGACCTGAGTCAAATTCAGACACTTAACCAACTGAGCCACCCAGGTGCCCACATTTTCAGCATTTTTTAACTTACTTCCTTTTCTCACACTTCACTCAAGCTGCCCAGATTCCATACAAGTATTTGAGACCTCCAATTCTGCCCCAAATTTTGTACGCTTTGAAGAACTTGGGTTGCGAAAGAAAGAAAGAAAGAAAGAAAGAAAGAAAGAAAGAAAGAAAGAAAGAAAGAGGAAAGAAAGAGAGAAAGAGAGAAAGAAAGAAAGAAAGAAAGAAAGAAAGAAAGAAAGAAAGAAAGAAGGAAAGAAAGAAAGAAAGAAGAAAGAAAGGAAGGAAGGAAGGAAGGAAGGAAGGAAGGAAGGAAGGAAGGAAGAAAGAAAGAGAAAGAAAGAAAGAAAGAAAGAAAAGAAAGAAAGAAAGAAAGAAAGAAAGAAAGAAAGAAAGAAAGAAAAAAAGAAAGGAAAGAAAGAAAGAAAGAAAGAAGAAAGAAAGAAGGAAAGAAAGAAAGAAAGAAAGAAAGAAAGAAAGAAAGAAAGAAAGAAAGAAAGAAAGAAAGAAAAGGAAAAGAACATAATTAAATTAAAAAGTCTATAAACCTTTCTTTCTCTAAATTTCAAAAGAGAGGACATCAAGAATTCTTAACCCCTGCCTCAGGGACTTCTTCAACTTAATTTTAAGCAGAAATTTGGGTTCATGAGCAGCTTTTTTCTTTGAGAAAAGGACAATAATATTTATTAGATTCTCCAAAGGAGTCTGTGATCCAAAAAAGTTTATACAGAATTGACCTGTATCTTCACACTGTTCAACCCGCTTCTCTTTAGTGTGAGGAACACATGAACTTCTTCCAAATTTAGAATTATTGTATCTTCCTGGTAAATTGATGCACACACACACACACACTCACACTAATGTATGTGCTTTGTCAGTACTATAGTTGAGTTTAAAATTTTTGACAGTCTCAAGCTCTGCCTTCAACTGAAGTATTCACAGAATTTTTAGAACATTTAGGCTTAAATCTGCCACTTACTTTTTGTTTGTCCCATCTGTTTTTATGTCTTTCCTCTTTCTTGCCTTCTTTAGGAGTATATATTGATAATTCTAATTTTCTTCTCTTATTACACATTTTTAAAATATTTTTTATTATCATGGAGATTTAATTATGCATTCTTTACTCACTAAAGTCCACTATAAGTTAGTACATTTCCACTTCTCAGACAATGCAAAGATCTGAGAATAATCATTTAACTCTTTTCCAACTTTCATACTGTTGTTTTCTTAAAACTCTTCAGACATTTTTATATTGATTTAGATGTACTCACTTGTTGAGTAGATGTACTCACACTTCTTTCAGTGTCTTTAAGCCTTCCTATATCTCTGTATCTTCATGTGAGATTGTTTTCTTCTGCCTTTATATACTTTTCAGTATTTCTACATTGCATGTCTGGTGGCAACAATTTTTTTTCTTTTTATTTATTGTCTTAAAATGCTTTTCTTTTATGTTCTTTTAAAAAAATTTATATTTATTTTTTTTTGGGGGGGGGTAGGGAGAGAGCATGAGCAGTGGAGGCACAGAGAGAACAACAGAGAATCCCAAGCAGGCTTGGTGCTATGAGCACAGAGCCTAACACAGGGTTCAAACTCACAAACCATGAGATCACGACCTGAGCCAAACTCAAGAGTTGGACATGAACAAATTGAGCCACCCAGGCACTCCTCTTTTATGTTCATTTTTGAGATATATCTTTACATAGAATTAAGAATTCTATGTTGATAGTTACATCCTTTTCAGCCCTTTAAAAATAATTCCATTATTCACTGGTTTCCATTGATCCTGTTGAGAAGTCAACTATTTCGAAGATCATATGCCATTGCTTCTCTGTCAGCTTTTACCTCTTTTTCTTTTTCTTTAGATTTCAACAACTGTATGATGAAGTTGTGGTTTTCCAAAACTGATGACAGGTATCAAGCCACAGATGTAGAAAGTTCTATGACCCCTAATAGTATGAATACAAAGAGCATCATGTTATCACTCACGCAGCTTGCCCAGTTGTTTTTGGCAGGACGTTTGTTCTAAACTCCTAGATCACCATTACACGAAGTACTGTGAATTTCTTCCAAAATTAACCCTGCCATCTATTCTTCTCATTCATTCATGATTCTGACATTTTTTCCCTATACTTCATTATCTACTCAGGCATCTTCTACTATGGCATTTATCTGATAGGTAAAATATTCTAAAAGTCCTACCTCATCAAAATCTATAGTCATTTTGTCATAATTGCTGAGCCAATGGCTTTGCTTCAGTCTACAATCAAGTGGACTTACTTGCATGATTTGATGCTACTGATTTATTTCTTATTGGTTAAACCCATTCACCTCTTGGTTCTGAGACTCTGCTTGTTCTTATTTCTCTTCTTACATCTCTAAATACCCTTCGTAAACTCCTCTTCCTGTGCTTATCTCTAAAATTTGGTTTTATTATGGTTCCTCCCTCAGTCACCTTTACTTCTTCCTATATCCTTCTTCACTAAACGGCTACATTATCACATATAACTTTTAAATGAATAATTTTTTATCTGCTCTTCAATTCTTTCTTCTGTCTTACAACTGTCAGTTTCGAACTAATTCATGAAAATTTCAGTTTTATCATTAACTACTTCATCTTAAAATGTCCCCAAAAGAACAATCTTTCCTCTGTTCCTTCCATCAAACAAGTCATATTTACCATACATGAAATGTCCTGTATCTCATTTCATGATATAAAACAGGAAGTCCCCCAGTGTGGGTTCATTTTTAACCTCTCCATTTTCTTTATTTTTTCCTGTCAGTACCTGTTTTTGCACACTACTCAAATCTCAATTTTAACTTTCAAAGTCATATCCTAATTTCCATTCCTACTTTCTTCAGAGATAAGAAAAAAAAAGTAGTTTACCTTTACTGAATGCTTGTAGAGTTGCAATCACTACAATTAAAACCTCATTTAATTCTCATAACAGACCAATGAAATAAATGGTTTCATCCTTACTTTAGAGATGGGAAAATTAAGATTAACAAAGGTGAAGTAATCTACTGAGGCTGAATAATTGAAAAACAGAACAGTTGGGTTTGAACACAGGGAGTTTGGGCTGTTAGCAACTATGAATATTACCCACACTTTGTGACTTGATTCTTGAAATAGCTTCATAAGTAGTTCTCCAGCTCCACACAGTCCTTTTTAAAAAACATTTTATTTTGTTTTTTTGAGAGAGAGCAAGAGTGTATATGTGAGCAGGGGAGGGGCAGAGAGAGAGAGAGAGAGAGAGAGAGAGAGAGAGAGAATCCCAAGCAGGCTCCACGTAGGGCTTGATCACACAACTGTGGAATCATGACCTGAACTGAAATCAAGAGTTAGACACAACTGACAGGACCACCCAGATACCCTCACACAGACCTTTTTAATAATACCTCCTGATTCTCACAAGTTATTTTTCTGAAGATAAACCTTATCATATTCCACCCTTGTTTAAAACTTGTTTTGATGTCTCTTCATTGCTCTCAGGATAGAATGACATTCTAATACCATCAAAACTTGCCCAGTTTAACTCCCTATTTTGTTGTCACTCCTCCCCCTGCCAACATACCCAATAATCACTTGTATCAGTCTCCTTTCTGAACTTTCATCTATACTTTATTCACCGGTGACCTTCCCCTTTTTTCCCAACCTATCTCCTAATTATGTGTCTTTGCTCACATATTGATTTCTCTGGGAAGATCACATTTCTCAAAACTTTATTAATTAACATATTCTAGTTTGTTTCATGCACATACTAGTCTGTTTCATGCCACCTCTATATAGTATAATGACACTATGTGTTTTTTTAATTAATATACCTATTAAGGAGCAATGAATATATGCCAAGAAGAATTCAGAGTAGACTTTTTAGTATATTCTGAGCCAGTGAACATTACTGGACCCCAGGGCAAATGCAGTACTGTGTCCCACAACGGCTAAGTGTGTCTGTACCTGGTATGTTTTGTTACACTGAGACCTCTCTTTATGCCGATTGTTTTCTGTTCTTATGGAGAGTTTTGATTCACTATGGTTTAAAAAAGCTGTACAGATAATAATGCTGGTTCTGCCAAAAAGAAACAAAGGAAAAGGGTCATTTTGTATATTAAAATGAGATTTTTACACAAGTTGTGTTTTCTTCAAAGATACAGTCAAAGAACTATAGAGTAAGTAACAGCAGCATCTAAAGAGCAGTGAGAGTCTTTGATATTACGCAGAGTATTATAAATATAACTCCATTCTGAAAGGATACGAAATAATTATGTGAATGGTAGTCAGAAAAATGATGGGTAGACATATGTTTAGACTTCAGAATATTGAGAGACTTTTAAAAATGACTGACAATTCTTAATGCCAAGAATACATCTCCATAGGGACAGGACAATAATGACTCTATAGCATTAGGGGAAACCCATGCTTTGTTCATGTTTATTTTTTCAACATTTAGCACAGTATCTGGCACTGTGTGTGAGCTGACCAAATTTTTTAAGTCAATTTGAATTCGGTCTCTTGCTATGCAAGGGGGTAAGATCACATAGGGATATGAGAAGAGAAGAGGGAGGGTAGGGAAGCACAGTGGAACACATGTGGTTTCTGGATTTAGAGTACCTGCTCTATGTCCCAGATCTATCATTTACTCGTTCTGTTCCTACATTTTCTTTCCTTCAATAGCCTCTTTTAGACATTAGACAGTTCACAGTTACTATTGTACCTATTCATGGGGTTGTTGTTACAATTGAATGATTTCATACATATGAAAGTGTTTAGGGTAGTTCTTGACACAAAATAATCACTTGTTGTGATGAGCACTGGGTGTTGTATGTACTGAATTCTACTTCTGAAACCAATATTGCACTGTATGTTAACTAAAATTTAAATTAAAAAAAAGCATTTATTAAATGTTGTTGTCTTCCACTATTATTAAGACAACTTCCCAAGGAAACAAATATTTAAAAGACTGGTAAAAGAGGAAGTGGTGTGGAAAAGAAGCCTGCAAAAGAAACTGAAGATAAGTGGCTAGAGAGGTGGGAGCATACACACACACACACACACACACACACACACACACACACACGTGTATGCATACATAATACACAATCATGGGACCCAAGGGAAAGGTGTTTCCAAAAGGAAATGAGTCCATGGTATTGAATGTGGCTAAGAAGTCAAGAAAGATAAGCAATGGAAATTGCTCCCTATATTTAGAGAAAAGAAGGTTTTTTGTTGATCTTGGAAATAGCAGTATAAAACCAACTGCAGTAAGTGAATGAAAAAAAGGGAAGAAGGAGAGTTAGGCATTACAGACAATTCTTTCAAAAGTTCTAGTTTGAAAGAGGAGGAATAGAGTGACAGCTGAAGGAACATGGTGGACAGAGAGTTTTGTTCAGTTTTTAAATAGGAGAGACTATCAATACATGGAATATCTTTATGAAATGAATGGTTGACAAAATTGTCTTGTAAAGTATAATAAAACATTTGCCTTTCCATACACACACACACACACACACACACACACACACACACGTACATGTATATATACACACACAGGTCCTGGTTTATATTTATATTTATCATTTGAATAGGTGGTTTAAACATATATATTCACAAATATGTATTTGAAATATTCAAAGAACACAGGATATGGAAAGGCTTTAGAGGCAGAAAACTGAAGAATTCTGAGAACACGTATTTTCATATTTTACATTTCCACAAAAGGGTATTTTAGTGGGAGCCATTTGCACATTAAAAAAAAAAGGACTACACTAAATAAGAACAAATAGGCCACTGGCCAATGTGTAAATAGTGCAAATACTGCCACATTTGTTTTATTCTCCTCTTTCACACCTTTGGAAAGCAGTGGAAAACATGAGCAACAATACCATCAAAACACCATAAGCTCCTCAAATTGAAAAAAGTTCTATCAGAGACTTCAAAAATCACAGCAATAGAAACTGTAGGCATTAACATTGATAGTAATAGTAAATATTAATACTATTTTAATATTAAAATTGATAGCATTTGTATTAATAATGGCAACATAAGTGTCAGTAACATTAATACTAATAGTAACAAACTTAAAGCTTTGCCTGGTAATAGTCATATCTTGTCTTCTGAGGACATACAGCTAGAGCATGTAGAATGGGCACGTGATATGGGAGGCAGGGGCATCTGGCAAGACAGATATATCTTATAATACAAGAACCAGTCTAGAACAGACAGCATCTCAAAAACATTTCGAGTCCTTTACTTATCCAAAGGCTCACTCAATGGAAGCCTTTCCCAATTCAACTTGTATAAACCCAGTGAAGTGGTGAAGGTAGCAGGGGCAGCAGGCACAGGGATTTATTCTTATGAATAAATAGCCAAAGTTCTCTGTTTGCTTGTCTCTCTTTCTACATATGCTGAATGATAGAATGGATGAGTGCTACTTACAACAATAAATTTACAACTCATTTTTTAGCCATGTATGGAGCTCATGATATATCCAAAAGATTAATGTTTACACTGCTTTCCTTAAATCAATTCACAAATGTTGTTGGGACATTTAGAAAAATTAGGAACTGTAGGGTTTGACTGGTTTTGCAGAGCTATACGCTTTGGAGTGGATCCCACTGCTGTGTTCAGGTTTTATGAGAAACCAGCCAGATTTGGGGTGAGTCTGAAGGTTGATCCATTACAAAATTTACTCCCACCTCCCTCCCTCTGAGAAAAGCTTACTGGAGAAAAGCTTAACTAAGAAGGAAGCTGGAAGGTGGGGGTGGGCAGAGGGTAGAGGTGGTGGGGGAACTAGTACAGCTGTGGGTCATTAACAATAATCACAGCCCGCCAGCATGAAAGGAAGCAGAGCGTGAGTATCCCCTTTTTCCCTTTCCCTGTAAGAAGCCATCTGGACAAGTCAGTTTAGAATAAACGCTAGTAAGGGAATTTTATTCTATTTGACTTTATTTAAAGTCCTGGTGTAGACCACGCCTTTGCTTTGGCTTTGGCTTTGAAATTTGGGCCTGAGAAAACCCCAAAATAAAAGCACACCTCTGGGTTTGCAGCACGACAGTGTTGTCCTAAATGAAAGTTCACGGCAGAATGGGGAGCTTATTCTCTGCACTGGGTGATGGGGAGGAGAGCGCCTCATTGCAGTGGCCCGGGGCTCAGTGCCAAGCTGCATTCTGTTTGGGGTTGGCTGGCCAGCACTATCTTTGCTGTCTGGTAGAAATGTTAATGTGCTTATAATTGCCTCTTTACTTAAAAATCCAGGCCTAGTATTTATTTAGAAATAAAAGAAACTGAGGGTAATATTTTCAAGGAAAAAAAAAAAAGGAAGAAAGAGCAAACTCCCAAATTTCTTTTGGAGTATAAAATCTACTGGTGGCTTTACTTTTGCTCTTTTGTCTAAAAAGTTTTCTTTGTCCCATTCATCAAAGTCATTCTATGTGAAACTATAAGTCAAAAATATCCTAGTGATTATATTTATTCACTTAATGCATGGAGCAGCACCCCACTACTTCAAATTTATTTACCACATTTGAAATTTGTATTACAGCTTGATGAATTTATAGCAATATATTCAGCCAAAACAATCTATTTATTTGAAGATACTGATTTTAGTTGGCCACTTTCTTCTTACAGAAGAGTGATGTGTTCCTTTTTGAAAATCATACAAAATAATACTTTATAATGAAATCACATAAGATTTTTGGTAGCCTCTTATTACCAATTGAGTTGCTCTCTTATTATATTTTAGAATTATTTGTGAGTTTAACATTGAGGACTTAATGATGTGGTGGAGATTGTTTAAATAATATAAGGATAAATGTGAATACTCACAATTAGTCCTTCAACTTCTCATTAGTTACATACTGGCACAAAGTTGTTAACCATAAAGCAACATCTTTGAGTGAATGGATAAAGGGCAGGATGCTCTATTATGGCATAGATGCCCGCAAATAGTCAGACTTGGGAAGTCCAGCTGGCAAATGTATAATATTAGTCCAAAACTTAGGCATTCTTACTCAGAAGGAATAATTTCAGTCCCCAAAAGAATTCCATCTGTCTTAAAAAAAAAAAAAAAAAAAGAATTCCATGTCTTTTTCTTGAGCATATAATATACAGTTGAGGTTAGAAAAGTAGGATCAAAGATGAGTAATGACTGTGACATTAAGAAAAATGATATTTTATATATTTTTACCCAGGAAGCAGAGTTTCTTTCTAGCATCATCTGCTTTATGTTATTATATAGCATATTTATTGTATAATCTAGCATTTAAAAAAAATACCCATCTGTAGATAGACATAATATACATTTGGTAGAGGAAAAATAAAGTGAATAAAATTTTATGTTTTGGTTTTTTTTTTTAGATGTTACTTGGACAGATTTTTATTGTTGTTTTCATTTTAGCAGTAAAGAACACTTAAAATGTTATTTTCTCTACTCTTACTTGATCTATTTATAAGGTTATATATTTAGCCCTGTTTAAACTGATCAATCAAGACACGAGGCTAGAAAACTGCTAATGCTGCCTTGATGTTCAAAACCTTTTTGTGAAAAGGTTGACTCAGTGAATTATGTCAGTTAGATTTTTTTCCTCAAGATCTAACTGGAGCTTGGTTTACAAAACTCAAAATGAATCCAACAAAAATAAGCTGAAAAAAGACTAGCTGTCCTCATTTGTCCTGCTGTCCTCTTTTCAAGCTATTTTTTTCCTTTGGTGGTAAAGTTTTTACTTTGGGGTTTCTAAAATGCCATAGCTGGCTGTATTTACATTTTGAATACCTAGTCATGTGGAAGTTTTAATTCTCTATTGACACAGCTTTGAGTGACGTGTTTCTTTGAGAATGGTCCAAATAGAATGTTCTGGATTCACAAACAGCTGATGCTACCCCTTATGTGTAAAATGGAAAGAAAAAAAAGAAAGAAAGAAAAGTCTTCACAGAAACAGGACGATTCCATTGCTACTAGAATAATTCATGTAACTAAAGTGACAGGCTCATTTTAAAGACAATATTGTTAGAATCATTTATTCAGTTCCTGTTGTGGTGGATGCTCTACCAGAGGGAGGACCCTGACAGAAACAAACTGTAATAGTCAAGAGATGTTGCAGCAGCATGACACAATAAAAGGAAAGGACATCACCTCAGAATCACCTAGGGAAGTTTTCCTTGGGAGGAAAGGCTACCGGGAGGCCACTGAAGGGGCTTTGGTAACAAAGTAAATACAGTACTAGAAGCTCTGTCCAGAAAAACAAAAACAACACCTGAGAATCTGGAGGCTACTAGTGAGTTTAAAGGGGTGGCCTGAATTTAGGAGGTACCTGTTAACAGACTCATCTGTATCACTGCTTCTTGTTTCTTTTCTTCAAATTTTTTTTACATTTATTTATTCTTGAGAGGCAGAAAGACACAGAGCACAAGTGGGGGAGGGGCAGAAAGAGGGGGAGACACAGAATCTGAAGCAGGCTCCAGCCTCTGAGCTGTCAGCACAGAGCTCAATGCAGGCCTTGAATTCACGCAGGAAACCATGAGATCATGACCTGAACCGAAATCAGACGCTTAACCGAGTGAGCCATCCAGGCGCCCCACTGCTTCTTGTTTCCGACAAGAGCAATAGCTGTGTCTAAACCGAAATAGCTGATTGCTACATACAGCTGAAAAAATTTTGTTCAACTATGTATTGAACCAGACGCTAAAGATTCACTTTTCCCAGAAAAACTGCTGTGAAAGAGGTCTATCCTCCATTCTGAATTCTATGCCCAATCTTCATGGACATTCTCACCTTCCCTGCCTTTCATTTCTGCTGACTGAAATTCATACCCCACCCACTGTTTCTGTGACTTCTTTCAGGAAGACTCAGAATTCCAGCTTCCATGTTTTGAACAGGTAATATTTATCTTAAATCTTCCTTGGATGTTTTAAAAATCACCTCAAAATATCCAAAACAGAGTGTTTTATTTTCTTCCTCTGAGTTGCTTCTGATCCTAATCTTTCTCATCTCAACAAACTACCAGCCCTCTGCTGTCATTTCAAGAAGTCACCCTTGATTTTTTATCTTCTCTCAGGCCTTACATCCAATTCTTCACCAATTCTTATTGGCTCTACTCCAGAATATATCTTGAGTTCACCCATCTCTACGGCTACCACTTTAGTTAAACCCATCATCATAGACAACAGTAGTAGCCTCCTTCCTGGTCTCTCTGCTTCCTCTCTTGCCTCTCTACAACTTATTCATTATACAGCATTCAGAGTGATTACATAAAAATATGTACTACATAATTACCTCCTTTTCTCCCTTTGCTTAAAACCCCTCAATGTCTACCCACTGCTCTTGGGATAATCCAGCCCCGCCACTATTGCCTGCAAGACTCTACATGAAATGCCTCTAAACTTACCTCTTCAACTTCATTCCTTACTATTCTCCCTCTTGCTCATTCGTCATAGCCACGATGGTCTTCCATTCGTGTAACAGTGCCAAATGTGTTGCTTCCTTAGATCCTATGCTTTTCCAGGAACTGAAAACAATCAGACCAAGAGACCAATCAGAATTTGTGGGCTACCACGATCTTTTTTTTTTGGCTATCTTCTGAGCACACTGTTCTTAGGCATTGCTCTCTCTAATGTCACTAGTGCTTGCATTTTCATCATATTTAATGTCCTTTTTTCAGTTCTCATCATCCTTTGGCCTTGCTGAAGCAATGGATGTTCTCGTATACTTCCATCCTTCAGAATTATTTCTATGAGTTTTGAGGGAACTTGATGGCTATTGATATCAGAAGTAAGTTACCATGATACGAATTATGCTGCCAGAGCTGCTGGGTGTTATTTCAAGTTCTGTCACTTATTAAATATATGACCTTGAGAAAGTTCCTTAAAATCTCCAAGACTCAATTCTCTCACTGATAAAATGAAGCAGCTACTTGGTGGCTTAATGCACATAATGTGCTCTGCACAGTTCCTGACACAGAGTGAGCACTAAATAAATATAACTTATAATTGTAATATGGTTCAACAGGCAACTTTAGAAGAAAAAAAGTAATATTGTGTATAATCACAAGAAAGCCTGAAATCATTACTATTTGGAATGGGAGGAATGAAGACTAAACCTTTCCAAGGCAATCAAAACCCATTTATTTAGTCATTGTGTTTTATTGTCTTTTACACTTGAACTCCGGGTTGAGTACAATTTGCTCTCAAAATAATGACTTAAACTAGCGAATGCCAAAAAGCCAAATTTTCCCCAGGCTATCATTGTGATAAATTTAAAATGTGCTCTGAGAGGGTGATACATTGACCCAAATTCATTGAAGTAGGTTCTAATTATGCCATTGTTTATTACTGTGACAAGTGTTTTGACCATAGGACTGATACTAGAAACAAACAGAGACGTTATTAACTTGCCATAAAATTTTTTAAACTATGTGGGTTGTGTTAAACATGCAGCTCTAATAATAGCAGGCTCATTTTTAAAAAGCTCCAAGAAATACATAGATAGACAATCATTTTTATTTTAAAAGTATAAAAGGATAAAAAGGTTTAAAAGGATAAAAATATTTTTGTCTTTCTCATTTTGGATGGTTGTTTTTTATAATGAAGAGAGACAGGGCTAACTGTTCAGAAGCTGAGATAAGCAGCATGCCTATAGGCTTCCAGCAACCCTGAGAGAATGGCAAATGGCCTCCAGAAAGCAGATGGCAGAATTCTAGTGCATTGAAAAAGATGGGAGGGGATTCAAGGTAAGCAAGTAAAAAGGTGCCAGCACTCCAAAAGGCAAAAGCAAAAACAAAAACAAAAACACAACCAAAACCAAAAATACTTTTTTTGATGACTTCCTTGGAGCACTTACCACTTGGTAATGCTACAGAGGATTCTCTCAGGGGTGAAAGAAAGAAAGAAAGAAAGAAAGAAAGAAAGAAAGAAAGAGAGAGAGAATAAAAGGAAAAAAAGGAAGGAAGGAAGGGAAGAAGGGAAGGAAGAAAGGAAGAAAGAGAGAAAGGGAGGGAGAGAGAGAAAAGGGGAAAGAGGGAGGGAGAGAAAGAAGGAAGGAGGGGGGAAGGGAGGAAGGAAGGGAGGGAGGGAGGGAGGAACAGAGGGAGGAAGGGAGGAAGGGAAGGAAGAAAGAAAGGGAGGGAGAGAAAGAGAAAGGGAAGGAGAGAGGGAGAGAAAGAGAGAAGGAGAGAGGGAGGGAGGGAAGGAAAGAAGGAAGGAAGGGAGGGAGGAAGGGAGGGAGGAGTATATACTAACTGAATACATTTCCTTGATCCTTTTAAAGATAGGAGGGGGAAGGGACTGACAGACTATTTTGCTACTCACAGAAGTGTGGGGAGTGCTAGCTGAGGCTCAGCCAGGACTAAGAGGCAATAGTTCTCAAGGAAGAACCTTCCCTAAGACACTACTTGCTCTGCAAGTTGGTGAAGCTGATGCTGACTGCAGCTCACATTTTTTGTCTGAAATTTCATCTTTGAATCTAGACTTGAGGCTTCATTCACATTTCATTAAATGTGCTAAAAAAAAACTACCTAATTTAAAATGATAACATAAACACAGCTTTTATAACAACATTCTTCTATTTTTCCCTTTGTAATTTCTTTCCTTCCACAAGGTCTTGTTTTCAGCTACAAACAACCATTCATACCTGTTAAAGAAATGTTTCTCAAGGTGGGATTCAATAATCAGTGACATCAGAATCACCATGGGAACTGGCTAAACAAGCAGATTCTTGGTCCCTGAATCTAATTAAGCTCCCTCTACAATTTGAGAACTACGGAATTTAAAAAAAAAAAAAAACAACAAAAACAAAAAAACCCCAACAACTTAAAAGATTTGAAGTTTCAGAAAAGAACAGCAGGGTATGTCTTGTTCATTTTTAAGCTCTCAAAATGCTGAGCAGAGTAGCTGGTATAAAAGAGGCAAGCAATAAATGTTGGTTAAATAAAATGAATGAACAGTAGTTGAATTTCAGGCACCTGTATCCATCACTTGGTTTTCCCTGTGGTTCAGAAACATTCTCCAGTCTAACCTTTCTACCAAGTAGTTCTAGAGACATGGAGGTCTGCAAGTGGGGGCAGCTACTTTACAGTAATGCTCCAGAGTCCCAGTTAAGTAATAACCATGAGGCCTTACTTTCTCATGACTTGCAACATGAATACTGCAGTAACTCCCCTAAGCACACTCCTACAGAAAGGATGAGAGCTGCTTGCAAGGGGAGACATATTCAGTTTCAAATTTGAACAGTTGATTGGGGAATTCTTATTTGATCTCAGAGGAATTAGCTAAGTACTTAGTTGTACATTTCCATCAACTGCTGCTTCCTATGGGAGGATTTCTATATGGCTTTCTTTTTATAACTTTCATCTAAGGAATTTTGTCAGTTACTTTTGGCCCCAGATATATGCAGTTTTAACATCCAGTATAGTATTACCTAACAGGAAAATGTTTCAATCTGTGACTGATTTACCAATAGAAATGTTAGCACAGACCCAATGGCTGATCTTACATGTGTGTAGCGCTTTATAGATTTTTTCAACTATGCTCATAAATAAGAGAGTTACCATTTCAAGGTAGAATCACTGACATATAGTCAGGGCAGTTCGGACACAATTGGTATCATTTATCTTCCTCTCTGCCATTATCCATTCTAATTTCCCCCTGCCTCAGCTATACCCTCTATTGTTCTTGGTGGTTTCCTTGGTGGTGTGGGCCAAATCCTCAGTCTTTTTTTTTATTATTTTTTAATGTTTATTTATTTTTGAGAGAGGGAGAGAGAGCACGAGTCAAGGAGGGGCAGAGAGAGTCAAAGACAGAATCTGAAGCAGGCTCCAGGCTCCAAGCTGTCAGCACAGAGGCCAACATGGGACTTGAACTCATGGACCGTGAGATCATAACCTGAGCCTTGGTCAGTACCTCAACTGACTAAGCCCCCAGGCACCACTTAAATCCCCATTCCTCAAGTCACTAGGACCAGATCAATATTCCTATGTACAGAACATGTTGTCTCATATACCAAAAAGAGGCCTACCAAACATCATATTTCTTTTTATGCGATATGGAATGCAAGATTTAACAATTTGCCTTTTACTTTGGAGGGACATTCCAGCACACTCCAAACACTGAAGCCCTAAAAAAACTTACTGTTATGGCAAACCCCAGGATTTTCGTAGGGTTTATTTTCCACTTTTAAGCTTGTTGTATCTTACCCAGTCACCTCTTACTCCTCTTGCTGGATCAGCTTGATGTCATTGATTTAGTGAATCAAGGAGATATTCTGTGGGACATCTAGATTGTCTAGATCTATTTAGACTATACCAGGACAGAGAACAGAAGAAACACTGTGAATGTATATTGTTGTCTATTCCATATGGGAGTGAATTGTTTCTGATCCTTTTTTGCTAATTAAGATAGAAAAGAACACATTTACCCAGTGAATGAATGCCTACTATGTACCTGAGATCAGATTAATCTGCTTTAGCAAAAATATTACCTTTGGCACAGCAGACTCCTACCAACATATCTACCCACTTACCGAAATATATAAATAATGGTAATAGTAGGTAATTGACACTGATATCAAGTAATTGACATCACCATATAAGTTTAAGTCACACAGCATGATGGTTCAATCTACATATATTGTGAAATGATTACCACAAGAAGTTCGGCAAACATTCATCACCTCATATAGATACAATAAGAAGAAAAGAAATAATAGAGAAAGAAAAAAAATTCTTTGTGATGAGAACTCAGGATCAACTCTCTTGCTTCTTAATGGGTTTATTGCTATGAAATTCCCTCTAAGAACTGCTTTTGCTGCATCCCATACGTTGATATATTTCCAATATCATTCCTCTCAATAAACTTTTAATTTCCCCTTCAATTTCTTCTTTTATCCATTGGTTGTTCAGGGGAGTGTTATTTGATTTCCATGTGTTTGTGAATTTTCCAGTTTTCTTCTTGTTATTGATTTCTAACCATTGTGTTTAGAGAAGATACTTGGTATGATTTCAATCTTCTTGAATTTGCTAGAACTTTATGTGTGTGTGTGTGTGTGTGTCTGTGGCCTAACATATAGTCTATCCAGAAAATGTTCCATGTATGTTTGAGAAGAATATATGTTCTGCTGTTGTTAGATAGAATGTTCAGTAAACGTCTGTTAGGTCCATTTGGTCTAAAGCATTGTTCATTCTCACTGCTTCCTTATTGATTCTCTGGATGATTTATTTCTCCTTTTAACTCTGTTAGATTATGCTTTATATATTTAAGTGCTTAATGTTGGGTGCATAAATACTTATAATTGTTGTATCTTCTTGATGGATTGACCCTTTATCATTATATAATGACCACCTTTGTCTTTGTCTCTTTTTACCATTTTTAGTTTAAATCTATTTTGTCTGATGTAAGTATAGCTACTCTGCTCTTTTTGTTATTATCACCATTTGCTTGAATGACTTTTTCTTTCCCTTGGCTCTCAGCCTGTGTGTGCCTTGAAGGCTAAATTGAATCTCTTGTAGCAGTATATTGTTATATCTTGGTTTTTTGTTGTTATTGCTGTTGTTGTTTGGTTTTTTGTTTGTTTGTTCTTTTTTTATCTATTGAGCCATTCTGTGTCTTTTGCGTGGAAAAGTTAATCTCTTTACATTAAAAAAAATATTGAGGGGCGTCTGGGTGGCTCAGTCGGTTAAGCAGCCGACTTCGGCTCAGGTCATGATCTCACGGTCCGTGAGTTCGAGCCCCGCGTTGGGCTCTGTGCCGACAGCTCAGAGCCTGGAGCCTGTTTCAGATTCTGTGTCTCCCTCTCTCTGACCCTCCCCCGTTCATGCTCTGTCTCTCTCTGTCTCAAAAACTAAATAAACGTTAAAAAAAAAATTAAAAAAAAATATTGATAGGTAACAACTTACTGTTGCCATTTTGTTAATTGGTTTCTGGTTGTTTTGTAGCTCCACTGTTCCTTGTTCCTTATCTTGCTGTCTTTTTTTATGTTTTGATGTTTTTTGATATTAGTATGCTTTGGCTTCTTTATCATGTTCTTTTGCATAATTGCTATAGGTTTTCCTTTGTGGTTACCACAAGACTTACATAAAATAGCTTAAAATTATAACCCTAGTTTATAAGTTTATAATAACTTCATATTAATAGAATTCCTTTACACTTTTACTTCTACTCTTCACATTTTAGGTTATTGTTGTTCCAGTTTACATATTTTTTATCTTGTGTAACTAATAACAGATTATTGCAGTTATTGCTTTTTTACTATGTTGATTTTTATTTAGTTCATTTTTTAAACTTTTAAGTTAGAGCCATTAGTGAATTATGCACCACCATTACAAAATTACAGAATCTAACTTTGACTGTATATTTACTATTACCAGTAAGTTTTATGCTACCTTTTATATGTTTTACGATGTTAATTATTATCTTTTTATTTTCACTCAAGGAACTCCTTTTATCATTTCTTGTAAGGCAAGTCTAGTGGTAATGAATTCCCTCCAGCTTTTGTTTGTTTGGGAAAGTCTTTACCCCTTCTTTCATTTCTGAAGGGCAGCTTCATTAGGTATAGTATTCTTGGTTGATAGTTGTTCTTCTTTCAATATTTTGAATATGTTATCCCATTCTCTCCTGGCCTGAATTTGATATTGATTGATTTGTATTGATAAATCCACTGATAGTCTTATGGGGAGGGGAGGTTTCCCTTGCATGTAACTTTTCTCTCTGTTGCTTTTAAAATTCTTTCTTCGTCTTTGATGTTTCAAAATTTAATTATAATGTATGTTGGTACAGCATTATGCAAGTTCAACTAATTTGGGGTCCTTTGAGCCTCATGGATCTGGATATCCATTTTTCTCTTGAGCTTCAGGAAGTTTTCATCCATTATTTTTTAAATATATTTCTCTATTATTTTCCCTTTCTCTTCTCCTCCTGGAATTTGCAGAATGTAAATATTGCTTCATTTTATTGTGTCCTATAGGTCTCATAGGCTTTCTTCGTTCCTTTTCATTCTTTTTTTTTTCCTTTTGCTCCTCTGACTGTATAATTGCTAATGTTCTATCCTGTGGGTCACTGGTTCTTTCTTTTGCAGGGTTGAGTCTGCTTTTGAAACTCTACTGAATTCCTCAATTCAGTTATTGTACTTTTCAATTCTAGTATTTCTGGGTTTTTTTTTTCTTAATTCTTTTTTTTTTTTTTTTGCTTTATTAAACTATTCGTTTATTCGTGCATTGTTTATCTAATTGTGATTAGTTGCCTGTATATTCTTATAGTTCACTAAATTTCTTTAAGAAGATGATTCTGAATTTTTTGTCAGTTCATACATATCCATTTCTTATTATTTTTCTTAAGTTTTATTTATTTATTTATTTTGAGAGAGAAAGAGAGCACACATGGGGAAGGGGCAGAGAGGTGGAGGGGACTGTCAACATGGAGCTCAGCCCAATGTAGTGTTCAAAGTCACAACCTCTGAGATCATGACCTGAACCAAAGTTGGATGCTCAACCAACTGAGACACCAAGGTGCCCCCAGATCTTCATTTCTTTAAGATCAATTATTAGAGCTTTATTAATTTTCTTTGATGGTGTCACATTTATCTGTTTTTTTATGATCCTTAATTCCTTATGTTGGTATCTGCACATTTGAGTAACCAGGCTTCTTTTCCAGACTTACAGATTTGCTTTGGCAGAGATAGATCTTCACCAGTCTGCTCAGTTTGGGTCTCTGAGCATGTCTGCTTAGAATGTCTTGGGCAGGTGGGGTCTGCTATTATGGTCTATTTTGAGGTAAGGCAACTCTGAAGTTAAGGATGCAGGATTGTGCCACTGTCTGAAAACAGTTGAACAGGACTGTTGACTTGGTTTCCTACCCAAGTGAGGCTTTGGGATGGTCTCCATATTTACCTTGATTCTCTGGTCAGGCTTATTAGATGGTTGGGGTTGGGTACTATATTCAGTAATAGATGGGGATACTAATTAGCTTCCTTGGTCTGGCAGGGTATTGGGATGGGACCAAGGGCCTATACAGCACTTGGGGGACTCATATCAGATAAGAGTGCACACTGATTTCCCTGTTCAGATGAGGCTACTGGTTTTGCTCTGCAGATGGGGAAAGCCATGGACCATGCTCTCTGTTTAAGTGCCACTATAAGTAGGGATGTGGGATGGGCTACATAGCTTTTCTGTGTTCTGGTTAGGTTCCCTTCTCAAGCAGGCTAATGGCTGTATTCAGCATTGAGGGGTACTATGAATTAGTTTTCCTTCCCAGGAACAGTGGGAAAAGCAGTTCTAAAGCACGTAATGCTCTTTGCTTGTTGTCTTAACTCAAGCTGACCCATGACCCCAGTTCCCTGGTTAAACAGGTCCACTGGCTTTGCTTTACAAACTACTGGCTCTATCTGCCCTTCTTTCAGCTTAAGCACCACTGGGCTGCAGAGCTTCCAGGTGCTCTTGCCATCCCATCAGATGGGGCTGGAAGCCACAGCAGGTAGGGCTATAGCTAAACTCCCTTGCCTGTACAGGAAGAGGAGGGGCCGCTCCTGGCAACTCTCAATTTCCCAAACAGGTTGTCTAGTTGGAAAGGACCTGGCGGTACCCTCAGCCTTGATTTTGAATTGCCCTCCATATGTGTAGCAGGAGAACTCTCCTGCTAGTTTTACTCTGGGGGGTATCAGCACTGCAAACTCATTTCTTGGCTTTAGCATTGCCAGACTGCACAGCTTCCAGGAGTTCACCAGCCCTTCTGGTTAAATGTGGCTGGGAGAGATTCTCCACAGTGGGTGGGACTGTGACTCGACTCCATAGTGAGGCATGGGCATACCAGGCTGTAGTGCTGGCAAAACTCCTTGTTTGAGTATCTGAACCAGAAAGATCTGCCCACCAAGTTCCCTGGTCAGAGTGCACCCCTGATTTGTTTCTGCAGATAAGCTAAGCTGCTGGTTTGGAATACTACTTGGGCACTACAGGTATAAACTTGGTCTGCCCAGATTGTGTGCTGGTTGTTACAAGTCCCTCCCCACCTTCTTCACAGTCAGATTCTCATTAATTGAGTCCCACAGATTTCCTTGAAATACCTATGGGGTGAGATCAGGGTAGGGGCTACCACAAAGCAACCCACAACGCTGGGGGTGGGGCAGTGCTGGTTGTACCCTTTGGTTTCTCTTTCCCACTGGAGGAACTAGAGGGTGAGTAGAAACCTCTCTATGTGGTGCTGTGCTGACCTAGGGGCAGGGCAATGTGTTTCTCTCTTAAACACATCCCTAACATACCTTTACCATCACCAGTCTACCAGAACTTCTCTTTTCAAAGTGACGAATCTCCCAACTAGATCTAAAGACCAGGTTTCAATTTTCATCTTAATTAACCTAGTAGAAGCATCTGACACAAATGATCACTCTCTTTCTTAATATTTTTATTCATCACCTTGTTTTTCCTACCCACTGGTTCTTCCTTCCTGATACCTTTTGCTAGCTATTTCTCTTCTCCCAGTCCTTAGGCTTTTTCTTCTTCTTTTCTTACATATATTTTCAGTCTCTTATTTATTATACCCAGTCTCATGGCTTACATATCATATATATGCCAATAGCCTCACAGTTTATATCCCTAGACCAAGCCTCTACTTTATATTCTATATTTGCATATCTACCTTCCTAGTAAATATATCCACAAGGGTCTCTAATATTTATTTAGAAGTCAGTAAGTCCAAAAGCAGCTTCTGATCATCTTACCTGCAGCCTGCCACATCTCAATAAGTAGTGACTTCTTCTTTTAGGCAAAAAGCCTTGGTGTCCTCTTGGCTTTTTTCTTTCATTTATAACCCACAGGCAATCCTCATGCTTCTGCCTTCAAATTATACATAGAATCCACTCATCCCTTCTGCCCTCTTCCTGGTTTGAGCTATACCTGGATTCCTAAAATAGACTCAAAACAAGCCTTGCTGCTCCTACTTTTACTTTCTTTAGTCCTTTCTCAATACATCAGCCAAATATTATTATATTCTTCTATTACAAAACTTACAAAGCTCTTCATCTCCCAAGATAAAAGCAAAGTTCCTTGGGATCTCAGAAGACCCTATGGGATGTGGCCACCATTATTTCTCTGACTTACTTTCCAACTCATTCATTCCTCTCAAAACTTCCTTGCCATTCTGGAATACTTCAGGAACGATCCCACCACAGGGTGTTTGCCTGGCTGTTCACGCTGTCTGGAATACTCTTCCATCAAGTCCTGCAAGTATTTTCTCAATTAGGTCTATTCTGACTGCTTACCCTATTTAAATGAAAATCTACTGCCTTTGTTCTGTGACTCCTGCAATGCTGATCTTCATTAATCTGCCTTAGTATTTCTCATTCTCCTTTAGTACTTGCTATCTTTTATCACTGTATGTAAATTATTTAAATATTATACATATTATTTGATCTAGTTAGAATCTAAACTTTATTTTGTCAGTGATGACAAACCTCTAGAACAATACCTGGCATAAGAGAGGTTCAAAACATATTTGATGCATAAATTTTATTGAAGTTACCAAAAAAGACTAAAATCAATAGATATACCATGAAAAGATAGGATATCATAATAATATCAATTATCCCCAAGTTTATAAAAAGCTTAAAAAGAATTTATTTTAAATCATATACTAGAGTAAAATCAAGAATATACAAAATAATTATAGATAAGAAGTAATGTTGAGGAGTGACATTGCCACTAGGCACACAAATAGGTCAATGGAACCAAATAAAGAAGCCATATATGTATAATGTGACAATTTAGAATATCACAGCAATTAACTTGCAGTTCATAAGTAAAAGAAATAAAAATTATATAAAAGAAAATTATATTCCCCTTTCACAAAAGTTAATTATAGGTATAATAAAGGTTTAAATATGAAAAATAAAAGCTTAAAACATTTAGAAGAAAAAGGAGATTTTTTTATGACACTGATGTAGGAAAACATTTCTTAATCAAGAATGCAAAGATGCAAACACAAAGGACAGGATTAATAAATGTGATATCACTATGACAAAAGGTAAGTAAAATGTTGTCATCTACTTAGAGATAATATTAGGAAAATATTTGACTGGTAAAAAATTAGTATTTATAATATATATTTTTGAAGCTTATAAATCTATAAGAAAAATAAAAATCTCACATAGAAAAACATGAACAAAGATTATGAGCATGAATTTTACAAAAAAGTAAACAGTCCCTGCAAATGTGGAAAGACAAAAATTACAGTGGTATAATATTTACAACGACCTGAATGATAAATATTAAGTCCAATAATATTCTGAGATGACAGGAGTGAAGCTGGCACTGTTTTGGAGAACAACCCAAAATATCTAATGAGAATGAAAATTTGCATACCTATAGCACAGGAACTCCATTAGGCACATCCCCTTGAGAAACAGTTAACCTCTGTACTCAAAGAAATATAAAACCATATTCCCTGTGGAATTGTTCCAAATAGCAGTGATACCAAAACAGGAATTCATAGATGAAGAATATAAATACATAAGATATTTAAGCTGAGCCATTTTTAGAGGTGATGGAAAATATGGTATCTGGTTGGAGTAGATTTTATAAGAATGAAGGAAATTGTAAAATCGGGATGTGAGAAACATTTTTAGTGAGGCTAGAGGCAAAAAAGATGGAGTAGAGATAAAGGCTGTATCCCCATTACTGGAATTACTGAGAAATATAGAGAGTTTTGTAGAAGACACTAGACTATAGAAAAGAAGATATTAAAGAGGATCAGATAATTGGGAAGCATGTACTTTAAAAGAGAAGTCTGATGTGGTTGCAAAATAATAACATGGAAATTGCCTTGTGAGTCAGGATAAGGGGGGAAAGACTCAGTAAAGAGAAACAATTAAAGTTAATGGAAGAAGAAGGAATATCAATATGCATGTCACTTATACGCCACTCTTCATTTATTCCCTGTTTCTTTATTTTCAAGTATAAATATAAAGACTTTTATAATGTTGCAAAACATCCAGAATCATATTTCCAATCTTTTCTAATGCTTTGATCAAAAACCTTGATGTCAGAAGCATAAAATACCTAGGGATAAATCTAACCAAAGATGTAAAAGATCTCTATGCTGAAAACTATAGAAAGCTTATGAAGGAAATTGAAGAAGATATAAAGAAATGGAAAAACATTCCATGCTCATGGATTGGAAGAATAAATATTGTCAAAATGTCAATACTACCCAAAGCTATCTAACACTCAATGCAATCCCAATCAAAATTGCACCAGCATTCTTCTCGAAACTAGAACAAGCAATCCTAAAATTCATATGGAACCACAAAAGGCCCCGAATAGCCAAAGTAATTTTGAAGAAGAAGACCAAAGCAGGAGGCATCACAATCCCAGACTTGAGCCTCTACTACAAAGCTGTCATCATCAAGACAGCATGGTATTGGCACAAAAACAGACACATAGACCAATGGAATAGAATAGAAACCCCAGAACTAGACCCACAAATGTATGGCCAACTAATCTTTGACAAAGCAGGAAAGAACATCCAATGGAAAAAAGACAGTCTCTTTAACACATGGTGCTGGGAGAACTGGACAGCAACATGCAGAAGATTGAAACTAGACCACTTTCTCACACCATTCACAAAAATAAACTCAAAATGGATAAAGGACCTGAATGTGAGACAGGAAACCATCAAAACCCTAGAGGAGAAAGCAGGAAAGACCTCTCTGACCTTAGCCGTAGCAATTTCTTACTTGACACATCTCCAAAGGCAAGGGAATTAAAAGCAAAAATGAACTATTGGGACCTTATGAAGATAAAAAGCTTCTGCACAGCAAAGGAAACAACCAACAAAACTAAAAGGCAACTGACGGAATGGGAAAAGATATTTGCAAATGACGTATCAGACAAAGGGCTAGTATCCAAAATGTATAAAGAGCTCACCAAACTCCACACCCAAAAAACAAATAATCCAGTGAAGAAATGGGCAGAAAACATGAATAGACACTTCTCTAAAGAAGACATCTGGATGGCAAACAGGCACATGAAAAGATGCTCAATGTCGCTCCTCATCAGGGAAATACAAATCAAAACCACACTCAGATATCACCTCACGCCAGTCAGTGGCCAAAATGAACAAATCAGGAGACTATAGATGCTGGAGAGGATGTGGAGAAACGGGAACTCTCTTGCACTGTTGGTGGGAATGCAAACTGGTGCAGCTGCTCCGGAAAACAGTGTGGAGGTTCCTCAAAAAATTAAAAATAGACCTACCCTATGACCCAGTAATAGCACTGCTAGGAATTTACCCAAGGGATACAGGAGTGCTGATGCATAGGGGCACTTGTACCCCAATGTTTATAGCAGCACTGTCAACAATAGCCAAATTATGGAAAGAGCCTAAATGTCCATCAACTGATGAATGGATAAAGAAATTGTGGTTTATATACCCAATGGAGTACTATGTGGCAATGAGAAAGAATGAAATATGGCCCTTTGTAGCAACATGGATGGAACTGGAGAGTGTGATGCTAAGTGAAATAAGCCATACAGAGAAAGACAGATACCATATGGTTTCACTCTTATGTGGATCCTGAGAAACTTAACAGAAACCCATGCGGGAGGGGAAGGGAAAAAAAAGAGGTTAGAGTGGGAGAGAGCCAAAGCATAAGAGACTGTTAAAAACTGAGAACAAACTGAGGGCTGATGGGGCGTGGGAAGGAGGGTAGGGTGGGTGATGGGTATTGAGGAGGGCATCTTTTGGGATGAGCACTGTGTGTTGTATGGAAACCAATTTGACAATAAATTTCATATATTGAAAAAAACAACCTTGATGTCATCAAGAGTAATTACAAACACCAGGCCCAGCAGTCAGGCAGGTGCACAGCCTTTTTGTCACTTGCATAGCTATTTTCAATAGGAAGGTGTAGCCTGATTGATCACTTTCGGTTTGTTGAATTTGAAGGTGCTATAAAATAAATGAAGCCCGTGTAGAGAAGAAAGAACCAAAATCATTTTTTTCTTCCTCAATTCTTAATTTGCTATCGTTTTTGGATATCAGATTTAGATAATAATTAAACATTCTTTTAGTCTGGAATGCTGGAAAGGAAAAAAAAGGAGAAAAGGAAAGAAAAAAGTATGAGTTTCAATAAGTCTGTTACCATTTGGAATGGCTCCAACCTTTCAACTGAAGTCATGGTAAAACAGAAATAAGCCTTAATTATCAAAAGGTCTAATTAAAAACAAGAAAAAGAAATGCATTGAGTGGAAAAGCAAGTAGGGGCCGGTCTGTAAGAACCCCTTTGGTATTCCAGTCCCCATACAGGCCCTGTCCTCTAAACTGTCATGTACTACAAAAGCACCTCTCCTTCTTTTTCCCTCACCTGCCATTCCTAACTTTTTATATGTAATTTAATGAATAGCAAACAGATTAAATATATTGACTTCACATATATTTACTTAAGTAAATTGACTATGAATATTTTGAATTAAAATTTTTTGAGATATCTTATTTCTTGAGATTGGTTTACATTTTTTTAAAGTTTGAAGGAACTATTTTTGAGCTCAGGTGCCAAAACAAGGATTGGGCTGCAGGCCCGTCACCTCTTTATCTGGAATCTGCCTCACTCTTCCATACACAGGTGCAGATCTCAGAGCAGCCACATCCTGACCATGTGATCCCGTCTTCTGCCCACAGTTGACTGGGACTGGGGTAGTCACCACATCATGCAGAGCCAGAGTCTCTTTAGCCAGAATTTGGAATTGGAACTGAGAGGGCAATTCAGTTCCTCTTCAGGAAGGAATTTAGAAATGTCCTCTATAAGGACCTGAGAAACAGAGGAAGTCAACATGTAGAGGAGAAGAACAAAGCAAATGTGAAGGGAGGAGTAGGAGGGCTCATAGAGGAAAGAAGCAAGATGAGGAGAGAATTCTGACCACATGAGGACCCCTGGTTTCAAGGGACTAGCTGCATTTCAACTGTAATATTGAATGAAATAGACAATGGAATAGTCTTCATATAATAAGTTCTTTTTTTCTCTTTATGCTGGCTTGCATGGATTTTCTGTTACTTGAAAACAAAATTCCTAGCTACTATAATCACTTTCTAGTAATCACTGATCCTGTGATTAGGCAGGTCTTTAATATTATAAATTCTGCAAGTGTAAATTTTACTTTGTAATCACATTAGTGTCCTGGTCTCATCAGCCTTCTCTCTATGCCTCACCCCAAAGCATTACTCTATCAATCTAGTGATTAAGCCTCTAAGAAATGTTTATAGAATAAATGGATTCAATGATCGATAGAGGCTTCATTCTTTAGAGACTTGTAAGAGTGCTATATTCTTGTCTTACCTCCTCCCTTCTGCCCTCCCCCTCATGTTCACCACCCTGACACATACTTCTCCATATTTCCTAGTGACTTTGAAATAAAAGAAAGAATGTGGGTTGATGTAGGATATTTTGAAACTCCAAATGTTAACTTCTTTTAACTGTTATGGCCTCTGAAGCTTAGGATTATTCATGTACATTTATGAATAAAAGTTCTAGTTAATGAAGATATTAGTAGTTCCTCAAAAACAGTGGAGTATATTCATCATAACAAAGCACATCTAGGAACTGTCTTTGGAATTAGAGGTCCTGTGCTGGTTATTCTTTGTCTCCATATTCCGTCTTCTACTTCTGCTCTTCTCTGTGGCACAGAAGCTGACCACTCTGAAATACACCAGCAGGTTTCCTCATAAACTGGCTTCCGACTGGGTTTAAACACAGCAGTGGTGGCAGGAAACTGAAGAGCAGAATCAGAAAGAAGTCAGGATATTTCTTCTCTGATCCTTTTGTTTTGGCACGGTGTCTCAGAGAGTAGGTAATTTCTCCATGACGACAGCTCCTACGGGAAAGCCTCCTAAATAGTTCAAACTCTCACTGGGTCTCTGTAAACCTAATTTTCCCTTTTGCTATTCCAGGCCTAAATTAATATCAATCATAAGTAGGGTGATAACTTCTCACTGTTGCTGTTCTACAATTGTGTCAGTATCCATTCTTTTCTCCCTTACTTCTCCTCATACCTCTGAAAGCCCCACTATTAAAATTCCTTTATTTGAACCATTTGAGACAAATGCCAGGACTGTGACTTATTCAGCAGCTACTGCTCTCAGGCATAAAAAGTACACTAAAGTGTAAATGACAAGTTACTATCTAGGGTTATCTAAGCCTACATCTACTGAAACAGTCTATTACAAGCAAAATACATTCAGTGTGTGCTCCAATTCTGAGTCAATTTGATTATGTGGGAAATTGTCCTAAAGTCAGATTTCCTGGGTTATGTCCTCTAAACATAAACTTTAAAAGAGTTTTGTTTTGTTTTTTTGTTTTGTTTTGTTTTGTGATATGAAACAAATTAACAAATCAGGTCTTGCCTTTTTCATACATAAAATAAGGAAGTTGAACTATCTCCAAGGTGTCTTCCAAGTTTGAACATTCTTTGATTAAATTCTTTATAGAAGGATTGACATTATAAACTGCCAACAGCTACTGATAACAATTTTGTTGAATTCCAACAGATGGAACAACCACAGCAAAGCACGAATTGCCTTTAATGACAACTAAATGGGATATATACACATATATAAAGGGTACTTTCCTCTCCACAGATGAACTGCTTTTTTGTTTGTTTGTTTATTTTCAGTATGTTTTACCTTGCATGTAATGATGATATTCTTTATATGTCCTTTCTACACACTTTCTTTTTCAGAAATGATTTTAATCCTAATAAATGAGGTCCTAAAATGTATTTATGTTTTTTGTCTGTCAAATCCTACTTTTCTCACAATGATCATAATCAATCTGAAAATAAATTTCATTAATATTTTTTAATGTCTCTAAGAAACAGAAAACAAGCAAGTTGAGCCTTAAACTTTCTCTAGTTTACTACCATGTTGAAAGAGTTTCTAAGCCACGGACAGGGAGAAGAAACAAAATAGGGCCCACTGGTCTCCCTGAATTGAGGGAAGAGTTGAAAGTATAAGGGACTAAAGCAACTGGAGTTTGCAGAGGAGAGTACTAGAGAGGAGAGAGTCACATAGAAATAGAATTCTGGATGTTTGCAGAGCACTCCACTTTTAGTCTTCAGCTGGTTACTGGTAAGAACATGCATACAAGGAAACAATCTGAGACCAAGTAGAGAACAATTAGAAAGGAACAGGCAGATCAGTCTCCAGAGCACATGTAGAACTTATAATATTTAATAGTCCCACCAGCCAGAGGGGGAGAAAACTTCCAGTACATAAGGAATGGGGTAGAGTACTCAGACAATATGACCTCAATTAGGGAACAAAATGATCCCAAGACTAAAGGCTCCTCTGGTCCTGCCAAAGAAAGCTTAAAAGCAAGTCTTGAAAAAATAAAATTGTTTTTGAGTAACTTAACTGTGCCCTAGAAAAATAAAACAAAATAATAAAGCAATAATAAAGTGTGGGACAACTTCAGAAAGTCTAAGTTGCATGTAATTGGAAGGCATGCAGGAAGAGGAGACAGTTATGGGTACATAAAATTTTTTGAAGAAATAATGGCTAATTTTTTCCCAAATTTGATGAAAATTCTAAACCTACAGATTAAAGATTAGTGAGGCACGAGTTTAAAAATCACTAGAGGGGGGCGCCTGGGTGGCGCAGTCGGTTAAGCGTCCGACTTCAGCCAGGTCACGATCTCGAGGTCCGTGAGATCGAGCCCCGTGTCAGGCTCTGGGCTGATGGCTCGGAGCCTGGAGCCTGTTTCCGATTCTGTGTCTCCCTCTCTCTCTGCCCCTCCCCCGTTCATGCTCTGTCTCTCTCTGTCCCAAAAATAAATAAAAAAAAAAAAAGTTGAAAGAAAAAAAAAATTTTTTAAATCACTAGAGAAACCACACAAAGGCACATTAAAATCAAATTAATTAAAACCAGTGATAAAGAAAAATATTGAAAGCAGAATAAAGAAAAGAGTCTCATACAGAGGAACAAAGATAAGAATGAAGTAATTCTTTTCAAACTGAATCATGGTTAAACAACATCTTTAAAGTTTTAAAAGAAACACTTGTCAGCTCAAAATTCTATGCTATGTAAAAATATCTATCAAAAAAGAAAGTGAAATAAAGACTTTTATCAGACATATAAAATCTGAAAGTATTAACTAACATACAAGAAACATTAAGGAAAATTCTTCAGGCAGAGGAAAATAATACCTTATGGAAATCTGTAGCAACAGAAAGAAGTGAGGAACATCAGAAATGGAAAAGATATGGACAAATTTTCAGTTTTTATTATATTTTAAATAACTCTATGAGATAACTGACTGTTTAGTCCATTGATTTTTGACTAGGTGTAAAGGCAGTTTACCGGGGGAAAGGATTTCCTGTTCAACCAATGATGCTGGAACAATTGCATATCCACATGCAAAACAAAGACAAAAAAAACTTAGATCCATACTTCATGCCATATACAGAGATGAACTCAGAATGGAACACAGACTCAAATGGAAGAGGGAAAATAATAAAACTTGGAATAAGACCTGGTATAAAAAATGGTTTCTTAATTATAACAAAAGCATAGTCTATAAAGGAAAAAGTTAATAAATTGGACCTCATCAAAATTCAAAACTTCCACACTTCAAAAGATCCTATTAAGAAAAAGAGACAAGCAACAAACTGAAAAGAATACTAGCAAAACACATATCTAATAAAAGACTTGTATCCATAATATATAAAGAATTCTTACAAGTCAATAATTTATTTATTTATTTATTTATTTATTTATTTACAAGTCAATAATTTAGAAGACTGATTTGTTTTTAAAAATAAGTAAAATATATGAATAGATATTTCACAAAAGAAGATATATGAATGACCAACAAGAACATAAAAATTTGTTCAACACCATTGCTCATTAGAGAAATGCAAATTAAAAACACAATGAGATACCTTTTCACACTAACTTGGTATAATATTTCTTACTATAAGAAATAAAACGGGCACCTGAGTGGCTCGGTCAGTTGAGCATTTGACTTTGGATTTCAGCCCAGGTCATGATCTCAGCGTTGTGGGATTGAGACCCCCATCAGGTTCCACGCTAAGGACCCTGCTTAGGATTCTCTGTCTCTCCCTCTCTCTGCCCCTCCCCTCACTTGTGCTTTCTCTCTCTCTCAAAAATAAATAAACTCAATTTAAAAAAAAATTTAAAGAAAGAAAATAGTAACAAATATTGATGAGGATGTGAAGAAAATGGAACCCACAAACACTGCTGGTGGAAATATAAAATGGTGTGGTCATTTTGGAAAATAGTTTCACAGCTTCTTTAAAAATTAAACATAGACTTCTAATTTCTAGTTCCAAATTTAAGTATTTGAAGTTCCTAGTGTGTCCTAACAACAAGTAAGAAGCTGACGTCAAGATTGAAAAATCAAGAACACTTCTTGGATCCACAAGTAAGGTAAGAATACAAGGTGAACCACTGCCTCCCAAATAAGAGAGACAAATAAGCAAGTATAGGGAGCCACAACTTACCAGAGCAGAGACTCATTAACAAACCCACCACAGAAATAAGTGGCAGGGTAGGAAAACCTGAACTGTAATTGATGAATTGCTGGAGGCTCAGAACCAGACATGGAAAAAGTAAAAACAATGCAAGAATAGATTAGCAGGGTAAGCAGAGAGATGAAAATCCTAAGAATGAGGGAAAAAGAAATACCAGAGAAAAAAACACTATAACAAAAATGAAGAATGCCTTTGGTGGGCTTCTTAGTAGACTGAACATGACTGAAGAAAGAATCTCTAAGTTTGAGAATATCTCAATAGAAACCTCAACAACTGAAAAGCAAAAGGAACAAAGCCTGAAAAAAAAAGGACTATGGGACAACTACAGATGATGTAATATACACATAATGGGAATACCAGAAGAAGAAAGAGATAAAAGAAGAAATATATGAAACAATAATGAATGAGAACTTCCCCAAATTAATGTCAGACAACAAGTCATGGATCAAGGAAGCTCAGAGAACACTATGCAGAAAAAAGAAATGCAAACAACAAAACAAACAAAAACAAAAAGCACCTAAGCAAATCATTTCCAACTAAAAAAAATGAAAAATAAAGAAAAAAATCCTGCAAGAAGCCCAAAATGCGGGGCGGGGGGAGGACCCACCTTACCTACAAAGGAATAAAGATAACAATTGTATCCCATGTCTCTCTAGAAACCATGAAAGCAAAAAGAGAGGGCAGTGAAATATTTAAGGTGTTAAAAGAAAAACAAAACATCAACCGAGAAGTCTAGGTTCTAGGATTATATATTCTGAGAAATAATTCCTCAAAAGTAAAGGCAAAATAAGACTTTTTTGGACAAACAAAAATTGATCAACTTTGTTGCTAGTTGGGTAGCCTCGCAAGAAATGCCAAAAGAACATCCTTAGAAAGAAGGAAAGTAATCTAGGTCAGGAACTCAGATTTGTGTAAAGAAAGGAAGAGCACCAAAGAAAGAATAAGTGAAGGTAACATTAATATGTTTATTTTTCTTATTTTTACTTGATCTAAGTTTCCCTCAAAATAATAATAAAAACAGTGTATCTGATGATGTATTCCTATTTTTATATATTAAGTGTGTATACCTGTTTGTGTGCTTATATATAAGTGAAATGAATTATAGCAATGATACAAGGGATGGGAGGGAGGAATTAGGATTATTTTGTTATTATAAGGTATTCACACTACCCATTAAGAGGTATGGTGTTATTTGAAAGTGAGCCTGGATTTGTTGTAAACATATATTGCAAAGTCTAGAGCAACCACTAAGAAATTTGAAAAAAGAAGTATAACTGATGCTAAAATGAGATAAAATTGAATCATATACAATACTCAATTGAAACTATAAAAGGCAAAAAACAAAGAATGAAAGACAAAAACAGAAGCAAAGAACAAGGGCAACAAATAGAAAAGTTAAAATATGGTAGATTTTAATCCAACAGTATCAATAATCACTTTGTATGCCAGTGGTCTAAATTCAGCAATTAAAACAAATAACATCAGAGTGGATCAAAAAACATGCCCCAACTGTAAGTTGCCTACAAGAAATCCACTTTTATTTTTTTCCCTTTTTTTAAATTTAAATTTTAGTTACCATACAGTGCAATATTGTTTTCAGGAGTAGAATTCAGTGATTCATCACTTACATAAAACACCCATTGCTCATCACAACAAATGCCCTCCTTAGTACCCATCAGCCATCTAGCCCATCTCCTACCCACTTTTCTCCCTCAACCCTCAGTTTGTTCTCTATCATAAAGAGTCTCTTGTGGTTTGTTTCCCTCTCTTATCTCCCTCTCTCATGTTCATCTGTATTGTTTCTTAAATTCCACGTAAGAGTGAAATCATATGGTATTTGTCTTTCTCTGATGACTTATTTCTTTTAGCCTAATACACTCTAGCTCCATCCACATCATTGCAAATGGCAAGATTTCATTTTTGATGGCTTAGTAATATTCCATTGTGTGTGTGTGTGTGTGTGTGTGTGTGTGTGTGTGTGTGTATACACACAATATTTTCTTTACCCATTCATCAGTTGATTGACATTTGGACTCTTTTCATAGTTTGGCTATTGTTGATAATGTTGCTATATACATTGGGGTGCATGTACCCCTTCGAATCTGTATTTTTTATCCTTTGTGTAAATACCTAATAGTACAATTGCTGGATCATAGGCTACTTCTATTTTTAGTTCTTGAGGAAGCTCTATACTGTTCTGCAGTGTGGTTGCACCAGTTTGCATTCCCACAAACAGTGCAAGAGGGTTTCCCTTTCTCTACATCATCGCCAACATGTGCTGTTTCCTATGTTATTCATTTTAGCTATTCTAACAGGTGTGAGGTGGTATCTCATTGTGGTTTTGTATTGATTTGTATTTCCTTGATGATGAATGATGTTGAGCATCTTCCATGTGTCTGTTAGCCATCTGGATGTCTTTTGAAAAATGTCTATTCATGTCTTCTGCCCATTTCTTAACTGGGTTGTTTCGTTTTGGGGGTGTTGGGTTTGATAAGTTCTTAATAGATTTTGGATACTAACCCTTTATCAAATATGTTGGTTGCAAATATCTTCTCCCATCCTACAGGCTGCCTTTTAGTTTTGTTGATTGCTTTTCTGTGCAGAGTTTTTTATTTTGATGAAGTCCCAATAGTTCATGTTTGCTTTTGTTTCCCTTGACTTTGGCAACATGTCTAGTAAGAAGTTTCTCTGGCTGAAGTCAAAGAGGTTTCTGCTTGTTTTCTCCTCTAGGATTGGATTCCTGTCTCACATTTAGAACTTTCATCCATTTTGAGTTAATTTTTGTGTATGGTGTAAGAAAGTGATCCAGTCTCATTCTTCTGCATGCTGCTGTCCAGTTATTCTAACACCATTTGTTAAAGAGACTCTTTTTTCCATTGGATAGTTTTCCTACTATATCGAAAATTAGTTGACCATATAGTTGTGGGTTTGTTTCTGGGTTTTCTGTTCCTTGCCATTAATCTCAGTGTCTGTTTTTGTGCCAGTACCATATTGTCTTGATGACTACAGCTCTGTAATACAGCTTGAAATCTGGAATCATAATGCTTCCAGCTTTGTTTTTCTTTTTCAGGATTGCTTTGGCTATTTGGGGCTTTGTGTGGCCCCAATTTTAGGATTGTTTATTCCAGCTCTGTGAAAAATGCTGGTGGTGTTTTTATAGGGTTTGCATTAAATGTGTAGTTTGTTTTGGGTCGTACAGACATTTTAACAATGTTTGTTCTTCTAATCCATAAGCATGCAACGCTTTTCCATTTTTTTGTGTCTTCCTCAATTTCTTTCATAGGGTTTCTATAGTTTTCAGAGTACAGATATTAAGTTTATTCCTAGATATCTTGTGGTTTTTTAGTACAATTGCACATGGGATTGATTCCTTCATTTCTTTTTCTGCTGCCTCACTATTGGTGTATAGAAATGCAACAGATTTCTGTACATTGATTTTATATCTTGCAACTTTGCTGAATTCATGTATTAGTTCTAACAGTTTTTTAGTGGAGTCTTTCAGGTGTTCTACATAAAGTATCCTGTTGTCTTAAAATAGGGTAACTTTGACTTCTTCTTTGCCAATTTGGATGTCTTCTATTTCTTTTTCTTGCCTGACCGCTGAGGCTAAGACCTCCAGTACTATGTTAAATAGTAATTGTGAGAGTGCACATCCTTGTCTTGTTCCTGACCATAGGGAAAAGGCTCTCAGATTTTCCCACTGAGGATGGTATTAGCTGTGGGTTTTTTGCATATGGCCTTTATGATGTTCAGGTATGTTCCATCTATCTCTACTTTTTAAGAGTTTTTATTAAGAATGAATGCTGTATTTTGTCAAATACTTTTCCTGCATCTATTGACAGGATCATATGGTTCTTATCCTTTCTTTTATTATTGTGGTATTTCATGTTGATTAACTTGTGAATACTGAACAAGTCTTGCAGCCCAGGAATAAATCCCACTTGATCTTGGTGAATAATTCTTTTAATGTACTGTTGGATTCGATTTGCTAGTATCTTGTTGAGAAATTTTGCATCCAGGTTCACAGGGATATTAGTCTGTAATTCTCATTTTTAGTGGTTTTGGAATCAAGGTAGTGCTGGCTCATAGAATGAGACTGGAAATTTTACTACCATTTCTATTTTTTGGAGTTTGAGAAGAATAGGTATTAACTCTTCTTTAAATGTCTGGTAGAATTTCCCTGGGAAGCCATCTGGTCCAGGAATCTTGTTTGTTGGGAGATTTTGGATAAATGATTCCATTTCTTTGCTGATTATGGGTCTGTTCAAATTTTCTATTTCTTCTTGTTTCAGTTTTGATAGTGTGTGTGTTTAGAATTTTAGTGTGTGTTTTGTCCATTTTTTCCAGATTGCCCAGTTGGCATGTAGTTTTTCATAGTATTCTCTTATAATTGTTTGCATTTCTGTGGTGCTGATTGTGATCGCTTCTCTTTCATTCATGATTTTATCTATCTGGGGCCTTACTCTTTTCTTTTAGATAAGTCTGGCAAGGGGTTATCAATTTTGTTAATTCTTTCAAAGAACCAGCTCCTGGTTTTGTTGATCAGTTCTACTGTTTTTGTTTGTTTCTATATCATTTATTTCTGCTCTAATCTTTATTGTTTTTCTTCTGCTGCTGACTTTAGGTTTATTTGCTCTTCCTTTTCTATAACCTTTAGATATAAGGTTAGATTGTGTATTTGGGACCTTTCTTGCTTCTTGAGATAGGCCTGAATTACAATATACTTCCCTCCTAGGACTGCCTATGCTGCATCAAAAGGTTTTGGATGGTCATGTTTTCATTTTCATTTGCTTCTGTGTATTTTTTTTTTCATTTCTTCTTTGATTTCCAGTTTAACCAATTCGTTTTTAGGGGATGTTCTTTAACCTCTATGTATTTGAGGGTTTTCCAAATTTTCCTATGTGGTTGACTTCAAGTTTCATAGTAGTGTGATCTGATTATACGCAAGGCATAATTGGGACCTTTTTGAACCTGTTGAGGGCTGATTTGTGACACAGTATGTGATCTATTCTGGAGAATGTTCCATGTGCACTTGAGAAGAATGTGTATTCTGCTTCTTTAGGAAGAAATGTTCTGAATATATCTGTTAAGTCCATCTGGCCCAGTGTGTCATTCAAAGCCATTGTTTCCTTGTTGATTTTCTGCTTAGGTGATCTATCCATTGTTGTAAGTGAGGTGTTAGAGTCCACTCGTTGTATTATTATCAATGAATTTCTTTATGTTGGTGATTGATTTATATATTTGGGTGTTCCAAGTTGAGGACATAAGTATTTATAATTGTTGGATCCTGACGGGTAGACTCCTTAATTACGATATAATGCCCTTCTTCATCCATCGTTACAGTCTGTTTTAAAATCTAGTTTGTCTGATATAAGTATGGCACTCCACCTTTATTTTGACATCCATTAACATGATAGATGCTTCTCTATCCCCTCACTTTCAATCTGCAGGTGTCCCAAGATCTAAAATGATCCTATTGCTAAGCATCATATAGATGGGTCTTTCTTTTTAAACTTTCTGATACACTACATCCTTTGGCAAACTTTGTTCATTTACATTTAGAGTGATTATTGAAAGATATTTAGTGTCACTGTGTTACCTGTAGAGTTGGTGTTTCTGGTGATGTTTTCTGGTCTTTTCTAGGTTGTTGTTTTTGGTCATTTTTTTTCCCTTCTACTCAAAGAGTTCCCCTTAAAAATTCTTATAGGGCTGGTTTAGTGGTCATGCTTCTTGGATTTTGATGTATGTGTCCTTCCCCAGTTTAGGGAAGCTTTCAGCTGTGATTTGCTCACATAAACCTTCTAACCCTTTTTTTCTCTCTTCATCTTCTGGGACTCCTCTGATATGAAAGTTATTATGTCTTAATAAATCACTGAGTTCCCTAAGTCTCCCTTCATGATCCCTGACCTTTGTTTTCCTCATCTTTTAAGTTTCATTATTTTTCTTCATTTTATCTTCTATATCACTAATTCACTCCTCTGCCTCATTCATCCTCATTTCTTATTCTCCATTTGGGTTTGCATCTCAGTTATACCATTTTTAATTCTGGCCTGACTAGATTTTAGTTCTTTTATCTCTGCAGAAAGAGAGAGATTCTCTGGTATCTTCTATGCTTTCTTTCAAGCCCAGTTAATATCCTTATAAACATTGTTATAAGTTCTAGTTCAGACATCCTACTTTTATCTGCATTGACTAAATACCTAGCCATCATTTCTTCCTGTTCTTTTTTTAAAGATGAATTCCTCAATCTTGTCATTTTGGAGGAAGAAAAAACAAAAGTAATAATAGAATGAAACAAAAATTAAAAGAAGATTTTTTAACCAAATAAAGGAAGCTAGATCCTAGTTGTGTTTCGGTCTGCTTGTTAAGAGAAGCTTGATTTAAAAAAAGAAAGAAAAGAAAAAAGAAGAGAGGAAAAAAAATAAAATGAAGTAATAAAAAATTTGCTCTTTCTGTATCCAAGAAACAAAAGAAAATAAAAACACAACAGCAACAGCAAAAACAAAAAATAAAAGCAACAATAACAACAACAAAATGAAAAAACAAATAAGCAAAAAAAACCCAAATGAAGTTAGATACATTTTTTCCTAGAGCTGAAACATTGCAGCAGTCTAAGGTCAGTAAATGAAGTTTGTCGAAGGGATTTGTGCTAGCCTTCTGAGGGAGGGGTCCTGCTGCTCTTATTCTCAGGCTGACTTGCTCTAGTGGAGATATGTCTGGGGTCACAAGAATGCGGGATTGGTGTAATGGCTCCATTCTCCACTTGGTGGTGCTGTTTACCTTAACGGGGTCAAATAGTTTTGATGCAAAAATGGTGCAAATAGTTTCACCCTGCTCTCTAGACTCCAGAACAGGAAGTTCATGTCCACACAGACACATCATCAGTCAACCCTCCTATGTCTCCCACTTCTGTCAGTTCCCCACCTTCCCCCTGTGTCCAAGCTTTCCACCTACTAGGTGGTACCTCTCCCCAAAGTTTTATATCAGGCTCTGGTGTGTTTCAAAACCCTATACTTAAGAGACTGCCTGCAGTTCAACCCACAATGATCTTTTGGAGGAGGATCTCACTGCACTGTGGCCAGGGCTCACTTGACCCAGGAAACAGTCATGCCACCACACAGTGGCAGTGGCTCAGAGTTTACGGTAAATCACAACACACAGCTGGTGCCAGGGTTTGCTGCCCTTGGTTGGCAACTTTGTTCTTATATGAGTGAATATGGTGGCTTGATGACACCCTCCAGGTTGGCCCATTGAGGGTCTGTATCACCTCTACCAAATACACTCTAAGCAGGGGAACTGCTTCTCTCCATGCGACTCAGAGGATCTTAAGACTGTGCTGCCATTCCTAGGGCTCCAATTTGCTTCCTTGCCTGAACACCACCAGGGACTGACACCTGAAACTTTGGAATCTGCACTCTGCTGTTTACAAAAAACTGGCGGTGAAAAAGATGGCAGGGTCGGAGGTTTGTTGGGCTTACCTCATCCTGCTGATCACTTAGATTCCACCCACATCAGCCTAAATACCCCAGAAAACCGCTGGAAGACTAGCAGAACAGACTCTCTGGAGCCAAGCATCGACAAGAGGCCCACGGAAGAGGGTAGGAAGGGCAAAGAGGCAGTGTGTGCTACACAGACTGGCAGGAGGGAGTTGGGGAAGTGGAGGGGGAGCCCGCCCATCAATGCAGAGCCCCCGAAGTCTGGCTTGCAAAAGCAGAGGGGCTGGACTCTGTGAGTTCTAACAGCCAGTGGGACTTAAAAGTCAACAGCTCTGCTCTCAGAGAGCAGGGAGGGCAAGAGGACACCGGGAGGAAGAATTGTTGAGTCCCTGCAGGACAGAGATAAGCAGGGGAACAAAGGCACTGGCAAGCACCATTTCCCTCTCCCATCCCCCAGTTGAAATTCCAAAGGGAACCAGTCCCCATCACCGAACATGCTTGCACCACACAAACGCCCAATGCTGTGCTTCTGTGAATCCATCCCTCTGACGGGTGTGCCTCCCTCCCGGGGCTACAGGGCCCCTACCACAGGGGACCACCAATGGCAAACCTAGCTAAGCCTGCCTCTCCCAAACCTGAGCACCTTGCGGATCCACCCTGTCTAATATGCCCTTGGCCAGATCCCATCAAAGCAGCACCACAAGCCTGGAAGTGTGCAAGTAGCCCAGACAGGTGCCACACCACTCCACAGTGAGTCCTACCCAGGGGAGAGGGAAAGATAAGGTACACCAGTCTGACTGTGGCTCCAGCGGTGGGTTGGGGGCGAACATCGGGTCTGACTGCGCCCCGCCCACCAACACATGTTACTCCGGACAGGACAGGGGAAGTGCCCTGCAGTTTGGAGCTACCACAGGGACTAACCAAAATGACGAAACAGAAGAATTCTCCTCAAAAGAAACTCCAGGAAGTAGCGACAGCTAACGAATTGATCAAAACTGACTTAAGCAATATAACAGAACATGATTTAGAATACCAGTCAGAAAATTAATTGCTGGGCTTGAAAAGCATAGAGGACTGCAGAGAATCTATTGCTACAGAGATCAAGAGACTAAAAAATAGTCATGAGGAATTAAAAAATGCTATACATGAGGTGCAAAATAAAATGGAGGCAGCCATAGCACGGATTGAAAAGGCAGAGGAGAGAATAGGTGAATTAGAAGATAAAATTATGGAAAAAGAGGAAGCTGAGAAAAATAGAGATTAAAAAATCTAGGAGTATGAGGGGAGAATTAGAGAACTAAGTGATGCAATCAAACAGAACAATATCCGTATCATAGGAATTCCAGAAGAAGAAGGAGAGAGAGAAAGGGGCTGAAGGTGTATTTGAACAAATTATAGCTGAGAACCTCCCTGATCTGGGGAAGGAAACAGGCATTGAAATCCAAGAGGCACAGATTACTGCCTTTAGACGTCACTTGAATTGATCTGCACAACATATCATAGTGAAACTGGAAAAATACAAGGATAGAGAATTCTGAAAGCAGCTAGGGATAAAAGGGCCCTAACATACAAAGGTAGACACATAAGGCTAGTAGCAGACCTATCTACTGAAACTTGGCAGGCCAGAAAGGAATGGCAGGAAATCTTCAATGTGATGAACAGAAAAAATATGCAGCCGAGAAGCCTTCATCCAGCAAGTCTGTCGTTCAGAATAGAAGGAGAGATAAAGGTTTTCCCAAACAAACAAAAACTGAAGGAATTCATCACCACTAAACCAGCCCTACAAGAGATCTTCAGGGGGAATCTGTGAGTGAAATGTTGCAAGGACCACAAAGTACCAGAGACATCACTACAAGCCTGAAACCTACAGACATCACAATGACTCTAAACCCGTATCTTTCAGGGGCGCCTGGGTGGCTCAGTCAGTTAAGGGGCCGACTTTGGCTCAGGTCATGATCTCACAGTCAATGAGTTCAAGCTCCACGTCGGGCTCTGTGCTGACAGCTCAGAGCCTGGAGCCTGTTTCAGATTCTGTGTCTCCCTCTCTCTGAACCTCCCCCATTCATGCCCTCTCTCTCTCTGTCTCAAAAATAAATAAACGTTAAAAATTTTTTTTAAGTAAAAAAAAATAAACCCATATCTTTCAATAATAACACTGAATGTAAATGGACTAAATGCTCCAACCAAAAGACATAGGGTATCTGAATTTGAAAAAAAAAAAAAAAAAAAAAAAAAGAAAAACAAGACCCATCTATTTGCTGTCTATAAGAGACTCATTTTAGACCTGAAAACACCTTCAGATTTAAAGTGAGGGGATGAAGAAGTATCTATCATGCTACTGGAAGTCAAAAGAAAGCTGGAGTAGCCATACTTCTATCAGACAAACTCAACTTTAAAGGCTGTAACAAGAGATGAAGAAGGGCATTATATAATAATTACAGGCTCTATCCATCAGGAAGAGCTAACAATTATAACTGTCTATGCACCAAATACGGAAGCCCCCAAATATATAAAACAATTAATCACAAAGATAAGCAACCTTATTGATAAGAACGTGGAAATTGCAGGTGACTTTAATACCCCACTTACAACAATGGATAGATCATCTAGACACACGGTCAATAAAGAAACAAGGGCCCTGAATGATACATTGGATCAGATGGACTTGACAGATATATTTAGAACTCTGCATCCCAAAGCAACAGAATATACTTTCTTCTCGAGTGCACATGGAACATTCTCCAAGATAGATCACATACTGGGTCACAAAACAGCCCTTCATAAGTATAAAAGAATTGAGATCGTACCATGCACACTTTCAGACCACAATACTATGAAACTTGAAATCAACCACAGGAAAAAGTCTGGAAAACCTCCAAAAGCATGGAGGTTAAAGAACTCCCTACTAAGGAATGAATGGGTGAACCAGGCAATTAGAGAAGAAATTAAAAATATATATGGAGACAAACAAAAATGAAAATACAACAATCCTAACGCTTTGGGATGCAGCGAAGGCAGTCCTGAGAGGAAAATACATTGCAATCCAGGCCTGTCTTAAGAAACAAGAAAAATCCCAAACACATAGTCTAACAAAACACCTGAAGGAAATAGAAGCAGAAGAGCAAAGACACCCCAAACCCAACAGAAGAAGAGAAATAATATAGGTTAGAGCAGAAATAAACAATATAGAAACTAAAAAAACTGTAGAGCAGATCAATGAAACCAAGAGTTGGTTTTTTGAAAAAATAAACAAAATTGATAAACCTCTAGCCAGGCTGCTCAAAAAGAAAAGGGAGATGACCCTAATAGATAAAATCATGAATGAAAATGGGATTATTACAACTAATCCCTCAGAAATACAAGCAATTATCAGGGAATTATATGAAAAATTATATGCCAACAAACTGGACAACTTGGAAGAAATGGGCAAATTCCTAAGCACCCACACACTTCCAAAACTCAAACAGGAATAAATAGAAAGTTTGAACAAACCCATCACCAGTGAAGAAATTGAATCAGTTATCAAAAATCTCCCAACAAATAAGAGTCCAGGACCAGATGGCTTCCTGGGGGAATTCTAACAAACATTTAAAGCAGACATAATACCTATCCTTCTCAAGCTGTTCCAAAAAATAGAAAGGGAAGGAAAACATCCAGCCCCATTCTATGAAGCCAGCATTACTTTGATTCCCAAACCAGACAGAAACCCAGGAAAAAAAGAGAACTACAGGCCAATATCCCTGATGAATATGGATGCAAAAACTCTCAACAAGATACTAGCAAATTGAATTCAACAGCATATAAAAAGAATTATTCACCATGATCAAGTGGGATTCATTCCTGGGATGCAGGGCTGGGTCAACATTTGCAAATCAATCAATGTGATACATCACATTAATAAAAGAAAAGATAAGAACCATATGATCCTGTCAATCGATGCAGAAAAAGCATTTGACAAAATTCAGCATTCTTTCTTTTTTTTTTAAATTTTTTTTTCAACGTTTTTTATTTATTTTTGGGACAGAGAGAGACAGAGCATGAACGGGGGAGGGGCAGAGAAAGAAGGAGACACAGAATCGGAAACAGGCTCCAGGTTCCGAGCCATCAGCCCAGAGCCTGACGCGGGGCTCGAACTCACGGACCGCGAGATCGTGACCTGGCTGAAGTCGGACGCTTAACCGACTGCGCCACCCAGGCGCCCCGTCAGCATTCTTTCTTAATAAAAACCCTCAAGAAAGTCAGGATAGAAGGAACATACTTAAACATCATAAAAGCCATTTATGAAAAGCCCACAGCTAATATCATCCTCAATGGGGAAAAACTGAAGAGCTTTCCCCCTGAGATCAGGAACATGACGGGGATGTCCATTCTCATCGCTGTTGTTTAACACAGTGTTGGAAGTGCTAGCATCAGCAAGCAGACAACAAAAGGAAATCAAAGGCATCAAAATTCGCAAAGATGAAGTCAAGCTCTCACTTTTTGCAGATGACATGATATTATACATGGAAAACCTGACAGACGCCACCAAAAGTCTGCTAGAACTGATACATGAATTCAGCAAAGTCGCAGGATACAAAATCAATGTACAGAAATCAGTTGCATTCTTATACACTAATAATGAAGCAACAGAAAGACAAATAAAGAAACTGATCCCATTCACAATTGCACCAAGAAGCATAAATACCTAGGAATAAACCTAACCAAAGATGTAAAAGATCCATCTGCTGAAAACTATAGAAAGCTTATGAAGGAAATTGAGGAAGATACAAAGAAATGGAAAAACATTCTGTGCTCATGGATTGGAAGAATAAATATTGTTAAAATGTCAATACTACCCAAAGCAATCTACACACTCAATGCAATCCCAATCAAAATTGCACCAGCATTCTTCTCGAAGCTAGAACAGGCAATCCTAAAATTTGTATGGAACCACAAAAGACCCCGAATAGCCAAAGTAATTTTGAAGAAGAAGACCAAAGCAGGAGGCATCACAATCCCAGACTTTAGCCTCTACTACAAAGCTGTAATCATCAAGACAGCATGGTATTGGCACAAAAACAGGCATGTAGACCAAAGGAATAGAGTAGAAACCCCAGAACTAGACCCACCAAAAGTATGGCCAACTCATCTTTGACAAAGCAGGAAAGAACATCCAATGGAAAAAAGACAGTCTCTTTAACACATGGTGCTGGGAGAGCTGGACAGCAACATGCAGAAGATTGAAACTAGACCACTTTCTCACACCATTCACAAAAATTGTATGACTCCATTTGGATGAAATGTTCAGAAAAGATAGATTTATATCTATAGAGAACAAGCTATTGGTTGCTAGGGCTGTGAGTGGAGCAGGAATTAACTGTAAAATGGTACAAGTGATATTATTGGAGAATAAAGTGTTCTAAAATTGATTTATTTTAATGGTTCTACTACTGGGTAAACATTACTAAAAATTATTGAATTATACATTTGAGATGGTTGGATTTGTGATATGTAAAATATATATCAATACATTTGTTAAAGAAAGTTAATTACCAATTTAAAGCAAAAAAATACAACAACATTTTAATTGTAGGATTAAGAAACATTAAGTTAATAAATGAGTAATGAAGATAAAAATTAATATAAAAAATTGTTAATTCAAAATAACAGAGGTAACATGGCAAAAACAACCATAGTATATAAATATTAAATACAAAGGGTCCAAATACCCCAATTAAAAGGCAGAGATGGTCAGATGTATAAAAAATAGCAAGACCCAAATACATGCTATTTACAATCTGTGCAAAATACAAACACACAATTTAAATTTAAAAGATGCAAAATTATATATTATGCTAATATTAATACAAAAAACCTGGAGTGGCTATATTAATATCAGAAATAATTGAGTTGAGATCAGAGAATATTACCAGAGATAAAGAGGGACATTTCAATGAAGAAGTCAGTTTGGGAAAAGGACATAACAACTCTAAACGTTTATGTACTTTATAAACAAGCTTCAACAATATATGAACAAAATCCATCATGGAACAAATTTAGAACTAAGGAGATATAGAACAATCAACAATTACAGTCAATTAGTTAACATCCTTCTCTTAGTAATTGATAAGACAAGTAGATATAAAATCAGTTAAGGCATAGAAGACTTAAGCAATATTATCAATCGACTTGACCTGAGATCTATAGAACATTCTACATAAAAATGGCATAATACAGACTGATTTCTAACATACATGAAACATTTACATAGGAAGACTATATTCTGGCCCATTAAAAAATTCGGTAAATTCAGAAGAACATAAATCATAAAATGTATTATCCGACTACAATGAAGTTGGAAATTAGTAAAAGAAAGCTATCTAGAAAATTCTTGAATATTTGAAGACTAAACAACGTGAGTCAAAGAACAAAGCAAAAGGAAAACTGAATAAAATTATTTGTGGAAATAAATCTGTATTTTGATGAAAGTTTATCACACTAAACACCTATATTGGGGAAAAAAAGGTCTAAAATTAATTACCTATGATGCCACACACATTTAAAAAACAGAGCAAATCAAACACAAAATGAGCAGAAATAAGGAAACAATTAAGATAATTATAATAATTATATATAATTATATAACATAATTATATATCAATTAGTTACATAATATATAGTTATATACAATTATTCTAATTATGTATATTTAAATAATTACAAAATAATGAGCACAAATTTAATAAAATATAAAAAGTAATGTTGTTTATAGAGAAACATCAATAAAAAAACCACAATTCCTCTTTGAAAAGATCAATAACATTGATAAACCCCCAGCAAGACTTCTTTGAAAATAAAAAAAGACACAAATGACCAATATCAGGAAATATCATTACTAGAAATCCTTGTAATTGTTAAAGTAATTTAATCTGTAGTTAAAATCTTCCCAAAATGGAAACCTCAGGTCCATATGGTTTCACTAGTGAATTCCACTAAACATCTAAGGAATAATACCAATTATACCCAAACTCTTCCACAACACTGAGATAAGATAATACTTTTCAAGTCATTCACTAGGAAGAGAATTAACTCTATACCAAAAATGAGACAAAGAAAATATAAACAAATAAAACTACTGATCATTATCCCTCATGAAGGTATATATAAAAATTCCAAAGCAATATTTAGCAAATTGGATCCAGCAATATATCAAAAAGATATTATGTCATGACCCAGTGGGGTTTATCTTAGCATATAAGACAAGTCCAACATTCGTACTAATAAAAGAAAGAATAAGAACAACATGAGACTCTCAATAGATGCAGAAAAAGCATTTAATGAAATACAACATCATTTCTTGATAAAAACCCTCAAGACAGTAGGGAAAAAAGGAATATACCTCAAGATCATAAAGGCATATACAAGAGACTTACAATCAGTATCATCCTCAATGGGTAAAAAACTGAGGGCTTTACCCCTGAGGTCAAGAACGTGACAGGGATGTCTACTCTCACCACTGTTGTTTAACATACTGTTGGAAGTCCTAGCCTCAGCAACCAGACAACAAAAAGAAATAGGAAGCATCCAAATCACCAAGGAAGAAGGAAAACTTTCACTCTTCTCAGACAACATGATATACTATGTGGAAAACTTGAAATACTCCACCGAAAAACTACTAGAGCTGATACATGAATTCAGCAAAGTCACAGGATATAAAATCAATGTACAGAAATCTATGGGATTTCTATACACCAAAAATGAAGCAGCAGAAAGAGAAATCAAGGAACGGATCCCATTTACAATTGTACAAAAACCCATAAAATACCTAGGAATAAACCTAACCAAAGAGGTATAAGTTCTGTATGCTGAAAACTATAGAAAGCTTGTGAAATAAATTGAAGAAGATACAAAGAAAGGGAAAAACATTCCATGTTCATAGATAAGAAAAAATATTGTTAAAATAGCAACACTACCCAAAGCAATCTACACATTCAATGCAATCCCTATCAAAATAAGACCAGCCTTCTTCAACAGAGGTAGAACAAACAACCCTAAAATTTGTATGGAATCAGAAAAGACCCTGACTAGCCAAAGCAATCCTGAAAAAGAAAACCAAAGCTGGAGGCATCATAATTCCAGACTTCAAGCTGTATTACAAAGCTGTAATCATCAAGACAGTATGGTACCAGCACAGATCAATGGAACAGAATAGAGAACCCAGAAATGGACCCACAAATGTATGGCCAGCTAATCTTTGATAAAGCAGGAAATAATATTCGATGGAAAAAAGACAATCTCTTCAGCAAATGGTGCTGGGAAAGCAGGCCAGTGATATGCAGAAGAATGAACCTGGACCACTTTCTTACACCATACACAAAAATAAATTCAAAATGGATTAAAGACCTAATGGGACACAGGAAACCATCAAAATCCTATAAAACTGGCAGCAACCTGGAGCAACTTCTTACTAGCCATGTCTCCAGAGGCCAGAGAAATAAAAGCAAAACTGAACTATTGGGACCTCATCAAGATAAAAAGTTTCTGCACAGTCAAGGAAACAATCAACAAAGGTAAAAGACAGCCTACAGAATGGAAGAACATATTTATTTCCAAATGACATATAGATAATCAGAGAGTATTCAAAATCTACTTTAAAAAAACCATCAAACTCAACACCCCAAAAAACAAATAATCCAGTGAAGAAATGGGCAAGAGACACGAACAGATACTTTTCCAAAGAAGACATCCAGATGGCTAACAGACACATAAAAAGATACTCAATATCACTCATCATCAGGGAAATACAAATCAAAACCACAATGAGACACCACCTCACACCTATCAAAATGCTAAAATTAACAACTCAGGAACCAATAGATGTTGGCAAGGATGTGGAGAAAGGGGAACCCTCTTGTGCTGTTTGTGGGAATACAAACTGGTGCAGCCGCTCTGGAAAACAGTATGGAGGTTCCCCCCAAATTAAAAGTGAGCTATCCTATGACCCAAAAATTGCACTACTAGGTTTTATCCAAAGGATGCAAAAAATGCTGATTTGAAGGTGCACAGTTTATAGCAGCACTATCAACAATAGCCAAATTATGGAAAGAACCCAAATATCCATCAACTGACAAATGGATAAAGAAGATGGGAGATATATATACACAATGGAATATTACTTAGCAATGAAAATGAATGAAACCTTGTCATGAAACAACATGGATGGAATCAGAGGGTATTATGCTATGTGAAATAAGTCAGTCAGAGTATATGGAATTTGAGAAACTTACCAGATGAACACAGGAAAAGGGGAGGAAAAAATAAGAAAAAAAGACAGGGAGGCAAACCATAAGAGACTCTTAAATACAGAGAACAAACTGAGGTTTTCTGAAGAAGGGGATGATTGGGGGAATGGGTTAAATGGGTGATGGGAATTAAAGAGGGAACTTTTTGGGAAGAGCACTGGGTGTCATATGTAAGAGATGAATCACTGGGTTCTACTCCTAAAGCCAAGACTGCACTGTATGCTAACTAACTTGAATTTAAATGTAAAAAACGGGGAGGGAGGGGCACTGTTGGGATGAGCATTGGGTGTTATATGTAAGTGATGAATCACTAAATTCTACTCCTGAAAACATTATTATTACACTATATGCTAACTAACTTGGATTTAAATAAAATTTAAAAACAAACAAAATAAAATAAACATTTTAAATTGATGAATATAATTTACCATATCAACAGTCTAAAGATAAAGAAACATTCAACTAAATAGAACAGGAAAAAACATTTGACAAAATTCACCATCCACTGATGAAAAACATTCAGCAAACTGAATATAAGGGCTTCCTCAATTTGATAAAGAGCATTTATAAAAACCTACAGCTAATATCATATTTAATGGTGAAAGACTGAATTATTTCCCAATAAGATCAGGAAAAAATGAAAAATGTCCTCTTTCACTGTGATTGTTCAATATTGTACTGGAAAACTAGGCAGCACAGTCTGGCAAAAAAATTAAATAGGCATACAAATTGGAAAGAAAGAAAACTACCTCCATTTGCAGAGGAATAACTGTCTACATAAAATTTTTTAACAAAAGAATTATAAAAATGCTGATGGACTTACTAAGTGTGTTTACAAGTTTGCAGGATAAAAATGTCAAGAAAAAAGTCAATATTATTTCTATGTACCAGCCATGAAAAATTGAAAATTAAAATTAAAATGTACTATTTATAAAACCAGCAAAATATATGACATACTTAGGAATAAATTTAAGAAATTAAGTGCAAAACTTATACACAGAAAACCACAAAACACTGATGAAAGAAATCAAAGAAGTTCCAAATAAATGCAAAGATATACTATGTTCATGAATCAGAAAACCTAATATCGTTAATATGCCAATTCTTCCCATGGTTATCTACAGATTCAATGTAAGCCCAATCAAATTTCCAATTTTTTTGGTGGAAATTGATGAGTTAATTCAAATATTTATATGGACAAGCAAAGGAACAAGAATTTCCCAAAAAATTTTGTAAAAATTTGAGAATCCACACTACCTCCAACCTTCAATCTTCAAGATAGACTATAACATTGTAGTAAGCAAGAGAGATCATTTATAGATCAATGATTTATAGATCAATGAAACGGAACAGAATCCAGAAATAGATCCACATATATATGATAAGTTGAATTTCAACAAAGTGCAAAGGAAATTCAATAAAGGAAGGATAGTCTCTTCAATAAATTGTGCTATATCAATTGGATATGCTATATCAATTGGATGTTTTTTAAAAGTAAGATTCAGGGGCGCCTGGGTGGCTAAGTCGGTTAAGCGTCCGACTTCAGCTCAGGTCACTATCTCACGGTCCGTGAGTTCGAGCCCCGCATCGGGCTCTGGGCTGATGGCTCAGAGCCTGGAGCCTGCTTCCGATTCTGTGTCTCCCTCTCTCTCTGCCCCTCCCCTGTTCATGCTCTATCTCTCTCTGTCTCAAAAATAAATAAACGTTAAAAAAAAAATTTTTTTAAAAATAAAAGTAAGATTCATTTCATACCTTCTACCATACACATACCTCAGGTTAATGTGGATCACAGCTCTAAACTGAAAATCAAAACAATAAAACTGCTAGGAAAAAATATAAGAGAAAATCTTTAAGACCTTAAGGTAGATAAAACTTTCTTAGATATAATAATAAAAGCACAAACCATAAAGAAAGAAGGGTAAATTGGACTTTATCAAAATTTAAAACTTCTGTTCTTCAAAAGACATTATTAAGAAATAAGAAAAAGATGAGCCATAGATTGGGAGAGAATATTTACAATTCACATATCTGATAAAGAACTTGTACCTAGAATATATAAATATTCTAAACACAATAATAATAAAATATCTTGATTTTTTAAATGGGAAAATGACTTGTACAGATACTTCAAGAAAGATGATATATCAATGGCAAAATCTCATGAAAAAATGAATGTAAAAAATACATGAAAAAAATCTCAATATTAATAATCACTAAAGAAATACAAATCAAATCCACAATGAGATATCACAACACATCTATTAAAATGGAAATAATTAAAAACAGACATAAACTGGCAATATCAAAAGCTGGACAACTGAAACTTTTCGTACATTGCTGGTAGAAATACAAAAAGATACAGCCACTATGAAAACAGTTTGGGAGTTTCTGGTAAAATTAACATGCCCTTAATCATATGATCCAACAATCCTATTCCTTAGTATCTACTCTAGAGAAATGAAAACTCACACTTATACAAATACATGCATATTAATATTCATAAAGGCACTGTCCAAATAGCCAAAAACTGGAAACTAAAATTTCCTTCATGTGAAGAATGGAAGAACAAATTGCAGCCCTTTATACAATGGAATATTACTCAGAAAAAGAAGAAACAAACTATCTATACGGGTAAGCATGTGGATTAATCACAAGTGCATTAATGCTAAATGAAAGCAGACTCAAAAGGCTTCATATTATATTATTTCATTCATATGACATTTTGGAAAAGGCAACATTTTGGTAAAAAAAAGTTACCAAAGACTGGGTTGAGGAAGAGTGACTATACAAGAACATATGGAAAGTTTTGAGGAGTGGTATTCTATGTCTTGATTTTGTCTGCATATTCTTGTGAAACTCACAGAAACATACTCTTAAAAAGGGGAAAGTGTTACATCTTAATAAGAGAAAAAGAAAAAACCCAGCTGCATTTTTCAAATATGCATATGAAGTCATTTCCTTGAAAATAAAGGTCTGTTAAGTCTATTTAAAAATTCTAAAGTAAGATAACTCATTGTGGAAGGTTATGTCATTATTACCAAATGATGCAGCCCACCCTAAGGGAGAACAATATACAGTTGATCTTCATTATTAATACATTTTATATGTGGGTATTTGCCTACTCACTAAAATTTATTTACAACCCCAAAATCTATAATCATGGCACTTTCATGGTCATTTGTAGCCATACATAGGACAATGAAAACTTTGAGTTGCCCAATGAAACGTTCTCAGCTGAGGTCAAAGAAGGCAATGCTCTGCCTTCCTGTTTTAGCTGCCATATTGTAAACAAGTGTCTCTTTCCTGGTCAGTTTAGTAGGACATTTTCTTCTTATTTTTGTACTTTTTGGGCAGTGATTTTCTTATTTAAATAGACCCAATCATAGTGCCGAAGCTCTGTGTAGCATTCCTAAATACAAGAAGGCTGTGACATGACTTTTGGTACAATCTACTTATATCCAATTTAAAGAGCATTTCTGGGATGCCTGGGTGGCTCAGTTGGTTAAGCATCTGACTTCGGCTCAGGTCCTGATCTCACAGTTCATGGGTTTGGGCCCTGCGTCAGGCTCTGTGCTAACAGCTCAGAGCCTCGGGCCTGCTTCAGATTCTGTGTCTCCTTCTCTCTGTCCCTCCCCTGCTTGCACTCTGTCTCTCCTTCTCTCTCTCAAATAAACATTAAAAAAAATTTTTTTAAAGAGCATCTCTACCTGTAAGTCAATTCTTGAATAAATATATAGTATGTAGGGGGAGGAGCCAAGATGGCGAACAGCATGGAAGCTTTTTGTGTGTCTCACATCCATGAAATATAGCCAGACCAACACTAAACCATCCTACATACCTAGAAAACTGATTGGAGGATTAACACAACAATCTGTACAACCTGAACCACAGAATTCAGTAGGTACACAGTACGGAGAGCTAAACTTGGGGAGCAAGAAGCTGCGAAAGGTAGGCAACCACTTTTGTGGGCAGAGAGAGGATGGAGACTGTGGAGGGGGGTAGAATACGGGAAAATCATCCCTCCCCAAAAGCAGCTGGAGAGAAAGTGGAAAATTGAGAACAGCCGCAGGGACTAAACTAAAAAGGGAGAAAGGAGAGGGTTTAAATTCCATTAAGACTGTAAACAAGAGGAGCACAAAGGCTGCAACTCCACAGCTCGATACCTGGTGGTGCTCTGGTAGGAAGGGCAAATCTCCAGGAACAGGGTGGGGTCCAGGAGGTTCTCAGGCCACATGGGGAAAAGCGGTTCCACTGCTGGAAGGACATTTGGTAGAAACTGTTGAAGCAACCTGGTCCCAGCAGACCCCAGAAGGAGGCCACATTGGCTGGTGCTGGGGCAAGGTCGTTAAGGGTGAAGCAGCCAGATGCGTGTTGTGATTTTCCATAATCCCTGAGACGCTGCTGCTACACTGTCTCTCGAACATTTTCTGGGATGGGCTAGCACCTGGCCGCAGTCTCAGGGCACCGGCAACAACAGGGTCCAGGGGGCATACCTGGGTGCAGCCGATATTTGGCCATTGCTCATTCAGCTATTGCTTGGTGAGACCCTCCCACAGAGGGGGAGAACAGGTCAAAGCCGCAGTCCTTCGGAAGTAAGGGGCTGGGGAAAACAGCCGCATCTGAGACAAAACTTGGGAGAGAGGTACTGCCTGGGGACTGGTTATGGAGAGTGAAGAAGCAGGGAGTGGACGAGAGCTGAAGACAGAGGACAGGTGTGTGATTGCTGATCCAGGAGAACAGACTAGGTGGGTGGCACCATTTTCACCACTCCCGCGCATGTGCATATGCACCTACGAGCCCCGCAGCAATCCACCCCAGTAGGCTAGCAGCGCCACCTAGTGGAGAGCGGAGCCATTACACTGAGCTCCGCCCAACTGGGCCAACATCGCTATTCAAGAACACGTGTCTCCCCGCAGGCTTAATTTATGGACTATAAAGAGCTACATAGACTGCTAGGGGAAAATGAAGCAATTTCAGTCCTACTTCAGTCTGTTAGCAGGTTCATCTATTCAATTTTCTTTTTTTTTTTTTTTTTACTTTTTCGGTTTTTTTTACATTTCTTTTCTTTTTCTTGAATACAGAAAATTAAAAAATTAATTTTTATTTTCAACTTTTATTAAAACTATCTTTCTTTAATTTTTATTACTACATTTTTTTACTTTTCTGTAATTTTTTTCAAATTCTACTATACTCCCATCATTTTATATTAGTCTACTTCAGTGTACTCACCTTTTCAAATTTGCAAACAATTTCCTTTTTTTCTTTCTTTTTCTTTTTTCTCTTTTTCATTTCTTTTCTTTTTATTGGATGCAGAAAGAGAAAAACTTCATTTTTACTTTCAATTTCTATTAAAAATATTTTTATTTAATTTTTATTACTATATTTTTTTCTGTTATGTAAATTTTTTCAAATTCTATTCTACTTCCATCATTTTATTTTAGTCTACTACAGTGTATTCACTTTTTCAAATTTTCAAACGAAATTTTTCTTTTTTTTTTAATCTTTTTCATTTCTTTTTTCTTAAATGCATAAAATGAAAAAAACTCATATTTATTTTTAATTTTTGTTAAAAATATTTTTCTTTAATTTTTTTCTATTTTCTTTACTTTTATGTATATTTTTTCAAATTCTATTTTACCCTAATCATCTCATTTTAGTCTGCTTCAGTGTATTCAGTTTTTCAAATTCTCAAACGATTTCCTTCCCCCCCACCCCGCTTTTTTTCCCTCTAATCTGCCAAACCACTTTCAACACCCAGACCAAAACACACCTAGGATCTAGCATCATCTATTCAATTTTTGTGTGTGTGCTTCTAATGTTTAATTTTAATATTTTTTTAATTTTAATTTTTTTAATTTCAATTTTTGTACCTTATTAATTCCTTTTCTCCCTTCAAAATGACAAAACGAAGGAATTCACCCCAAAATAAAGAGCACAAAGAAATGACAGCCAGGGACTTAACCAACACAGATACAAGCAAGATGTCTGAACTAGAATTTAGAATCATGATAATAATACTAGATGACGTCAAAAATAGATTAGAATCCCTTTCTGCAGAGAAAAAAAAGAAGTAAAAAATAGCCATAATGAAATTAAAAATGCTATAACTGAGCTGCAATCATGGGTGGATGCAGCTGCAGCAAGGATGGACGAGGAGAACAGAGAATCAGCGATACAGAGGACAAACTTATAGAGAATAACAAAGCAGAAACAAAGAGGGAGATTAAGGCAAAAGAGCACGATTTAAGAATTAGAGAAATCATTGACTCATTAAAAAAGGAACAACATCAGAATCATAGGGGTCCCAGAAGAGGAAGAGAAAGAAATAGGGGTAGAAGTGGTATGTGAGCAAATCATAGTGGAAAACGTTCCTAACCTGGGTAAACACACAGACACCAAAATCCAGGAAGCACAGAGGACCCCCATTAGATTCAACAAAAACCAACCATCAACAAGGCATATCATAGTCAAATTCACAAAATACTCAGGGCAAGGAGAGAATCATGAAAACAGCAAGGGAAAAAAAGTCATTAAACTACAAGGGAAGACAGATCAGGTTTGCAACAGATCTATCCACAGAAACTTAGCAGGTCAGAAGGGAGTGGCAGGATATATTCAGTGTGCTGAATCATAAAAATATGCAGCCAAGAATTCTTTATCCAGCAAGGCTGTCATTCAAAATAGGAGAGATAAAAAGTTTCCCAGACAAACAAAAATTAAAGGAGTTTGTGACCACTAAACCAGGCCTGCAAGAAATTTTAAGGGGGACATTCTGAGGGGAGAAAAGATGAAAAAATATATATACATTTATATATATATATATACCAAAAGCAACAAAAGATTAGAAAGGACCAGAGAACATCACCAGAAACTCCAACTCTACAAGCATTATAATGGCAATAAGTTCATATCTTTCAGTACTCATTCTAAACATCAATGGACTCAATGCTCCAATCAAAAGACATAGGGTAACAGAATGGATAATAAAACAAGATCCATCTATATGCTGTTTACAAGAGACACACTTTAGACCTAAAGACACCTTCAGATTGAAAATAAGGGGATGCAGAACCATCTATCAGGCTAATGGTCAACAAAAGAAAGCCAGAGTAGCCATACTTATATCAGGCAATCTAGACTTTAAAATACTGTATCAAGGGATGCAGAAGGGCATTAAATCATAATCAAGGGGTCTATAGACCAAGAAGACCTAACAATTGTAAACATTTATGTGCCAAATGTGGCAGCACCCAAATATATAAATCAATCACAAACATAAAGAAACTCATTGATAGTAATACGGTAATATTAGGAGACTTCAACACCCCACTCACAGCAATGGACAGATCATCTAATCAAAAAATCAACAAGGAAACAATGGCTTTGAATGGCACACTGGACCAGATGGACTTAACAGATATATTCAGTACATTTCATCCTAAAACAACAGAATATACATTCTTCTCCAGTGCACATGGAACATTCTCCAGAATAGACTATATACTGGGACGCAAATCAGCCCTAAGTAAGTACAAAAAGATCGAGATCATACTGTGCATATTTTCAGACAACAATGCTATGAAACTCGAAATCAACCACAAGAAAAAATTTGGAAAGGTAACAAATACTTGGGGACTAAAGAACGTCCTAGTAAAGAATGAATGGGCTAACCAAGCAGTTAAAGAGGAAATTAAAAAGTATATGGAAGTCAATGAAAATGATAACACCACAACCCAAAACCTCTGGGACTCAACAAAGGCAGACATAAGAGGAAAGTATATAGCAATCCAGGCCTTCCTAAAGAAGGAAGAAAGATCTCAGACACACAACCTAACCTTGTGCCTTAAGGAGCTGGAAAAAGAACAGCAAATAAAACCCCAAACCAGCAGACGACAGGAAATAATAAAGATTAGAGCAGAAATTAGTGCTATTGAAACCAAACCAAACCAAACCAAACCAAACAAAAAAACAGATCAATGAAACCAGATGCTGGTTCTTTGAAAGAATTAACAAAATTGACAAACCACTAGCCAGTTTGATCAAGAAGAAAAAGGAAAGGACCCAAATAAATAAAATCAATAATGAAAGAGGAGAGATCACAACCAACACAACAGAAATAAAAACAGTAACAAGAGAATATTATGAGCAATTATATGCCAGTAAAATGGGTAATCTGGAAGAAATGGACAAATTCCTAGAAACATATACACTACAAAAACTGAAACAGGAAGATATAGAAAATTTGAACAGACCCATAACCAGTAAGGAAATCGAATTAGTAATCAAAAATCTGCCAAAAAAACAAGAGTCCAAGGCCAGATGGCTTTCCAGGAGAATTCTACCAAATATTTAAGGAAGAGTTAACACCTATTCTCTTGAAGCTGTTCCAAAAAATAGAAATGGAAGGAAAACTTCCAAACTCTTTCTATGAAGCCAGTATTACCTTGATTCTAAAACCAGAGACCACACTAAAAAGGAGAGCTATAGACCAATTTCCCTGATGAACATGGATGCAAAAATCCTCAACAAGATATTAGCCAACCGGATCCAACAATACATTTAAAAAATTATTCACCACGACCAAGTGGAATTTATACCTGGGATGCAGGGCTGCTTCAATATCCACAAAACAATTTACATGATTCATCACTTCAATAAAAGAAAGGACAAGAACATATGATCCTCTCAATAGATTCAGAGAGAGCATTTGACAAAATAAAGCATCCTTTCTTGATAAAAACCCTCAGGAAAGTAGGGATAGAAGGAGCATACCTCGAGATCATAAAATCCATATATGAACGACCCAACGCTAATATCGTCCTCAATGGGGAAAAACTAAGAGCCTTCCCCCTAAGGTCAGGAACAAGACAGGGATGTCCACTCTTGCCACTGTTATTCAACATAGTATTGGAAGTCTTAGGCTCTGCAATCAGACAGCACATAGAAATAAAAGGCATCCAAATCAGCCAGGAGGAGGTCAAACTTTGACTCCGCAGATGACAGGATACTCTATATGGAAAACCCAAAAGATTCCACCAAAAAACTGCTAGAATTGATTCATGAAATCAGCAAAGTTGCAGGATATAAAATCAATCCGCAGAAACCAGTTGCATTCCTATACACCAACAATGAAGCAACAGAAAGAGAAATCAAGGAATCGAACCTATTTACAGTTGCACAAAAAAAATCATAAAATACCTAGGAATGAATCTAACCAAAGAGGTGAAAAATCTATACACTGAGAACTATAGAAAGCTTATGAAAGAAATTGAAGAAGACACAAAAAAATGGAAAGAGATTCCATGCTCCTGGATAGGAAGAACAAATATTGTTAAAATGTCAATACTATCCAAAGCAATCTACATATTCAATGCAATACCTATCAAAATAACACCAGCATTCTTCACAGAGCTAGAACAAATAATCCTAAAATTTTTATGGAACAAGGAAGACCCCGAATAGCCAAAGCAATCTTGAAAAAGAAAACCAAAGCAGGAGGCATCACAATCCCAGACTTTAAGCTATACTACAAAGCTGTAATCATCAAGACAGTATGGTACTGGCACAAGAACAGACACTCAGATCAATGGAACAGAATAGAGAACCCAGAAATGGACCCACAAACATATGGCCAACTAATCTTTGACAAAGCAGGAAAGAATATCCAATGGAATAAAGACAGTCTCTTCAGCAAGTGGTGCTGGGAAAACTGGACAGCGACATGCAGAAGAATGAATCTGGACCACTTTCTCACACCATACACAAAAGTAAACTCAAAATGGATGAAAGACCTCAATGTAAGACAGGAAGCCATCAAAATCCTAGAGGAGAAAGTAAGCAAAAACCTCTTTGATCTTGGCCGCAGCAACTTCTTACTCAACATGTCTCCAAAGGCAAGGGAAACAAAAGCAAAAATGAACTACTGGGACCTCATCAAAATAAAAAGCTTCTGCACAGAAAAGGAAACAATCAGCAAAACTAAAAGGTAACCGACAAAATGGGAGAAAATATTTGCAAATGACATATCAGATAAAGGGTTAGTATCCAAAATCTATAAAGAACTTATCAAACTCAACACCCAAAAACCAAATAATCCAGTGAAGAAATGGGCAAAAGACATGAATAGACACTTCTCCAAGGAAGACATCCAGATGGCCAACCGACATATGAAAAAATGCTCAACTTCACTCATCATCAGGGAAATACAAATCAAAACCACAAGGAGATACCACCTTACACCTGTCAGAATGGCTAAAATTAACAACTCAGGCAACAACAGATGTTGGTGAGGATGTGGAGAAAGAAGATCTCTTTTGCATTGTTGGTGGGAATGCAAGCTGGTGTGTAGCCACTCTGGAAAACAGTATGGAGGTTCCTCAAAAAACTAAAAATAGAACTACCCTATGACCCAGCAATTGCACTACTAGGCATTTATCCACGGGACACAGGTGTGCTGTTTTGAAGGGACACATGCACCCCAATGTTTATAGCAGCACTATCAACAATAGCCAAAGTATGGAAAGAGCCCAAATGTCCATCGATGGATGAATGGATAAAGATGTGGTATATATATATATGTATATATGTGTATATATATATATATATATACACATATATATATACACATATATACATATATATGTATATATACACAATGGAGTATTACTTGGCAATCAAAAAAATGAAATCTTGCCATTTGCAACTATGTGGATGGAACTGGAGGGTATTTTGCTAAGTGAAATTAGTCAGAGAAAGACAAAAATCATATGACTTCACTCATATGAGGACTTTAGGAGACAAAACAGATGAACATAAGGGAAGGAAACAAAAATAATACAAAAACAGGGAGGGGGACAAAACAGAAGAGACTCATAAATATGGAGAACAAACTGAAGGTTACTGGAGGGGTTGTGGGAAGGGGGATGTGCTAAATGGGTAAGGGCCATTAAGGAATCTACTCCTGAAATCATTGTTTCACTATATGCTAATTTGGATGTAAATTTTAAAAAATAAAAAATTAAATAAAAAAATATATAACATGTATACCCTAATAAAGTTAATTACTATAAGCTTTCCATCTTATGGAAAATTAAATAGCATCTATGTAATGTAGTTTTCATTTGACTTCCCTTTGAGATCACTGCATATAGTTGTAGAAATAATATAATATTAGTAAATGCTGTTAATGATATTTATTTGAATGCTTTTCACAGAATATAGTAATAATTAAAATCATTAAAGGTTTTTTTTAAATTTCATTCTTAAAACTGTTTTATGAAGAAGGTAATTATTATTATTCAGTTTTAGAGATGAAGCATCTAGGTTCACAAGTTACACTCACATCTTCAAGGTGAAAGAGTGCCTTGTTTTATAAATGAACATTTATTTTTGAAAATAGTCCAGAATTTTAAAGGCCAAACTTCTTATTTATTACAGTTTGTATCAATTTGCTTTACAGTCAACAAATTTAGTTGGGGACAAGGTATATATCAGAGAGTCATTCCTATGGTATAATTATGTCGAAAATTAGGTAATTCATTCTGTTTATTCTATTGCTTGAGAAACACCTGCATATGTTGTTTTTCTAACTATTATATGTATTTTCTTTCTATACAAAAATTTTCAAAATGCATTTTCTTCATGGGAAGGGAGATGGTGACAGAAATTGTATCTTGGGGCACCTGGCTAGCTCAGTCAGAAGAGCATGTGACTCTTGATCTCAGGATCATGAGTTCATGTCCCACATATGGGGTAGAGATTACTTAAATAAATAAAAAAAAATTTTTTTAAGAAATTATTTCTTGATGTGTAGTCATCTAAATATGTAATGTGTTTTCCAGTTTACACAAGAAACAAATAGGAAACCTGTTGGTCCAAGTTCTATTGATTGTATATATAAATCTAGTTATCTTTGATTCAAAAATAGACCCTGCTAGGGGCACCTGGTTGGCTCAGTCAGTTTAGTGTCTGACTTTGGCTTAGGTCATGATCTCAGAGTGTGTCAGTTGGGGCCCCGTGTCGGGCTCTGTGCTGACAGCTCAGAACCTAAAACCTGCCTCAGATTCTGTCTCCCTCTATCTCTGTTCCTTCCCCACTCATACTCCCGCTTCTCTCTCTCAAAAATAAATATTAAAACATTAAAAAAATGGACCCTGCCTTCTAGAAAATACCTGTGCTAATACTGTAGCTAGTATTGTGAAACTTCTCCTAGAGGGTGCTTCCTTTTCAAACACAGGCCACGCTCTATTAAACTATGCAAATACAAACATAAAAAGGGAAAAATGTATCTATTTACCTTGTTTTTGTTTGGTTTTAATTCCAGTTAGTTAACATAAAATTTTATATTAGTGTCAGGTGTACAATAAAGTGATTCAACATTTCCATACAACCCAGTATTCATCACAAGTGCATTTTTAATCCCTGTCATCTATTTAAACTATCCCCCAACCCACCTCCCTTCTGGTAATGATCAGTTTGTACTCTATAATTAAAAGTCTGTTTCTTGATTTGTCTCTCCCTTTGTTTCTCTTTGCTTCTTTGTTTTGTTTCTTAAATTCCACATATGAGTGAAATCATATGGTATTTGTTTTTCTATGACTGACTTATTTCACTTAGCATTATACTCTAGCTCCATCCATGTCATTGCAAATGGGAACATTTCCTTTTTTAATGGCTGAATAATATTCCACTGTGTGTGTGTGTGCGTGTGTGTGTATATACCACTTCTTAATTCATCTATTAATGGACATGAGCTGCTTCCATACCTTGGCTATTATAAATAATGCAACTATAAACATAGGAGTGCATGTATCCCTTTGAATTAGTGTTTTTGTATGTTTTTATTAAATACTCAGTAGTACAATTGCTGGGTCATAGGGTAGTTCTACGTTTGCCATTTTCAGGAACCTCCATACTGTCTTCCACAGTGGCTGCAAGTTTTCATTCCTACCAACAGTCTATGGGGGTTCCTTTTTCTTTAATTCCTTGCCAACACCTGTTGTTTTAGCCATTCTGGCAGGTGTGAGGTGACATCCCATTGTAGTTTTTATTTGCATTTCCCTGATGGTAAGTGATGATGAGTATCTTTTCATGTGTCTGTTAGCCATCTGTATGTCTCCTTTGGAGAAATGTCTGCTCATGTCTCCTTCCTATTTTTAATTGGATTATTTGTTTTGGGGGTCTTGAGTTTTAGAAACATGTATATATTTTGGACACTAACCCTTTATTGGATATGTCATTTGCAAATATCTTCTCCTATTCTGTAGATTCCCTTTTAGTTTTGTTGATTAGTTATTTCACTGTGAAATTTTTCTTTCTTTTTGATGTAGTCCTAATAGTTTATTTTTGCTTTTGTTCCATTGCCTTTAGATAGAACACCTATGTAGAAAATGTTGCTACAGCTGATGTCAAAGAAGTTATTGCCTGTGTTCTAGGATTTTTATGGTTTCAGGTCTCACATTTAGGTCTTTAGCCCATTTTGAGTGTATCTTTAAGTATCGTGTAAGAAAGTCATCCTTTCATCCTTTTGCATGTTGCTATCCAGTTTCCCCAATGCCATTTGTTGAAGAGACTGTATTTTTCCCATTGGATATCCTTTCTTGCTTTCTTGAAGATTAACTGACCATATAGTTGTGGGTGTATTTCTGGGTTTTCTATTTTGCCCTACTGATCTGTGTGTCTATTTTTGTGCTAGTACCACACTGTTTTGATGACAATGGATTTGTAATACAACTTGAAGTCCAGAATTGTGATTCCTCCACTTTGCTTTGCTTTTTTCAAGATTGCTTTGGCTGAGGTCTTTTGTGCTTCCACACAAATTTTAGTATTGTTTGTCCTAATTCTGTGAAAAATGCTTCTGGTATTTTGATAGGAATTGCATTAAATGTGTAGATTGCTTTGGGTAGTACAGACATTTTAACAATATTTTTTTCTTTCCAATCCATGAGCATGGAATGTCTTTCCAGTTCTTTGTGTCATCTTCAATTTCTTTCACAAGTGTTTTATAGTTTTCAGGGTACAGGTCTTTCATCTCTTTGGTTAGGAGGTTTATTCCTAGGTATCTTATGGTTTTTGGTGCAATTGTAAATGGTATCTTTTTCTCAATTTCTCTTTCTGCTGCTTCATTATTAGTATGTAGAAATGCAACAGATTTTTGTACATTGATTTTGTATCCTATGAGTTTACTGAATTGATATATCAGTTCTAGTAGTTTTTTGGTGGAGTCTTTTTGCATTTTCTATATACAGTATCATGTCATCAGCAAATAATGAAAATTGTATTTCTTCCTTACTGATTTTGATGGCTTTTATTCCTTTTTCTTGTCTGATTGCTGTGGCTAGGACTTCCAGTACTATGTTTAATAATAGTGGTGACAGTGGACATCCTTGTCTTGTTCCTGACCTTATGGGAAAAACTCTCAGGATAATGTTATCATGGGTTTTTCTTATTTGGACTTTATTACTTTGAGATATATTCCCTCTAAGCCTACTTTGTTGATGGTTTTTATCATGAATTAATGTTGTATTTTGTCAAATGCTTGTTCTGCATCTACTGAAATGGTCATATGGTTCTTATCCTTTCATTTACCGATGTGATGTGTCATCAGGTCAATTGATTTGTACATATTGAACTACACTTGGAACTGAGAAATAAATCTCACTTGATCATGGTGAATGATTTTTTTTTTTTTTTTTTTTAAATTTTTTTTTTTCAACATTTTTAATTTATTTTTGGGACAGAGAGAGACAGAGCATGAACGGGGGAGGGGCAGAGAGAGAAGGAGACACAGAATCGGAAACAGGCTCCAGGCTCCGAGCCATCAGCCCAGAGCCCGACGCGGGGCTCGAACTCACGGACCGCGAGATCGTGACCTGGCTGAAGTCGGACGCTTAACCGACTGCGCCACCCAGGCGCCCCTGATTTTTTAAATATGTTGTCGAATTCAGTTTGCTAATATTTTGTTGAGGATTTTTGCATCTGTGTTCATGGGATATTGATTGAGCTGTAGGTCTCTTTTTCAGTGGTGTATTTATCTGATTTTTGTATTAGGGTAATGCTGAACTCATAAAATAAATTTGTAAGTTTTCCTTCCTTTTCTATTTTTTTTGGAATAGTTTGAGAAGGATAGGTATAAACTCTTTTTTAAATGTTCGGTTGAACTTTTCTGGGAAGTCATCTGGTCCTGGACTTTTGTTTGTTGGGAGTTTTTTGATTACTGATTCAGTCTCATTGCTAGTAAACAGCTATTCAAATTTTCTATTTCTTCCTATTTCAGTTTTGGTAGGTTATATGTTTCTAGAAATTTATCCATTCCTTCTAGGTTGTCCAATTTGTTGGCTTATAGTTTTTCATAATATTCTCTTATGATTGTTCATATTTCTGTTGTGTTGGTTGTTATTTTTCCTCTCTCATTTGTGATTTATTTGAGTCCTTTCTCTTTTTTTTCTTGATAAGTCTAGCTAGAGGTTTGTCAATTTTATGCATTTTTTTCACAGAAACATCCCCTGGTTTCATTGATTTCTTCTATTGTTTTTGTTTGTCTTCTTTTGTTTTAGTTTCTTTATCATTTATTTCTACTCTGACTTTTATTATTTCCTTCCTTCTATCAGTTGTGGGTTTTGTTGGTTGTTCTTTTTCTAGGCCCTTGAGGTGTAAGGTTAGGTTGTTTATTTGAGATTTTTCTTGTCTCTTGAGGTAAGCAGGAATTCTATATAGGTCCCTCTTAGAAACACTTTTGCTATATCCCAAAAGTTTGGACCACAGGGTTTTCATGTTCATTTGTTTCCATGTATTTTTTAAAATTTGATTTCCTGGTTGTCCCATTCAATGTTTAGTAGCATGTTATTTAACCTCTTTGTATTTATGGTCTTTCCAGATTTTTTATTGTTGTTGACTTCCAGTTTAATAGTGTTGTGGTCAGAAAAGATGCATGGTATGACTTTGAACTTGAATTTGTTGAGGCTTGCTTTGTGGGCTAATACATGATCTATTCTGAAGAATGTTCCATGTGCACTTAAAAAGAATGTCAACTGTTTTAGGATGGAATGTTCTGAAAATATCTGTTAAATCCATCTGTTCCTGTATGCCATTCAAAGCCACTGTTTTCTTGTTGATTTTCTGTTTACATGATCTGTCCACTTATGTAAGTGGGGTGTTAAAGTCCCCTACTATTATTGTATTATTATCAATTAGTTCCTTTGTGTTTGTTATTAAATGTACTATGTATTTGGGTGTTCCTATTTTGGGCACATAAATATTTACCATTGTTATATCTCCTTGTTGGATTGTCCCCTTTAATAATTACATAGTGTCCTTTTTTTTTTTGGTCTCTTGTTACAGTCTGTTTTAAAGTCTATCTATTTTGTTTGATATAAGTACTACTACTCTGGCTTTCTTTGACATTCATTTGCATGAGAGTTGTTTCTCTATACCCTCACTTTCAATCTTGAGTTGTCTTTGGCTGTAAAACAAGTCTCTTATAAACATCATATGGATAGGTCCTATGTTTCTGGTTTGTTTTTTTTTTCCCCATTTGGTCACCCTATGTCTTTTGACTGGAGTCGATTTAGTCTGTTTATATTCAAAGTATTTATTGACAGGTATGTATTTATTGTCATTGTATTATTTTTTTTGTGTGGTTGTTTCTGAAGACTTTTTTTCTGATCCTTCCTTGTCTTTCTTTCATGGCTTGCTGGTTTCCTTTAGTGATATATTTGGATTTTTTCTCTTTATTCTTTGCATATTTATTAGTGGTTTTTGATATATGGTTACGATTAGATTTGTATATAACCTCTTCTACATATTGCAGTCTATACTAAATTGATTGTCATTTACATTTGAACCTATTCTTTACTCCTCTCCTTCCTACATTTTAGGTATATGTTGTTATATCTTATATCCTTTAATTTTGTGCATTCTTTGACTGATTTTTTTACAGAAATATTCCTTTTTACTGATATTTTATTTCCTACCTTTATACTATAACTTTTGTTCCCTTTCCATTTTAGAAACCCCTTTAATATTTCCTATAGGGCTGGTTTAGTGGTCATGAACTTCTTTACTTTTTGTTTGTCTGGGAACCTCTTTATCTCTCCTTCTATTCTGAATAATAGCCTTGCTGGATAGAGTATTCTTGGCTGCAGATTTTTCCCATTCAGCACATTGAATATATCATGCCATTCCCTTCTGGCTTGGAAAGTTTTTGCTGAAAAATATCCTATTAACCTTGTGTGTTTTTTCATTGTAAGTTACTATCTTCTTTTGCTTGCTGCTTTAAATTTTTTAATCTTTATAACTATATTTTGCCAATTTAATTACAATGTGTCTTGGTGTGGGTCTACTTTTGTTGATTTTAATAGGAGATCTCTCTGCCTCCTAGATATAGAGATATTTGTTTCCTTCCCCATATTAGGTGAGTTTTCAGCTATTATTTCTTCAAATAAATTTTCTGCCCCTTTTCTCTCTCTTCTTCTTCTGGGATTCCTATAATATGAATGTTATGATGTTTGAAGCTGTCACTTAGTTCTCTAAGTCTATTCTCATTTTGAATAATTCCTTTTTCTTTTGTTCAACTTGATCCCTGTCTCTTAGGTCACTAATTCATTCTTCTGTTTCTTCCATCTTGTTCTTCTTTCCATTAAGCATTTTTCTCTTTTATTGTATCCTTTATTATTATGTTATTCCTTATCTCTGTGTTAAGGGTCTCATTAATGCCTTCAACTTTTTTTTTCAAGTCCATTGATTAACTTTATGATCATTCCTTTAAATTCCTTATCAGGCATATTACTTGTATCTGTTTTGCTTAGATCTCTGGTTGTGGCATTGTCCTGTTTTTTGATTTGGGATACATTTCTCTGTCTTCTCTATTGGTCTATGTCTCTATGCCTGTTTCTGTGTTTTAAGTATCCATGTAGTGTCCTGCCATCTAGTATACCCTCTTTCCTAGGGCCTGGAGTTTCCAGGAGTGTCATCAATGGCCCCAGCCAGTTCCTTCGTTCTCCAGGAGTCTCTCAATAAATACTGCCTCTCTAGGACATACTCCAAGATGAGCAAATAACGTTCCCACAGTGGGCCCCAGAAGCTCTTCCCATCACTGTTTCCATGCTGTAGTCCATGGGCTGTTTGCTCTACCTTCTCTCCATGAACAGCTCCAATGCTGGTGGGCTTTCTCTGAGCCAAGCCTGCTGACCTTAAAACTCCAGACTTTAAGCCCCACCAGTTGCAAGAACTCACAGAATTCAGACCCTCTTACTTTCCAAGCCAATTGCTATGGGTTTTTCCCCCCATGTGTTGCCCTGTGTGCTGGCTAGTCTGTCTCTTGCCCTTTTCCATGACCATGGCTCCCTCCCCACTGCAGTAGCCATGATCTATTTTTCTCCCAAGATGCATCTCTGAACTTCCTACCTTTTTTTGCAGTGGCCTCTTCTCTGTCTTCTCTTGTGGAGCTTGTTCTGCCAGTCTTCAGGTAGATTTCTGGGGTATTTACGATGATTTGATAGTTGTTTAGTTATATTCATGGGAGAAGGGAAGCCTAGGGTCCTCCTACTCTGTTGCCATGTTACCTTCCTGTCTATTTTTCCATTATATTTTGACTTTATATGGTTAGTTTTTTACAGATACAGAAAATTCTGGATAGAAAATTAAGGTAATTTTGAGAAGTCTGGCTAACATTAAAGAAACAAAATTGTTATTGATCTCATCCTCCCTTCATCAAACTAAATCCAAATCTAAAGTTAGTGGTATAGTAGGAGGAAGAGCACTCTTACTGTTTCTCCCTGCATGTATGTCCAGTTATAAATTCTTGCATTTTCTTATCTCACTTTAAGTCTAAAATTGTTAGTAATTGTCAAATGGGGAAAAGCTACTTAAAAATAATACTAGTAATCAGAATACATAATAAAAATTAACTCACAGCACTTAGAAACAGGGCATTAATGCCTTGCAGGGAGCCCTTGGTCATTGTCTGCCTTCATTTACCCACTTCCTTCTTCTACAATATTTCCATCTTCTAATCAACCCAATCTGTTTATTGGTCACTAAATATTCCACCATATAAAGGAAATAAACCCTTTAACTTTACAAAAGCATCATCAGTAGTAGTAGTACATCAATAGCCAATAAGATCCCTTTTTCCTTTCTTTTTCTTTCTTTATTTCTTTACTTGCTTTCTTTTCTTTTTCCTTTCTTTTTTTTTTTGTAGTTGCAGAAGACAAATAACAGCTGTGTTTTCTAATGGCATGAAAATTGAGTCTTAGGTGGCAAGGCTGAGAATTGCAGATGTACAATATCATTCAGACACTGGATGTTTACAGTCCATTTCCAAGGGAACATGCTATTTATTATTTCCTTTGCTGTCATTAATCACTTTCCAAGATGTATTTCTATATCCCATCTTGTCCTCCCAAATCGATTTATCTTGGAAGTCCAATTAATGACTCTTCAAATCCACTTCAAAAACAAAATTGTATTTGGATAATAGTTATTTTTCTTAGAGAAATACAAATTATAGTGATGTCTAATTATGCAAAGTATTGTAACATATAAAAACTGGAATCTATAACAGAGGAGCAAGTAACTTGTTTTAGATGCAAAATGCATTTGGCTCACACTATTATATTTTGAAGTAAAAAGTAAAAAGTGGAGCTGGGGTTCTGGCCATGACTGGCTGCAGCTCAGCTGGGAGATGAGTCCAGCACTGATGCCACCCCTAAATGTGGCTGCAAGAAGCAGGAGGGTGGGGCCAGTGATCCAAGTCACTAGAAGCATCAACTCCTAGAAGACCAGTGTTCTCATGATTATGGAGGCCTCTCTGTCTTTCCTGTGACTGAAGCAATGCAGACCTGTTTCTTGGACCCATTCCTACTCAAGGATACTTCAACAAACAAATCAAAACACACCTGGTCGAGGGTCCAAAACATTACTACGAGTAGGGACATAAAGCAACCAGAGTCACAACAATATAGAGCAAGTAACACACTCCAAAAAACACCCCGTGAAGGGCCAGACCCTAGACAGTGTATGACCCCTCTTTAATATAGTAACGCTCACAGGTGCAGGACACATAACAAGCTTTTAAAACACATAAGGGACAGGAGACTAGCCCAAATGATAAAATGGAAGAATTCTCTCAAAAGAAATTCCCGGAAGAAATAACAGCTAAAGAAATGATCAAAACAGGAACACCTGCGTGGCTCAGTTGGTTAAGCATCTGACTTCAGCTTGGGTCATGATCTCACAGTTTGTGAGTTCAAGCCCCACATCAGGCTCTGTGCTGACAGCTCAGAGCCTGAGGCCTTCTTCAGATTCTGTGTCTCCCTCTCTCTCTGCCCCTACCTCGCTCTCTCTCTCTCTCTCTCAAAAATAAATAAGCATTAAAAAATTAAAATAGAAAGAATTGATCAAAACAGATATAAACAGTATAACTGAACAAGAATTTAGAATAATAGTCTCAAGATTTATTGCCAGGCTTGAAAAAGCATAGAAGACAGCAAGAGAATCTATTGCTGCAGAGATCAAGGAACTAAAAATAATCACAATGAATTTTAAAGTGTTGTAAATGAGGTGCAAAATAAACTAGAGGCAGTGAGAGCAAGGACTGAAGAGGCAGAGGGGAGAATAAGTGAAATAGAAGATGACTCTAAATCCATATTTTTCAATAATAACACTGAATGTAAATGGACTAAATGCTCCAATCAAAAGACATAGGGCAATCACAATGAATTAAAAAAACAAGACCCATCTATTTTCTGTCTACAAGAGACCCATTTTAAACCTGAGAACACCTTCAGATTGAAAGTGAGGGGATGTAGGACCATCTATCATGCTATTGGAAGTCAAAAGAAAGCTGGAGTAGCCATACTTATATCAGACAAACTAGATATGAAACTAAAGGCTGTAACAAGAGATGAAGAAGGGCCTTATAATTATAGGGCCTATCCATCAAGAAGTGCTAACAATTATAAATGTTTATGCACCCAATTTAGAGCGCCCAAATATATATAACAACTAATGACAAACATAAGCAATCTTATTGGCAAGAATGTGGTAATTGCAGAAGACTTTAATATTCCACTTACAACAATGGATAGATCATCTATACAGAAAATCAATAAAGAAACAATGGCCCTGAATGAAACACTGGATCAGATGGACTTGACAGATATATTCAGAACTTTTCATTCTAAAGCAGCAGAATATATATTCTTCTTGAGTGCACATGGACCAACACAGATCACATACTGGGTCACAAAACAGCCCGCAATAAATATGAAAGAATTGAGATCCTACGATGCCCATTTTCAGATCACAATGCTATGAAACTTGAAATCAACCACAGGAAAAAGTTTGGAAAACCTCCAAATGCATGGAGGTTAAAGAACATCCTACTAAAGCATGAATGGGTTAACCAGGAAATTAATGAAGAAAGTTAAAAATATATGGAAACAAATGAAAATGAAAACACAACAGTCCAAACCTTTTTGGATGAAGCAAAGGCAGTCCTAAGAAGAAAATACACTGCATAGGCATTGCAGGCCTATCTCAAGAAATAACAAAAGTCCCAAATAAAAAAATCTAACAACACACCTACAGGAACTAGAAGCAGAACAACAAAGAAACCCCAAGGCCAGCAGAAGAAGAGAAATAATAAAGATCAGAGCAGAAATAAACAATACAGAATCAAAAAAACAAACAGTAGAACAGATCAATGAAACTAAGATGGCTTTTTGAAAAAATAAAATTTATAAATCCCTAGCCAGATTTCTCATAAAGAAAAGAAAGAGAACCCAAAATCATGAATGAAAATGGATTTATCAAAACTAATCCCTCAGAAACACAAGCAATTATCAGAGCATACTATGAAAAATTATATGCCAACAAACTGGACAACGTGGAAGAAATGGACCAATTCCTAGACACGCACACACTACCAAAAGTCAACCAGGAAGAAACAGAAAATTTGAATAGACCCATAATTGTGGAGAAATTAAATCAGTTATCAAAAATCTCCCAACAAATAAGAGTCCTGGCGGGATGGTTTCCCTGGGGAATTCTACCAGGGATTTAAAGTAGTTAGAACCTATCCTTCTCAAGCTGTTCCAAAAAACAGAAAGGGAAGGAAAGCTTCCAGAGTCATTTTATGAAACCAGCATTACTTTGATTCCCAAACCAGACAGAGACCCCACAAAAAAGGAGAATTATAGGACAATATCCCTGATGAACATGGATGCAAAAATTCTCAACAAGTAAATTGAATTCAACAGCATATAAAAAATTATTCACCATGATCAAATGGGATTCATTCCTGGGCTGCAGGGCTGGTTCAATATTCGCAAATCAATCAATGTGATACATCACATTAATAAAATAAAGAATAAGAACTGTATGATCCTATCAATAGATACAGAAAAAAAACATTTGACAAAATATGGCATCCTTTCTTAATAAAAACCCTCAAGAAAGTCAGGATAGAAGAAACATACCTAAACACCATAAAAGCCATAATGAAAAGCCCACAGCTAATATCATCCTCAATGGGGAAAAACTGAACATGATAGGGATGTCCACTCTCACCATTGTTGTTTAACACAGTGTTGGAAGTCCTACCATCAGCAATCAGACAACAAAATGAAATAAAAGGCATCAAAATTGGCAAAGAAGAAGTCAAACTTTCACTTTTCACAGATGACATGATACTCTACATGGAAAACCTGAAAGACTCCACCAAAAGGCTGCTAGAACGGATACATGAATTCACCTAAGTCACAGGGTACAAAATCAATGTACAGAAATTGGTTGAATTTTTATACACCAATAATAAAGCAACAGAAAGAGAAATCAAGAATTTGATTCTCTTGACAATTTCATGAAGAACCATAAAATACTTAGGAATAAACCTACCCAAAGATACAATAGATCTGTATGCTGAAAACTATAGAAAACTTATGAAAGAAATTGAAGAAGACAAAAAGAAATGGAAAAACATTCCATGCTCATGGATTGGAAGAAGGAATATTGTTAAAATGTCAATACTACCAAAGTAATCTACACATTCAATGAAATCCCAATCAAAACTTCACTGGCATTCTTCCCAAAGCTAGAACAAACAATTGTAAAATTTGTATGAAACCACAAAAGACAATGAATAGCCAAAGTAATATTGAAAAAGAAAACCAAAGCTGGAGACATCACAATCCCAGACTTTAGCCTCTACTACAAAACTGTAATCACACTCGATCTTAGGCAAAAGGCCAAGAAGCAATACAACAAAACTGTAATCATCATGACAGTATGGTATTGCACAAAAACAGACACATAGACCAGTGGAATAGAATAGAGAACCCAGAATTGGACCCACAAATGTATGGCCAACTAATCTTTGACAAAGCAGGAAAGAGTAACCAATGGAAAAAGGTCAGTCTCTTTAGCAAATGGTGCTGAGAGAACTGGACAGCAACATGCAAAAAAAATGAAACTAGACCACTTTCTTATACCATACACAAAAACAAACTCAAAATGGATGAAAGATCTAAATGTGAGACAGGAAACCATCAAAACCCTAGAGGAGAAAGCAGGCAACAACCTCTTTGACCTCAGCCACAGCCATTTCTTGCTTGACATGTCTCCAAAGGCAAGGGAATTAAAAGTAAAAATAAACTCCTGAGACTTCACCAAGAGAAAAAGCTTCTGCACTGCAAAGGAAACAATCAACAAAACTAAAAGGCAACCAATGGAATGGGAAAAGGTATTTGCAAGTGACATGTTGGATAAAGGGTTAGTATCCAAAATCTATAAAGAACTTACCAAACTCAATATCAGAAAAACAAATAATCCAGTGAAGAAATGGGCAGAAGACATGAATAGACACTTCTCCAAAGAAGACATCCAGATGGCCAACAGACTCATGAAAAGATGCTCAATGTCACTCATCATCAGGGAAATACAAGTCAAAACCATACTGAGATACCACCTCACACCAGAGTGGCTAAAATTAACTCAGGAAAAAACAGATGCTGGAGAGGATATGGAGAAAAAGGGACCCTCTTGCACTGTTGATGGGAATGCAAACTGGTGCAACCACTCTGGAAAACAGTGTGGAGGTTCCTCAAAAATTTTTAAATAGAAGTACCCTACAACCCAGCAATAGCAGTACTAGGAATTTACTCAAAGGATACAGGAGTGCTGATTCATGGGAGCACATGTACCCTAATGTTTATAGCCACACTTTCAACAATAGCCAAATTACGGAAAGAAACTAAATGTCCATCAACTGATGAATGGATAAAGAAGATGTGGTTTATATATATACAGTGGAATACTACTTGGCAATGAGAAAGAATGAAATCCTGCCATTTGCAGCAATGTTGATGGAACTGGAAGGTATTATGCTCAGTGAAATAAGTCAGTCAGAGAAAGACAGATATCATGTGTTTTCATTCTTATGTGGATCTTGAGAAACCTAACAGAAGACCATGGGGGAAGGGAAGGGGGAAAAATAGTTACAAACAGAGCGGGAGGAAGGCAAACCATAAGAGACTCTTAAATACAGAAAACAAACTGAGGGTTGATGGGGGAGGGGGTGGGGGAGAGGGGAAAATGGGTGATGGGCAACGAGGAGGGCACTTGTTAGGATGAGCGTTGGGTGTTATATGTAAACTATGAACCACAGAAATCTATCCCCAAAACCAAGATTATATAATTGGGGATTATAAAATTTACATATTTCATAGAATTTCCTTTTTTTTACCTTCATGTGGATATTTCTTATCTAAAGTTACATTAAAAGCTGCCCTTCCTCTGGGAAAATCAATGAGGTGGCATTACACCAGGGAGCAAAGAACTCTAGGCTTGCAATACCTCTCCTTTGGCCTTGTATAATGAGACTAAACAGAGGGTGTTTTCTTGGCATTGGCAGTCTAGCAACTTCTGGAGTAGGATCAGTGAGTAAATTTCATTTTAAAACTTACCACTACTTCTCATTGACTTTTATAGGCAGAGGCAGATGTTGACTTGTAATAAATCTGAAAGCATAATTCCATTCTCACAGCCATGAACCAAATCTGAATTTTCCATTGCTGTTCTGTACTCGGCCATAATTTTTTGGTATTTAGTGCAATCCAGTCTGATAATCTACTAGAATTCTTCCAATTCAAATTAGTTTAAATACTGCAATTCCATATTTTTAACTTTATTGATATATAATTTAAATACCATAGAATTCACCTGTTAAAATTTTACAATACAATGTTTTTAGTATATTCACAGAATTGTACAGCCATCACTACAATCTAATTTTAGATTTAGATTGTGATATTCTTGGGGTGCCTGGGTGGCTCAGTCGGTAAGGCGGCTGACTTCGGCTCAGGTCATGATCTCACGGTCCGTGAGTTCGAGCCCCGCGTCGGGCTCTGTGCTGACAGCCTGTTTCAGATTCTGTGTCTCCCTCTCTCTCTGACCTTCCCCCATTCATGCTCTGTCTCTCTCTGTCTCAAAAATGAATAAACGTTAAAAAAAAAAATTAAAAAAAAAAAAAAAGATTGTGATATTCTTTATCACCTCCAAAAGAAGCCTCATACCCTTTAGCAGTTATTTTCATTCTATACCCCCACCCTAAGCAACCACTTACTAGTTTCTAGAAATTTGCCTATTCTGGATATTTTACACAGTGAAATTATAAAATTTGTAGTCCTTACTGACATATTTTTTATACTTAGCATAATGTTTTGAAGGTTCACCTATGTTGTAGTATGAATCAGTACTTTGTTTTTTTATGACTGAATAATATCACATTGTATGGATACACCATATTTTATGTGTCCATTCATAAATTAATGAAAATTAGGATTGTTTCACTTTTGGCAATTATGAATAGTAGTATATAAACACTCAAATACAAAGTTTTGACTGAATGTCAGTTTTCAATTCTCTTGGGTATATATCTAGGAATGAAACTTATGGGTCATGTGGCAACTTTATGTTTAATATTTTGAGGCACCATCAAAATATTTTCCAAAACAGCTGCACAATTTTATACTCTCACCAGCACTGTATAAGTGTTCTCATTTCTCCATAGTCTCTTCAACATGTTATTGCATACCTATTTGATTACCACTATCCTAGTGAGTGTAAAGAGGCATTTCATTGTGGTTTTGGTGTGCATTTCCTTGTTGACTAATGAGGCTAAACATCTTCTCAGGTGCTTACATTTAAAATTGTGTTATTTCTCTTTTTATTATTGACTTGCAGTTGTTCCAAATATATTCTAGGTACAAGTACCTTATCAAATAAGTAATTTACATTTTTCCCAGTCTATGATTTGTTTACACTTTCTGCTATTTTCACTATTATGGTGTTTTTGGCACTCAACTTTTTTAGTTTGATAAAATCCAATTTATTTTTTCCCCTTCAGTTCTGTTTTCGTGGTTTGTTTAAAAAGCAATTACCTAACTCGAGGTCATGAAGATTTATTCCTATTTTTTCTAAATATTTTATATTTTTACCTGTTGCATGTAGGCCAATGATCAATTTTGAGTGAATTGTATGTATCGTATATGGAACAGGTTCATCTTCATTCTTCTGTATGTGGGTATTCGGTAGTTCCAGCATCATTTGTTGAAAATATTATTTTTCCTTCACTGAATAATTTGATACCTTTGTTAAAAATAAATTGCCCATGAAGATAAGAGTATTTCTGGACTCTAAATTTTGTTCCATTGATCTGTAAGTCTGTCCTTATGCTAGTACCACTCTGCTTTGATTTTTCTAGATTTGTTAAAAGTTTTGAAATCATGAAGTGTAGTGGCTTTACCATTTTGTTCTTTTTCTAGATTGTTTTGAATACTGTGTACCCCTTGTAATTCCATATGGCTTTTAGGACTATGTTGTAAATTTATACAAAAAGGAAGCTGAGATTTTGATAACAATGAGTTGAATCTATAGATCCACTTGGTGAGTATTGTCATCTTAACATATTAAGTCTTCTGATCTATGAATATGGGATGTTTTTCCATTCCTTTAAAATTTTTAAATTTATTTCAACAATTTCCTGAGGTTTTTTGAGTATAAGCTTTGCATTTCTTTGGTTAAATTTATTCCTAAGTATTTTATCCCTTTTGATGCTATTGAAAATAAAATTTTTTTCTTATTTTTTTCAGATTGCTTATTGCTAATTTGTAGAAATATAATTAATTTTATATATTTATATTGTATCCCCAAACCTTGCTTAATGTTTTTTTATTTCTAAAAGTGTGTGTGTCTGTGTGTGTGTGTGTGTGTGTGTGTGTGTGTGTATTCTCTCAATTTTTATATATGCCATCATGTCACCTGCAAGTAGAGAGATAGTTTACTTCTTCCTTTCCAACCTTGGTCTTTTCATTTTATTGCTAGCTTAATTGCCTTGGCTAGAACTTCCAGTGAAATATTGAATAGAAGTGCTATGAGTGAACATACTTGTTTTGTTCCTGATCTTAGGGAAAAAACATTCAGTCTTTCCCTATTAGGTATTATCTGTCAGTTTTTAGATATTCTTTATTCACTTGAGAAAACTCTATTCCTAGTTTATTGCAAATTTTTATCATGAAAGTATATTGTATTTTCTCAGTTTTTTTTCTGTATCTACTAACAATGATTATGTTATTTGGTCCATTATTCTATTAATATGGCATATTACATTAATTTTCACATTGTTAACCAGCTTGGGATAAGTCTCACTTGGTTATGGTGTGTGTGTGTGTGTGTGTGTGTGTGTGTGTGTGTGTATTCATTTTATGTTGCTAGATTCAGTTTGAAAATATTTTGTTGAGAATTTTTGTCTCAACAAACAAAAGATATTGGTGTATAGCTTTCTTTTCTCTGATTGTGGTATCAAAATAATATTGGCCTCACAGAATGAGTGTAGAAGTGTTCCCTCCTCTCTTACTTTTCAGAGAGGCTTAGGAAGGATTGACATTGATTTTTGAATGTTTTGATAGAAATTACCAGTGAGGTCATTTCGGACTAGAATTTTCTTTATAGGAGTTTTAAAATTCATTTTTTTAAGTTTTTATTTAAATTCTAGTTAGCATACAGTGTAATATTAGTTTCAGGTGTACAATAGAGTGATTGTACACCTGTACAATTCAGTGCTAGGAGTTTTAAAATTCCTAATACAGCTTCTTCATATTCAGATTATAGGTCTGTTTAAATGGTCTAATTCTTATTAAGTCAGTTTTGGTTGTTCTAGGAACTTGGTCATTTCATCCAAGTTACTAAACTTAATGGCATATAGCTGTTCATAGTTTTTCCTTGTAATTATACTTATTTCTGTAAAGGCACTACTAATATCTACTCTTTCATTCCTGGGCTTAGTAGTTTGAGTCCTCTCTTTTTAGCATGGTCATACTATGCTAAAGGTTTGTCAATGTGTTGATTTTTTTAAAAAAACACCTTTCTATCTTGTTTATTTTCTCTATTGTTTTTATTCACATTTTTTGCCATGCTGTATTTCATTTTAATTTACTTAAAAGTGTGTGTGTGTGTGTGTGTGTGTGTGTGTGTGTGTGTGATTTCACCTTTGACTGATTGATTATGTAGGAATGCATTGTTTAATTTTCACATATTTGTGAGTTTCCCAAATTTTCTGTCATTGATTTCCAATTTTATCCCATTGTGTTGACAGAACATACTTTGTATGATTTCAACACTGTTAAATTTATTCATACTTGTTTTAAAGCCCAGCATGTGGTCCCTCTGTTGAATGTTTCATATGTGCTGAGAAGAATGCATATTCTACAGAGTGGAGTGTTCCATATATGTCTGTTAGTTCTAATTGGTTTCTGGCATTTCTAAATTTTGTATTGTCATTGATGTTCTAAAGAATTGTTTTATCTGTTATTGATAGTGGGCTATTAAAGTCTCCAGATAGGGGGATGAGTTAAGATGACAGAGTAGTAGAAGTATCTTATGCTTGCCTCAACCCTCGAACATAGGTAGATATTTATCAAATCATTCTGGACACCCAGGAAATTGATCTGAGAGAACAAACTTCACAACTAGAGGGAGAAAAGAGATCAAATAATGGAAGTACAAGGTGCAGTGATGCGATTTTGGAGGGAAAAGAACCACCAGTGCTGTGGAGGGGAGGGATCCCTGATCAGAGAGAGGAGAGAAAGAAAGAGAGAAAGAGAGGAATAAGGCAGCATGCAGGGGATTGCACAAGAAAAACACGCACAAAACCACTGAATGGGAAAATAAGAGGGGCTGATTATCCCAAGTTTTTACAGGTAGCACAACTGAAAGTCTGAAGTTTTAGAAGTCCACGCCATTGCCAGGGTCAAAACTAGCAGGTGTAGCAATGCTCCTGTGCAGAATGATGGCAGAGGGACAAGAGAAGACCCTGTGCTCTGAGGATCCCATGGGTTATGCTGGGAGAGACAGTTCATCTTGGAGTGAATTTGGGAGACGTGGCACTGCCTCTCAGGGGACAAGATCCAGAAGGTTCTATTGAGCTGACCCATTCATTAGCATGAGAGCAGAGATATCTACTGATGGCAGCTAACCTGGATGCTGGCTTTTTTCTATGGTTTAGCACAAAATCAAAGCCCCTGTATGGTCATACTACTGCTTTCGTGGGACAAACTGGTAAAAGCCACAGCATGGCAAGACCCTCCCCCAGAGGATCAGCATGGGTCCACACCAGGTCCATTTGGAGTTTTGAAACCAGCCATGTGTCTGAGATTAAAAAAAAATAAGAAAAAGAAAAAGAAAAAAAAACAGGAGCACTACACTGCTGGGAGGGCAGGGAAGATTGCTTAGACACAGACAGTGTGAAGACGGGGATCTGATAGAAACCTGGGACACAAGAAGGGAGATTGTGTCCTCTTCCGTGAGGCTTCCTGAACAGCAGCAGGCATGAATTGCCCTCTCTGACATTTTTCACCCCTTCCATCAGTATGAATGGACTTCAGGGAGCTGCACAGTGCCCATAGTGGAAGCTGCTTACACCAAGTTCCACTCCCTGCAATCTGCAGGTGTCTTTTTTTACTAGGGAAAGTGGGATTGAGAGCCAGAGCAACAGAGGCCTTTCCCCAAGAAGACCAGACTGCCCCTCCCCATGCATGCACAAGGTCTACTGATCATAGCTAGTGGAAATAAGACCAGGCACAAGCTTTCCTATCACACAAAAGACAGAGACCTAAAAAAAAATGCCAATGGAGGAATTCATCCGCAAAGAAAGAATAAGAAGAGGTCATTGCGAGGCGCTAATCAAAATAGATATAGGTAATATGCCTGAACCAGAATTTAAAACAGCAATCATAAGGATACTAGCTGGCCTTGAGAAAAGTCTAGAAGAAACCAGAGAGGCCCTTGCTGCAGAAATAAAAGACCTAAAAACTAGTCAGGCTGAAATAAAAAAATGCTATAACCAAGATGCAACTGAGTGTATGTAATGATCACAAGGATGGAAGAAGCAGAGGAACAAATAAGTGATATAGAAGATACAATTATGGAAAATAATGAAGCTGCAAAGAAGGTGAAATGAAAATATTGGATAACAAGTATAGACTCAGGGAACTCAGCGACTCCATAAAGCATAATAACATTTGTATCATAGCAGTCTCAGAAGAAGAACAGAGGGAAAAAGGGACGGAAGGTTTATTCAGCCAATTATAACTGAAACTTCCTTAATCTGGGGAAGGAGATAGACATCCATATCCAGGAAGCACACGTAACTCTCATCAAAATCAACAAAAGCTGGACAATGCCAAGACATATCATAGTAAGTTTTACAAACTACAGAGATAAGGAAAGAATCATGAAAGCAGCAAAGAAAAAGAAATCCCTAATCTACAAGAGAAGACAAATCAGGTTACCAGCAGACTTTTCCATATAGAAAATGGGTAGAAAAGAAAGGAGTGGCATGATATATTCAACATGCTGAATAGAAAAAATATGTAGCAAAGAATACTTTACCCAGTAAGCCTTTCCTTCAAAATAGAAAGACAGATAAAGAGTTTCCCAAACAAAAACTAAAGAAGTCTGTTACCACTAAATCAGCCCTATGAGGTACATTATTTTTTTTAAATATTTGAAATTTATTGTCAAATTGGTTTCCATACAACACCCAGTGCTCATCCCAAAAGATGCCCTCTTCAATACCCATCACCCACCCTCCCCTCCTTCCCACGCCCCATCAGCCCTCAGGTTGTTCTCAGTTTTTAAGAGTCTCTTATGCTTTGGCTCTCTCCCACTCTAACCTCGATTTTCTTTTCTTCCCTTCCCCCATGGGTTCCTGATAAGATTCTCAGGATCCACATAAGAGTGAAAACATATGGTATCTGTCTTTCTCTGTATGGCTTATTTCACTTAGCATCACACTCTCCAGTTCCATCCACGTTGCTAAAAAGGGTCATATTTCATTCTTTCTCATTGCCACATAGTACTCCATTGGGTATATAAACCACAATTTCTTAATCCATTCATCAGTTGATGGACATTTAGGCTCTTTCCATAATTTGGCTATTGTTGACAGTGCTGCAATAAACATTGGGGTACAAGTGCCCCTATGCATCAGCACTCCTGTATCCCTTGGGTAAATTCCTGGGAGTGCTACTGCTGGGTCATAGGGTAGGTCTATTTTTAATTTTTTCAGGAACCTCCACACTGTTTTCCAGAGCAGCTGCACCAGTTTCCATTCGCACCAACAGTGCAAGAGGGTTCCTGTTTCTCCACGTCCTCGCCAGCATCTATTGTCTCCTGATTTGTTCATTTTGGCCACTCTGACTGGCGTGAGGTGATATCTGAGTGTGGTTTTGATTTGTATTTCCCTGATGAGGAGCGACGTTGAGCATCTTTTCATGTGCCTGTTGGCCATCTGGATGTCTTCTTTAGAGAAGTGTCTATTCATGTTTTCTGCCCATTTCTTCACTGGATTATTTGTTTTTTGGGTGTGGAGTTTGGTGAGCTCTTTATACATTTTGGATACTAGCCCTTTGTCCGATATGTCATTTGCAAATATCTTTTCCCATTCTGTTGGTTGCCTTTTAGTTTTGTTGTTTCTTTCCTTTGCTGTGCAGAAGCTTTTTATCTTCATGAGGTCCCAATAGTTCATTTTTGCTTTTAATTCCCTTGCCTTTGGGGATGTGTCAAGTAAGAAATTGCTGCGGCTGAGGTCAGAGAGGTCTTTTCCTGCTTTTTCTAGGGTTTTGATGGTTTCCTGTCTCACATTCAGGTCCTTTATCCATTTTGAGTTTATTTTTGTGAATGGTCTAAGAAAGTGGTCTAGTTTCATCCTTCTGCATGTTGCTGTCCAGTTCTCCCAGCACCATTTATTAAAGAGACTGTCTTTCCATTAGATATTCTTCCCTGCTTTGTCAAAGATTAGTTGGCCATACTTTTATGGGTCTAGTTCTGGGGTTTCTATTCTATTCCATTGGTCTACGTGTCTGTTTTTGTGCCAATACCATGCTGTCTTGATGATTACAGCTTTGTAGTAGAGCCTAAAGTCTGGGATTGTGATGCCTCCCGCTTTGGTCTTCTTCAAAATTATTTTGGGTATTCGGGGTCTTTTGTGGTTCCATACAAATTTTAGGATTGCTTGTTCTAGCTTTGAGAAGAATGCTGGTGCAATTTTGATTGGAATTGCATTGAATGTGTAGATAGCTTTGGGTCGTATTGACGTTTTGACAATATTTATTCTTCCAATCCATGAGCACGGAATGTTTTTCCATTTCTTTGTATCTTCTTCAATTACCTTCATAAGCTTTCTATAGTTTTCAGCATACAGATCTTTTACATCTTTGGTTAGATTTATTCCTAGGTATTTTATGCTTCTTGGTACAATTGTGAATGGGATCAGTTTCTTTAATTGTCTTTCTGTTATTTCATTATTAGTGTATAAGAATGCAACTGATTTCTGTACATTGATTTTGTATCCTGCAACTTCGCTGAATTCATGTATCAGTTTTTGCAGACTTTTCGGTGGAGTCTATCGGATTTTCCATGTATAATATCATGTCATCTGCAAAAAGTGAAAACTTAACTTCATCTTTGCCAATTTTGATGCCTTTGATTTCCTTTTGTCGTCTGATTGCTGATGCTAGAACTTCCAACACTATGTTAAACAACAGCGGTGAGAGTGGACATCCCTGTCGTGTTCCTGATCTCAGGGAAAAAGCTCTCTGTTTTTCCCCATTGAGGATGATGTTAGCTGTGGGCTTTTCATAAATGGCTTTTATGATATTTAAGTATGTTCCTTCTGTCCCGACTTTCTTGAGGGTTTTTATTAAGAAAGGTTGCTGAATTTTGTCAAAGGCCTTTTCTGCATCAATTGAAAGGATCATATGGTTCTTATCTTTTCTTTTATTAATGTGATGTATCACGTTGATTGATTTGTGAATGTTGAACCAGCCCTGCATCCCAGGAATGAATCCCACTTGATCACGGTGAATACTTCTTTTTATATGCTGTTGAATTCGATTTGCTAGTATCTTATTGAGAATTTTTGCATCCATATTCATCAGGGATATTGGCTTGTAGTTCTCTTTTTTTACTGGGTCTCTGTCTGATTCAGGAATCAAAGTAATACTGGCTTCATAGAATTAAGCTGAAAGTTTTCCTTCCCTTTCTATTTTTGGAATAGCTTGAGAAGGATAGGTACTATCTCTGCTTTAAACGTCTGGTAGAACTCTCCTGTGAAGCCATCTGGTCCTGGACTCTTATTTGTTGGGAGATTTTTGATAACTGATTCAATTTCTTCACTGGTTATGGGTCTGTTCAAGCATTCTATTTCCTCCTGAGTTTTGGAGGTGTGTGGGTGCTTAGGAATTTGTCCATTTCTTCCAGGTTGTCCAGTTTGTTGGCATATAGTTTTTCATAGTATTTCTTGATAATTGCTTGTATTTCTGAGGGATTGGTTGTAATAATTCCATTTTCATTCATGATTTTATCTATTTGGGTCATCTCCCTTTTCTTTTTGAGAAGTCTGGCTAGAGGTTTATCAATTTTGTTTATTTTTTCAAAAAACCAACTCTTGGTTTCATTGATCTGCTCTACAGTTTTTTTAGATTCTATATATTTTTTTCTGTTCTAATCTTTATTATATCTCTTCTTCTGCTGGGATTGGGGTGTCTTTGCTGTTCTGTTTCTATTTCCTTTAGGTGTGCTGTTAGATTTTGTATTTGGGATTTTTCTTGTTTCTTGAGATAGGCCTGGATTGCAATGTATTTTCCTCTCAGGACTGCCTTCGCTGCATCCCAAAGCGTTAGGATTGTGTATTTTCATTTTCGTTTGTTTCCATATATTTTTTAATTTCTTCTCTAATTGCCTGGTTGACCCATTCATTCTTTAGTAGGGAGTTCTTTAACCTCCATGCTTTTGGAGGTTTTCCAGACTTTTTCCTGTGGTTGATTTCAAGCTTCATAGCATTGTGGTCTGAAAGTATGCATGATACGATCTCAATTCTTATATACTTATGAAAGGCTGTTTTGTGACCCAGTATGTGATCTATCTTGGAGAATGTTCCATGTGCACTCGAGAAGAAAGTATATTCTGTTGCTTTGGGATGCAGAGTTCTAAATATATCTGTCAAGTCCATCTGATCCAATGTATCATTCAGGGCCCTTGTTTCTTTACTGATCCTGTGTCTAGATGATCTATCCATGGTTGTAAGCAGGGTGTTAAAGTCACCTGCAATTTCCACATTCTTATCAATAAGGTTGCTTATGTTTGTGATTGTTTTATATATTTGGGGGCTCCCATATTCAGTGCATAGATATTTCTAATTGTTAGCTCTTCCTGATGGATAGACCCTGTAATTATTATATAATGCCCTTCTTCATCTCCTGTTACAGCCTTTAAAGTCTAGTTTGTCTGATATAAGTATGGCTACTCCAGCTTTCTTTTGACTTCTAGTAGCATGATAAATAGTTCTCCATCCCCTCACTTTCAATCTGAAGGTGTCCTCAGGTCTAAAATCAGTCTCTTGTAGACAGCAAGTAGATGGGTCTTGTTTTTTTATCCATTCTGATACCCTAAGTCCTTTGGTGGTGGATTTAGTCCATTTACAGTCAGTGTTATTATAGAAAGATATGGGTTTAGAGTCATTGTGATGTCTGTAGGTTTCATGCTTGTAGCGATGTCTCTGGTACTTTGTCTCACAGGATCCCCCTCAGGATCTCTTGTAGGGCTGGTATAGTGGTGATGAACTCCTGCAGCTTTTGTTTGTTTGGGAAGACCTTTATCTCTCCTATTCTAAACGACAGACTTGCTGGATAAAGGATTCTCAGCTGCATATTTTTTTCTGTTCATCACATTGAAGATTTCCTGCCATTCCTTTCTGGCCTCTCAAGTTTCAGTAGAGAGATCCGTCACGAGTCTTATCAGTCTCCCATTATATGTTAGAGAACGTTTATCCCTAGCAGCTTTCAGAATTTTCTCTTCATCCTTGTGTTTTGCCAGTTTCACTATGATATGTCATGCAGAAGATCGATTCAAGTTATGTCTGAAGGGAGTTCTCTGCCTCTTGGATTTCAATGCCTTTTTCCTTCCCCAGATCAGGGAAGTTCTCAGCTATTTTTTCTTCAAGTACCCCTTCAGCACCTTTCCCTCTCTCTTCCTCCTCTGGAATACCAATTATGCATAGATTATTTCTCTTTAGTGCATCACTTAGTTCTCTAATTTTCCCCTCATACTCCTCGATTTTTTTATCTCTCTTTTCTCAGCTTCCTCTTTTTCCATAATTTTATCTTCTAGTTCACATATTCTCTCCTCTGCTTCATCAATCCGAGCTGTGGTTGTCTCCATTTTATTTTGCAGCTCATTTATAGCATTTTTAGCTCCTCCTGGCTGTTCCTTAGTCCCTTGATCTCTGTAGCAACAGATTCTCTGCTGTCCTCCATACTGTTTTCAAGTCCAGTGATTAATTTTATGACTATTATTCTAAATTCACTTTCTGTTATATTGTTTAAATTGTTTTTGATCAGTTCGTTATCTGTCATTATGTCCTGGAGATTCTTTTGAGGGGAATTCTTCCGTTTCGTCATTTTATATAGTCCCTGGAGTGGTGCGGAATTGCAGGGCACTTCCTCTGTGCTGTCTTGAATAACTTGCATTGGTGGGCGGGGCCACAGTCAGACCTGATGTCTGCCCCCAGCCCTCCACTGGGGCCACATTCAGAATGGTGTGTACTTTCTCTTCCCCTCTCCTAGGGGTGGGATTCACTGTGAGGTGTCATGGCCCATCTGGGCTACTTGCAGACTGCCAGGCTTGTGGTGTTGGGGATCTGGCATATTAGCTGGGGTGGGTAGGCAAGGTGCACGGGGGCAGGAGGGGCAGGCTCAGCTCGCTTTTCCTTCAGTGATCTGCTTCAGCAGGGGCCCTGTGGCACCGGGAGGGAGTCAGACCCGCCGAAAGGATGGATCCGCAGAAGCACAGCGTTGGGTGTTTGCGCGGTGCAAGCAAGTTCCCTGACAGGAAGTGGTTCCCTTTGGGATTTCGGCTGGGGGGTGGGTGAGGGAGATGGCGCTGGAGAGCGCCTTTGTTCCCTGCCAAGCTGAGCTCTGTCATCCGGGGCTCAACAACTCTCCCTCCCATTGTCCTCCAGCCCTCCTGCTCTCTGAGCAGAGTTGTTAACTTATAACCTTCCAGATGTTAAGTCCCACTTGCTGTCCAAACACACTCCATCCGGCCCCTCTGCTTTTGCAAGCCAGACTCAGGGGCTCTGCTTTGCCAGGGGGCTGCCCCTCCATCCCAGTTCCCTCCTGCCAGTCCCTGTAGTGCGTACTGCCTCTCTGCCCTTCCTACCCTCTTCTGTGGGCCTCTCGTCTATGCTTGGCTCCGGAGAATCCATGTTGCTAGTCTTCTGGTGGTTTTCTGGGTTATTTAGGCAGGTGTGGGTGGAATCTAAGTGATCAGCAGGACGTGGTGAGCCCAGTGTCCTCCTACGCCGCCATCTTCCTCTCTCATTCCCTACCAGGTACATTAAAGGGGATTCTTTGAGTGGAAAAGAAAGACTAAAAGCAACAAAGACTAGATGAGAAGAGAGAAAATCTCTAGAAACATCAACTTTACAGGTAATACATTGGCACTAAATTCATACCTATCAATAATCACTCTGAATGTAAGTGGACTAAATGCTCCAATCAAAAGACATAAAGTATCAGAAAGGATTAAGAAGAAGAAGAAGAAGAAGAACAACAACAACAACAACAACAACACAACAACAACAACAACCATCTGTATATAGCCTACAAGACACTCATTTTAGGTATCTAAAGACACCTTAAGATTAAATGTAACGGAATGGAGAGCCATCTATCATGCTATTGGATGTTAAAGAAAGCTGGAGTACCATACTTATATCAAACTAGATTTTGAACCAAAAACTGTAATAAGAGATGGAAGGGAACTATAACATAATAAAGGGGTCTTTCCAAATAGAAGATCTAACAATTGTAAATATTTATGACCTCAACTCGTAAACACCCAAATAAATAAATTAATAATAAACATAAAGAAACTCATTGACAATAAGACAATAATAGTAGGGGAATTTAACACCCCACTCACAGCAATGGACAGATACCTAAGCAGAAAATCAACAAGGAGACAATGGCTTTGAATGACACACTGGACTGAATGGACTTAACAGATATACTCAAAACATTTAATCCTAAAGCAGAAGAATACACATTCTTCTTGAGTGGACATGGAATATTGTCCAGAATAGATCCCATACTAGGTCACAAATCATCCCTCAACAAATACTAAAAGATTGATATCATACCATGAATACTTTCAAACCACAATGCTATGAAACTTGAAATCAATGACAAGAAAAAATTTGGAAAAACCACAGATGTATAGAGGTTCAAGAACATCATACTAAAGAACGAATGGGTTAACCAGGAAATTAAAGAATAAATTTAAAAATATGGAAAGAAATGAATATGAAAATATGATGGTCAAGAAATTTTGGATTTCAGCAAAAGAGGTCATTTGATAGAAGTATATAGAAATACAGGCCTACCTCAAGAAGCAAAAAAATTCTTAAATACACAACCTAAATCTACACCTCAAGGAACTAGAAAAGGAAAAGCAAATAAAGTCCAAACCAGCAGAAAAAGGGAAATAATAAAAATTAGAGCAGAAATACATGATATATAAACAAACCAACAGCAACAAAAACAACAACAAAAACCCATTAGAACAGATTAACAAACCCAGGAGCTTGTCCTTTGAAGGAATTAATAAAATTGATAAACCCTTGGCCAGAGTTATGAAAAAGGAAAGAAGGACCCAAATACATGAAATCACGATGGAGGAGGAGAGATCACAACCAACACCTCAGAAGTACAAATAATAATAAGAGAATGTTATGAGCAATTATATGCCAACAAATTGGGCAATCTGGAAAAAAAATGGACAAATTCCTAGAAACATAAAAACTACCAAAACTGAACAAGAAGAAATGGAAAATTTGAACAGATCCATAATCAGCAAAGAAATTGTATCATTAACCAAAAGTCTCCCCACAATCAAAACTCCAGGGCCAGATGGCTTCCCAGGGAAGTTCTACTAGACATTTAAAGAAGAATTAATACCTATTCTTCTCAAACTGTTCCAAAAAATAGAACTGGAAGGAAAACTTCCAAACTCATTCTCTGAGGCCAGTGTTACCTTGATTCCAAAACCAAAGACCCCAATAAAAAGTAAAATTGCAGGACAATATCCCTAAAAAACAAGGTGGTAAAAATTCTCAACAAGATACTAGCAAATCAAGTCCAACAGTACATTAAAAGAATTATTCATCACGATCAAGTGGATTTATTCCTAGGCTGCAGGGGTGCTTCAATATTTACAAAGAAGTCAACGTGATATACCACATTAAGAAAAGTAAGGATAAGAACCATATGATCCTCACAATAGATGCAGAAAACTCATTTGACAAAATACAGCATCCATTCTTGATAAAAACCCACAAGAAAGTAGGGATAGAAGAAATATACCTTAACATCATAAAGGCCATATACAGCTAATATCATCCTCGATGGGGAAAAGCTGAGAGATTTTCCTCTATGGTCAAGAACAAGACAAGGATGTTGAATCTCATGAGCATAGCACTGGAGGTCCTAACCTCAGCAATCAGACAACAACAACAACAAAATAAAATAAAAAACATCCAAATCAGTAAGGAGGAAGTAAAGCTTTCACTCTTAGCAGATAACAATATACTTTATGTAGAAAATGGAAGACTCTACCAACAAATTGCTGGAAATGATACATGAATTCAGCAAAGTCGCAGGATATAAAATCAATGCACAGAAATGTACCACGTGTCTATACACCAATAATGCAGTAGCAGAAACAAAAATCAAGGAATTTATCCCATTTACAATTACACCAAAACCCAGAAGATACCTGGGAATAAACCTAACCAAAGAGGTATAAGTTCTATATGCTGAAAACTATACAAAGTTTATGAGAGAAATTGAAGAAGACACAAAGAAATAGAAAAATATTCCATGCTTATAGATCAGAAAAACAAATATTGTTAAAATAGCAACACTACCCAAAGCAATCTACACATTCAATGCAATCCCTATCAAAATAAGACCAGCCTCCTTCAACAGAGCTAGAACAACAGTCCTAAAATTTGTATGGAACCAGAAAAGACCCTGACTAGCCAAAGCAATCCTGAAAAAGAAAACCAAAGCTGGAGGCATCATAATTCCAGACTTCAAGCTGTATTACAACATTGTAATCATCAAGAAAGTATGGTACCAACACAAAAACAGACACATAGATCAATGGAACAGAATAGAGAACCCAGAAATGGACCCACAAATGTATGTCCAGCTAATCTTTGACAAAGCAGGGAAGAATATTCAATGGAAAAAAGATAATCTCTTCAGCAAACGGTGCTGGGGAAAACAGGCCAGTGACATGCAGAAGAATGACCCTGGACCACTTTCTTACACCATACACAAAAATAAATTCAAAATGGATTAAAGACCTAATGGGACACAGGAAACCATCAAAATCCTACAGGAGAAAACAGCCAGCAACCTCTTTGACCTCTTTGAGCAACTTCTTACTTGCCATGTCTCCAGAGGCCAGGTAACCAAATCACAAAAATGAACTATTGGGACCTCATTAAAAAACTTCTGTATGGTAAGGGAAACAATCAGCAAAACTAAAAGGCAACCAATGCTATGGGAGAAGATATTTGCAAATGACATATTGGATAAAGGTTTAGTTTCCAAAATCTATAAAGAACTTATCAAACTCAACATCCAAAAAACAAATAATCCAGTGATGAAATGGGCAGAAGTCATGAATAGACACTGAATTTAAATTAAAAAAAATAAATGAATAAAAACTGAAAACTAATGTGTACTTTAAGTTTCAGTTCCTACATATAAAGTGCTTTAAAGTTGCCACCCCAAATGTTACAACATTAAAAAAAAAGCTAAACAATTTGGCGGCTGAGGAAAATAACTTTCTTGAGGTCATAGGGCACACTGGCATCCAAAAATCTGGAGACACAGGCAAACAGAAGGAAGCACAGCTGAGTTTAGCTTACCCGGAGCAGAAAATGCTAGAGCCACAAATTTAAATGGTAAATGTACATTTCAATTGTAATTTTGATGAATTGATGAACGCGGACTTCCTTGAGAGTGAAAAAACTTCTCAGGACTGTAATCTTAGGGGATTCTCAATACTTTCATTGTTTTTACCTCCAGGAAACCCACCTTTTTGAGGAGCCAACATATATCACCTCCTATCTTGGCAGGGGGATGGGAAAAATAACCATTTTGAAGTATGACCAGTTTGGAGTATGCATACTCCATAACAAAGGCCTACTCTCCAATGAAAAAGACCTTACCAGAACCTTATCTCACATAGGCAAAAAGGTGACTTCAACTCTTTCTAGCTTTCCTGTCTCACCTAAGGGGTAAGGGGTAGGGTAAACAAAAATAAGAAACACTTGAGAAGGTCACAGCTTTGGGACTTATTACAAAGAGGTTCCATGACTCACTTGCTCATGGTCATAGAGCCAGTCAATGCCCAAACTAAGGTGTCAAAGAATTTTTAATAGCTGCAAAAGGGATATTATTGAGACTTTTAATAGAGAATCAAGTTTCAAATAAAAATATTTAAGGTTTGTAAAATAAAAATTTAAAAATTCCATTTATCAGTGTAACTAATAATAGCTCAAAATACTTAACTATATTTTGAAACACAGCAGCAAGTATTTGTAGATTGGCAGAGGTCCCAGGAGTCAAGTCTTCTGGAAGGTGTGGTTGATCAAACTATTTTTATTTGGTCAATGGCCAAAGGTAGCTATAAAGTAGGGCAAGAAATTTTCAAATGTGTGCTATAAATTAGTTGCAAAGGAATATAAATTTTAAAAGTAAGTTAGGTTTCTAATCTGATTGGTATCATTCCATACTGCATTAATCTAGAAGATTGATAAAGGTAAAAACAATGGAACTAATAAGGTCATTGTGATGGAAATAAACTATTCTCATTGGCTCAGCTTTCATCTCCAGAATTGCTGTCCCCATGGACACGCCTACCCTCTGTTCCATTCTTACTAAAAGAGTCTGGAAATCCCAAAAGATGTCTCATATAGTGTCCATCATAGATCTCCAGGCTACTTTCTCTTCAGTATGCTCCTATCTGACCCCCAGGAAAGGCTCCAACGATACCAGGTCACTTCTCACAGTGGCCCCAGTACTGACCCAAGGGGAAATGCCTGTCTACAAAGTTGAAGTGCCTATTTCTTACTCAGAAACCTTAATAATGGTGGTATTATTTAAACAGCCACTACTCCTCTCCAAGACACTTGGCCAATACCTCAAATTGTGGGTGACAAATAGAAGAGATGAAAAAGATCAAGACTAAATCTGAGTAATGCACATTGTGATCATCCCATATCTTTCCATCTGTCCTTGGATCAGGCTGCATTTGTCTTGCTTACAATGAATTTCTTCCCATGAAAAGTTTAGCCTTTCCTACAAATAGAGCTGAAACAGTCTTGTAAATGTGGCGAGTTATAAAGCTGTATTTTTAGCAGGTTATATGTTGGATCTGGAACTTTTTGATATACCAATACCAATCAAACTGTAAGATCAAAGGATTTTGGATTTTTTCTATCATGAAATGTGTGCTATTATTTTCTTAATAGAAATATTTATATTTAAAATGTGTAAAAACCTGTACAAACAGAAAGGAAATAAAGAAGTTGGTTTTGCTTTAGAAGTTTCTGACTTATCAGCACATACCATGAAAAACATTTTTTTTCCAGAGCAGGGTAGAAACGATTTGAGGTTTTGAAGATTGTCTTCACAAAGCTTTTTATAAATCATAAATTAATACCCTTGATTAAAAGTTTTCTAATGTTTCTTTGCCCAATATTAAGTACCAAACACTCATCTCTTCAAATGAGACATATCCCTTCAGTCCTAGATTAACCTATAATGTTTACACTTCTTAGGAGACATTTATACTATGACCTCAACCTCAGTTTTCTTTAAAGAGCACACACTGCTTCAAATTTTGTTCCATATCATCTCTGTTGGACATGAATTCACGATGGCTATTAGGTACGAAAAAGCACTTATAGATTCCTCCCATCTCTGAAATTTTGTGTTCCATGACCTGAAGTAAATTTCCTTTGATCAACGAATGCTTTTTGTGTTGCTTTTTCAGTTCTATTTAGTTTAAAACATTTATTCAGCATATACGCTGGGGTCAAATGATTTTTTAAAAAATGTAAAAACTTGGAGATCTTATAGTCAATTTGGAAATAAAAATTCACATGTAGGTAAAATCATTTGAGGCACTGTATCACAATGGGGGGGGGGAAATGGCCTTTTATTAAGAAATAATAATACCATACACAAATGGGTGGTGAAAATCATACTAAACTTTCTTAAACAATTATGGTGATGTAATAGAGCATATTTCATTTCAAAGGCCAGATTTCTCACACACATTTTTTGTAAACAATATTTAAAAAGTCCTATTTTTTTAAGTATAATTTGTTGTCAAGTTAGCTAACATACAGTGTATACAGTGTGCTCTTGGCTTTGGGAGTAGATTACCATGATTCATTGCTCACATACAACACCCAGTGATCATCCCAACAAGTGCCCTCCTCAATGCACATCACCCATTTTCCCCTCTCCCCAGTTCCCCCCATCAACCTTCAGTTTGAAATTTCATAGAAAATAAATATTACTTCTATTTCCTTTTCATTTTTATCTGTAGTTATTTGCTTGAGAATAGTATCTCATTATCAGTTGTTAAGATTAGGTTAACTTTATTAGTACATATAGAAATAAAAAAGCTTAATAGTATCTTAGCTTTAATACTGTGAATGAGGCTTTCTTTATGCCTCTTATTATTAAAGGTATATCTGTTGCTTTAGCAGTACCGCTCTCCCAATATGGAACCAATTGTTTAGACTGAAGATGTGAAGGTCTTTGACCATACTGAAGGTACGTGTCAGAATATGGAATATTCCTCCCTTCTCCTTATTTCTCTAAGTACAGATAAAAATCTTGGGTATTATATATAAAAGAAACATAATAAGACTCTGAAAGTAGGGAGAAGACTAAGCACATGGAAACTAAGAAATTAATAACATGGTGGTGAGTTTCCAGAATTTTCTTTTTGCTTCATATATTCTGAATTGGATGCTAGAATCTAGCAACCCAGAAATGCCATCGGATATAGAAAAAAGATGTCACAAGAAAAGCATGCTCTCTCTAACCAAAGGACCAGAAAAGAGGCCTGGCAAAACAGGACACTTTTAGACAACAACCACGCAATTCCACTCAAACATCAAAAAACTGACAAACAAAAAATCCTGCAGCCTCACCCCCAACTAATCAGCAAAGGCTAAGAAGGGAGCCTAAACTCTTGGACTATAATAAAGTGTCCCAATTCCGCAATCATGGTCGTGTCAGAGAAGGCTGCGTGGCAAGGAGTTGGGAATTTTATTCCAGCCCCAAAGTAGCATCCCCACCCCTCTGTGGTGTCAGTGGAGACCATGTGTGGAGAGTCTGGACTTACATTCTGACCTGGGAGTCATGGCATACCCAATTCCCTCCTTGCTTAGTGTCAGAAAAGAATGGATAGGGATTAAGGACTTTTGCAACCTCTCAGAATTAATGAGGACTGCTTCCCCTATCCCTGTATCAGTAGAGACAACATGGGAAGCAGTAAAGAAGCACCTCTCCTCCTTCCAGACAGGGTGGTATCATTAGGGGCCAGTGGGAACCTCAACTCCCATCCCTGTTGACTAGTAATAAGGCACCCTCCACCCTTGAAGTGTCAATGAAGGCCAGATGGTGAACCACTCCCACCCAGCACTAATGATGTAGTGCTACCTTTCTTCTGTCAGGGTGGTGTCAGAGAAAACTTGCTAAAACAGAAGATTTAAATAAGACCTAGATCTTCATAGCACAGTACCCCAAATATCCAGAACACAATAGAAAATTATTTTCATACCAAGAACCAGGAAAATCCCAACTTGAATGAGCAAAGGCAATCATTGCCCAACTGAACAGAATCTCAGGGATATGTGAAACTGCAGCAAAAGGTTGAACACCTTTGTCATAAACAGAGTCCCAGAAGGAGAAAGAAAAAAAAAGTGGGACTTAAAATGTACTTAAAGAAATAATGGCCACAAATTTACCAAATTTGGCAAAAGCTATAAATTACAGATTCAAGAAGCATAGAGGAACCTAAAAATAACCCCCCCCAAATTCTGTGCCAAGACATACCATAATCATACTTATTAAAACTAAAAAGAAAGAAAAAAATATTGAAACCAGCAAGAATACCTACACTTTAGCTATAGGGGAAAAATTTGAATAACAGATTTCTCATCAGAAATCATTGAGCACAGAAGAAAGTGGTACAATTTCCAAGTGCTAACAGAAAAACTATTGTCAACCAGAAACCAATATCCAGTAAAAATATCTTTCAGGAAATAAAGAGAAATCAAGACTTTCGTAGATAAAGTAAAACTAAGAGAATTTGGTGCCATCAGTGGTATCTGGAAAAAAATTGCTAAAGGAAAAAAAACTTTTTTTTCAAGTTTTAAATAGTAGGGTAACAAAAAGAACAAAAATATGGGTAATAAATGTAATACCCTTTCCTTTTCTTCCTAACTTTTCTAAATAATGTTTGATGTTTGAAGCAAACATTGTAACACTGCAATTCTCAGTGCATGTAGTGGAAATGTTTAAGGCAATTCTATCACAATCGGAAAAAAATAAAGGAAGATAAAGTTATCGTACTTCACTTTAACTGGTGAAATGTCAATACTAGTAGATGGGTAAATTACTTATATATCATGTAATATATCAAAAACAATCACATATATGTATAAATACATACCTTTTATATTTATATACATATATATTTATCTATACACACAAAGAGATATAATAAAAATCATAGTCTAAAGAAAAGTTCAAATCATCCACAGGAAGGAAGAAAAAAGAAAATAGAGAAGTGAAAAACAGAGGGAGCAAGCAGAAAACAAGAAAATAAAATGTCAGATGTAACCCCTAACAGATTAATAATTACATCAAATGTAAATTGTCTAATTACATCAATTAAAAGACAGAGATTTGCAAAGTGGATTACTACTGATACAAACAACCACTTGGATGGATTTCAAGGGCATTATGTACCTCAACAGAATGCCAGTGAATGCAGCTGTCACAGTGCCTCAACCACCTGTCCCAGGAAACAGCAGCCTTGGCAATGTCATCAGGAGTCTCACAGAAACCATCAACAGCGATGAAGAATGGCACTCAAATGTCCTCCTAAGTGGTGGACACTAACAAGGGGGCAGAAAAAATGACAAAAATGAGTGAACATAACTGAGACCTTCATGGCTTTCCATATAATGACTGGGATGGAGTCAACATTAATTAAGTTAATAAGGCACAGAAAATCTATGATGAGATGATACTTTATATTTTATCAATATTATTTTTCACTTACCTCTATTAACATTTTTACTGCAAAGGAAAATTCAGAAGAAAAATGCTCAGATAAACATGCCCACACTGGAATCTGAAAACATTTTTTTAATGCAGAAAAATAACACCTCAATTCAGGAGGTGTTAGCTTACAGACCAATGCTATCCATAAACTAACATATATGCTATGAAAAATAAATTGAAAATATTAATGAGCAAGTTGATTAAAATAAGTTGAGCTTTAGTTCGGCACAATAATAAACTTCAGAGAGTTCACTGTAACTTGATGTTTGGTTAGACTCCTGATCCATGTGAAATGATAGTAACGTAAATAAGCTCAAAGAAGCATAATGAATGGTAGGTGAAACATTATAGTTGCCCAATTAAAGAAATTATGAGTCTATAGTTGAAACCCATGAACCTAAGGGTAGATGAATTTTGCCTGACATTTATGAGGGGAAAAAAAAAAGAAAAGATGAATAGGACTAATATGCTTCAGGCATATATTATAAACTGCAAATCCAGATTCAGAGAATGAAGGGTATTTTCTGGATGCAATGCACTAAATTGACAAACAAATACAATGTTGTAGAGATTCAAAACTAGCTGGAAGATTCTTTTTAGAAAACAATTCAGAACATTTAAAAAATCATTTCCTTGTCTTGCTGAAAATTATAACTACTATGAATTACATTTTAGTGAGGAATGAAGGCAACAGACAGGTAAACAAATTAAAAAAAAAAAACTATAGTTAATGATAAGTGTCTCTGAAGAGAATAAAGGCATGGTGATGCAAAAAAAAAAGATAGAGCTGCCATCAGTCACTGACAAAAGATGATATAATCTTTTGCTTCCAACTTCTGTGTCAAATAAAATCATTTTTCATAACAAAAAGAACAAAATATTTTGATAGAAGGAATTTATGTCTAAGATTGGTAAGATGATTTTTAAAAATGCAGTTTGAGTCTCTTTTAAACATCCAAAACATATTATAAATGGAATGGGATATATTGTATACCACATAAGTATGTTGTCATCAGGGTAGACTGATGATCAGTTAAACATAATATGATGTAATCTGATATCAATAAACATAAAAATTTTCACTACCTGCCAAAAAACACAACTGTAAAAGTACAAAATAGGGAAACTATGCTGCTTTTTATATCCAATTTCATCACTAGACAAGGTCATCATAATATTTTGAGTGATGAAAGGCTAAGAGCAAAGATGAAAATAGCAACTGTTATGTTGGATCATGGAGAATGGGGTGATGTGGACCTTGATAAGAAGCCAAAATGTTGTCAATGATGAAGCAGAGATTGGTTAGGTCAGATACTGTGGTTACTTAAAAATACATAGCAAACTGAAGCATGGATACACCAGAATCAGAATCGTTAGGAAAATCAATGATCAAACTACAAGAAGACAAAACAGAAGACCCTAAGCAGGCATGCAAATAAATAATCCAGACACACAGTTATGGACAGCATTTCTGTTATGTAAACACCTTCCTTAAGGACACATAGATTTACCCCTGTACCTAAAATTTAATATGACATCAGGTAGATTAGCATGAACGGAATCAAATGTTTATTCTGGAGTAGAGAACCCTCAGCGAAAACAAGGTAGCTGTGTTCAAATATGTGCTGATTTGTCATATGGAATCTCAAAGAGAGGATCTAAGACTAGTGGCTGATCTAAAAGAGATACATATCTTAAATATAAAAATAAACCCTTTGAGAGTTTCCTTTCAAAAGTTGAATAAGTTAGATCAGTACATATGAGTTGAAAGTATAGATTGTAATAAAAATCTTATTGGTAAAAAACTCAAATCCTGAATAAAGTGATCGGTCACTTCAAGTAGATGACTAAGACTTTTTTGACCCAAAGATCCATAATTTTAGTCATTAAGTGTCAAAGTGACTAGTTTGATTTTTTTTTTATTTCATGTCCTTAACTCAGCATTTGAAGAAGTATAGAGTGAGAGACTAAAAAGAAAGTACATGAAAGTCAAAAGTAATTCCAAGAAAAATCACTTCTGTTCTTTTTATCTTATCCATCATTATCACTATTATAATCATGTGATTCTCCTTACAATTCTTCAATGATTCTTGACTTCTCATTCAGCGTAAGTTCTCAGCCTGGTGTTCCAATGTTTCTAATAAGTATCTACAACAACTCTCCAATCCAAGCTTTTAATTCAATTCAAATTCATTCTGATCTTTCAAAACTTATTTCCCTTCTGTGTCCTCTGTTTCTAATTTGTTCCCATTAAAATACATAGCAAAATACCAGTCAGAGAGCAGATTCTTAGCAAATAATTTTTGAGTTGTCAATAGCTGACTATACAGCTTATGGCTCCTTATAAGCTTCATTTTTTTTCCTCCAGCTTTAAGAATCCCTAAATAAATATCTACTTAGTTGTGGCATCACTGATGAAGTTATAATGTACTTTTCTAACAGTTGAAGATTGTTAGAAGATTGAAACCTGATGATTCAAGTTTCAATCACAAAAACAAATATTTAGTGAATATCTTAATACCAGAGATACAACAGCACAGGCTCTAAAGGAATGCATAATCAAAGACGGAAGAAAAGAAAACAGAATTTGAAGTGCCTCAACATAAGAAGGTGAACGTGCACTGGGGGAGTGCTTAACAGCACTTAAGCACTGTGATTAACAGCAGTGCTTAATCACATTGTTATGAGAACCAGTCGAGAACTTGTAACAGGAAATATACCTAAGTTGGTTTGAAGCAAATCTAAGTAAAAATATGTTAACAGGGCAATGAAGTATGGTAAGAGTCTGGAAGTAAATGAAACTGTACGTACAAAGAGCCAGAAGAAAGAAGAAGAGGCATGCTCAGTGATTTGAAAAGTTTTCAGTATATAGGGGAGAAATGAGAGAGAAAACTGAAAAGGTAAAAAGGAGATCATGTAAGATCTTTGATGCCACACTTAAAAGTTTTTTCTTCTGTAAGTAATAACCCACAAGATAGTATTAATGTAAGAAGAAATGTTTGAGCCATAGAACAACATGCTGTCTTGGTGTCTTGCTACGAGAGATCTGTGCTTTTAGATCTTTAATATTTTAGTTTAGCTTTTCATATCATGGTGTCACTAGCACTACGCCAATACAGGTAAAACTTCACCCAGTGACCAACGTGGCTGTGAATAAGGCCATGTGGCAACACAACTCAGACCATGTTCCTAGGGGTAACTGATAGCTCTTCCTAAGAGAAATAGGTTAATGAAAGGAAAAATGCATGGATCCATCCTAGATAAAAAGGTATTAATATACATCTGGTCCCCAAAACAGAAAGAGTGTTGTTCTTAAGCTATTTGTACATCATTAGTTGAAATCCATGAAGCATTTCCCCATAGAAACATTGTGGCAAATGGTTAGATCTACTTCTTATCTTTCAGCCAACAGGAGCCAGGAACTCTGACTTCCCTGACACAGAGTGAGGCTTTATCAATAAAGACAGATAATAAGATAGATGGAGGATATGGAGATAGTAGGGTAAGAAATAGAAGGCAGAAGACAGAACAAGTATTCCAGGGAGATATATCTGAAAGCATCCAGAATGTGCTTCTTGTGTAATTATCTGGAAAACCTCTCTTTCCATCCTGCTCCCATCTTTGGCTTCTGATCAACCATACTTTCCCATCCAAGCCAATGCAGTAACTGAACCAGTATCTAGCTTTGTGTGCATCTGAGTGTAGGTGTGTGTGTGTGTGTGTGTGTGTGTGATTTTCTAAGGGTATTGCTATTGTTATCATTCTGCTGTCAGAGAATGAGATAAGGCTAATTCAATAGGCTAAGTCACAGAACATCAACCCTATTCTGTTCCAAGGGTTTTAACCTAAGAAGGAAGTGATGCAAGACATGAATCCTAGGGATGTAAGCAGGGAAATGGTGTGAGGAACATAACTTTGTCATAACTAATCTCCCCCCAATTCCCTGGCCTGAGTCCTCACCTTGTGGTGAAGTGAGAAATTAGAACTATACTTCTATGAAGGGCAGAATTAGAGAATTGTGCAAACACAGATAGCTAAATAATTAAAAGCAGATTTAACAAAATAGATACATAGATCAATGGAACAGAATAGAAAACCCAGAAATGGACCCACAACTATATGGTCAACTCATTTTCAACAAAGCAGGTAAGAATATCCAATGGAAAAATAGTCTTTTCAACAAATGGGGCTGGGAAAACTGGACAGCAACATGCAGAAGAACGAAACTAGACCACTTTCCTACAGTACACAAAAATAAACTCAAACTGGATTAAAGACCTAAATGTGAGATTGGAGGGGCCCCTGGGTGGCTCAATTGAGTTTTTGACTTTTGATTTCAGCTCAGGTCATGACCTCACAATTCATGAGTTTGAGCCCCGTATCAGGCTCCATGATAACACTGTGGAGCCTACTTGGGATTCTTTCTCCCTTTCTCACAGACCCTACTCCACTCATTTGTGAGCTTTCTCACTCTCCCAAAAATAAATAAATAAACTTTAAATGTGAGACAGGAAACCACCAAAATCCTAGAAGAGAACACAGGCAGAAAGCTCTTTGACTTTGGCCGTAACAACTTCTTACTAAACACATCTCCAGAGTCAAGAGAAACAAAAGCAAAAATGAACTATTGGGGCCTCATCAAGATAAAAAGTTTCTGCACAGCAAAAGAAACAATTAATAAAATCAAAAGGCAGCCTACAGAAATGGAGAAGATATTTGCAAATGGAATATCTGATAAAGTGTTAGTATCCAAAATCTACAAAGAACTTATCAAATTCAACACCCAAAAAATAAATAACCCAATTAAAAAATGGGCAGAAGACATGAACATTTTTCCAAAGAAGACATCCAGATGACAAACAGACAAATGAAAAGATGCTCAACATCACTTATCATCAGGGAAATACAAATCAAAACCACAATACGATACCACTTCACACCTGTCAGAATATCTAAAATTAGCAACATAGGAGACAATAGATATTGATGAGGATGTGGAGAAAGGGGAATCCTCCTATACTGTTGGCAGGAATACAAACTTGTGCAGCTACTCTGGAAAACTGTATGGAGGTTCCTCAAAAAGTTAAAAATAGAACTACCCTACGACTCAGCAACTGCACTACTAGGTATTCACCCAAAAGATACAAAAATACTCACTTGAAGGGGCACATTCACTCTGATATTTATAGCAGCATTATCGACAATAGCTAAACTATGCAAAGAGCCCAAATGTCCATCAACTGACGAAGGGATAAAGAAGATAAGAAGGAATAAGAAGGAATATTATTCAGCCATCAAAAAGAATGAAATCTTGCCATTTGCAATGACGTGAATAGAGCTAGAGTATAGTATGCTAAGCAAAATAAGTCAGTCAGAGAAAGACAAATAACATATGATTTCACTGATATGTGGAATTTAAGAGACAGAACAGATGAACATACAGGAAAGGGAAAAGAAGAGAGAGAGATGGAAGCAAACCATAAGAGACTCTTAAGCATAGAGAACAAACTGAGGGTTGCTGGAGGGGAGGTGGGTGGGGGACAGGCTAAATTCTTGGTGGGTATTAAGGAGGGTAGTTGTGATGAGCAATGGGTGTTATATGCAAGTGATAAAGCATTGCATATATGCCTGAAAACAATTTTACCATATGCGTTAGGTAGCTAGAATTTAAATAAAAACTTGAAAAAAACAGCTGTAAATATTTAATATTTTGTTTACTTTAAAGAATTATTTTAAATATATTTAATTTTAAAATCATTCTGTTTTAAAGACAAGTACAATATAAAGACAAAAGTCAAGATTAAAAAACTAATTCATGGTTTATAATAATGTTCAAGTTATTTTCCTTGCATAATTAGACCTTATATATTTATAGTTTTGGTTAACTCTTACTAACTGGAATTTAAGCTCTTATTTTTGGCTACAACTTCCTCAATAAATGCATAATGCATAAAATATTAAAGATCTTAAAATAGCAAAGTGATATGATCCCTGAGAGAGGACATCTTTATGCACATAGTAACTCCCTCATCAAAACAGATATGTTCTGTCATCTCTGAAATCTAAGCTGGGATTTGGTCTCCTTGACCTTAACCAACCTGCACAATAAACCAACAATTATTTAAGTAGTGTTTCCAGTAGCTACAACATTTAACATGCAGGAAATCAAATCCCAGCTCCAATTAATAATATTTAACTTTAATATTGAACTATTAAACAAATTTTCTAAAAACCCCATTGAATCCAATGAAAAAGAAATTTTCTTAATCAAAACATCATTAGTGTGAATTAACTAATTCTAGCCAAGGGAGCATAAGCTCTTTAAAAACACAGTTTTTAAATATTATGGTAAAACATTGATTTAAAAGATATATATTATTAATCACAAATATCAGCTGTTAAGGTGGTGTGAAGGGAAGCTAAATGCTTGAAACTACAAATTCACACCATTTAGAATCTGGCACAGTAAAATTAAATGTTTAAGAAGCAAGTTGATATCCTTGAAAATTTGGGATAGAAGTGAATAAGATGTTAATAATTTTGTCTTTTAACACCTCTCTTATGACAATTAGGTTCTTCTTTTCTGTTTTGTAATAATGTATGTGTTTAATTTTTTCTGGAAAAAAAAGGGATTGAGAACGGGAAAAACACGCATGCATTCAGCTCAATGTATGACAAACAATTTTGTGACAATTCAATCTTATGCCACTCTTCAAAGATGGGTAATAGTCAAGAACCATTATCCCTGGTGTCTATTTTGTTGTACTCTATACACTGTGTCTTGTCTATGATAAATTGCTACAGGTCTTTAGAGATTTTAACTATTTGGTTTTGACTTCCACATCACATTTCTTGATTTAAAGGCTTTACCAGGTATACGGCAAGCCAAGTTTCCCACTGCAGTGCTATGGCCCAAATTACTACTCAGTTGCCATAATTGATAGTTGCATTCTTATTCTCTGAAGACAGTATCGTATTCTCCTTGTCTTGGTGGTATTGAATAAGTATGTTTATCACCACTTGATTAAGTAGTTCAGTACTCCTGGGATTTCTACTCCCATATTTTCTATGATATGGGCATATCAAGAGCTGAATCGCTCTATTTGATAAAAAAGAGATCACCTCTGGCAGTAGAAATCAAAGCTACCATTCAGCAAAATGACATATTAAATATACTTCCTGGAAAGATTTTTCACATGTTGGAAGAATAAAATCAGATCCAGTAGTTAGGATTCTGCCAATATTTACAATCTACTTATTCCTTTGCAATGCCTGATACCCACAAATGAAGAAATCCCTCTTTATGAGGTGCTTGCCTAATCTATAAATAATATTCACTTAGCAGAAAATAATTTGTGCATGCTGTAAATGTGGCAGATAGAATGAAATTAATTTGGGAAGACTGACAATAATAGAGCACTTCTATAATACTTGAACTAAGGAAGAGACATTAGATTAATATTTATTTAGTTCTAACTATGTGCCAAGCATTTTCACATACAATATTTCATGAAAACTTCTCATCTGCCCTAGGAAAATTGTATTTAATCCTATTTTTAGGAACTAAACCCCACAGAACGCAAGTAATTTCCCTAAGATCACAACTGCTAATAAGTGGCAGAGCTGGGATATGAATAAACTCTACCTAAACTTAAAGTCCTATCATCTTTCCTCTGTACCAATAAGGAAAACTCTGTCTCTACTGGCTTTGCAACATTGAGCGCAATGCATAGTGCTCCACAGAGGAAATAATGGCTGGATCCACAAAATAGACTATAGTATTACAAGGCTTATTGTAACAGGGTTTTTAACTTTTAAAGTCTATAAATCTCCCAGTTTGAGGCTAGATGCATAGACTATCTCTATGGTCTCACAGGGAAAGTGACAAAGGATCCTTCCAGGGAGATTTCCACTTGTCCTTTTAGGCAGAGATCTGCCAACTATGTCAAGTGAGTCTAGAAAATACAGAATTGCCTAAAATCTGCTTTCCTGAAATATACTCCTTTGATAGGGTTAAAATCAAAATCAAAGTACCTGCATTTTATCTTGAAATAGTTATAAATGCCTTCAAGAAATGGAAAGGAACCACTGCAGTCTTCACATTTAGTGCTATTTGAAATTTTTCCCTGGCAATCCTGTGTTCTAGCGTACAACACAGCATATTCAAAATAGTTGTGGGAGAACAGCTGTACTGATCAGACACAGATTTTAAAAGTGGATGAAATAGCAGTATTGTGTCATCAAATCTTCCAGCCCCAGGAGCAAGTGATAAGACATGTTCTTTTTTTTTCTTTCCCTTTGCAGGTGCAATCATTTACAACTAAATGGAAGGAATGTCTCTCACACAAGCAATTAATACACACTAGAATTTTCCCAGTAACCAGATGGCATGCATTTCATACCAAGCTTTTTGAAATAAGAACTAAAATCATCTGCCAATAAGTTGCATGGAAGTTTTCCACAGTCTCCTTAGGTGACCTCCTTTAAGATTTTGAATTTTTTGAGGTCAGAAAGCTTATAAATATTCATTTCTTGGTGACTCACTTTCAGGGCTGTGGTGGAGTAATTATAGAATAATTCTAGTTAGCCATCATTGAAAACATTCTGACTTTAGCTCATGTTAGGTTATGCTTTTTTTTTTTTTTTTTACTTTCTGCTTGTTTTCAATATAGTTCTTACTCAGAGTGCCACATAAAGAAATGTAGATAAATCTAAAAGGCTACGGACAATGTTATTCTCTTTGATAGAGACATTATTGCTTTGAGTCCAAAACTTTAGAGAATGTATGAGAGTATTGAAATTCAAAATTTTTCAATATACGTAAGCATTATTTTGGTCTAAATAGCATCTGTTGCCTTCTCATCTGCAACTGATGCTCTAATTTTCTTTTGGATGATATCCCTACCTTCTTTCTACCAGTCCCTTATTGAAGGGAGGATATGTGATCTGGATCTGCCTGGAGGGGTACACCACAGGATTCATTCAGAATGGTCACATGTCCCAAGTCAGGCAATCAGAGCCATAAAACACATCTGTGGGATTTTTGTTGGAACAGGAAGAAATATCTTTTTCTTTAGACTTAAAACTTAAAGAAGAATATAAACATAGAGATGCTGGTGGACATCTTGTTACCATATAAGGGAGCTTATTTAGGAATAAAGCCAGAAAAGTAGAAAGATCTCAGAAATGGAGTAAGAAAGAGGGAGAGAGAGATGGAGATGGAAACAGAGACAGAGACAGAGACAGAGACAGACAGACACAGAGGGAGGGAGGGAAAGGGAGGAGGGAGGGAGGGAAAGGGGGGAGGGAGAGAGGTTAACAAGAACCCTAGATGCTGCTGGAACCTAATTCTATATATGTTATATATATTTTATATATATACATATATAAATATACATGTGCATGTATATGTATATGTGTGTGTGCGTGTGTGTGCGTGTGTGTGCGTGTGTGTGTGTATATATATATACATATATATATATATATATATATATATATATATATATGTATATATATATATGGCAAATTACATTTGTGCTCTCTCTGACTCTGGAAAAACAATAGTGTGCTCCCAGGCATTGATTATACTATTCTATGGGAACGTTCTCTTCAGATTTGGAATAAATTCATTTCCTTAGAAATATGCGTCAAAATTCTCATTCTATCTAAATTCACCAAGATACGGATTGTTTGCTTGTCCAGTCTCATACTAAGAGATGGTCTAGTGAAGATGAGTGTGGCCCTGGAGGAAAATTCTCTTACTCATGAATTATTCTTTATCTTTGCAACATTTATACACATGGATAGTGGTATCATAAACTGCAGGATGGTTGTTGTTTTCTATACATGAAGGAAACCACATAACTTTAAAATACCATTTTTTTCCTAAGGACAAAAAAGGGAGTAAAACCCTATTTCAGGTGCCATCTCGACTTATGATTTCCTTTGTCATTTTGGGCTCAGCTTTCAGCTTCATTTGTTCAGTATGGTACTGACTGGATTTATGAGGCATAACTGGACCATTCTAGTCTATTTCCCACAGTAAATGTTTCAGGCTTTCCCTCCCTTTTCTCTCCGGCATTTCTTTCTCTCTATGTCACTCTCAAAATTATCAGACTCTCAGAGGATTTGTCCATTCTCAAGTTGTTCCTTTTTCCATGTTCTTTATCATGTTCCTTTCCACCTCTCTAAAACTTTGCTCTGTCACTTCTACATGTGTTTTATATTTACAGTCTTTCCCATTTCAATCAACTGGCTCTTTCTCTTTTTCCTTCAAGTATAAAAAAAATATATATCAAACTTGCCTTGGGAAAAGAAAAATCCCCTGTATTATCACCCCATTCAGGTCCCATACTATGGCGAGTCATTAGTATAATCTGCCTGCCCAGGTCTGGTTTGGGTTTCCTAATGGGAGTCTTATGATTAGGTGGACCTGTGTGACTAGATCTGGCCAAAGAGTTGTGAGTAGAAGGGACATATGTCACTTCTAAGCCAAAATACATAATCGTCAATGCAAGGCTGTCCAGAGCTCCCTTTCTATGTGCTGATACATGTCAGTACTTAAAATAATGGATGTTCCATCAACTTGAGACCCAAAGCAAGAAGATGTGGAATATAACATCAGCCAAAGGACGTGCAGTGAGTGAAAACTTGTGTTAATCCATTAAGCTCTGTGGTTACTGTGGTTTAAATTGGCTTATTCTGATTGATACACTTACTATTCTGTTTCTTTGTCAGCTTATTTATTTAACTTCTAATCTCCTAAACAGAAGGTTTTTTTTACATGTTTCCACTATTTTCTGAATGTCCCATCATTTCTAAAGGTAAATGTGGCTTCCAAAATAATGAAGGTGACAAACTCTTGCAGCCCTAGTCTGTTGCTCTGCCTTTATTCTGTGATATTTGACTTTCGGCTGCATCTCATACCACAGATCATGACTTCCATCTTGAAATTCCCACAGCTTCCATCGCCCTCAATTTGTCTGCCTCTGCTATTTCCTCTCAGATTCCCATTTCCTACATCGATTCTTCTTCCTTTGCCCAGCATTCAGTCCTGGCAGGTTAGTGTGATGAAAAAGACAAGACTCTGGAATGAAACGAACTGGGTTTAAATTTCATCTTCACCACTTATTAGTTATGAGACCCTGAGAAGGTCACTTAACCTCTTTAAGTCTCAATTTCCGTTTCAGGAAATAGGGATGATAATTGCTAACTAACAGCATTGGCATAAGGATTAGCAATACGATGAATGTAAAACACCCAGTTCATAGTAGGGACTAAACGATGAGGATGCTGATTTTTATGTAATTCAAGTGTCTCTACTCTCTGCAATTTCAGAGTGTGACATTTTTCTTTAAACATGGTGGCTGCAGTACAGAATCCTAGAGGGCACCACTCACATTATGTTTAAATATTGGTTCTCTCTAAAGAACAAGTCCAATGTGAATGTTGCCCCTGTTACTTTCCCTTTCTCATATAGTTTCTCAGAATTCTTGCTACATCAATGTTGAATATGTTCATAATCTGTGATGGCTGTTACTTTGATGGTCTGAACAACTATGGCCACAGGATCCTGCAGACCCTTCCTCACCATCTCATAACTGGCTACTTTAGACTGATGTTGCTTGGCTTATACTTGTATCATTCTCCCAAGTACAGCTAAGGCATGCTGAAATGTTTAATTCACTCCTCCAGAAGTTCAGATGACTAAAGTACATCACAAAGAGTAATGATGGAATTGGCTCTAAGAAGAGACTAGACTTAGGGCCCATTGTTCCAAACCTAGCGCTTGGGAGGCTTTCACATAGCTCAGCATCTAATAATGGGAAAGCCCCAGCTTGGAATCTGGAACCAACTCTCTTAGGACCCAGAGAGAAAAAAAAATTCTCTATCCCATGTCAAGGCCTCTTTCCCGTAGGAGGATGATTAGCAGAGGACAACAGAATTGATTAGGGTGCAGTATCAGATGGGATGGGTTTGAATCCCAGATCTGTCACCTATTAATTGTGACTTGGGGAAGTCACTGTAACTTCCTATACCTCAGATTCTTCATAATGAAAATAAGGATGATAATATTATATATACCATAGAGTTTTATGGAGACTGAATAAGAATGCACATGAAATACTTGGTATATTGACTGCTTATTATAAGTACTCTCTCCATATCAGGTATTATTATAATTATTAATCAAAATCTAGCACTTGCAGAGTGCCTATTCTGTGGCAGGGTAGGGTTAAGAACTTTACATATGTTGGACACTATGAGGTAAATACCATTATTTATTTATATCAGAGAAAAAGTTAAGTGGTTTTTACAAGGTCAGAGTTGAGGCTGAGAAACAAAGCCATCTATTTAGGTTCTCCCCGTTGTCCTGAGAATCAATCACAAAGCCCAGGAGTCCATCCCAAATTTACAGTGTACTGGGGGCACAAACAAATCATCTAGAAGTTTCCAGCACTGCTTGTCCAGCCTCTTGCTACCAGAATAAGAAGATACACCTTTCACCTTTCTAGGCGGTCTGTAAGCCTGATTTCCTGTTCAGGACACACACACAAACACACACACACACACACACACACACACACACACACACACACCTCTTCCCAAACTGCAATTTTTAGGAATATGGAAATATAAGTTCACAGTTAAGAAGTGTATCACTGCTAAACAATCCAATATATGTTACCAAGCAGAGGACTCAGTAAATCAAGTCTATAGGAAGCATTCCAAAACCATTATGTACTTAACTTATAGCCATTTGACTAAAACACTCTTCCAGAAAGGAAAAAAAAATCAACATCTACCCTAAAATGTAGAAACTTCCCACACCCTCTAAAATGGAAATGTTTTAAATATTTTCATATCCAGTCTCCACTAATGTATTTCTCCCACTTACTTGAAAGTATAATCCACACTTTTAACATCAAGTATTACTACCATATTGCTAACTCCTGAAGGAAAACAAACTTGTCTAAGCCCTTCGGCCAAGTTCTAGTTCCATACACCTTTTCTAAATATTTAATATTTTTTTTCAACGTTTTTTTATTTATTTTTGGGACAGAGAGAGACAGAGCATGAACGGGGGAGGGGCAGAGAGAGAGGGACACACAGAATCGGAAACAGGCTCCAGGCTCCGAGCCATCAGCCCAGAGCCTGACGCGGGGCTCGAACTCACAGACCGCGAGATCGTGACCTGGCTGAAGTCGGATGCTTAACCGACTGCGCCACCCAGGCGCCCCATCCATACACCTTTTCTAGGGCATCTCCACTTGGATGCCCAGCTATCAACTAAGAATCACAGGTAAAGGGGAGAAAAGTATCACAAACTGATTCAAAGTGTGGCTTTAGAATCATCCAGCCTGGTTTGAATCCAAGTCTTATCATATATAGCTCTGTGACCGTGGGCAGCTTATGAAACCTCAAGACTGTTTCCTCAGCTGTAAAACGGGACTAGTAATAGACACTATATTACAGGCATGTGAGATAGAGATAATATAAGAATAGCAGGATGAGTGCCATGTTTGTACTTCTGTAATAAATATTTTTCTATTGTTTTGTCCATTACTATCATTATGCACAAATTAAAATTATCTCTCCTTATTATTCACATGTAAATTTCTATTCAGCACAATTGTATCTGTTCCTCAGGATCAAAATCTTAGAGCTTTCTTTAACTTATTTTCTCTTGTTTGTATGTTACTTAAGTTCTTCATAGAATGATATGACAAAACTAATGAATAAATTGAATCATATGAAAAAATGAAAAAATAAAATATGATCACCAAGTGCTAATTTCTTTTAAAAAATTACCTCACTCTCATTTCTGCCTTCAAGATCCCAGTTTGGACTTGTACCTTCCAATGCATAATTACTCTATGAAGCCCCCAAACTGAACACTCAGCCTCTAGGCTTTTGCCCTACAATTCATTGTCTAATCAAGTTTTCTAAGACATGGTTTTCATTGCCTTATAAAGGCTCTTAGTTTTCCTACCTGACTTTAGTCCAAACTGCTCATTTTGGCATTGAAAGACCACCATCAGCAGGACTTCCCCCCAATCTGATCTCTAACTGCTCCCAGCACTGACCTGTTCCTGAACCTGGGGTCCTCACCCCTGACCCATGCCAAATACATTAGACATCATCCTGCCTCTGTCTTAGCCACCTGGAATCCTTTAAGCCTTTGAAAACATAAATCTAATTATGCCACTCCTCTTTACTTTATCCTGCAATATCTCCTGCCTTCAGAATAAAATACAATTTCTTTATCAGCATGTTTATATAGAGTCAACCATGTTTCAAGCATTGTGCTGAGCAATGGTGAACAGGATTCAATTCTGGCTCCTAAGGTCCTCACAGTCTTACAACAAGATGTAAAAATGTCCTGTGAATTTGGTCCCTGCCTAACTCTGGCACACTTGCCACTCTTTGCTTGAATCTCATTTTTCAGCCTTAATTAATTCCCAGCAGTTTTCCACATGGGTCCTGCTCCCTCACTTTCCCAGATATCCCAATATCCACTCCCATCCTTGTCTAGTTTGGTATTCCTCTTCTGCATTCCTATAGCACTCACTTTTTAATGGGTTCTTCCACAGTATTACAATACCATATGGAAGGTCTTCCTAACCAGACAGTCAACAGGAACTGTGCTAGTTAACTCCTGTGGTAGCTAGTACATATCATTACGTGATGGCATGTTGCTCTATTCTGATTATTGATGTTTATGGAATGACAGTCTGATTCTCTCCAGAAAGAGAAAGGTCGATGTGTTTGAAAATTATTATGAGCTATCCCTTCACTGGCTTCCTTTCTTAAAGAAATTTACCTTCCCGGGGCGCCTGGGTGGCGCAGTCGGTTAAGCGTCCGACTTCAGCCAGGTCACGATCTCGCGGTCCGTGAGTTCGAGCCCCGCGTCAGGCTCTGGGCTGATGGCTCGGAGCCTGGAGCCTGTTTCCGGTTCTGTGTCTCCCTCTCTCTCTGCCCCTCCCCCGTTCATGCTATGTCTCTCTCTGTCCCAAAAATAAATAAAAAACGTTGAAAAAAAAAAATTAAAAAAAAAAAAAAAAAAAAAAAAAAGAAATTTACCTTCCCTTGTAGGCCCCTCACTGCTCTTCCCACAGAGCTTGTGTTCCTACCCCTGAGTGTTCTTTATTACTCTTCTCTGGGCTCCTTCCTTATAATAGTTTGTGGTTCTCTCCTATTTAGGATTTGCTACTCTGGATCACATTTTCTGGGCATATTGTTAAATGACAAATGGGCTCAGGAGTCAAACAAACCTGCTTTCAAATTCTAGCTCTGCTGTGGTGAAGTGCAGGTTACTTCCCCTTCTTATCCACAGAGCTTTCATATAGAAGGTGGGATAATAAAATAAAATACTGTCATACAGAATTCTTTGGAGTATTAAAGATATACTCCATCTAAAACACCACAGTAGCCACGACTTTTGGGAAATCTAAGTCTGTTTATCTATTTATCCATCTATCCAATAATGCTGTTTTTTGTTCAGCTCTTACTTTCTATCATCGTCATTATTATAAAGACCACAGAGCTTGGTTTTTAATTCCTTTTAGTTTTAGACAGACATCCTTTTTTTTGTTTTAGAGACTTTCCAATCACTGAGCACATGAATAAATTATCAGAGCATTCAACTTCCTCCTGTGCTCTCAGCAGAGACCTTGGTCTCCTGCTTCCCAGAGAAAATAATGCCATCAAACAGGTACTGCCTCAACATCTCACTCTAAAACCTCTGGGTCTGCAGTGAGAGAACGTGCCTCCAATCAAGCACAGGATTTTACCTCCCCCCAGCATTCTCAGAAACATCTGCCATCAAGTTAACCTTCATACTCTGTCTCTAATAACTTTAACCATCTACTCCACTGATTCCTTCCCATTCATGGGGAACTGTCACTTAGCTCTATATCCTGAGTCCTCATACTTAGTAGCTGGTAAACTAGTAGTGGCTTGGTAAGCATTTGTGGTGTGAATAAATAAATCAGGATCCCTGTCTGCTGGAAATTGATCTCCTCCACAAAGTTGGTCCAGTTGGTGCTATTCCTCCCTATCTATGAGGTCCTGCTGCATTTGTGTGACCACATCATCCCAAATCAAACTTTCCAAAAGCTTCTCATTTCTTCCAGAGTAAACACCAACATCCTGACAGTGGCCTATGAAAAGGTGCTCCTGCCTCAGGGCACTTGTACTTGCTCTTCCTTCTACCTGGATCTTCTCCCCAAATACCTGCTTAACTACCCCCTCATTTGCTCCTAATTCTTGCTCTCTTCTAATGTCATCATCTCAATGAGGTCCACCACCAACATTATGACTCTCTTCCTATCCCTCTTGCTTTATTTTCCATAATGATGCTTCTCACTATCTAAGCTATCATCTCTTTTATTGATTTATTTATTGTCTGTCCCACACATGCACAAACATAAGCTTTATAAACAGTTATGTTTGCCTATTTTATTTTTTGCTTCATCTCCAGCACTTAGAAGAGTGCCTGACACATAGCTGATGATCAATATATATTTGTTGAATGAAGGAATGACCCTGTGATTGGTTGTTTTACTTCATTAACTCATTCCACAAATACTTATTGAAGTTTTGCTATGTACAAAGCACAGTTCTAAATAAACTCTGGGAGAGATTAATGAACATGAAGGGCAAGGGCCTCAACGTTATGAAATTTACATTATCTTTAGCTATTTTATATATATATATATATATATATATATATATATATATATATATAGTGTGTGTGGGGGGGGGGGGTTGTGTGTGTCTGTGTGTGTGTGTGTATAGTAAGATTTCTGAAAGAAAGGAGCCAAGACTCCTATTTCTTTTGTGTAGCCAGCAAAGTCCTGCTGAGAGCAAGTTTATGGGGAAAATCCCATAAACTTAGTGACTATTTGAGATCTTTTGGTCCTAAAGTCCACAAAAGTAGAAATATGAAAATATCTGTGGGATAGATTTGGGGGGATAGAGGATCATACGGAGACTAGTTAGGAGCCCATTGCAGTTGCCACACGGAGAAGACTATTGCTTGAACCAAGAGCAGGGAGTTGAAAGCAGACTCTGTAACAAGATTAGACATGTAGAAATTGTATTAGGAGAAATACTGTGTGAGACGAAATAGAAAGAGTCAGGAGAGGCTGGAAGGTAAGTCAGTCTACAATGCAAGTGTGACTCTCAAGTGAAAGAGAGGGGAAAGGGAGGTTGGTAGAAGTACCCTAGACAGCCATGCAGTCTAAAAAAAGTAGTTCAGCAAGGCTGTTAAGGAGACCTCAAGCTAAAGTCAGCTGTCAGAGACATTGAGCCTGCTTACTGTATATTACAGCACTTATTATTTGCTGGAAGCAACCCATGGAAAGCATGGACCCAGAATAAACCTTTTCATGCACTGAGGATTTTGGAACCAAACTATGCCATTCTTTGGAGTTAATTACACTATTTTTTAGATACAGTTTCTGACTTAACACTGGATCCTACTAAAGACTGAGCACTTGATCACAGACTACCAAGTAGTCAGGTCATATGAGGTGCCCATGCATATGAGTTGTTGGCCCACCAAGCCATAAAGCTGGGCATGCATCACTGAACTTCATCATCAAGAAATACTGCATATGGAATCAGGCATGACCAGATCCTGAACACACAGATAAGTTTCTGAGAAAGTAACCTAGATTTTCATGTCTCCTACTCTCGCAAGATTACCTTCTCTCTCTTTCATAATAATGAATAAAATGTCAGCTTTAATTTATAGATAGTTCCACATGATATGTCAAAAGTAAACAACTGCATCACTGTAGCCTTACTCAGGAGTAATCCTTAAGGACAATTGTTAAGGGAAATTGTTCCACTGGGCAGAAATTCAAGCAGTGCAGCTATCTGTTAATTTGCCTCAAAGAAGAGATGTCTGAGGTACAGTCTATACTTATTCATGTCCAGTGGCTAAACGTTTGAATAGTCAAGAATTTGGAAAGAGCATTATTGGAAAATTGGTGGTAATGGTGTCTGGGACAGGCATACAATTGAATACTTCTCAGCAATAAAAAAAAAAGAACTACTGACCCATACAACAATGTGGACAAACCCCCAAATCATTAGGTTAAGAAAATCATGCAGAATCAAAAAGCAACATATTCTATGATTCCATTTGTAGAATATTATAGAAAAGGCAAATTCTAGAGACAGAAAACAGATGAGTTGTCACTAGGGGCTAGTGGAAGGAAGAATTACCCATAAAGGGACATGGGGAAATTTTGGGGGGTGACAAAACTATTCAATATCTTGATTACAGTGGAAGTATACAAGTATATGTACTTGCAAAATTATGAAACTACATAGTAAGATGGGAGAATTTTTCTGTGGACGCATTTTACTGAGTGGAAGAAAAGACACCTAGATGACTATATCAATATCTGACAAAGTAGACTTTGCATGAAGATTATTACAGAAGGGAAATACTTCACAAGAACAAGTATCAATGCATCAAGAAGACATAGCAAGCCTATACATACCTGAGGCTAGTAACAGCTTTAGTACACATGAAGCAAAAACTGATAAAACTAAAAGGAAAAAAATTTAAATCCACAATTATGGTAGAAAATTTCAGTATTCCTTTTTCAATAATAGTTATGAGAAGTTGGTGAGAATTCCATCAACTATATATAAAAGAACTGAACAACCACTCTTAGGCAAATTTACCTAATTGAAATGTATACAATACTCCCCCGACAACAACAAAATATATACTCTTTTGAAGTATACATGGAACAGTCACCAAATAGACCACATTATGGGCCATTAAAAATTTTTAAGTAAGTTAAAAAAATTTAAAGCATGAAGAATTAATTCTTAGACCACACGGACAAGAACAAACTAATGAACTAAGATACAGAAAAAAGAACTGATAAAATCAATGAAACCAAAAACTGATTCTTTGATAAGATCAATAAAGTTAATGAACCTCAAGTCAGACTGATCAGGAAAAAAAGAGAAGACACAATTAACCAATATGAGAATGAAAGAGGGACATCACCATAGATCCTTCAAACTTTCAGAACTTAATAAGGTACTATTGTAAACAATTTTATACCAACAATTTTGACAACTTAACTATTGGACAAATTTCTTTAATAAGGTACAAACTACCAAAGCTCAGTCAAGAAGAAATAGATAAGCTGGATAGCTATCTATCTATTAGAAAACTTAAATTCATAGTTAAAAAGAAATCTCCCAACAAAGACAACTTTAGGTCTCACAAGTGAATTTTACTACAGTTTTAAATAAGAAGTAGTGCCATTTTTACACAAATGCTTTCAGGAAACTGAAGAAGGCCAGTATTACCTGAGTATGAAAACTAGATAGACATCACAAGAAAGGAAATGACAGACATGTTTCTCATGAATACACATGCACACAACATCTGTAACAAAACGTCAACAATCAAATCCAACGTTGTCTAAAATTATAATATTTAATGACTATGATGGTTAATTTTATGTGTCAACTTAACTGGGCCACAGGATGCCCAGATATCTGGTTAAATATTATTTCTAAATGAGTTTAAAAGGGTGTTTCCAGAAGAGACAAGCATTTGAATTGGACTGAGTAAAGCAGATTGTCCTTTCCAATGTGGGTGGGCATTGTCCAACCTGTTGAAGGCCTGAATTTAAAAAAAGGTGGGGAAAGGTTAGAAGGTTGAATTCTCTCTCTTTTTCTGCCTGACTGGTTGAGCTGAAACACCAGTCTTCCCTTGCCCTCAGCTGGGACCTACACCATCAATCCTTATAAACTACACCACCAGTTTCCTACATCTCCAGCTTATAAACAGCAGACTGTGGGACTTCTCAGCCTACACAATCATGTAAGTCAATTCCTTTTAATAATATATAAAATTATTAAGATAATAATTATACATATTTGTTTTTATTGTTTATATATATTACATTTATTTACATATAAATTTACATTTATTACATTACATGTAAATACTAATACATACAACCATTAATATCATTTGTGATTTGGAAAAAAAAAACATTTAGAAATACAGGAATAGAATTACACTTTCTAAAAAGTTCATCTAAGAAAAATCCAGAGCTAACATCATATTTAATGTTGAAAGTCTGAATGCTTTCTCCCTAATATTAGGAACAAAGCAATTTATTCTCATCAGTTCTATTCAACATTGTACTGAAAAATTTAGCTACTGCAATAAGGCAAAACAAAAATTCCATGTTCATACTAGAAAAGAAGAAGTGAGACTATCTTTAGTCACAAACAATATTTTAATCTATTAGAAAAACCTAAGAATTCTAAAAAAAGTCTCCTGTATCTCATAAGTGCATTTATCAAGGTCTCAGAAAACAAGGTCAACATACTAAAATTAAATGTACTTTACACAGTAACAATTAACAAGTAGAAATGAAATTTGAAACCCAGAATTACCTGCAATAACATCAAAAAGATCAAATACCTAAGAGTAAACAGCAAAGATTTTCAAGAACTCTATCCTAGCAATTATAAAGCATTATTAAAGAAATTAAAGACCCCAAAATATTATAGTTTATTACTATATTTATGAATCAGAAGACTCAAAACAGAACAGTTCTCTTCAAATTGTTCTATTTAATGTAATCCATGTCAAAGTCACAGTGGTTGTTATTTATTTTTGTTTGTTTTCTGTAACAATCCACAAACTAGTTCTAAAATCTATATGGAAAGGCAAAGGACCTAGAGCAGTAAAAGCAGTATCAAAGAAGACAAGAAATGGAAGATTTATATTACTAGATATCAAGACTTATCATATATCTACATGATATATGATATATCTTACTATATATCTATAGTAATTAAAACAACATTGTCTGGCACAAATATAGACCAGCACATGGAGAGGTCAGAAACACCCACACAAATACAATTATCTGATTTATAACAAGAATTTGAAATTCACTGGGGGAAAGAATGAATATTATATTTATACTAAATAGTGCTATGTCAATCATATACCCACATGGAAAATAATGAACCTTGACTCTTACCTCACCCCCACCTCAGACACACACAAGTGTGATAACTCATAGACCTACATCTGACAGCTTCTAAAGTAAACCATAGGATAATATTTTTATGACCTTGGGAAAGGCAAAAGTTTTTAAAGCAAGATAAATAAATAAAAAGCACTGATCATAAAAGAAATAATCAGTACACCAGACTTCGTTAAAAGTAAGAATTTCTATTAATCAAAAGACACTATGAAGACAGTAAAAGGCAAACATGCCACAGATTGGAAAATGGTACTTCAAATACATAAAATACATAAAGCATTTTAGGATTTCTAAAAAGTAACTTTCAAGTTAATAATAAAAAAACATTCAAAAGAAATAGAAGCAAAGACTTAAAAAGACACCTCTCGAGGGAAGATATAAAAATGGACATTAAACAAATTAAAAGATTCTCAATATCATTAGCCATTAGGAAAAATTCCAAATTAAAATTATGAGATACCATTTTACAATCCCTATGGCTAAAATTAAAAATCACTATAAAATTCTAGTGAAAATTTAGATTAAAGAAAAGTCTCTCATGTTGATTATGAGTACAACTTGATACAAACATTTTAGAACTTTCTGGTGGTACCTATGAAAAACTAAATATGCCTATATCCAAGAGTGGAATACTTGGATATGAATAAATGAATAAATGTCTATATCCAAGAATTCCACTCTAATGTATAAGTGCTTATATCCAACAAAAGACCTGATAAAGAATATTTATAACATCTTTATTCATAATACCCCCAAACCATGAACAACCCAAATTTCCATCAGCAATAGACAGAGAATAAAAATTGTAGAATAGTCATACAATGGAATACTACACAACAGTGTTAAAGAGCAAACCACTAATACATGCAACAATAGCATGCATGATTCCCAATGCTACAAAGATAGGCGAAAGATGTCAGGCATATCTAGTATTAACATTCTGGTGATAGCTGTGAGACTAGTGCATGTCCTTATGCGGGGAGGCATAAAAAAAGACACAGGGTTGAATAAAATCACCAAGGAAGCCAGAGTAGATAGAGAAAGGGAGGAATATACGTACACACACACACACACACACACACACACACAGAGGGAGAGAGAGAGGGAGAGAAAGGGAGAGAGAGTATGAGCATTTAGCCAAGTCAAAGAATAAAAGTCAAAGTAGAAGTCAAGTCAAAGAATAAAAGTCAAAGTAGAAGTCAAAGATAAAAACCAGCACTTGTTTATGGAAGACTAATGCTGAGAAGTTAGGGCATAAAATGTCAGTGAAAGAAATGACAGAAAATTCAACACTAGGTTGGAGAACATAGATAACATTTGTGAACTTGACTAGTGGTGTTAAAAGGAACTGAAGTAGGATTGGTATGTTAAAGAGGCTATGGATGAAAAGAATTGGATGCGGGAAATATGGATAACGTTTTTTTAAAATAAATTTTGCTATAAAGGGGAACAGAAAAATGGAGCACAAGCTAGATTAGAATGAGAGGTCAAGAGACTTTCTTTTGATAGAAATATTATAAGATTACATGCTGATTCAGTTAGAAAAGAAATTTTAAAGCTGTATGGAGGCAAAGATGGAACAGTGTCAGAAGCAAAGTCCTTTTAGATTTAACAGAATACAACCCTGGTTATTTCCAATTGGAGTTCTTTTCTGATGAAATCTCGATTCAGTCACAATTATTTATGATTCCTGTCACAATTGACATAACTCTAAATGAGCATTAGGTCATTCTCAAAGAACTTTCATTGGGCTTCAGGTTGCTGCCTTCACGTGAATTATCATGCTGACCAGCTGATAAGTTGTGCATACATTCTTTGCTGTTGTTGTTGTTGTTGTTGTTGTTGTTGTTCCTGTTCTTGAAGCTAACTGTTTGGGACTTAGAAAGTATTCATGCCAAAACTCTTCTTGGTGACAGGCAAACTATTACATTAAGAAAATAAGAGTCAGCATAACTAAAGTGTATTCCTTACAGACATTTTTTGGATGGTGGGCTTTAGTGGGGACATTTTACTCTGGGATTAAAAAAAACAGGCAAGAATCCCTTCAGCATGATTTCGGGTTCTCGTGTCTTTTTAATTTGATAATTTGTGCCTTCAGCTTATTTGTAGATGACACAATGGGGCATGATTTTAGGTTTTAAGCTGTATATTGACAACATCATTGTCATACAATTTGGGGATCCAATTTATACTTATTTTGTGTCTTATATTTATGTTCCTTCCTATAATATATTTTGCTAAAATCATAATACACACCTTATTATAACATAGTAATTAATATTCAGCAGACATAATTTAAAAATTGGTGTATATATATATATATATATATATAATCAATAAAGTCCAGTTTTATTCAACATCCATATTTGTGTTAACCATACACATAACTGATGGAATTTGCATTAGGGCAACCCCCACACACAATTCCTATTTTTCTCATGTTTTCTCATGTTTGTAAAATAGAGAATTGGACTCCAAAGATATGGTATTACTCCAAATTAAATTTTAAATAATACATAACTAGATTTGTATTTGCTTTATAAATTAAAGTTATATTCTTGGCAACAGGAACCAGGGATTTGGCTGGTGGTAAGAAATAACAAATTCTTCCTTCCCTTGTTTTGTCTGAATTCCTTCCTTTCTCTGTCAAATATCACAATGCCCTCTTCAAAAAGAACACACCATGAGTCAGAGAGATCCTGACTCTCTTGCTTTCATTCTGAGTATACCAGCATCAACAAATGACACAGTTCAATGCCAGGGCCCTGCCTGCTTGTCTATTAACCTAATTGACAGTGCCTGTGACACGTGTCGGAATGACTCCTCTCTGAACAGCTCACAGATTTGAGCAAATAGGAAGGGATGGGGAGGGAAAACCTAATCACTCCTGCTCCTTCATCTCTGGGAGAATAAAGTGCCAGCCTGACAGTTCAGGATCATGTCAAAAACTCAAAAAATTATTTGCAAGAAACACATATGCGATGCAGGGAACTTCCCAGGATGGAAAATAGGAGCTGTGAAAGAGTATGTTATTAAGGGCCTTCAGCTTGGTCTTAGGATCAGGATACAGCTGTGTAACTGATCAACAAAAGAATTTTCAAAGGCTTCCTGGACAGTGATGAATAAAATTATTCATCTAAAGGCAGGTGTATTAAAAAGGAGAAACACTGTTAACTCCTAATATGGAGAATAAATATAAGGGCCCAAGAGCATGAGAGCAGGAGAATTATACAAAGCAAGCTCAGATATGCATGGTAAGGTTGATAAATTAGTAATATAGCCTCGGGCTTTTTGCCAAGAAAACTTCCAACACCATGGCTCAAACTGTCGTGAGACATGTTTAGTAGTATGTCAAAAAAGTCAAATTTCACTCTCCTTATCTAGCAGAGAACAAGAATATGTATATATTTTAAATGTCCCATTGCAGCCTAGCCCATAGGTTATATGAAACTTGTGATTTTCATGCCTTATATTTTCCAGTATACTACTAAGCTTTTTCTTGTTTATCAAGACGGAGAAATTAATTTTTTGTAAAAATCTACTAATCAATTCTTCTTTGAAAGGGGTCATGGAATGTCCCCAAATTAAAATGAGAGAATCCCAGCTAAGTTGGCTGTCACTTTTGGATCCTTCTCCCACACATTTTCAAATAGCAAGACAGACCATGCCAAACACTAGTCAGTCTAACCAGGAATTCTTGTAGAAAAACACCTCATGAACACTGTAGGTATTAATGGTTCTTATCAGTTTAAGCTCTGAAAATACTGTGACCGTTTCTTAGAAATAATGATTGTATTCCTTTGCTTCCAATTTCCATTACAGGCATTTTACAAACTATTCATTAGTTTATCCAACTAACATTTATTGAGTGTTTATTATGTGCCAGACCCTCTGAGAGAGGCTTGTTATTGCTACTCAGTATAAATGTAAACTCTTTATGAACCCAAACTTTGCAATTTTTTAATATGTAGAAGCCATTTAATTAATCCCACCATTAGAATAAGAATTTTAAGGATGATTATTGTTTTTTAATTTGTTTCTTCTAAAATTATAAGCTTTGGAACACAAGTATTGAATCACACAAGTATTGAAAATTTGAACACAAGTACTGTTCTCATTTTTTCTCCTAGACATCACCTCACATAGAAGACTTTCAATATTTTCTACAGACATTGAGTTTACAAATTGATAAGTATATAAAATATAATATAATCATCATTTTTCAAAGAAAAGTGCAAAATGTTGGTTGACAGAGTATAATTAAGTAGAAAATGCCCATTGTTTATATTTACCTATTTTATTCATCCATCCATCTACCCATCCATTCATCCATCTATCCATCCATTCATCCCTCCATTTATTTCTTCAACACTTTTTATTGAGATTCTACCATGTGTCAAAAATAATGCCAGATGCTAAGGACAAAATAGTACATAAAACATAGGTGTCTGAGTGGCTCAATCACTTAAGCATCCAACTCTTGGTTTTAGCTCAGGTCATGATCCCATGGTCATGAGATCAAGCCTTGTGTCACACTGCTCCACACACTGGGTGTGAAGCCTGCTTGAGATTCTCCCTCTCCATCTCCCTCTGCCCCTCCCTCACACTTTCTCACTCTCTCTCTCTCAAAAAAAAAAAAGTACAAGGGTTCTACAATCTCAGGAAGATTGTATTCTTCTAAAGGAAAAGAAACAAATAATCACATGTTGTAGTAAATTCGAAGAAGGAAACCAAAAGACATACTATAGAAAATGATGAGGACTTCAAGCTATATTACAAAGCTGTAATCATCAAGACAGTATGGTACTGGCACAAGAACAGACACTCAGATCAATGGAACAGAACAGAGAACCCAGAAATGGACCCACAAACGTATGGCCAACTAATCTTTGACAAAGCAGGAAAGAATATCCAATGGAATAAAGACAGTCTCTTCAGCAAGTGGTGCTGGGAAAACTGGACAGCAACGTGCAGAAGAATGAACCTGGACCACTTTCTCACACCATACACAAAAATAAACTCAAAATGGATGAAAGACCTCAATGTAAGACAGGAAGCCATCAAAATCCTTGAGGAGAAAGCAGGAAAAAACCTCTTTGATCTTGCCGGCAGCAACTTCTTACTCAACACGTCTCTAGAGGCAAGGGAAACAAAAGCAAAAATGAACTACTGGGACCTCATCAAATAAAAAGCTTCTGAATGGTGAAGGAAACAATCAGCAAAACTAAAAGGTAACCGACACAATGGGAGAAGATATTTGCAAATGACGTATCAGATAAAGGGTTAGTATCCAAAATCTATAAAGAACTTATCAAACTCAACACCCAAAAACCAAATAATCCAGTGAAGACATGGGCAAAAGACATGAATAGACACTTCTCCAAGGAAGACATCCAGATGGCCAACCGACACATGAAAAAATGCTCAACTTCACTCATCATCAGGGAAATACAAATCAAAACCACAATGAGATACCACCTTACACCTGTCAGAATGGCTAACATTAACAACTCAGGCAACAATAGATGTTGGTGAGGATGAGGAGAAAGAGGATCTCTTTTGCATTGTTGGTGGGAATGCAAGCTGGTGCAGCCACTCTGGAAAACAGTATGGAGGTTCCTCAAAAAACTAAAAATAGAACTACCCTATGACCCAGCAATTGCACTACTAGGTATTTATCCAAGGGATACAGGTGTGCTGTTTCAAAGGGACACATGCACCCCCATGTTTATAGCAGCAGTATCAACAATAGCCAAAGTATGGAAAGAGCCCAAATGTCCATCGATGGATGAATGGATAAAGAAGATGTGGTGTATATATATATATACAATGGAGTATTACTCAGCAATCAAAAAGAATGAAATCTTGCCATTTGCAACTATGTGGATGGAACTGGAGGGTATTATGCTAAGTGAAATTAGTCAGTCAGAGAAAGACAAAAATCATATGACTTCACTCATATGAGGACTTTAGGAGACAAAACAGTTGAATATAAGGGAAGTGAAACAAAAATAATATAAAAACAGGGAGGGGGACAAAGCATAAGAGACTCATAAATATGGAGAACAAACAGAGGGTTACTGGAGGGTTGTGGGAGGGGAGATAGGCTAAATGGGTAAGGGCCATCAAGGAATCTACTCCTGAAATCATTGTTTCACTATATGTTAACTAATTTGGATGTAAATTAAAAAAATAAAATTAAAAAAAAGAAAGAAAATAATAAGAAGAGATTACCTTAGATTATACTCCTCTTTCAGGGAGTGGCCTTTAATCTAAGAAGTAATAAGAGTTAGAGAATTTTAGTTACATTTGCAAGTGCAAAGGCTCTACGAAGAGAAAGAACTTGATGATGCCTGATGCCTGGGTTGAATAGAGTTCCCCCAAAATTCATGTTTGCTCAGAATGTTGGGATATAACCTTATTTGGAAATTAAGTCCAAATGAGGTTATTCTCTGTTAGGGTGGGCTCTTATCCAATGGCTGCTATTTTTATAAGAGAGAAAATTGAACACAGACACACAGGGAATAAGGTCATCTGACAACAGAGGCAGGGACTGGAGCTTTGTTGTCATAAGCCAAGGAACACCAATAGCTAGACAAGGCAAGGAAGGATTCTACCCGAGACCATTCAGAGGCAGCATGTCTCTGCCAACACCTTGATTTTGGACTTCTAGCCTCCTAAACTGTGACATTTCTATTTATTTTATTTTAATTTCTATTATTTTAAGCCAGGTACTTTGTAGTAATTTGTTATGGTAGCTCTAGGAAACTAATACACCTAGAAAATGTCGGAAGGCTTTGGCTAGAACCAGTGAGAATGAACACTTTTCTTTGCTGAAGCTGCTAATCTGGGTGATTCAAGCCAGAGTACTTGCCATGGCTAGGGGACACCTTTCCAAAGAATAAAGGCATCATAGACAAAATGGAAGCAATAGGTAGAGAAAGCCTTCACTGAACATCTGGATTCAGCATAAGGCCTTTTCTTATGTAAGTCAGTTTGAGTTGAATTTCTCTCATTTATGTCTTAAAAAAAAACACCTAAATGATACAGAAATCAGTACTTGGAAATAGAATATTATACATGATAGATCCTAAATTATGGGCTTGTCTACATCAAGATGGAGTTCTGAGCAGTGAGTTCTCTGTTTCAAACTGAGAAATTTGAAGCTCCTGTGGATGGCAAGAAAGCAACTGATTCAGCTGATGCCTGTTGTCTCTGAAGACAAAAACACCATGTTTCACCGAGCCTGGATTTGAGTGACGTCATAAAAAGTATCAGGTTGTAATTATAATTTCTTGAAGATTTGGCAAAATCCAAGGCAAAGGCAAAACTTAGATTGAAGGAGGCAGAAATGGAAGAAAATAGGTTTTTACTAGACTGCATCTACCTTTGGCCAGAAATTTATAGTCAGTGAACACCTAGAAAGTTGTGCATCTGACTTTAACTGAAGGACAGGGGAGCCAAGATAAGAAGGCTCAAAACAAAGGGGGCGGGGACCTGGGAGGAGTTACTTACTGATTCCCCATGCCCTTCATAAGTACCTCTGATCATCACTCCTTGCCTGTCCACAGCAACAATTACCCTCATCGTAAAGGGTCATTCCTGGAATGCAGCCTATAAGCAGTAATGAATCATGCCTTCCTCCCCAGCAGGCTTTCCATTGACCCAAGATATTGGCTAACATGGAAACAATTCATCTAAGGACTTGAAGTTTGGCCAGAGAGCACTGAGTCTAGTTTTTAAGAGATGGACAATCCCAAGTCATGGTTTAATTTTAAGGACAACAGTGTGACAAGATCTGACTTTGGGTATTAGACCATGCATTAACAAAAATTGACTAAATCCCCAGATAAAACCCAGCCTGAAAAACAAAGACTTGCAGTTACTTAAATGCTAAGGTACTCCTTAGATTTCCAGATCTGCACCAAATGAGCACAAACTTCAAATGAGTGTCTTCCTAGTAACTCACCTCCAGTGTGGTCAGAGAGAATAATGAACAATGGACAAGAAGAAAAAAACAGGAAAATGCAGGTTGGTAAATTTTTGCTCTCTTATTTTTGCAGAATATGCTATATTCTGTGAAGTTGTAAACTTCAGATGTGAGTTTATATTTGAATTTGTTTGTTTTCCTGCTACTGGGAAGTTGAGTGGTTTGACAGTAGTTGCAGTGAGCATTTTATTTACAGGTCTCCAGACTATGAGAAGCTCTGTTGAATCTAATCAAGGTAAGTGAACCTTATCTTGAGTTGACTTGGAGTTCAATGCCACTGGATATGATTTTGGTTTTCTCCTGCCTAGGAGGGATTGATGGTCTCTTGTTGATGGCATAATGGCATAACATTCAGTGGAAAAAGATTTTGAAATTCTATATATCAAAAGAAAAATTTATGTGGATCATAAAAACCTAGAAGTTACAGCCTGTTGGGCATATTGGACATATTCTCTTTGCCTTTCTAACATCCACTTCTACTTTTTCTGGTTCTTTATTTATTACAGAGTCATTTTATCCCTATTTGTAGTCCATGCCATTTAGGGGTGGGACCTGCCCTACCCCAGATCAAGACATCAGCGTAAGAACCACACTCAAGTCTTCAGAGTGACTAGCTCAGAGATGGCACATGGTCCAAGGGGAATCATTAAAATTTGATAACTTTGAGCTCCAAGCTTGTTTATAATATTCTGTTAGCTTATCAATTTAGAAACTTCCTTTCTTGATTTATTGTCCTGGAAAATTCCTAATCTTGTGCAAACAAATGTAAATGTCACCTCTTCAAAAACCTTCTCTGCTTCCTTTTCACAATGCTAATCACTTCTTTTTGCTAGTTTTTCTTACCTACTTTTTAAATGTATTATTTATTAAGTACCTACAATGAAGCACAAAGCCACACACTAGAGATTCAAGGAAAAATAAGTTATGGTTGGTGTTCTTGGAGAATTTGTAAACAACTTACAAAGAAAAAGTGAACTCATACTTGCAATATAGCATAAAACATGGTATGATGGAGTGGGTATTTTCAAAAAAAAATTACTCAACTGGTTTCAGGTTGGCAATTGACAGCAAGAACCACATTGTTGATAAAAGTATAATTTTTCATATGATGAATGTACATGTCATGAGAAATAAGCCACATTTGCATGAACCAGTGAGTCAGAGAGACTGAGCAGAGAAGTCAGGTAAGATGAGGTATCAGAGCTAAGGAGAAAAAGAAAGTGATTACATATATGAAGGCCACATTAGAATCAGCACAAAGGAGAAGACACTGCCAAAACATCTTTCATGTCTTAAGAATAAAATGGAAATGAACAAGAAGTTTCAAATGAGTAGAGAAAATACCAATATATATGGAAAATATAAGAAGGAAATTCTAATATATAAAATTGTTATCCTTTAGGAAGAGCAAAACCCCCACATATATGTCATATTTTCTGAGACAGAAAACATATTTAAAGAAAAATAAAAATCACTGAATAACTGACACACATACATACCTAACAGAATTATCAGACCACAAAGAGATAGGAAGGAAAACAGACAAAGAAAGAGGGGGAAGGAGGAAGAGGGAGGGCATCCATACTCCCTGCTCTCCTCCATTTGCTTCTTCAGAATTGAAGAAATAGTGGTAGCTACTAGAGAATCTCTCAAAGTGACATCGCGCACCTGGTTGAAATGATGCTAATAATGGGTATGTAAGATTAGGACCTTGCACTCTAAATACAATTGGTGTTGCATGTGCATATATTACCCATGCAACTATGAACACCATTCCCTCATTGTATGAGTAAATAATAATTAACAACATTTTTCTGGACAGTCTTTTAAGAAAATCCCTGCACTCCAAGAAGATCAGCAGCATGAAGTGCCTTACCTGGGCATCTCAATCTGCAGTCATACAACAGATTTTTCTTGATATTTTCAAAATAAGAAAATCAAGTTTATCATCCCCTCACCAGTAAAATTACCAGTATGATTACTTGAGTACATTCGAAAAGCTTCTCCTGAATACTGGGAGATGGTAAGAGGATAACTGGTTCAGTTCAGGTGGGACATTTTGAAATTGTCAGCCACATACTATAACTGCCTAATGAAAACCACTTCTACCACCTCCTAGGAGAAATGCTGTCCCCAGTAGTTCTTCCTGCAAAAAGCTACCAGGGCCAATGCCATGCATAAAAGGAGAAACCAACATTGCATCTCTGTGAAAACTGATGGAGAGGGATTCACAGTAAATCCAAAGGTAGTAAAAAACAAGGATAAGCAAACATTTTTGTGTAGAGCCATTCAAATATGAAGTTTCTGAAATAAGAACAATAATAAATACAAGCAAAATAAGGTTATTATTTCCCCTTCTCCTACAACCCTCTCCAAATCTCAAAAGGAAAAAAAAAAATGAATCTAGCAGAACTCAGGTTCATCCAAAATAATTTTACTCCAAAGGGATGTAAATGAAAGTTCAGTTGAGCAAGTGGTCCTTCTGACTTTTTGTGCTACGGGTCACTGGAGAAAATCACGAAGTTTGAGCAATAAAAGTAAAGTTCTGACTTCAGATTGCCACGGAATATTAAAACTGAATTAACAGGAAACTCAGCACTGCATACTATATACTGAATCAATGTGGCTGGTTAATATTTTCACTAGTAAGGGGAAATTCAATACAGAAAAATCTCTCAGGAGACTTTAATTGAAATGAGGTGCATAGAATTAGATCACAATCCACAGGAACACGGAGGAGGCATATCCAAGTCAGCTTGAGGTTTTCAGAAAGTTTTCCTGAATGAGAAAACTTCTCATGAACTGAGTTCTTTAGGACAGAGTAACAAGATGTTGGATGAGGGAAAGACTATTTCATACTAAGAAAGTAAAAATAGCAAGGAATGGTGACATAAATAGCCTGGCATTTTTGAAAAACCACAAGTTATTTGGGAAGATGATACCCAAAGGATAAGTAAGACTTAGCTAGGGAAAACGTGAGGGGAAGAGTATTTTAGGCAGAGAAAACAGTGTGTGGGAAGACCCTGGGGAAAGAAAGAACTAGGCACATTTGCAGACCTGAACGAAAGCCACTGTGGTTAATGCATACTGAGGGAGGGCGAGAGCAAATCGAGGTCAGGTTGGGCAGATAGGAGGGGCCAGCTCATGCAGTGTCCCATGGGTATGTTAAAGACTGTACTTTGTTTTTAGTTCACAGAGAAACTATTAAGAGTTTTACAGAGGAGCGATTATTTTTAAATGATTACACTGGATACCATGTGGAGAATAGATTATGAGGAGACAAGAGAGAGAACAATAGCAAGACTTAATTTGTCCAGAAAGATATGACAATGATTTGGACCAGGTTTGTGGTCTTGGGGTTGAAGAAAGACAGATAAATGAATATAAATGATAAAACATAAGAGAAGATAGAAACATAAGAGAGAAATGATAAAACATAAGATGGAAATGATTGATTTATTCTATAGCTAGAGGGAAACATTAAGAAATTTTAAGATTTTAAGCAGGAATGTGACTTGATTTTGCTATTCTATGACAACGGTGCAGAAGACTAGAAGAGGAAAGGCAGACTAGAATTGTTTTTAAAAATACCAGTCAATGAGAAAGAAAAAGAGAGAAATAGAGGATATAATGACAGAAGATACATTAAGGAGATAGAATATCTAGTTCTTGATAAGTTGCTATAAGTAAGGATGATGGAGAATGGAAAGTAAAATGAACAGATCTTTCGCTGAGTTTCTAGATAGACAGTTGTGACTTCAACTGATGTATAAGCTATAAAAGAAGACAAGAAATTTGGAGAATAAATAATAAATCATTTTCCAGATTGCTCAGTTTGTGGGACATCCAAGAATGTGTAGAAATGGTTCTGGGTTTTGGAAGGAAGGTCTGGATGAGTCAGAGAGAATCAATGTCATTAATGTAAAGGTGGTATTTGAAGTTATAGATTTGCACGATTGTCTAAGAAGAATATTTCAAACAATTAAACCTCATCTTGGTGTGTTGTTTTTCCCAATATATCGAAAGCTTAAGGCATATACATCTCATTACAAGTGATTTTGACCATGTTAACAAGCTCACTCACATAAATGTAGGAGGGTTAACAACAACAAACAAAAGGAAAATAAACTCATATTTTTCATACTTTCCATCTTACTCCCAAATTATTGAAAGCCAATAATACAGATTTATAGATGCAGGCATCCCTGAGGAACATCAAAGTTGCCTAAGATAGTGGCCCTCACATAGTAGGCTCTCAAAAATTATGTGTTAAATGTTGACCAGAACAATGAAAGATCCCAAATGGGACAAAGAAAGTAAATGGTTGAAGAGGAAGAAGGAAAGATGGTGCTAAAGAAGCCAAAGGAAGAGATAAAAACTGTCAAAAATATGTGGTGACTTTATCACACTCTATTTTTCTCTTTCTCCAAATTTAAATGACACATTTCAGCCTGTTGTCCACCAAAACTAATAATACTCACTTAGACAACCATCTCTAAGCTGCATGATAAACAAGGCAAAATTGAGGATGAGCTGTACTTTTGGTCAGTACATTAGCCTTCCCTTAATGCTTCCCTTTTATCTATCACCCAAAACAAACACCAGAATGCTAGTGAATGAGAATGATTTCATTTCAGGGATAAGCTACTGATAATAGCAAACATTAAAACACTCACATACACACACACACACACACACAAACCAAGTAACAAATCGTGTGCGATAAACTCCAGAAATGATCACAGTATCAGGACAGAAGTGTGGGGAGGTGTCGAGATTGAGAGCTGCTGGACTCGACTGTGACCTCCTTTGAATTTTTGTATTCTTAGTACCTGGAATATGATAGGCACTAAATAAATGTTCAATGATGTAGAGTGAATTAAATTTCCAAACTGAGAAGTCATGGTTTTCTTTTCCTTGTACCTTCAAGAAAGCCTTCTGATGTGGTCTGTATTGCCTCTGGCTGGCTACTACCCGCTCATTCTCAGAAACTATGCTCATACATCTCCAAAAACCTTCCTTCAGCCACCTCCTCTTACCCCCCTACAGTGTTCCCTCCCCACCATTACCTCAGGGCTGAGTTGAGGTGCCCTTTTGCATACCCTAACTCTGTGATACTTAGCAATGTCTGGGGACATTTTTGGTTGTCAAAACTTGGCTGGAAATGGTACCATTAGCATCTAGTAGGCAGAGGCCAAAGATGTTGCTAAACATCCTACAATGCACAGGACAGCCTCTCACAACTAAAAATCATCCAGCTTAAAAATTTTAATGTCTATAATGCTAACGTACAGAAGCCCTGTGCTAAAGCATTTTGCGTGTGTATCTCTCCTTGTACTTTTTGCATTGTATTACACTATATACTCTTTAAAGGAAGGAATTTTTATCCATTTTATTCAAATTATCTGGCACCACGGATCACAACACTGCACTTATAAACCAAGGATCATGAATTAATTTGTTGCTGGAGCCTTCTGTTTATTTCTAGTGTCTGGCCTCAAAGTAAAAAGTGGTAGATGGTCAATGAATGATTGAATATGTTACTTAATTCTTGACCACTTCAAATTCATTTTTCATCTCCTAGCCCATTCACATGACCTTGAAGGATTGTTATGTTAGTATTTCAAATTAGAATGTGTTGTGTGCAAATGTGGAGTTTTTATTCTTTAAGACTATGTATAAAAATTTAAAAGTAAACTTTTTCCAAGCATTAATCCTTGGGGTACCATACCACTCACATCTCTCCATTATATCAAGTATCTCTTTCTTTCCTTCATTGGCTTTCTATCTTTCTTATAGTTCCCTAGACATGGTAAAACAGGCTACAAAACTTATGGTAATTATATTGCCCAATGGTTTCACTAGGGAAAGATTATTGAAAGCCTAAATCCATCTTCAGTTACAGCCACTGCTTCTTCCTTCTCTGCATGTTTATTTACCTACTCCAAGAACTTGCATAGGTTAGTTAGGCATAATTTCCTTTTACAGAGTGCCATGATGCCTATCCCTCCATTAGTTTTGTGTTTAAATGTTCAATAGATTTGTTTTCCATTCCTTTTATAGCTGGAACTTGTGAGGCCCCCTCAAGGGATGATATTAGCTCCTCTGAACAATCTGGACAAGAGATTACAACCCACTGGGCAGAGAATGCTGGCAGTGTAGCTCCTGGGAAAGGAGCATCTGTCTGACTTCCTACCGAGCTCATCTAATGCTGTGTCCCAAGGTACGTATTTCCCCCTAACCTCAGTGGGTCCACTGTTAAAGCAAGCATGATATTTACTACTACTCTGTAGGAAAAGGAAGATCATGGCATAGTAGCACAAACAAGGACTTTGGACTCCAGAAGACCTGCCTTTGAAACTCAGAGCTGCTATTCTTTAGCTGTGTGACCAGGAACATTCTTTTTTTTGTTTTTGTTTTTTCTTTTCCAAGTCTATAGTTTATTGCAGGAAAAGGATTCAATACAGAAAAAAAAAAACATTAAAGTAAGGATATGCATCACAAACAACAGCAAGGGGTCCAGATGGACCAGACTCAGGCTCTAAATGTTTTCTCTCTGTTAAGGACTATACTGGACACAATTTTTCTCTCCAATTAGGAACCAGTGTATACATGGAACACTTTAGAACCAGGAGCATGAAATGGAATCTCAGATGTTAATTTTTACAATTTGTTGGTCAAGTAAGCATATTCCTGCTTTGTAACCAGTTTCTGATAGTCTCAATAAATGAGGTGTGAATCATCAGCATCACTCTTATCAATAATAATGCTGATAAACTGAGTACAAACTACTGCAAAACTTCTTAGACTTCTAGGGGCGCCTGGGTGGCGCAGTCGGTTAAGCGTCCGACTTCAGCCAGGTCACGATCTCGCGGTCCGTGAGTTCGAGCCCCGCGTCAGGCTCTGGGCTGATGGCTCGGAGCCTGGAGCCTGTTTCCGATTCTGTGTCTCCCTCTCTCTCTGCCCCTCCCCCGTTCATGCTCTGTCTCTCTCTGTCCCAAAAATAAATAAAAAACGTTGAAAAAAAATTAAAGAAAAAAAAACTTCTTAGACTTCTGATTACAAAGGAACACTTGGCAAATCAATAGGTTTCATGGCTTGATGGGGGGGTCACTGTGATGCAGAAATTTCAGCAGAACAATTTAGTGATAATTCTAGGCCTGCTGGAATTAGCCCTTATAGCACTATTGCTGTGAACAGTCACGTTGCTATCTTTTGATAGACATGTGCACATTTCTCTTGGGTGAAATTGTGCTGGATTACAGGGTATGAATATATTCAACTTCAATATATAATCCCAAACATTTTTCAAGTGGTTGTACCAACTTACGGTTATACCGACAATGTAAGAGGATTCTCATTGCTCTATAAGATTATATTATTGTTCTCTTGAGGTTTAGTCATTCTGGTAAGTGTACAGACATTCGTTGTATTTTTATTAGAAGCAGGAGATAATATCTACTTCAGATGCTTAATGAACTAACACAAATATTTAGCAAAGGATTGGGCCAAAGTTAAGTAAATTAGAGCTCCTTTTTCCGGTAACTTTGTTACATGTTAGCCAATAGCAGTGAATTAGACAGTTCAAGTGTAAGATCTAATTTTAAATCCTTTTTTTTTTTTAAATGAGAGCAATCAGTGCACTGAATCACACCAACAAATTTTATCCTCTGCAGGAAGAAATATAAAATGTAGCAATAAAGCACAGTGTGGATTTTCTTGGTGGGGCTTCACATCTGGTAATAGAGCTCAATGAGCCCCTCTGATAAAGTATTCCCAGGTAACTCTCTTTTGGATTAGTAGCCTGCAAGATTTTTATTCTTTCTAATTTTCATGTGGCTGCCTCTTGTCTCTCAATCACAAGGACCAGAGATTCCAGCTGGCTAATATGTTGCATACTGTGAAGTAGATGCTATTTTAAATTAAGGCACTATATGAGAACATGTAAAAAGGATATAAAAATCATTTGACTTTTTTTGACATTCCCATATTTTTTGCATAAATACATAGAGGACACCTTCCAAATCTCCCCAATGGTCTGTCACAGTTCATCTCAAGGGGAATACAAATCACAGCAGCCAAATCCCAAGGAATACTCTAAAAGCAAGTGACTCAAAATCTCAAGTGGCTCCATCTTGTTCATTTGCTTTTCCACAGACTAGATTTTGTGCCTGGGTGATCACTTTTCCTTTAGCAAGAAGTAAATTGTATTTCAGCTGCTGCTCTTGCATATTTGGGACTTCACAGATCTTTGATTGCTGAGACGTTGCATATTGCATATAGAGCTGGCTTTAATGACGTGTTCATGGGAAATTAATGTGCCTCGTCAGGAACTGACATTCATCTCAACTGCTCTGGTAATGGGAGTTGCTGATCTGTTTGCCAAGTGGATGGCTTCTCTGAGATCAATATTCAAAGGCAGCATTATTAGTAATAATAATATATTAAAGTCCATGCTATAAAGCTCCTCAAGTACTCAAATTTATTTTTCTCTTTAAGCCGGGCAAATGACTTCAGTATTCAATAATCTGTATTTTAACCAGGACCTGAGCTCTGGTAAGTTTTCTTGAAAATTCTTAAATGATGGCCACTTAAGAACTACCATCTTGGTAAGTTGTGGACCATTTTTATATAAAGTAAATGCCTAAAACTCATTTAAGAAGAAACCATTCAGAGAAACTTTGCTTTCCAGTATCCATTCTTGTGTGTTTCTTTGTCAAGAATATTAATTATTTCTCAGGTACCACTAATGAAAATGGAGGCTTAAAAATATAATGAATCAGCCAAATTGAGAAAAAAAAACCTTACTATGGTTTATAGTCAATGCCAAAGAGACTATTATACTTTTGAAGTTGTAACAAATAGGCCTTACAACCTTTTAGAAATTTGCTATAATACTATAGTATAATAAATATAGTAAAAACCATTCTTAACCCACTAACTCAAAAGTGTAAGAAGTAAACTTCCTTCCTATCATTGAATCTATCTTTCTATTTTTAACCCCAATTTCCCTCCGTTTTCATTTTGGTCGTGGCTCTCTAACAGGAGATCAAAGCTGGTGGGAGGGGAAGGTCTGATCTGGACCTTGGTTTCAAGATTGCTTATGATGATACCCACTGCAACATCCTCATTCCCTCTGGTCCCATGTAAGTTTGAGCTGAAGTGTCCCTCATTCCTAAACTCAAGTCCTCATAGGATTTTGCCCCCATTACTTTGATGCCTTTCCTCTGTTTGGAATCATTTTATTGCCCCTAGATAATACTACCCATGAAAATTCTATGGAATTAAAACCCTCTTGACCTCTAGGTCACCCTTGAGCATATTTATGGCCGACAGTGTTCTTTTATAGGTTGCTGGGGCACAGGTTTCTGCTAATATTGACTTTGAAAAAATATCCAGGATTTGTATCTAGGATTCCTGCATTACGTGCAGGACTGATGAGGGAGAATGGTGTTTCTCACAAACCCAGCAGTTTAAGCTCTCCGGGCTTCCCTTCTAAGGAGCTTCCCACTCCAATCTGGGAAAAGTGAAATTAGTCTCTAGACAGCAAGCCCTACTTGAGTTCTTCACACGTTTTGAATCTGTTCTTTGGGCCTCATGTCCCCTGAGGCTTCTGCTTATGCGAATGAAAAGGCAGAAATGGCTCTTTTCACTCCACTTTGTATTATAAAACTCCTTCCCTAAAGCACTGAAAGCTCAATGGCCAGAGTACTTACATTTGAGAAGGGTTAAGTAGTATAAGGAAACACAGGAATAAAACCTCGGTTCATATTTCAAGTATTGCCACATTTCACTAAATATTATTTAATTCCAACTCTGTGTCATGCAAAGTGATGAGGGAGTGTGGGGCAAGCTGAGGGCAAAGTACAGGCTAACAGCACCCTCCCTCCAGGTGGGATACATGTGATATTCCTCAGACACTCCTAGCTACCCAAGAACAAAGGAAAGGGGTTTAAGTACTTGCCGGGGTAATGTGGGAAACTAAGGCAAATGAAAAATTAAATTCCCTTACTGGTACAGCCCATTGGCAAGTCCTTGAAACAGGCAGGGCGACCTCCCTCTAGGAGCTCAGCTGCCTGGATGATAACACTTTGCTAGGGGCATAAGGGAATTAACATTATCCTGACCCTCTCTAGGATCCTGTAAGTCTATTTTAACTTAGAAAAATTCCTTTGGAAACTTCCTTTACCTCAATTCCCCCAAGATATATGCTGGCCATCATATTCCAAGCTTAAGGACCCCTGATATACATCTGAAGGGTCTCATGACTGAGGTTTTACTAAACAGTAACAAATGGCATTTTCCTAACAGCAGCTACCCCCTCAAGGTCCTGTTAGTAAACCTGTTCCAAAATTTCTTAGAGACTTATGCTCTTCCTGACACCCTCCCAACCTGAGGGTATATAATCAGCTACCCATCACAACCCCAGTGCAGCTCTTTCTGCCCATGGATCCTGTCCCTGAAAGGGCAGACCTACGCCAGCCGACCCCATCTTGTTCTGTGTCCTCCACCTTGAGTGACTATGTCCCCGACATGCCCCCTTTCCAGGAAAATCACAGAAACCTCAGACCACGCCTCCTCCCCTTGAGTAACCTCCTGCTCACCAGTTCAAACTTCCCGATCAAAACATGCCCGGAGACCTGCGTAACAGGACTCCGACCCTTCCCCAGCCAGTCAGCTGAGGCCACAGCCATTACCTCACCAACTGCCCCTAGACCCCTATAAAACCTTTGTGCTTTTGAAACTCGCTCTCTCTCTCCAGTATCTCACCACTGCGTCAGTGCAGGTAGGGGATTGAGCTCGAGCTAGCTCGAATAAAGGCTCTTTTGCTTTTGCATCGGACTCGGCTCCCTGGTGATCTTTGGGGATCACGAATTCTGGGCATAACAGTCCCCATGCTTTAATAAAATCTTTGCACCAAAGACATCTTCAAGAATTCTTTCTTGGCCATCAGCTCCAAATCTCCCACCATCTAAGTTTCTACATGTCTTTTTTTTTTTTTTTTTTTTTTTTTACCATGCATTACTGATGCCTATCGTAGCATTTGAATGCTCATTAAATGTTAAGTATAGAGGAAAAAGAGAGTCAGATGAGAGTAAACAGTGTCCTGGTAGAGCTGGACTTTAAAGTTTATTTATTCATTCAGTTATTCAATCAATCATCCAAAAATACTTATCGAGGGAGGCCTGGCTGGCATCTGACTCTTGATTTTGGCTCAGGTAAATTTTCAAAAAATACTTATTGAGCACCTACTATATGCTAAGCACTGTTTAGGCATTAGTTTTAGTACTGTGACCAAAATGAACAAAATCCCTAATGAGTTTGCCTTCTAAAAAGGGATGAAGACAATAAACAAACAAATAAATATGCAGAACATCACAATATGATCAGTGATGTGAAGAAAATAAAACAAAGAAGATATATAGAGTGCGGCCCAGATTGGGAGTTTATTTTCTTTTCAAGAGAGCAGGTCCAAAATGTCTACCTCAAATAAGGTTATATTTGGGCAAAGACCTAAAGGACATGCGAAAATGAATGATGTAGATGTTAGGGCTGGAGGGAGGAGGGACTATTCTATGCAGAGGGAACTATAAGTGCAAAGATACTGAGTAAAATGATACTCATTGTGTTTAAGGAACAGTAATGAGGCAGTGTAGGTAAAGCAAGAAGGAGGGTAGGTAATTAGGTCTGAAAAGTCTTTTATGTAGGTATTTTTAGTCTGTGACAAAGATTATGGATTTTATTCAGAGTGTGATGGGAATTCATTAGAGGGTTTTAGAACATAAGATTGACACACTCTTAAATCTTGATTGACATAAGTTAAGTTTTAAAAGTATCATTCTGAATGTTGCAGTAGAAAAGCCTATATAGGATCAAAGGTGAATGCAACAATACTAGTTAGGAGGTGATTGGAATTATGGTGCTTAAACCTGGGCTCTGGGAAGTAGAATGACTCCAGATGTATTTAGAAGGCATAGCTCATAGAATTTCCTCATGGAATGATATGGATTCTTAGAAAAATATCTGAATTAAGTATTACTCAGGATTTGGGCCTGGGCAACTTGGTAAATGGTGATACAATATCCTAAGAGAAGATATACTGCAGACAGAGCTATGTGGGGGGAGTAAGGGAGCAGAGGAATCAAGAGCTTTGCTCTGGACATTGAAGGAAAGGAAAAAGTTTTCTTCGCCTTTCTTAGGATCCTTGGCTGGGTCTGAAAATTAAATTGACAAAGACAGATTAACAAGTAAAAAGAATATAAATTTTATTAAATTTTTCATGTACATTGGAACCTTCACAGGAGAATGAAGACCTGAAGAAGTGACTCGAGCAGGAAGCTTTTAGACAAATAAACAATAAATATGTGAAGAATTGACAAGACCAACGAGTTTGGGCTAGGGGTAATAACTGGTAAAAAAAAAAAAAAAAAAAAAAAAGTAACTAGGGAGATAAGAGTTAATTCAACAAGGTTTATTTGAACTGATTTCTTGGCCCCCAGTTATGCATCTGTGGTGATAAGAACATCTTCCCTCCTCCCAGTTACTGGGATGGTAACTTTCACATAGAAGATTTTTTTTTAAGTTTATTTATTTATTTTGAGAATGGGAAAAAGCATGAGCAGGGGAGGGGCAGAGAGAGAGAGGGAGAGAAAGAATCACAAGAAGGCTCCATGCTGTCAGCACAGAGCCCTATGTGGGGCTTCATCTTATGAACTGCGAGATCATGACCTGAACAGAAATCAACAGTTGGACACTCAACTGACTGAGCCACCCAGGTACCCCCACATGAAGGTTTCATAATCTATTTCAGGGAAGAAGGGTGAGGGAGGGGTAGTCAAAGTGTCCTCCTTACTTCTGTTATTTTAATTTTCTTTAGCTTAAGATATTTAATATATCAACATGATGTATTTGGGGATAGCTTATCCTGAACCCCATGAACATGTTTACTTTGAGATATCTATCTGACATGCAGGTGGAAATTTAGAGTAGGGTGATAAAAAATAAGAGTCAGCAGTGCAGGGGGAGAATGTGAGACGAGACGTGAATCTGGGAGTCATTTGCCTATAGGAAGCTTTTCAAATTGTGGAAATGGGTGAGATTAAATAGTGAGTGTATGTATAGAGAGATCAGAGGACTGAGGCCTGGACACTCTAATGTTTAGTCAAAATTATTCAAAAAGAAAAGAGTAGAGAAAAAGAAGGGCTCCTCTACCTCTAATGTCCAGGCGGCCAAAGTATGAAAGAGTTATGGGGTAGTATGGTCTGCTGGGGCAAAGGCTGCTGAAAGGCAAGTTAGGGTAAAAACTGAGAATTATGGATTAAATTTGGCAATGAAGTGGTCATTGAAGACACTGATATGATCAGTTTCAAGAGTAGTGAGGACTAGGGGCACCTGGGTGGCTTAGTCAGTTAAGCGACCGGCTTAAGCTCAGGTCATGATCTTGTCCTCCATGAGTTTGAACCCCACATCGGACTCTGTGCTGACAGCTCAGAGCCGGGAGCCTGCTTCAGATTCTGTGTCTCCCTCTCCCTCTGCCCCTCACCCATTCATGCTCTGTCTGTCTCTGTCTCTCAAAAATGAATAAATGTTAATTTTTTTTAAAGAGTAGTGAGGACTAAAATCTGACTGCTTATTCAAGAGAGAATTGAAGGAATAGTGGAAACCATAATTACATAGTTCTTTATAGGAAATTTACTATAAAAAATAGATAAGGTGCAGACAGACATGGATTTGGGAAAAAGGAAAGATTATTATACTTTTAACTTTTTTTTAAAAAGAGTTTTATTTATTGGGGTGTCTGCATGGCTCAGTTGGTTGAGTGTCCAACTCTTGGTTTCAGCTCAGGTCATGATCCCACAGTTTGTGAGTTCAAGCCCCACACTGGGCTCTGCGCTGACAGTGCAGAGACTGTTTGGGACCCTGTCTCTCTTTCTCTCGCCTTCTCTCTCTGCCCCTCCCCCACTTGCTTAAACTTTAAAATAAATAAATTTTTTTATTTATTTTTGAGAGACAGAGCATGACTGGGAGAGGGAGAAAAAGAAAGGGGGACAGAGGATATGAAGCAGGTTCCGTGCTAACAGCAGCAAGCCTGATGAGGGGCTGAGATCATGATCTGAGCCGAAGTCCAAGACTCAACCAACTGAGCCACCCCTATACTTTTAACGTTTAATCTTGAAATGATAGTAGATGCACAAGATGTTGCCAAGGGATTACAGAGATCCTGTGTACTCTCCACCCAGCCTCATGTACATGAAAAATTAAAAAATAAGACATATTTTTTTGTTCTTACAAGAATTATCCAATATTGGGGAAAATGGATGATGTAGAATAAATGGAGGTAAGTGTAGTGGTAAAAGCTCTTTAGTTGGTGAAGGGGTAAAATCTAGTACACAAGTAGAAATCTGAGATCTTGAAATCTGAGAAATCTGGATCTGAGCAGGGCATTGTTACTAGTGGAAAGACATCCTATACATGGTTTATATGTTTATTGGTGGGAATACATATGAATTTTCATCAGATTGCTCCCATTTCTTCAGAAGTATGCAGAAGTATGATGAGGTGTTGCTAGGTTGGGGATAATGTGTGTCATCTAGAAGAGGGGTAGGAATCTCTGGACTAAGAAAATGTAGTAGGGTTGTTGTTAGCAGTAAGGCCTCTATAAGGTTTGTGGTCTGATTTTAAAGTGGAACTAATCAGTCTTACAGCTTCTTTTTCTTCAGTCACATTCAATTGTTTGGGTGAAGGTGTAAATGGAGAGTCAGATTTTCGCCAGGGATGACATTTCAACCAGAAAGTAGGACAAAGAGAAACTGCAATAAGAGAATTGGAAATATATACTCAGGAGTGATTTCTATGATGGGCCACAGGATGTAAACCAAGTAAGGAGGGAAGAGAGGACATACATTGGAGAATGTCAATGGATTGTAAATCCCAGCAGAGACAAACATTTCTGGAGCTTATACATTGAAGCAAATGAGCTTGAAATGTAGGAAGTGATGGTAAGAGATGGATATTTAGAGTTTGTGGAGTCAGTGCAATTGTTGGTAATGAATAGGTCTGGATAATGACCATGGGAGGAAAAGACTGAGATGAAAAATTACCAAGATTATGGTGGCAGTAGTTTTGGAGAGAATAGCAATAAGCCAGATAATAAAAGATTTGAGGAATAAGGGGAAGTGACAGACATCAGTGGATGACAAGCCAGAACCACAAGCCCATAAGATGCCCATAAGCAAATTAGAAAGAAGAAAACAAAACAAAACAAAACAAAACCCAGTATCCCCACTGGGGAGACACTGTTTCACAGAAGGTCAACTAGGAAGTGAATGGTTCCTTTGAACACCTTTAGACAAGGAGCCTCATCCATGACATGGATGCATCCCTGAGCCAGGTCTCATGACTTAGGAAGAACTCTATGAACCTTTAGATTATAAATCATTGTGTAGGCACCCTTTTGTCCTTCTACAATCATATGGGACAGCTGTGGCTATAATAAATGATTGATATTGAAATAATCTGGGCATGTATAACGAAGGAAGAAGCAACCTTCTGCGAGCAGCAACTAAGAATAAGAATGCTAACTCCCTTCCCCTCAGTCTCACCAGCATCTGAGTGTGAAAGGGAGAATTTCTACAGAATCTATGTTCTCAGAAAATAGCCAAGCTTTAGTAGAAGAAGGTAATGTTACTTTCAGAAGGTGAGGATATCAGGAATTACTCAGGAAAAGTAATGTGTTTCATAGATGCAATGGAGGGAGGGGTTCAGGGATTTAAGAGGCTTTGAGAATGAATCTTGAACTTCGTGAGAAGATGTAACTAACTTTGGATGAAGAAAATAACAGGATTAATCTTCATTGCATTTTAACAAAGATAGAAATCAATTCTAATTACTGCCTCCTTCTGAAGACTAAATTCTTTGGTATTCTTGATGAAATGGAAATGCTGATAGAGTAAAACTGGGGTTGGCCCAAAGAGGCTGCCTTTACCCATCTTTGCCTAACTTTGCCAAGGTTAGTGTGGAAGCTATGTGAGGGATTTACAAAGAGAATTAAGTACATGCCGAAATACAAATCTCTACTACCCTTAATAAAACCTCATTCATTCTGAATAAATTGATTTAGAATTTGTCTTATTTTGACCTGAGCTGAGCTAAAGCTTACTATTTTGTGGTATTTGAAGATAAGGTTTGCTCAGCAAAGTATTACTACAAATAATATTGCAGATGTTTAACTTACTTGGAAGTACTCTTTCAGTGACATTTACACATGAATGTGTTAAATTGATCCTGTTAATTTACAAGTGAGTCATTTAATTTGTTATAAATATATATGAGTGCATTTTCACACAGTAAAATCCTATTTATGATAAATACCCTGCCAAAAGTATGCCTCTATAAATATATAAATGCATGGTTATTCTAGTAGGGAGTATGTTCCCAATTTTGTCTCAACAACAGAAAACTTAATTCTGTGCCCAGTTATACAATTTTAGATAGCTGTTGCATATATTTCTGCATCCTTTATTGTTTTAATTCTGTTGAATACCTAAATGTTTAATTTTGAAATAGCTTATTAACCTATAAGCTACCTCCAGACCTCTTCAAAGGACACAGCATGGTGTAGTATCAAAAAAACCCTACAATGGGACTTTAATCCAATGTTAATAAGGCTTATTAAAAAGTGAATTGTATACAAAGACCATATGATAGGCCACATATTACCATATTCTATACTGAAAAAAGCTTTTAGAATAACATCTAACTAAAAAAAGAGGCAAACTTATGTGATTAAAAATTTGCAAAAACAAAGCTAAAGATGACAGAAAATTTACTACTAATTCCTACAGCCATCTTTTATTGTATACACTTGCCTCCTTTCTATGAATATATATTAATAAATTGTTATCCAAATTAATATATGTTTTGTAGGTTGTTTTGCTTTCCATATAATAGGTATCACTAAAAGTATATATTTTAAAGGGATAATTTTAACTTTCACCTATAGTCATGATGGAGTAACTGTTATCAGATTTGCCTGATAGGAAATGATTTAAAAACTGCACTAAATATGAAACGGTTGTTTACAGGCACTGAATGACAAGCAACACAAATCTGTGATTACTAAGGAGGGCAGGGGAAACATAAGCCCTAAGATAGCCCTAGCTTTCCAGCTGGAGGCACTTTCCAGACTGCAATGCATGAAAATATACCCAAGCAGAGCATGTCTCATACAGCAGAGAACATACAAATGGAAATTTGGGGAAGCCAATATGAATGGAATTTAAAAAGCAAAGTACCAGAAAGTAAATAAATATAAGAAGAAAAAGAAGAAGGAGGAGGAGGAGGGAGGGAGGGAGTAAGGAAGAAAGGAATGAAGGGAAGAAAGAAGGAAGGGGGGAAGGAAGGGAGGGAAGAAGAAAAGGAGCCCTTGAATTTTTGACTCAATACTAAGCTGAGTATTTGTAGGAAGATTTCATGAAGTTAAACAAAATACTATCCAGGAAGAAACAACTTTTGGGAGTTGTAGCTAAATGATTCCCAGAGCTGAATAAAAAAGGACTGAGAATTGTTTGAGCTCTGACCAGGGTAAAGATTACTTGTTCAAATCCCAGTGCATTCAGTAGAGACTCTAAAGGGTAAATTTAGTAGAACTAAACTACCTTTAAAGACTGCTATAGGACCTTTTTAACAGAGTTTAAAAATAAGCCTCCCAAAATTAGGTTGACCCACAAGTTACTTACCTGCCTAACAAACCAACAAACAAATCTATACTTTTAAAGAACATCCAGACCTTAAATACATATCATTCATAATGTTAACCATCTGATTGAGAAATGCTAGATATATGAAGTAAATAGGAGCCATTTTAGCCAGGAGAAAAACCAGTCACTAAAAACAGACCCAAATATAATGGAAGTGAATAACTTTTATAAATTTCAAGAATTTAAAGGAAAATATTATCATAATAAAGAGGCAAATGAAAGATTAAAAAAGAACCAGATGGAATATTAGTGCTAAAATAATTAATATCTAAAATAAAAAAATATACTGATGGGCCTAATAGAAGATTGGACATTTTAGAGGAAAAAGTCGATTAACTTGAAGATTTTACAATACAAATTATCCAAATTGAGGCACAGAAGGAAAAAAGTGAATGAGAAAAAAAGAATGAATAGACCTCTGATGAGGTATGGAACAATATCAAGTGGTTTAACATGTGTTATTAACCCATATGAGAAATAAAAGAAAGGACGTCACGATAGATCCTATAGACATTTAAAGGATAAGAGATCTTATGAACAAATTTATCCCAATAAATTTGACAACTTAGATAAAATAAATGGATTTCTAAAAGATGGAAATTACCAAGATTGAATGGTAAGAAATAGAAATTCTGCATAGCTTCATACCTAAAGAAAAAAAAATGAATTTGTAATACAACCCTCAAGATAACTCCTGGTCTAGGTGGATTCACTGGTGATTTTTATCAAATGGTTAAGCAATAAATTATATAGATCTTTCATCAACCCCCGCAGAAACTAGAAAAGAAGGAAACAATTCTCAACTCATATACTCTAATAATAAAGCCAGAGGAAAACATTAGAAGAGAAGAAAATTAGAAGACAACATCCTTCCTGTTGCACAGATGCATAAATCCTTTATAAAATATTTGTAATACTATGATATATAAACAGCATCATGACTAAATGGGATTTATCCCATTAATGCAAAACAAGTCAGTATAAGCCACTATAATCAATAATCAATGTATTTCATCACATTATGAGAATAAAAGGGGAAAAAGAAAGAAAGAAAGAATGCAATTCATCATATTAACAGATTAAGAGGAAACAAATAACCATTTCAATGGTTGTAAGGGCATTTGACAAAATTTAACACTGGTTTAAGACAAAAATCTTTCAGTAAACTAGATATAGAAAGGCATTTCGTTAGTCTCATAAGGAGTGTCTACCAAAACATATAGGTAATCCATACTTAAAGATGAAACTCTAAGATTAAGAAAAATAAGAAGAATGTTTTTCCCTCACCGCCACTATTCAGCATTCTACTGGATACCCCAGATAGCAGAAGAAGAAAAAGCAGCAGCTTTCAGTCTGGAAAGAAAGAAGTATATACAGCATGATCATATATGTAAAAAATGCTAAGAAATCTGCATAACAGCTGTTACAACTAGTAAATGAATTCAGCAAGGTCACAGTATATACGGCCAATAAACAAAAGCCATTTTTTATAACTTATCAAAAAACAAATGGAAAACGAAACTTATTAAATATTTCAATTATAATAGAATCGAAAGCAAAATTCTTAAGGATAAATTAAGAAAGAAGTGTAAGAATTATACACTAAAGATTACAAAACATTGCTGACACAAATTAAAGAAACCCTAAAGGAATAGTAAGCTATATTATGGCTAGATTAGAAGATTATATCATTAAGGTACTATTTCTCTAAATTAATCTTTAGATTTAATATAATTGTAGGCTTTTTTTTTGTAGAATCCATTGAAATGCTGATTCTACAATTTATATGGAAGTGTTAGAGACCTCAAATAGCTAAAGCAATTTTGAAAAAGAAAAGGAACTAATTCAGAGGATTTATACTACTGATTTCATGATTTATTATCAAGTACACTAATCTAGATGGTGTTATATTGCTATAAGGATAATACATAGATCAATAGATCTTTTCAACAGATTATGCTTGAATAACTGCTAATTCAAAGGAAAAAATAAATTAAACTTGCTCTTACCTCACACCTTACACACAAACTAACTAGAAATAAACCATAGACCTCAACATAAAAGCCAAAACTATAAAAACTTCTGAGAAGAAACATAGGAGAAAATCTTTATAACTTTGGAATACACACAAATTTCTTAGGATAAAAAACTATTACTATAAATTTCAAAAAATTGAAAAGTTGGACATCATCACAATGAAAAACTGGAGTAACAATACTAAATATTGACAAAGGTATGCAGGAACTAGAACACAATTACATTATTTTGCTAGTGAGACTCTAAAATGTCACAGCTATTTCAGGCAACTATTTGGCAATTTATCATAAACTTAAACATGCATCTACCCTATACTCTACAATTCTACTCTAAAGATAAATGAGAATAAATGTCTACAAAAAGACTTCAAAAATATTCATAACGGCTTTATTCATAATATCAAAAAAGGGGAAACAATCTAAATGTCTATCAATAGGAGAATGGACAAACTGTGAGATATTCACAATGCAATCATTACTCGGCAATAAATATGAACAAATACTGAGATATGCAACAACATTATGAATCTCAAAAACATAATGCTGAGCAAAGAACCTAGAGTACATACCATATTATTTCTTTTATATGAAATTCTAAAATAGACAAAACTAATCTATACTGACAGAAAGCAGGTATGTAGTTGCCCAGGCCCAATGACTGGGGAAGACTAACTGCAAAGGGCATGAGAGAACTTTTTAGGGAGATGGAAATGTTTTATATTTTGACTGATTTGGTGGTTACTTGGTTATGTCAAAAATCATTGAAGTTTATACCTAAATGTGTTCATTTTACTGAATGAAAATTATACTTCAAAAAAGTTGATATTTGGGTCAACTTGGATAGCTTACAGCATAGTTGGGGATGAAGGGAAAAGGAGGTTATAGATATTATCTATATTGCAGGTAAACTTTCAATCAATGTACTCAAAATTTAATGGTAACCACTATAGCTAGTACAGGAATAAACTTTTTACACCACTACAGGAAAAAAAATCTATTATTGTAACCATAGACAGAAAACAGCAGGAGAGAGATGGAAAACAATAGGAAAAAGCATATTTGTGAGATAAAATATTTAAAAGACACTTAAAAAAAAAAGACAGATCCCACTATATATTATTAACAAGAAAAACACCAAGTAACAATAGAACTTAGAAATAAAGGAACAAGCAGGGATAGAAGGAACATAGCTCTAGATTATAAAGGCCATATACAAAAGACCCACAGCTAATATCATCCTCAATGGTGAAAAACTGAGAGCTTCCCCCTCAGGTCAGGAACACAACAGAGATGTCCACTCTTACCACTGTTGTTCAACATAGTGTTAGAAGTCCTATCCTCAGCAATTAGACAACAAAAAGAAAGAAAAGGCATTCAAATCAGCAAGGAAGAAGTCAAACTTTCACTGTTCACAGATGACATGATACTCTAAGGTGAAAATCCAAAAGATTCCACCAAAACACTGCTAGAACTGATACATGAATTCAGCAAAGTCACAGGATACAAAATGAATGTCCAGAAATCTGTGGCATTTCTATATACCAAAAATGAAGCAGCAGAAAGAAAAATCAAGGAATTGATCCCATTTATAATTGCACTGAAAAACATAAAGTACATAGGAATAAACTTAACCCAAGAGGTAAAAGATCAATATGCTGAAAACTATAGAAAGCTTATGATAGAAATTGGAGAAGACACAAAGAAATGGAAAAATATTCCATGCTCATGGATTGGAAGAACAAATATTATTAAAATGTCTATACTACCCAAAGCAATCTACACATTGAAGGCAATCCCTATCAAAATAACACCAGCATTATTCACAGTGCTAGAACAAACAATTCTAAATTTTTATGGAATCAGAAAAGACCCCAAATAGCCAACGTAATGTTAAAAAAGAAAACCAAACCTGGAGGCAACACAATTCCAGACTTCAAGCTGTATAACAAAGCTGTGATCATCAAGACAGTATGGTAACTGGCACAAAACCAGACACGGATTGATGGAGCAGAATAGGGAACCCAGAAATGGACCCACAAATGTATGGCCAGCTAATCTTTGACAAAGCAGGAAAGAATATTCAATGGAAAAAAGAAGATCTCTTCAGCAAATGGTGTTGGGAAAACTGGACAGCAACATGCAGAAGAATGAACCTGCACCACTTTCTACACCATACACAAAAATAAACTCAAAATGGATGAAAGACCTAAATGTAAGACAGGAAACCATCAAAATCCTAGAGGAGAAAACAGGCAACAACCTCTTAACAGGCAAGTTAAACAAAACCTAACAGGCAAGTTAAGTTTTAACCAAAACTTTAACAGGTTAAAACTTAACCTCTTAACAGGCAAGTTAAACAAAAGCAAAAGTGAACTAGTGGGATCTCATCAAGCTAAAAAGCTGTACAGCGAAAGAAACAACAAACTAAAAGGCAACCAACAGAACAGGAGAAGATATTTGTAAATGACATACCAGGTAAAGGGTTAGTATCTAAAATCTATAAAGAACTTATGAAACTCAACACCTGGAAACAAATAATCCAGTGAAGAAATGGACAAAAGACCTGAATGGACACTTTTCCAAAGAAGACATCCAGATGGTGAACAGACACATGAAAAGATGCTCACGTCACTCACATCACTCATCACATCACTCACATCACTCATTATCAGAGAAATACAAATTAAAACTATAATGAGGGGGTGCTTAGGTGGCTCAGTGGATTAAGTATCTGACTTTGACTCAGGTCATGATCTCACAGCTTGTGGGTTTGATGCCCACATTGGGCTCTGTGCTGATAGCTCAGAGCCTGGAAGCTGCTTCAGATTCTGTGTCTCCATCTCTTTCTGTTCCTCTCCCACTTGCATTCTGTCTCTTTCTCTCTCTCTCTCTGAAAAATAAATAAACATTAATAAAATAAAATAAAATAAAATAAAATAAAATAAAATAAAATAAAATGTAAGGACGGTTAAAAAAAAAAAGAAACCACAGTTAGATACCACCTCACACTAGTCAGAATATCTAAAATTAACAACTCAGGAAACAATAGATGTTGGTGAGGATGCAGAGAAAGGGGAACCCTTTTGCACTGTTGGTGGGAATACAAACTGGTGCAGCCACTTGAGAAAGCCATATGGAGGTTTCTCAAAAAATTAAAAATAGAACTACCCTACAAGCCAGCAATTGTACTACTAGGTATTTATCCAAAGGACACAAAAATGCTGATTCAAAGGGGCACATGCACCTCAATGTTTATAGCAGCACTATAAACAATAGCCAAATTATGGAAAGAGCCCAAATGTCCATCGACTGATGAATGGATAAAGAAGTTGTGTGTGTGTGTGTGTGTGTGTGTGTGTGTGTGTGTGTGTAGATCTCTCACTCTCTCTCACTCTCTCTCTCTCTCTCTCTCTCTCTCTATATATATATATATATATATATATATATATATATACACACACACACACAACTTCTTTATCCATTCATCAGTCGATGGACATTTGGGCGCTCTCTCTCTCAGATCTCTCAGAGATCTCTCACTCTTTCTCTCTCACTCTCACTCTTTCTCTATAGATATATATCTAGTTGTGTATGTATATATATATAAAGTTGTATATATACATACACATATATACATATATATATAAAGTTGTATATATACATACACAACTAGATATATATCTATATCTATATAGACATATATATGCAATGGACTATTACTAAGCAATCAAAAAGAATGAAATCTTGCCATTTGCAACAACATGGATGGAACTAGACTGTATTATGCTAAGTGAAATAAGTCAGTCAGAGAAGGATAAATATTATATGATTTCAGTCATATGTGGATTTAAGAAACAAACAGTTGATCACAGGGGAAGAGAAGAAAAAAATAAGATAAAAAGAGAGAAGGAGGCAAATTATCAGAGACTCTTAAATACAAAGGACAAACTGAGGGTTGCTGGAGGCTGGAGGGGTATTTGGATGAGAGTATAGGCTAAATGGGTGATGGGCATTAAGGGGCACTTGTTGGAATGAGCACTGGGTGTTATACATAGGTGATAAATCACTAAATTCTACCCCTGAAATCATTATTACACTATATGTTAACTAAATTGTATTTAAATAAAATTTTAAAAATAAAAAAAGAAAGGAACAGAAAAAATATATACCAGAAAATGGAAATAAAAGAAAGCATATATAACACTATTAATATTATATGAAATAAAACCAATTCAGAAAGCTGAATCTTACTTATCCCAAGAAAGATACTTAGCAAATGTTATTGTTTATCACAATGTGTATCTTAAATCTTTGTTTTCCTTTGAATATGCCTCATATTCTTTTTAAAAAATAATTCTATTAAATAAAGTAAAAAAGAATAAAGCATATCATATAAAGATAATAAACTAGTATAATAGTTCACAATATATTTCCCTAAATCTCAGTCATTCTGCCTTAAAATTCCAGTTGGAGGATATCAACATTCCAGTTTAAATCTTGACTTTTCATGACAACTATTCTTCTCTTTCTTGAGGGAAATACATAGATAAAGGCATGCCTTGTTTGATCCCCAGCTGACCTCCTGGCCCTTCAGTCTGCAGCATTTGCAGAAAAGATTTTTTTCACAGTTTTCTCTAAGAACAATAGGTAGTTAACTATAGTTTTATTAAATATATAACAGAGTTCCTGCTCATGTAATACAAACTCCTCCAAAAACTCATCTTCTGAAAAATTTCACACTAAAAGGAGTATCATTTTAAGGGAAAAACAGGTTTGAGAAAGATCAAAGCTTCTGAAACTTTTTGTTCAGAGCACTAACATAAACAACTGCAACCCCCAAAATGTTCAAGCACAGTTAAAAAAATAAAACATGCTAAATCCCTAAAAAATATCATTTAATATAGGACTTTTTAACATCGAGTGAGAAAAATAAAGGCCAAACTAGGGACAACTGTAGGGAAAGATTAAAACTACAATTTTATGGACACAGGGAAAATGCACTTGCAGGAGAGAACATCTCATCTAGCTGAAGCGAGAGAAAGAATATGGGGGTACATCCAGTACCACATCCTGGTTAGGTGCAGGGCTTGAGGTTCAGCTGCTGTTACTTGGTAGGACAGAAGCATTTATGTGTTGAAGTGAACCTATGAGCCAGTGAGCCTTCTGTCACAACATCATCCCGTTTATGAATCATATTAACCAATTTGCATCAGAGAAATATTTGCTATGGCAAAACAGAATGTAACTTAAAAAACACACCCAGGTCGGGGTGCCTGGGTGTTTCAGTCATGTTAAGCAGCCAACTTTGGCTCAGATCATGATCTTGTTATTTGTGAGTTTGATCCCCAAGTCGGGCTCTGTGAGGACAGCTCAGAGCCTGGAGCCAGCTTTGGATTCTGTGTCTCCCTCTCTCTCTGCTCCTCCCCTGCTCACTCTCTGTCTCTGTCTCTCTCTCAAAAGTAAATAAACATTAAAAATAAAATTAAAAAAAAAAAACCCACACACCCAAGTGAATTTTCCAAAGCAATAATGAGGCAGAACTGATGAGGGAGTGTAAGGCAAGCTGAGGGCAAAGTACAAGCTAACACACTGCCCCCAGCCCAGGTGAGATGTGTGTGATATTCCTCAGGCCCTCCTACCCAAGAACAAAGGAAAGGAAAGAAAACAAATGGTTAATTGATAGAGATCACAGTCATACAAGACATGAATCTCCATCAGTTTACAATTATCTTCATAAATTACAAGAAAAAGGCAATCTTATCAATAGCCTAATCTCCAGAAAATCTATAGACTCAGTTTCCTAGAGCCCTAACATCACCCTCCCCTCCATAGTGATGGGGAACAAAGGCAAGAAGGCAATGGCAGATAAAATTGAATTTCCTTATAACCTGCAGCCCATTGACAAATACTTGAGGCAGGCATAATTCCATGCTTTGCTAAAGGGAAAAACAACTTAGCTTGACAACAGCTAAGCCTCCAGTAATCTGTGAGTCCTTAGCATATGGAAAATCCCTTTAAGAAACTTCCTCTTGACTTTACCTCCCCCAGCCTCATAGTATGTAAGGAGTCACTCTTCACAACCCCAGCAAAGCTCTTTCTTCCAGGACAGGGTCCTGTCCCTGTGCTTTACTAAAATCACCTTTTTGCACCAAAGACATCTTTAAGAATTCTTTCTTGGCCATCTGCTCCGAACCCTCCATCACCCCAAAACTTCACCAGAACTATTAACTGCTACTCCCTAAAGAATAAAATTTAAAAACAAATAATCAAAAGAACAAAAATCATTTTTAGAAAAAAAAGACCTTTTTTTTCATCATGCATCTTGCTAGTCAACAAATTATAACTGAAAAAGGATCGGTCCCAAAACCTGATAATAGCCTATGGAAAAATAAAAACTACTAATTGATACCAAAATAAGATATATGATGAGAATATTGAATTCTTATAAAGCTAAATAAACATTATTTTTAAAGTTTTTTTAGTGTTTATTTTTGAGAGAGAAAGAGTACGAGGGGGGAAGGGGCGGAGAGAGGGGCGGAGAGGGATAGAGGATCCGAAGCAGGCTCTGAACTGACAGTGGCAAGCCCAATGTAAATTGACATTATTCATATCCTTTGTATGTCAGGTAACCAGACACAATTTACCTCAAATTACCATTTGTTGCCACTTTTTAAAGTATCTTGGTTTTATTATATGGTAATCCTATTTATAGCATTTTTTACTTTTTTGTACAATATTGTGGTCTATTGTTACTTCTTAAAATAGATCAGCACAAGCAGTATGTATAGGTATATAAATTATCTCTAATCTGCACCCTAGCCGAGGACCCACAGAGGCTGTTAGCATATAAAGTACCTTAATCAAGAATCTACACTACAAGTGTGCTTAGTTTGCACTTGACACATCCTAGTCAAGAACCAAACCACAGAAATGGCTAAGACAATTGTTTTAAAAGTGAAGGACTGAACTAGAGGGCTTTTTAATTAGATAAGGGGTATTAGAAATAATTGGTAAACCGAGTAATATTCAAGACACGTGATTGGCCAGAAAGCTTGTATTTAAATCTTTGCATGAACAAAATATAAGAATACCAATTTCAATAACCAACACCTTTATTTTATTTTGAGAGCGTCCATGAGTGGGGGTGAGGGGCAGATAGAATCTTTTTTTTTTTAATGTTTATTTATCTTTGAGAGAGACAAAGAATGTGAGCAGAGGAGGCATGGAGAGAGAGGGAGACAGAATCCAAAGCAGGCTCCAGGCTCTGGGCTGTCAGCACAGAGCCCGACGTGGGGCTTGAACTCACAACCGTGAGATCATGACCTGAGCCGAAGTCAGATGCTTAACCAACTGAGCCCCCCAGGGGCCGAGAGAGATAGAGACAGAGAGCCAGAGACAGACACAGAGACAGAGACAGAGAACAGACAGAGACAGAGAAAGAGAATCTTAAGCAGGCTCCAGACTTCAAGCTGTCAGCACAGAGCCCATCACGGGGCTCAATTCCATGGCCCTGGGATCAAGACCTGAGCTGAAATTAAGAGTTGGATGTTCACCTGACTGAGCCAGCCAGGCTCATCAACAACCAGCGCCTGATTGAACTAGAAAATGTCCACTGGTCTTGCCAATAGCATTGTGTTGCTTCCATCTTGAAGTGACTTTTTATGTCAAGTGCTTATTAGAATGCCTGAGGGCCATAAAGCAAAGGTCTTTGCCCACTGCCTGGAATAGGCTTTGTGATTGTTTTGGTGCCTGCTTGCTAATAAATTCTTGCATTCATAGAAAATTCATCCTCAGGCTTTTGATTCATCATAATATCACAACAGGTGGTGAGGTTGTAGGCAAAGAATCACATAGTCCCCACCTGCTTCTAATTGTCACAGACTATTGGCATTTAACAACAAAACCTGACAGACTGTGAAAGGTCAGATTGGCTTAGGGTTTTCAACGTGAGTTGTTGGTTTTTTAAATGAAAGAAGTGTAAAAGTAAATATCAGCATTTGTTTCGTTTTGTTTTACTTATTTTGTGTTGCTTGTCTTATTCTACAGCTCAAAATAAAAAGTAGCAAAATGCTACGATTCATTTGTATTTTACTTCATTATACTTGTTATTTATTCATAAATGGATGGACCTCATCCTTTTGGACTAAAGGAATAGAAACTATTGATCTAAAATGCGCATGGGGGGGTGGTGCCTGGGTGTCTCAGTCAGTTAAGCATCCAACTCTTGGTTTTGGCTCAGGACATGATCTCACAGTTTGGTGAGTTCGAGCCCGGTGTCAGGCTCTGTGCTGATGGTGCCTGCCTGCTTGGGATTCTCTGTCTCATGTCTCCCTCTCTCTCTGCTCCTCCCCTGCTCACACTGTCTCTGTCTCTCTCAAAAATAAATAAATAGACTTAAAACTTTTTTTAAAATTTAAAGATTAAAACATTAAAAATTAAATGCTCACAAAACTAGAGAGGATGGTGAATCAAGCAAGATTTGGTGAATGAAAGGATGTGGACAAAAGTAAAATTTATGTGATGAATTAAATACTAATCTGGGGTTTTACAGACTATACGATTGTGTCATTGGAGGAGATGGTAAATTGGGGAAGAGAAACTGGATTGGGGAGAGACAAGAACTCATTAATTACATTTTTAATATATTGTACTTAAGGCCACATCAGGTCATTCAATTGAAAATATAGTCTAGGGGTGCCTGGGTGGCTCAGTCGGTAAAGTGTCCAGCTTTGGATCAGGTCATGAGGCAAATTCTCATGAGTTTGAGCCCCGCTTCAGACTCTGTGCTTACAGCTCAGAGCCTGGCACCTGCCTCATATTCTGTGTCTCCCTCTCTCTCTCTCTGCCCCTCCCTGAGTCATGCTCTCCCTCTCTCCCCGCCCCCTCAAAAATAAATAAACATTAAAAAAAACTTTTTTTGAGGGGCGCCTGGGTGGCTCCGTCAGTTAAGCGTCCGACTTCGGCTCAGGTCATGATCTCACGGTCTGTGAGTTCGAGCCCCGCGTCAGGCTCTGGGCTGATGGCTCAGAGCCTGGAGCCTGCTTCTGATTCTGTGTCTCCCTCTCTCTCTGCCCCTCCCCCGTTCATGCTCTGTCTCTCTCTGTCCCAAAAATAAATAAAACGTTAAAAAAAAAAAAAACTTTTTTTGAGAAGTATAGCCTAGAGCAAAAGTGAGTGTCGAGGCTGCATTTTATTTATTAAGCAATTATTACTGTGACTTTGCCAGATGTTAAAGCAAGAAACTGGGTATACATACATGGTGAATAGGCAGATTTAGTCCCCACCTTCACAGAGGTTATAATTTGAAATTAATGGTCTAGGATAAGCACTTGCTGATCACTATTTCAAGAATGTATCAAATGTCACAGAAAAGTCAAAGTAAAAATTAAAATGGAGAATGGCACCAAATTTGGCAATAATAAAGTCATCGATAATCACTGAGAAAACAGTTTCATCAGAATGATGGGAATAGAAGTTAGATTATAGAGGGTTCTCGAAGGGGTAGAAAAGAACAGCTTAATAGATGGCATCACTACTGTCCTCAAAATTAAGAAGAGTTTTTATGAAATGATCACTTGTTCTCTTTGGCTCATGCAGAACCAAATTGGAAAAATAAAAGTTGGCTTTAACTAAACCAGGAAGACTTTAAATCCTTATAAGCAATAATTAGCATAACAATAGCATTCTCAAATGTCCAAAACAAAATTTGTAAAATGTAGAAATTGTTGCCTTTCAGGTTTTCACAGATACAAAATTGTCTTAAAATATTCTAAAAAAAAATCCTTTAACACCATGATCATATACCTCTCAAAGTGTCTTGCAAGCTGCATATAGAGAAGTCAAGAAGACCCAATTTTGAGCCTGGAAATGGAAAATAATGGTCTCTTCAGAGACGTGGGGAACCCTGAAGAGAAGGAGTTGGGGGAGCCTCATCGAGGCAAGTCAATGAGTTGGAGTTAAAAGACTGAGCTGAAGTACAGATGTCCTGTTCACATTGGTTTCTTTTGAGAAAAACTTCTCTTTGGTCATTTTCCAAAGTCATACCAATCTTCCCTAAATTTTTTTCTGCAATATTTCTTAAGATCAGCAACCTATTCCTGGCTTGTCATTTTCTAAATTCACCTATTCTTTTCTTGAAGGATGTATTCCAATGGCCCTTTTAGAGTCTTCTGGAAACTCTCTTTTTCCACATTACATCTATAAATGGTGGTTTTGCAATCCCATCTCCAGGTTCTTTCAGGATCCTGATGTACAATCTGTGTGGGCTTAGAGTCTTGAAGTCATTTAAAACAAATGTGTCTCTTTTCATCTACCCGCCTACTTTGAGCTTTAATTCCCTATTAATGATGTTCATTTATTTAAAAAGATTGCAAATTTCATACTAATTCAGTTTAGCCTTTGCCCTTTGTCATTTAGTAACACTAGTTAATAACATTGTTGCATTTCATTTTAGACTCTATTATATTCATTTGGCCCTGCAGATTATTAGATAGGATTTAGAATGGTCTTGTTATGGGAGGGTTTACTTTAAAAGACTTTCTTTGTGAATTGCAACTTAATGTCACTTAATCATTATTTTAACTAACAAACCAGCAATGGAGTGTTTTTACAGCCACTGGTCACCCAAAAAATGAACCAACCTATGGCCTTTTCTGAGTGGGAGGAATCCACACTGATAGTATCATCCTTGTTTTCTGTAATTAAAAGAATAAAGACGTCTTATTATAAGAAAACACAAGATGTCTTTGAAACACCTAACTTCTAGTGTTTCTAGAAATTCAATCCATTGAGATGCTTTTCTCCAAATTGAAGAAAAATGGAACCGCTCCTAGGCTGAGGTTTTGGTGTGTCAAATTTCAGCCTACAGTAGATTTTTTCTGGCAAACCTATGAATCTCTGAAAATAAGAATGCCTGTGGAACTGCTGACATAGCTTCCTTAATGGAGCTACTCCCTCCTGGCACCGATAGGATTTTATCCAAGAGCCAGAGATGATGGGCCTAAATTGCTTGTCTCAGAGGAAGCAAGATGAACATTTGAATAAAAAAGTGCCTTTTGCCAGTTAATACTTTCTCAATTTGTCAGTAAATTTGTTAGTGAATACAGCATCCTCCCAAAAAAATCACTTCTTCACATCTAAGGGATTCCTAAATGAGTTTTTGTGTTCAAATCTGGATTTTTTTCATGTAATTGTGATATTTTTAAACCATGAGTTTGAAAAAAAAAATAACCAAAGAAATTCATCCTTGTCTGTTTTGTCTAGGAATGGAACGATAGTTCAGAAATGGAATTCTTATCTTAATCATTTCATTGCAAAGTTTTCCTTGCCTCATTTTCCATGCGTAGAAAGGTAGGTGAATTAGCTCCGAAAACAGCAAGTAAGAATTACTATTACTGGGGGTGCCTGGGTGGCTAAGTCAGCTAGGTGTCTGACTCTTGATTTCAGCTCAGGTCATGATCTCACAGTCATGAGTTTGAGCCCCACATTGGGCTGACAGTGCAGAGCCTGCTTGGGATTCTCTCTCTCTCCCTCTCTCTGCCCTTCCCCACCCCTCAAAATAAGTAAACATTAAAAAAAGAATTACTATTACTAGGAGACAAATACAAGCTTTGATCTGAACAATATTTTTCATTTTACCAAATAATATTGCCAGTAATAAAAGGATATAAGATTTGGAAATATCACCCTCTATGAAATGAAAGAAGAGTACAGAGTACTGAACTACAGAATGCACAAAACTTTTAAATTAAAAAAAAAAAAAAAGTCCAAATCTGATAAGCATGGACCTCTTGATTTTGGCTCAGGTCATGATCTCATGGTTTGTAAGACAGAGCCTGGTGTGCCAGGCTCTGTGCTGTTAGTGTGGTAACTGTTTGGGAGTCTCTCTTTCTCTCTTTCTCTCTTTCTCTCTCTCTGCCCCTCCCCTGCCCCAAATAAATAAATAAACAATAATGCCATTTTAAATATCATGCATTATGTTAGTTTTCTTTCACTACTGTTACACATTACTACAAAGTTAGCTGCTTAAAACCACATTTATTACCTTAAAATCTGGAGGTCAGAAATCTGAAATGGGTCTCATTTGGCTAAAATCAAGGTGTTGCTGGGCTGTGTTCCACTCTCGAATTCTAAGAGAGATTCTGTTTACTTGCTCTTTCCAGTTTCTTGGAGCTGCCTTTGGCTCTTGCCCCCTTCCATCATCTTCAAAACCAGCAACAGTAGGTTAAGTTCTTCTCCTGTGCCATCCCTCTGACCTCTTTCTTCTTTTGCATACTTCTTCCACATTTAGGGACCTTTGTGCTTACACTGGGCCCAGGTGGCTAACCCAGTATAATCTACCTGTCTTAGAGTCAGCTGATTAGATCTTAATGCCATCTGCTATCTCAATCCCCCTCTGCCATGGAACATAAATTCACAGCCCTAGGGATTAGGACATAGATATCTTTGGAGGGCCATTAGTCTGTCTACCAAACATACACAGATTTTAGTTTGCATAAATCAGAAAAAAAAAACACATTCATAAGAATTTTAGCGACCAAAATTGCCTTTCATTATACAATGTTTGCTTTTTTTTTTTTTCTAGAAACTTTAGGTTAGAAAATTTTCATAATCTTTATCTAAAAGATCTTTTGGTAGAACTTCAAGATTGAACAAAAATGGGATAAATATTGTCATAAAGGTATCTGTATTATTGATATCAGTGATTTAATCATAAATCAAAAAGGGAAGAAATATATCTATATTGATAGCCTTTCTCTATTGTGTATGTTTTGCTTTCACAGTGTGTTAAGTAGACCTGATTCCATCAGTTTCCTTCCAGGACATTAAAAGTATTTAATTCAACAGATTATATATATAAGTAAAATGAAAATATTAAAATGCAAAATGGCACCAAAATATAATACAGAGTTAATAATTAATAATATCACTGTATTATTAGCTTGGCTTTTACACTCTAAAAACATTAAAAAGCCAAATGAGTCCCAGATTTTTCACTTTACAATCAGACTTTAGTTTTGTAATACTCAGGTTTTATTAAGGGTCCCAAGAGCTTACAATGGCAGACAATTCCCCAAATGCTCACAGTGCTGCCTGAACTCGGCTATATCACCTCCAAACTGCTAGCTCTTTCCCACTGATGCTCTCCACACACTCTCAGGGGTTCTTCCCCCTGCCCCCAACTAAATATTCTCCCTTTTCTTTGCCAGTGGGGCACACTGTCTTTTAAATCCAGTATTTCCTAGCTCCATTAAAGTCATGGCCTTAAGAATAAAGAATTGAATCAGTGTCATACATAAATTTCAAAGGCAGAGAAGGGAATTGTCTATGAAAATCCATCTTGGGGAGCCTGGGTGGCTCAGTTGGTTCAGTGTCCCACTTCAGCTCAGGTCATGATCTCAAAGTTCATGGGTTTGAGCCCCACATAAGGCTCTGTGCTGAAAGCTCAGAGCCTGGAGCCTGCTTCAGATTCTGTATCTCCCTCTCTCTCTGCCCTTCCCCCGCTCATGCTCCATTTCTCCCTCTCTCTCAAAAATTAACATTTAAAAAATTGTTTAAAAAATAAATAAAAATTAAAAATGCTGTATTATTTAAAAAGAAAATCCATCGTAACCCCTCTCTTTTCTGTTTTACATGCCATTGTTTAACATTCTAGCTTTCTATTTGGTTAGTGTTAGGAACTCAGGAGTTGCTATAACAGGACGAAGAGCGAGTTAATCATCATTTTACATTATACATCACAACACTCTCTTTTAGTAAGTCAGGTATTCATTTACTGACTTCTGTTTGGCCTGAACTCCTTTAAGCTCTTTGTTCCTCAATTTTTTTGGCTGCAAATAGGAATGCTATTTATGCATTGCTCCAATGTGTACATTGTAAGGAATGTTACCTCTGAATTTGATCATATTGTCCTTATTTTCTACACTGATAAGTATATCTTTTTGTAACATTATTTCAATAGGAAAGAGGAAGATACTGGACTAAGCATGGCTTAAGTGTTACAAAGAGCAGGAAAATTACATAAAAAGCAAATCAGCATCTCATGGCTAAAGAAGATGGAGCCTCATCCTGGAAAAATAGAAGGATTTCCTCTTTTAGACAAAATTAAAAATAGGAAAGAGAGGACATTAAGGAGATAGACAGAAAATGCCGATAGAGCACCCAATATCACACAATCTCCTGTTTTAGACTTTATTCCTTTCTTTATCACTAATTTATTTACTTCAGAGATCTATGAAGAGAAAAAAATAGCTGTCATCAATTTAAGTTTGAAGACTGGAAATGTGAATGAACCAATTCTCAACTGATTCCTCATATTTCAAAGTCCTGCTAATATTAGCTATCATGTATACTTGAAAGCCAATTGCACTCCAGGGATTGAGGAAGTCAGGTAAGGACTTTACAATGGTTATTTGCTAGATGGGTGTGCTAATACTGGGACTGCACTTAGGACAGGAAGGTAAGACCCAAAATGGCATTTCCCAAAGTGCATATCTTACAAATTAATCTTAAGTGGCTTCATGTTAAAATCGTTCTATGGTCAAAATGTTTAGAAAAGATTACACAGCACATCCCTCTCATGGAAGCTACCTCTAACCTGCTCATATAGCAATCTTCTTATCTTAGTAAATGGCTACTCCATTCCTCTGTTGCTCAAGCAAAAATCATTGGAAATATTTCAAATCTTCACTTTTGTTTATGCCCCACATCCAAACCAATGGCAAATACTGTCAATCTATTCTGAAAATATATTCAAAATTTAACTAATTCTTTGGTTTATAATACTACTACTCTGATACAAGCCATCATCACCTCTCAAGTGGATTATTTCATAGACTCCTAACTGGTCTACTTGCTTTCACCTTGTGATCTGTTAAATTTTAGTCTTGTGTTCATACCCTTCCAATGGCTTCTAATTTTTTGTTATTTCTATTTATTTGCAATCCAATGTGATTGGTTTTTTGCTGGACTTCTGACCCTTCCTTTGTTCAATCCATTCGCACTGGTTTCTACTTTGTTTCTCAAACATGTCAATTATATTCCTAATTCGGGGCTATGGGAAATGTTTCCTCTTCCTTTAGACCTTTTTTCTGCAGAGAGACACATGGCTCACTTCTTAACTGTATTTAGGACTGTGCTCTAATAAAACATGACCAGAGAGATCTCCCCAAACAAATCTATTAAAAAGGCACCCCTCCCCAGCTATATTGCTTTGATCTATTTTATTCACTATTGCACTTCTAGTGTCTAGAATTCTAGAGTAGATACTCAGTAAATAAATATTTATGATTTGAAACAAAAATAGCCTAAAGTTAATTCCAAAATTAAAAGAATTGGGAAGAAATATAACTCATGTGTTACCCAGCATAACCTGCCCAAATCACTCAATTTTCACTGGGGAGAGACAAAGAATATTTGCTCAATAATCTAGAAAAAACTAGACGGAAGAACTTCCTCAGCATGGCAGAATAATTCAAAGTTGTCATACCTTCTTAAGCCTCTGGTTTTAATTCCTGCTCTACCACTTAATAACTCTGTGGCTTTGGTCAAGTCACTGAGTTAAAATCCCTGAGACTCACTACCTTCTTAGTGATAGCCCATCATCCTCCAGAATAGCAGAAAGAGGCCCCTTGGAGGACAAGCCACGTTACATGTGCTGTTGAGGCACAGTGGACATTGAGAGGCAGGGGTTTCAAATATAAGTCAGCAAGTGAAAAATAAATTTGGGCCTACTGGCTTATTTCCTGAAATCAATGCTTATTAATTCTAACACATGTGGGGGGAAAAGTTATAAAATAGAGGTATGTATGTATGTGTTTGATGCCAAGGGGAATACACAAATATAATTTTATATAGTCCAACATTTAAATTTAGGAGGGTATCTTTGAACCAGAGGGAATATTTATTAACAAGATGTCTCTTGGGCCTAAACCCGCATTTCTGGTATCTTTCCTAGTTCCAGCGCATATTAAACTCTTAGAGTTGAGGTCAGCATTGAGCACACTTCCAAAGCTCTGTGTCTTCTGTTACTAATTTTAATGAACACTCAGGGCTTATATGTATTTAGTGTTTAAAAATGCCACACTGTTTTGAGGGTCTGGAAATTCTCACTTCTGAAAATACTGGTGCCAAAGAATGCCTCCATAACCTTCACATTTTAGGAGAAATATTTGCTTGTGTCATTCTTTTGTTTCCGCACACACAAAATCATCAGAGATGTTACACTATTCAGCTCTCAGACAAAAAAACTAAACTCAGAGCACTATTGAGCAAAGGTGGGAGAAAGGTCAAAAATCAGGAATGGTCCTAATTGCAATATTTTAAAAATGGATATTCCATAAGTACACAGTATGTTATTTGCTTTTTCATAACGAAAACATTTTTTAAAAACTGTATAATTCTAGCTGTTCTTAGAATTCTGGCCCAAATGGAGAGATCTTAAAACACATTTTGTAGCAGAAAACAGAAATAAAGGCTGGAAAAGTAACATTAAAACTTTTTACAAATCATAGTTCAAAGCTCCTGGGGTTCCAGATTCCATTTTGATGTCCTCTGATTCTAATATCTCTTTCTCTTCCTCTCTCCCTCCTTCACTTCTTCCCCTTCTCTCATACATACATACCAAAACACACACACACACACACACACACACACACACACACACACACACACTGACCCCTCACAGGGAACAGAGTCCAAATATGGCACTCTATCTGCAATCTTGACCTTTTTTAAGATAAAGCAACAATGAATAAATTGAACTTTGGAACCTCAGTTTTCTCATCTGTAAATATATAATTACTATTCTACATATCTCAGAAAAACTGGTAAAATTTAAAGAAATGAATATAAGGCATTTTTCAAATGGTAAAGAACTACACAAATGCAAACTGTTACCATTCTCCAGTGTTGTAACAGTGTCAATATCATTATCAAGAGAAAGAGCATATTTCAGTTGAATTAATTAGGGTATAGGTTGTGAATAAGGATCACAGAATCTTGGTGCTAGAAGAGAATTCAAACAAACATTATGTTATCTAATCTTCCAACCCATTTAAGGAATTGCCCTCTACTACATCCCTGACAAAAGGCCACTGAGCTTCTACTTAAATAATTCCATTGATGGGCAATTTGATGGGGTTTTTTTAGACTGTTTATTCCACTAATGGAAATAGAAATTTTCTTCTTATGTTGAATTGAAATCTTCTCCATAATTTCTAATATAACCAGACACATAGCTTGAAAACTTATATCCCTCTTCTCTCTGGCAGTTCTCCAAATGCTTTATAAAAATTATTATGCCTCACCTTTTGCATTTATCCAACAATGCTATGTGTCAAGCACTGAGTTAAGTGCAAAGACTTAAAGATTAATCAGAGCTAATGCCTGTCCTTGAGTAGTGTGCCAGTCAGGGTCTAGCCTCCCAAAATAAAAACCAGACTCATAAATATATAGAACAAACCGGTGGTAGCCAGAGAGGAGGGGTTGGGTGGATGGGTGAAATGGGTAAAGGGATTAAGAGGTACAAATTTTCAGTTATAAAATTACATGAGTCATGGGGATGTGAAATACAGCATCGGGAATATAGTCAATAATGTTGTAATAACTTTGTACGGCGACTGATAGTGACTACACTTACAATGGGCAGCATAGGGTAATATATATGAATGTTGAATCACTATGGTAAACATCTGAAACTAATATAATACTATATGTCAACTATATGTCAATTAAAAAAATTAATTGAGACAGTACAGGAGAGATTTCAAACAAATAGAATTTAATAGAGGGAATTAATTAGTAAGAGTTGGAATGCTTAGGTAACTGGTTATTGTCTACAGGAAGCAATGACTACCCAGTGGCTGAGCAGGAAGCAGTGGTCACCATTTTGAAGAGGTGGAGCTAACAGAACCTAGCAACTTGGCAGAGGAACCACTTCATGGTTGGTGCTTAGATCTATAAGGGCAGCATAGCATACCTGGTGCTCACCTTTCCCTGGGAGCAAGCATGCTGTGTAGCAACGCATGGACCACCAAAAGTAGAATAGTCAGCTAGCTTCAAAACTCTGAGGAGGCCTAGCACAATTGTTAATGAGGGTGCAAAGAAAAGCTGGAGACTGAAGCCATAGCTGTCCTTGATTGCCTGTGGAAAGCTGACAGTTCAGAAAAGGATATAAATCCTTCTCCCTGTCTTTTTTCCCTCCTGTCTGCCATCAGTGACTACCATTTGCAAAACCAATTGCAAAGAAATTTACATGGTAGTCTGGAAAATGTACCCTGAAGAATCCCAATCCTAGCAACACAGAGTAAAGTGTGTAGAGCAAGCTTGATGCTAAGACACAGTAGGTAGATTAATAGCAAAATCTATACTTTTGGCCACTCAACATCCCTATGCATTCTCCCATCTTTATTTAAAACTCCATAGAGCAACAATAGCATCACATATCTTTCTAATAAGATTGAAGTATCCTTCATAAAAATAATTCTCTCATCTCCCCAGAAAGGGCAAATACAAGTTTTAAGTGTGGCCACACCCATCTCTTGATGATGTTATTCCTCTTCTAACTCACTCAACCTCCATCTGAATATTCTCTAACACAAAGACTAAAGTTTACCACTAAAAACAACCAGTACTTAAGAGGATAGGGGAAAGATATAAGAAAGGAAAATTTAGTTAATATATATAAAGTATCTATGTTCAGTTGCTACAGTCATCAATTGTAAATCTACTCTCAAGAACATAGATGCTATTTATATCTTCCTTATTCTTCTACCTATTCCATTACCCCCTTGTCCTCAGCTGATCAGGGTTCTATAACCTATTAGAATCACACACAACTTCATTTGGGAAGGTTATGAGTTATCAAAAGCACTGTTTTTATTTTGTTGCTCTAGTTTTTGGTTAAATTTTATTACGGATAAAAAGGGGGATAATGGGAAGACTAAGAAGCCCCTACCCCAGATCTCCTAGAATCCAGATATAGAGCCTCCCTACTCCCATTTTGCTTCAATCACCCAGTTTCTCCTCAATAGTCAGGGTCAGTAATACTATCCAGCAGAGACACTGCCTCCTTTGTTGGTAATTTCAGTGGCATGAAGAGCCCTCTATGGTCAGGTGGAAATCTTAACTCCCAACTCAACGGGACTGAAGTTTTGAGTTCCCTGCTAGAAGTTTTTCTCTCCTAAAGATGAATGTACCTAAATTATTAGAGCCTAAAGTTGAAGTTTTAGGAAACCCAAGTTATTCAAATGGTTCATCTTTTTAATAATAAGAGATGCTTCTCCAACTCTATTTGCTTTTCAGACCCAGGTATTCTTTACTAGTTGCTTGTTAAAGGCATGTCTTATGGGATAATGCCCTAACCTTGCAAGTATTCCTTCCAATTAACATATTAACTGAATCTTCTATTAGTTACCTATTGCTGGTTGAGTGGGTATGGACATTAATACATTTCTTAAGAGTTAATCTTTTGCTATACTTCTTTTTCTGTTAAAAGAGTTTCTTGGTTAGACGCAGTGTTGTATAGAAAGAGACTTCTGGGGAAGATGGCGGAGTAGGAGGGCCTTAAGCTCGCCTTGTCGCACAGATACAACTAGATAACATTCACATTAAATAACCCAGAAAACAACCTGAAGACTGGCAGAACAAATTCCACAACTAAACATAGAGAAGAGGTCACATAAAAGAGGGTAGGAAAGGCAGAGCCATAGTCAGGAGCTAAATGGGCCCTCGAATCTGTCTGTATGGGGGAAGGAGTTACTGGTACCGAGAGAGGAAGAAAACAGACTATCCTACCAGGGAGCCAGACACACAGGGAAGACAAATCCCCACAACATTTGGTTTTGAAAACCAGAGAGGTCAAATTTCTTAGTTCTTACAACCAGTGAGACTGGTTTTAAAGCCTAGAACTTTAAAAATCAGTAGGCTCAGTTCTGCAAGAGCCTAGAGGGTGAGAAGAAACTAAGTCTCCACCCTTAAAGTGACAGAACAATAATCAGCCCACAAAGATACAACATAGAAGCAGCAGCTTGAAAAATGCCTGGAGCATACAAGAGAAAGAGTGATTTACTAATGTCAGAGCATGTCCCAGAGAAACAGAAGTCAGTGGGAAAGTCCTCTGGGAACAAAGGAGCTGACATGTGCCATTTATTTCCCCTACCCCAAGCATAAACACACAGCCACCTATAGGAGCCAGCACAGCACTGGCTCCTATATTTACTACCTAACTTGCTTACACAATGCCCCGGCCCCTCCAGCCAGACCTGCCTCAGTCCCTGTGTTGCAGATTCCCTCCCCTAGAAGACCAACACAAACTTTGCAAACACCGTGTCTCCCAACCAGGCACTTTATGGGGCCTCAGTCCCAGCAGCAGTGGTGGTGGCCAATCACCTCCCATGGAGGAGGCACACACCTTTTTAAAACTGAATGTCCTGCCTGCATGCTTTGCAGAACTACCTGGCCAACCCTAGTCTCAGTGTTGGAAGTATGTCCCTTTGGAAGAGGCCCATGATACACCCTGTTAAAACTGTGCACCTGGACTATTACTTTCAAGAGAAAGAGATGTAGCTAACTTTTCTAACAGAGAAACAGACACAGGGAGTTAGACAAAATGAGAGGACAGAGGAGTATACCCCAAATAGAAGAACAGGACAACACCACAGTAAGAGACCTAAGTGAAAGGGAAATAAGTAATATGCCTGATAACGAATTTAAAGTAATGATCATAAAGATACTCAACGGACCTGAGAAGAGTGAAGGACATCAGTGAGACCCTTAACAGAGAGATATAAAAGAACCAATCTGAGAAGAACACAATAATTAAAATCAAAAATACACTAGATAGAATAAGCAGAACAGAGGAAAAAGAACAAACCAGTAACCCAGAAGACAGCGAAATGGAAAGTAGTCAAGGTGAGAGGGAGAGAAAAAAATTATGCAAAATGAGAATAGACTTAGGGAATTCAGTGACTCCAGCAAGCATAACAATAGTCATAGTATATGGATCCCAGAAGAAGAGGTGAGACAAAAGGGGGAAGAAAATTTATTTAGCTGAAAACTCCCCAAATCTGGGGAAAGGAATATAAATTCAGATCAAGGAGGCACAGAGATCCCCACAAGAAACAAAGCAATTAAAATAACAAAAAAAAATAGTGATGAATAGAGATTTTAAAAGCAGTATGAAAAAGGGGGAGGAGTTAAGATGGAGTTGTAGAAGGACCCTGGACTTACCTCATCCCATGAGCACAAATATTTGATCATCAAATCATTTTGAACACCTAAGAAATAGTTCTGAAGATTAACAGAAAAATATGTATAATTGGAGGAAAAGAACAAGGCGTGTACAAGATGCAGAGACATGAATTTGGGGAAAGAAAAGCTGTGGTGCCATGGAGGGGTGGGAGCCCTTTTCAAGGAGAGAAGATAGAGAAGGAGAAAGGGGGAGAGAGAGAGCAGGTTCACGCCAAGAAAAGCACTCCTCCCAAATCATTGATGGGTAAATTGGGAGGAACTGACTATGGCAAGTTTTTGCAAGCAGTGGAGCTCAAATTCTTAGGTTTTGGAAGTCTAAGCCATTTGCTGGAGTCGATATGGGTGGGTGGCAGTATTGCTGGGAAGGAGGGTGGAGGCTCAGGAAAGGACAGCAGATAGCATGGTGTGGGGATCAAGAGAATGTTCCCCTTCCTGGAGTGCATTTGGAAGAAGGTATATTGCCTCTCCAAGGACAAAAGACCCTGTAGGCACCACTGAGTGACCATTCAACAGCAGAAGACAGAGGCACACACAGAGGATGGATAACCTAATCACAGATTTTTGCTATGCTTCACCATAAACTCCAGGCACCTGTGTGGCCCTCTGACTGCTTTTCTGGGACAGAACAACACCAGGTGCAGAGCTGTGAGACTCTTCTCAGAAGTAGGGAAGTGGATCCATGCCTTACTAGGTCCTTTAAGATTTGGAGTTTTGAGGGGCGTCTGGGTGGCGCAGTCTTAAGGTTAAGCGTCCGACTTCAGCCAGGTCACGATCTCGCGGTCCGTGAGTTTGAGCCCCACGTCAGGCTCCGGGCTGATGGCTCAGAGCCTGGAGCCTGTTTCCGATTCTGTGTCTCCCTCTCTCTCTGTCCCTCCCCCGTTCATGCTCTGTCTCTCTCTGTCCCAAAAAATAAAATAAACGTTGAAAAAAAAAAATTAAAAAAAAAAAAAAAAGATTTGGAGTTTTGAGTCCTGGTCATGTGCCAGGGATAAAATACGGGAAAGCTGTGGTGCCAGGTATGACAATGGCCTCAGGCACAGATGGGTTGAGGGCAGGGATCTAACAGAATCCTGGGACACAGGAGGGGAGGGCTTCCTGAACAGCAGTGGCTGAGAACTCCCCTCCCCAGGGATGAGAGCAGGGTGATGGCATACCCTCTCACATACACCTCCCATCAGCACAGTCAGCTCTCAGAGAGCAACATAGCACCACCAGGTGGGACTGGAGCTGCCTACACCAAACCCCTCCCCCTTGGGCTCTACAGGGCATCTTTATCAGGACAGGTTTGACTGTAAGCCAGCACAGCAAGCTTCTCCCTCAGAGGACTAACACTGGCCCCTACATGCACCAAATCTATTGATCATAGAATGCTCCAAAGCATCAATTTCATGTCCAGTGGAAATAAGACCAGAATCAGGCTCATAGTTTTTTGTTCATTTGGGGTTTTTATTTGTTTGTTTGTTTGTTTATTTGTTTGTTTTTGTGTCTCATTTTTTTGAAACTACCTTTTTTTTCTTTCTTTTTCTTTGAAATCAGTCTTATAGTTTTTTTGTTTGTGGGTATTTTTGTTATTATTATTGTTGTTTTTGTTATTACTTTTCCCTTTCTCTTTTTTTGAATCAGGTTTTTTTTATTATTTAAAACAGGCTTATTTTAACCAACAAATCAAAGCACACCTAGTTAAAGGTTCAAACACTGCCCATTGCAACCAAAAACAACTCTGCAGAGGAATGACCTGGGGGAAGAGCAGCCAAATCACAACAATATAGTGCACACAGCATACACCAGAAACACTTCCTGAAATGCCAAGCCCTGGACAGTGTATGATCCCTAATATAGCAATACTCTCAGGAGCAGGAAACATAACAAACTTTTATAACACACACACACACACACACACACACACACACACAAATAGAAACCCAGAAAAAAATGACAAGATATGGGGAAATTCTTCCCAAAAGGAAGATCAAAAAGAAGCCACAGCCAGGGATTTTCTCAAAATGGATATAAGCAATATATCTGAACAAGAATTTAGAACAAGTCATAAGAATACTAGCTGGGCTTGAAACAAAGGATAGGAGACACCAGAAAAACCCTTGCTGTAGAGATTAAAGACCTAAAAAATAGTCAAGCTGAAATAAAAAAATGCTATAACTGAGATGCAAAACTGACTGAATGTAATGAATCAGAGGAAAGAATAGGTGATATAGAAGATAAAATTATGGAAAATAATGAAGCTGAAAAAAGAGGGAGAAAAAACTATTAGCTTATGAATGTAGACTTAGGGAATCAATGACTCCATAAAGTACAATAATACCCATATCATAGGAGGCCCAGAAGAAGACCAGGAAAGGGGGTCAGAAGGTTTATTTAAACAAATTATAGGTGAGAACTTCCCTAACCTGGGAAAGGAAATAGGCACTCAAGTCCAAGAGGCACAGAGAACTCCTCTCAAAATCAACAAAAACAGGACAACACCAAGACATATCATAGTGAAACTTGTAAATTACAAAGATAAACACAAAATTTTGAAAGCAGCAAGAGACAAAAAGTCCTTAATCTACAAAGGTAGATACATAAGGTTCACAGCCGACCTGTCCAAAGAAACTTGGCAGGCCAGAAGAGAGTGACATGATGTAGTCAACATGCTAAACAGGAAAAATATGCAGCAAGAATTCTTTATTCAGCAAGGCTGTCATTCAGAATAGACGGAGAAATAAAGAGTTTCCAAGAGAAGCAAAAACTAAAGGAGTTTGTGAACACTAAGCCAGCTCAGCAGAAATATTAATGGGGACCCTTTGAGTGGAAAAGAAAGGCCAAAAACAACAAAGACTAATAAGGAACAGAGACAATCTATAGGAACCGCAACTTTATAGGTAATACAATGGCACTAAATTCATATTTATCAATAATTACTCTAAACAACAATGGACAATGCTCTAATCAAAAGAAGTAGAGTATCAGAATGGATTAAAAACAAAACAAAACAAAAAACAAACAAAACAACACCCATCAATATGCTGCTTACAAGAGTTTCATTTTAAACCCAAAGTAACCTCCAGATTGAAAGTGTAGTTGCATGCAAAAAAATGAAACTGGACCACTTTCTTACACCACACACAAAAATAAACTCAGGGGGTGCCTGGGGGGCTCAGATGGTTAAGTGTCTGACTCTTGGTTTCAGCTCATGATCTCATAGTTTCATGGGTTTGAGATCCCCATCAGTCTCTGCACTGACAGCATGGAGCCTACTAGGCATTCTCTGTTTCCCTCTCTCTGCCTCTCCCTCACTTGTTCTGTCTCTGTGTGTCTCTCAAAATAAATGAATAAACTTAAAAAAAATAAATTCAAAATGAATTAAGGACCGAAATGTGACACCTGAAACCATTAAAATCCTAGAAGAGAGCCAAGACAGTAATTTCTCTGACATCAGCCATAACAGCATCTTTTCAGATATGTCTCCTGAGGAAAGGGAAACAAAAGCAAAAGTAAACTATTGGGACTTCATCAAAATAAAAGCTTATGCACAGCAAAGGAAAGAATCAACAAAACTCAAAGGCAGCCTCCTGAATGGGAGAAGATATTTGCAAATGACATCTCCAAAAAAGGGTTAATATCCAAACTATAAAGAGAACTGATATAACTCAACACCAAAACAATAAATTGTCCAATTTAAAAAATGGGCAGAAGACATAAACAGACATTTCGCCAAAGAAGACATACAGATGGCCAGCAGACACATGAAAAGATGCTCAACATTACTCATCATCAGGGAAATGAAAATCAAAACTACAATGAGATATCACCTCATATCTATCAGAATGACAAAAATCAAAAACACAAGAAACAGTGAGTGTTCATGAGGATGTGGAGAAAAAGGAATCCTCTTGTACTGTTGGTGCGAATGCAAACTGGTTCAGCCACTGTAGAAGACAGTATGGAGGTTCCTCAAAAAATTAAATATAGAATTACCATATGATCCAGCAATCACACTATTGGGTATTTATCCAAAGAATACAAAACACTGATTCAAAGGGATATATTCGCCCTTATGTTTATGGCAGAATTATTTATAATAGCCAAATTACGGAAGCATCTCAAGTGTCCATTGATAGATGAATGGATAAAGAACAGGTGGGATAGATAGATAGATAGATAGATAGTGTATTTAGCATTTCTGAGCACAAGCTTCAAGGTTCAGTTTCTCATCATCCTTACTCCAGGATGTAAGTCTAGACCAGAGTCGACAAATAGCCCATGAGCCTAAAGTTTTATTGAAACATAGCCACACTCTTTCATTTACATATCTTCTATGGCAGTTTATATATATATATATATATATATATATATATATATATATATATATTCCATATATAGCAGAATATTATTCAGCTATTAAAAATAATGAAATCTTACCATTTGCAACAAGATGGATGGATCTGGAGAGTATAATGCTAAGTGAAATAAACTAGTCAAAGACAAATACCATGTGATTTCACCCATATGTGGAATTTAAGAAACGAAACAAAGGGAAGGGGGAAAAAGAAACAAACCAAAAAAAAGCTGACTTCTAACTATAAAGAACAAAGAGATACATAATTACCAGAAGGGTGGGGGAGGGAGTATGGGTGAAATAGGTGAAGGGGATTAAGAGAACACTTATCTTGGGACACCTGGGCAGCTCAGTGGGTTAAGCATCAGACTCTTGGTTTCAGTTCACATCATGATCTCATGGTTTCATGAGTTTGAGCCCCGCATTGAGCTCTATGCTGGTGGTGCAGAGCGTGCTTGTGATTCTCTGTTTCCCTCTCTCTGTCCCTCCCCCACTTGCGCTGTCTCTGTTTCTCTCAAAATAAATAAACTTTAAAAAAGTTTAATAAAAAAAGGGTACACTTCTCATGATGATCACTGAGTAATATATGGAGTTGCTGAACCATTACATTTTACACCTGAAACTAATATAACAGCATATGTTAACTATATTGGAATAAAAATGAAATAAATTTTTAAAAAGCAATGTTGTGTAGAAAACCAAGATGGTGAATCAGAGCTGCATTAAGTTCCTGGGTAGTTGCACTGGTAAAAGTACTGCTAACACAAAGGAAAACTCTATATTCAAAATAAATGTTCATTGTAGTAAGGAATCGCTTCCCTTATATAATGGAAGGTGCCCAACCTGCCAACAGTTGGCTGCTTGGTTTCCTCAGAGAATGGTCCATATCAAGAATTGAGTATTGGTCTCTTGTAGGCTAGTTAGGCAGTTGGCAGTGATAGTATTTATATCAAGCTTTTGTGAGGGATGCCTTCGTTGTTAAATACACATGTAAGCTGTACCCCTCCTACAAAGAATAATTTGTACTTGAGTCCTTTGAGCAACACTGGGGATTCTGAGGGAAAGGGCTTACTGACATCTACAGAATGGGTTACAGATCTGTAGAGAAACTATAATCAACTATCCAATGTGAAAGAACTCTGAAGGTCAAAAACCCTGATTACCATTGCGTCCCTGCTTCACTTTATGCTCGGTGTGCCACCTTGTTTCTGGCAATTAAGTACTGTTGCATTGGTTTTGGGCTCTCCAGGACCCCATGATCCCCACTGAAGTTAAAAGACCTATTCCAAAAGCAGTTTCTCTCTCTACAGAGAATAATCACTACAGAGCCTTTCAAAGATGCTGGAGACAGCTCCCTGGTGGCTTTCTTGACTTTGTTAAATATCCTCTGGACCCTCTCAGGGAATTTGTTCAGGGCAGAGAATGAGGGGATGAGTAGAATGAGTAAGGATGAGGTTATATGTGATAAATATACTCCAACATTCTTATCATGGATTCCTTCTGGCAGATTGTGTATTTAGCATTTACGAGCATAAGCTTCAAGGTTCAGTTTCTCGTCATCCTTACTCCAGGATGTAACAGTCTAGACCGGAGTTGGCAAACCAATAGCCCATAAGCCTACTTAAAGTTTTAATGAAACATAACCACACTCTTTCATTTACATATTTTCTACGGCAGTTTTCATGTTAGTACTGCAGAATTGAGTAGTTGTGACAAAGACCTTATTCTAGGCTGGCGATACTAGAATCTATGTAGCCCTTTAGAAAAAATTCTGACCCCTGGCTTAGATTGCCTTCAGTCTTGCCTCTGCCTATTTGAACTCTCTGTGTTTGTTTTTTTGTCTGCTGTTTGCTTATCCATATTTTCTATTTTGTCTTTAGTAAACATCCCAATTAGTCAATCAGGAAAACATAGTCATTAAGCTTTTGACACATGCAAGGTATGTATTAACCATAGAGTAATGGTGAACAAAACAGATATGAGCCTCATGGAGCTTAGAGCCTACATCATACTTTATTTCACGCATTAAAACACTAAAAGTAAATTATATATATAACATATATTATATACATTATATATATGTAATATAATATATAATATATATATGTATACATATATATAATATCTCTAGCCATGTGATGTAAAGGAAACCAGTAAACCAGTATGTTTTCACCTACTGCTGAGAAGACCCAGGGACTAACTCCTGTTATATCATGGGGTGATGAGACCCTGACAGACTGATTTATGAGCATAGAAACATACACAAGATGGGCTCAGACATCAGAATGCTAACTTACTGATTTACAATGAAAAATTCCTGTCACAGAGACCAGAAATATGTGATGGCCATATGCTCAGCACATGCTCTCCTACAGTCAAGCTGTAGGGAAAGCCAAAACCTAATCAGAAACCACTTTATTGATTTCTCAGGAAAAATTATTGCAAAGCAGGACAAAAATACCCATAACTATATGATTAGTGCATTTTCCATGTTGGTGAAATTGCATGGGGATTAGAAGACTGTTTGTTGAACACAGAAACAGAATAAGGAGGTACGATTAATGGCATCAAGCCATTACAGAAATTTGGATGCACTCATCAAATGTAAAGGTGATTTTGTAAGTGGGAGCAGAAACAGTTGAAGGCTAATGCTGACAAATCCCTACATTATCTCTGCCTCAAAGAGAGCCTTAGCAGTTGGCCTTATCAGAATATGCAAGACTTCCTCATTTTTATAATATTTCTTTACCTACACCTCTACAAATGATCAAGCTTTCTTGTTATTGAAATTGCATCTCTTTAAGTATGCTAATTATAAGACCCATATAACTTTCAACCTCTTTCAGATTATTTTGCCTATTTCAGTTCTAGTGTGTTATGTGATGATCTTATATTTGTATACTCAGAAACATCCATCCATAGTTAATCATTTATGATACTTTCCAAATAAGTTTGCTGTGGGAATTGAACACGATAATTTTTGTAAAGTGCTATTACTAAGTGCAACACATAGCAGGTGCTTAGTAATGAAAAACAGTATTATACTGGAGGAGGCAGATACCACAACGCATGGTATGTCATGAACACTAGTGGTAGGAACCATGTGCTATGGGAACATATAGAGGAAATACTCCCAGGACCTTTAACTATTCAACATATGCGATTGTAAATTGCTTCCTTACTGTCTGTCACTTTTCTCTGGCTGTATTCCAGAGCATAAATACCAGATTCCATGTGGGGCCCAGAGTTTGACACTGTACATAGAATATAGTTCAGCTCAGGCTGAGTACAGGATAAACATCACTTCTTTATTAACTCAGACTAAGGAAAGCTTCACTGATGCTCACATTAATCTTGTGGTCACCCAACCACTGTGGGTTTTGTTATGTTAATTATTTTCACATCAAGTTTCTCCAATCCTGCTCTTATAGGACTGATTAAAACACACACACACACACACACACACACACACACACACACACACCTAAAACAGTATTTTAAACTAACTTATTTTCCTTCCTCTAAACCATGGCTTTCTTTCTCATGTCATGGTGTCATAATCACTTACTTGAAGCTAGAAAATTCAGTCATAGCCATGTCTGCAAAATCTATACACACTGTCAGTTCTTCTGAAATTGCCCTATATTGATCTTCACTTATATCTACTGCCTTGTTTGCTTAGTTTTATTTATTTTTATTTAAAAAATTCTTACTGAGTGCCAGGTACTGTTCTAAGCACTTTAAAAATACTAACTCATTTTATCCTCCTAACAACTCTGAGGAACAAAATATTATTACCCTTAAGGCACAGAAAGGCTCCATGATTCTCCCAATGTCACAAATCCAATGTATGGATATTAACCCAGGCAGTCTGACTCCTGAGAATGAGTCTTATCTATTCTGTTCCATGCACTTTTAGTTTAGTTTTTTATTATCCTTACTCTAAGCCAATTGCCTGAGTATTAATCTCCCTGTCTCCAGGTTGGCCTCTTCCCATTTGAACTTGTCATCCTCATTGTAGATAGAGCTACATCTCGAAATAACAGATATATTTATACTATCGCTGGGCTTAAAAACTTGAGAAGTCTCCCTAGAGATGCAAGGTAAAATCTTTAACATAAAGAATGATCTGTAATAATTGCCAGGGCACTCATGTCTTTTCATAATCTGCCTTCAATCATCCTGTTTAGCTTTATCTACTATTTTCCCACCATCCCCTCAATAGACTCTCTTAGAGCCATACTAGACACTGCATGCTGTTTCCTGAATGTATCCTAAATGTTTCTACCTCTATATTACTCACTTTCACTGAACGTCTTCATCCCTCCAACTGCTTACCATATGTGCATGTGCATACACACACACACACACACACACACACACACACACACACACAAATACAATACCCATATCCATACTCATGGAATTCTAATGATACATCAAAGCTCTAACGAAATGTCCTTGAGACAGTTTATATAACCATAGTATATACATAATAACTACTCTCACCTTTAAGCTCTCATACCAATTTATTTCTTCTGCAAAATTGGCACTTCAAAAATTGTCATATACATTGTTGAATACATATCCATCTCTCCTACACGACTGCAAAATCCTAGAAGTTAGGAGCTGGGTTTTGCATATGTTTCTATTTTTATTACTTAGCATTTTTGGTACTTAAAAATATTAAATTAAAATAAATTAGGCTGACCTAAACTTTAATAAATAATATTTTTTAAATTGTAAGCATATTATCCCAATTTTTATAAACATTTAGGTGTAGGTATCTGAGTGTGTTATGTATTATACATACATATTAAAATACTAAGAATGATTTATTTAACAAAATGAGATTCTGGATTGTTTCAAGTTTACTCTGTAGTTCTATGTTTTATAAATTTTCAATTAAAACTTTTAATCGGAGCACCTGGGTGGCTTAGTCACTTAAGTGTCTGATTCTTTATTTCAGCACAGGTATGATCTTACAGTTCATAGATCACGCCCCACGTTGGGCTCTGAGCTGACAGCATGGAGCCTGCTTGGGATTTTCTCTCTCCCTGTCTCTCTGCCCCTCCCCTGCATGTGCATTCTCGCTGTCCCACTCTCTTTCTTAAAATATGTAAACTTAAAAAAAAAACTTTTAATAACAAAAAAGTTGTCTTCATATATAAAATTTTATTTTGGTGATTTTAGCCATATTTGAAGCTCGATCTGACTTGTAAAAATCTTTATACTGTTTATCAAACTTCCATTTCCAGTAAGGACGTGGAATGTGAAACTGCTGTGGTCCCAAGGCAATCACAAGAAAAGTCTGAACAAAACAAAACAATACTTTCCTATGAAGAAAGCCAATAGGATTCAAAGAATCCTTGTTAAACTGAATTCTAGAAGGAAATGAGCCCTTCATAGTAAGAGGAGACCCTTGGCATCTTCTAAACTTGAGAGCAGACTCCCGGTCTCAGAACAGGTTAATGAGTGGTGAAATAAGTCTCATATAAACAACGAAACTTTGTAGGAAATAAGCTGAGCCTCAGGTGGCAGTGCAGTCTGGGGGTAGATTTTGGAATCTGGAAGAGTGGCAAATGTAAAAACAAATCGTGTGATGCCCAAACAATCTCTTTCCCTGACCAACCACTGAATTTTGCTATGAAAGGAGCAATGGAAACAGGCCCAAAAGTAGAGGGAAACAGCAATCGTCCCACACGTTCTCACAATCAGATTGTGGAGACACACTGGAGTTGAATCCAGAAATAAACCAAACCAAACCAAGCAAAACAAAACAAAACAAAACAAACAAGAACGACAACAAAAACAGAGGAAACTGATAAACCAGTTCCCTCTCAGATCAAATACTGACTTGTTGAAAAGGTGGAGGTGGTGCTTGCAGGAGTTTAGCAAAGGCCATCTAAGTGAATCTAAATGAGCAAAGGCTAATGTAAATGAGCTCAATCTAAATGAATCTCAGACCCAGGCCCCAAAATACTTACTCTCACCCTAACCACTAGACAGAAGAAAAGAGCTTGCTTCTCTTATGAAATGAATAAAACAATCTCTACTATCATTTTATACACAATATAACAAAAAAATGTATATGAGACATACAAAGAACAGGCAAAAGTGACTCATAATCAAGAGAACATAACTATTAGAAGAGAAACCTTAGATCAACACCAATTAACTGAAGCAGAGAGAAAAAGAAAAGATTAAGGAAAACTAAGGGAGGATTACTGACATGTGAGATAATGTAAAGCCACCTAACATATTTGTAATTGCCATCCCAGAAGGAGAGGAGAGACAAAATGAGGAAGGGGAAGAAGGACTTGAAGAAATATTAGTCAAAAGTTTTCAAAATTTAATTTAAGATATCAACCCAGAAGTACAAGAAATGTGATTATGATTAATGCAAAGAAAGCTTCATTTAGGCACATCGTTATCAGGTTTCTGAAAATAAGATATAAAAAGAAAGTCTTAAAACAATTCAGAGAAAAGACACATTACCTCCAGGTGAACAATGATAAACATGATTAACTTCTCACCAGAAAAATGCAAGTTATAAGAAAATGAAACATCATCTATGAAGTACCAAAGAAAACAAGACATATCAACCTAGAATTCTACATCCAGCATAAATATCCTTCAAAAATAAAGACATTTTGGGGTGCCTGTATGGCTCAGTCAGTTAAGTGACCAACTTTGGCTCAGGTCATGGTTTCACGGTTAGTGAGTTTGAGCCCCGAATCGAGCTCCACACTGATGGTGCAGATCAGTATGGAGCCTTCTTGGGATTCAATCTCTCTCTCTCTCTCTCTCTCTCTCTCTCTCTCTCTCTCTCTCTCTCTCTCTTTCTCTCTTTCTCTGCTCCTCCCCTACTCTTGCACTCTCTCTCTCAAAAATAAATAAACTTTTAAAAAATCTTTTAAAAAAGGCATTTTAAAATCAGTGAAACTATAAAAAATTCATTGCCAGCAAAAAAAAATGCATAATATAAATATTTAATAGAGAATTTATATCATATCCAAAATAAATAACTCCTGAGCAAATGGTCAAAGCACTCAAGCAGATGCTTATCAGGGACAAAATAAGACATAAAATAGCTACTGAGTACATAATAAGGTATATTATAGCATTAGTTATCAGGGAAATGTAAATTCAAATCAAAATGAGATACTTCACACCCACTAGAGTAGCTAAATAGGTTTTAAGAAAACTGATAATACAAAATGCTGGTGAGGATATGGAGTAACTGGATTTTTTATATTTTGCTGGCGGGGATGCAATCACTTTGGAAAACTGTAAGAAAATTTCTTATAAGGTTAAACATGCACATGCCTTAGCAATTTCTTTCCTGGAGAAACAAAAACATATGTCCACAAAAAGATTTATACAAGAAGTATTATTCTTCAAAAATAAAAACTTCTACATGAGTGGACAACTGATACAAAGAATAGCATGGATAAATCTCAAAAACATTACATTGAAAGAAATAATGCAATCACAAAAGAGTACATACACAGAATTTCATTTATGTGCAATTCAGGAACAGGCAAAATTAATCTAAGAGATGGAAACTGTAATAATAGTTACCTCTCAGTAATGGAACTGAATGGAAAGTGGTACATGGGAACCCTTTCTGGGTGATGAAATCTGTATTTGAAATGTATGCTACAACAGTCAAAACTAATCAACCTGTACCTTTAAGGTATGTCAATCTCTACTGATGGACGTAAAAATAAAGACTACTGTCTACAAGCACACTACTTATGCCCCTCAAGGTTTCTGCCATATGCAAATTATTGTTATTATTATTATTATTATTCAAATACTCTTATTAATTCCATTGTAGTTGGTGAAGTAGAATCACAGGTGGCTAATCACTACATCATTTTGTTCATACTAGAACTTAACTTTCAGCAGGTAATCAATTGAAATCAATATTTTTAATGTACAATTATTATATTAATCTCAAGTTAATAATTTTTAGTTATTGGCTAAACCACAATCAGGGTGAGTTCCATCCGGAAATTGTTTCCTTCCAAAATCTGGCCCTCTCCTTCTCTAGCTTTGGTACTAAGTGGACCTGTAATAACTGTCTTCCACAGCCTCACAGTTGTGTCACAGATCCAGATCTAATCCAAGCACTTAGTTTCTGTGTCCACTGATTGCTCCAGCATGAGCAGGTGACTCAATCTAGGCCAACAGAGTTCTTTCCCAGGACTATTTTATTTAGAGTTAAACGACAAGGGACTTTCTCTTTTTTGAGTATTTTCCTAGAAAGATGCAAATTGGGGACTATTAGCAGTCTACTTTTCCACTAGATAAGGAATGCTCATAGTAAGAAAGTGTAAAGTCAAGTAAAGACAAACATACAAAAGAGGAAGAGTTCTATTCTTTGCACTGAGGATCCAATTTTCTTCTGTAAGATTCCTATAAGGACCTAGTTAACTATGAGAAAAACCATCTTGGTTTCCTGAGCCAAAAAATTTCCTTTTTGTTAATGTTAGCTTGATGTTAAATTGATGTTAATGTTAAATTTCTGTTGCTTTCAATATAAAAAAAAAATTGGACTACTATATCATACTATCACTGAGATAATGAAACAACACCAAAATAAAAAGCTTCTGCAAAGTAAAGGAAACAATCAACAAAACTGAAAGGCAACCTACAGAATGGGAAAAGATATTTGCAAATCACATCTCCGATAAAGGGTTAGTATCCAAAATATATGAAGAACTGATACAACTCAAGACCCAAAAAACAAATCCAATAAAAATGGGCAGAAGAGGGGTATCTGGATGGCTCAGTTGGTTGAGCATCCAAGTCTTGATTTTGGCTCAGGTCATGACCCCAGGATTGTGGGATTGAGCCCCATATCAGTCTCTACACTCAGTGTGGATTCTCTCAAAGAAAAAGGGGGGGGGCAGAAGATATGAATAGACATTACTCCAAAGAAGACATACAGATGACCAACAGACACATGAAAAGATGCTCATCATCACTTATCAGAGAAATGCAAATCAAAATTATGATGTGCTACCACGTCACACCTGTCAGAATGGCTAAAATTAACAAAAGGAACACTGTACTTGCATTGTTGGTGGGAATGCAACCTGGTGTAGCCATCTGGAAAACAGTATAAAGATTCCTCAAAAGTTAAAAATAGAACTACCCTATGATCCAGCAATCACACTATTGTGTATTTACCCCCAAAATACAAAAATACTAATTCAAAGGGATATATACACCCCAATGTTTATAGTAGCATTATATGTATGTTAACTAACTGGAATTACAATAAAAACTTTTTTAAAAAAGAAAAAAGTGAAAATTAGTAACAATAATATTAAAATGGTATGTAAAATTCTTATATGATATATATAGATAGATATGAAAAAAATCAAGAATACTTTGATTAAGGTATTTTAAGTTTAATAACTATTTTTTAAGAAATTTAGTATGACTACTCCTGGCACCTACTAATCTATTTATTTTGTTCTGTGCTTAGAAATAATGCATTTAACATTTAATTCTAAAGTATCAGTAGATATTAATATCAAGTCCAATAATAAGTAATCTCCAGTGTCTTCCTTTATAAAAAAAATAATCCTTGGAAAATGGCAGTGATGGTATCATTTTTTAACATTTCCAAGTCATCTATCAAAATAAATATACTAACTAGACTGGGGGTGGTGGCACACAGGGCCCATATAATATGTGTGCATAAAAATGAAGAGGGAAACAATGGGGAATCTAAAAAATCTAAAAATAGGAGAACCCCCAAATATCCAAAGTGTTCACTGGGAAGTATGATGGGACAATTTTGGAATAACAGCTAAAAATGGGAGGAATTTTGGGATGTGTACAGAAATGAAAGTAGTGTAGGCTCTACGATGTCTCAAAACTATCCAAATCTCCCTTCCAAAACAAAGTCCCACACTAAGTAGAACTCATAGGAACAGAATATAAATTGAATAGTACATGAATAAAGGGGTGTACTGGTCAGCTTGGGCTGCCATGACAAAATACCAGACTGCGTGGCTTAAAAAGCAGAAATTATTTTCTGGAGGTTAGAAATCCAAGATCAAGGTGCTAGAAAATTTGGTTGCTAATGAGAGTTTTCCTTCTGGTTTGTAGATAGCTTCCTTCTTGCTGTGTCCTCACATGGCCTTTTGTCTGTGCACACATAGAGAGAAAAATATTTCCCTGATGTGTCTCTCATGATTTAAGACTACCAGTCCTAGAGGAGTAGCATCACACTCATGGCCTCACTAATTATTACCTCCTGATAGACCCTATCTCCAAATGCAGTCATATTGGAGATTAGGGCTTCAAATATATGAATTGGCAAGATGGGGGCACAATTTAGTGCATAATAAGGGGTCAAAGGAAATAGAAGTTCTAGATAAAAACTGGAAAGAAGAACAAAGACAGGAAATCTCAAGAAGTCCATGACTATATATTATTTAATACTTCACAAAAATAACAAAACACAGAACTTTAGAGTCACAAAGTTAAACTGCTGTCCTGACCTATTTTCTCCCTTTTAAAAGTTTAGAAAGCAAAAATGTACAACAGAAATGATTGTGATTAAATCCCAAATAATGTCACTATAATAAAAAGGATAATAAGGAACAAGCTAATACCCTTACAAGAAGAGAAAAATGACAGAAAGTCAGGGTCACAAAATAGATAAAAAGTGTAACCTAATATTTCAAAATCAGGTTAAGGAAATTAAGAAAATAATATAAGATATAACATAAAAACAAATCAAAATTAAACATAAATAAGAGAAGACCTCTGGTTTCTGTTCTGACATGCAAAGATCTTAGAATTTATCAATCCCTCATAAAAATTTTAAAAATGTGGAACAAGCTGAAAATCAATGATTTGTCTTAGGTACCTTAGAGAATTGAGATCACATCGCTGCCAACCCAAAATCCAAGGGAAAATGTGAATACAGAGAATCAAGACAAGATCAGCCTACCTAAAGCAAAGCTTTTGGAGACTGTAACTGGACAAGGAGGGAAGGAGGAACCAACCACAGACAAATTAATGAACAAACAAATGAAGAGGTTAATGTTTCCCAAAATTAATTACAGACACAAAACCACAAATTTAGATAATTCGGAGAACACCAAGCAGGATAAGTACCAAAATATTTAAACCTAGCCTCACATTCAAACAGCAGAAATTCAATGATAAAAAATCTTGAAAGAAGCCAGGTGGAGGATGGGTTAAATAGGTGATGGATATTAAGGAGGGCATTTATTGTGATGAGCAATGGGTGTTGTATGTAAGTGATGAATCACTAAAGTCTACACCTGGAATTAATGTTACAATGAATGTTGAACTAACTGGAATTTAAATAAAAACATGAAGGAAAAAAAGAGCCAGAGGATAAAATAACTTACCTGTTGTTATAGATGAATTGTGTCCCCCCAAAATTCATATGCAAAGTTCTAACACCTAATGTGGCTGTATTTGGAGATAAGGTCTTTAGGGAGGTAATTACAATTAAATGAGATCATAAGGGTGGGACCTAATTCAACATGACTGGTGCCCTTAGAAGAGAAAGAGGGACACCAGGGAAGTGGATGCAGAAAGGAAAAGCCTTCTGGTAACACAGAAAGAAAATGGCCATATGGAAGCCAAAGAGAGAGGCTTCAGGACAAATCAAATCTTCCAACACCTTGATCTTAGACTTTTAGCTTCCAGAATTGTGAGAAAACAAATTTCTGTTATTAAAGCTCCTTACTCTGTGATATTTTGTTACAGCAGCCATAGTAGACTAATACACTTATACAGAAAAAGGGATACTAATTGCATCAGACTTCACATTAGAAACTATGCAGCAAACTGGAGTTTTTAAAAAGTGAACTTAGATTATTTATAAATGTATATTAAAAACTCTAGGGCAACACTAAATAAAATTAAAAGAAGTATAATTACAATGTTAAGGAAAGAAAGCAATGGAATTATATTAAATGTTCAAATAACAACAGAGAAGACAGACAATGAGAGAAAGACAAAGGAAAAAAAAGAACAAAAATAATGAAAAAAATCATCACACATATGGTAGATATCAATCCAACTATACCAATAAGAACTTTAAATGTGAATGGCCCAAATACACTAATTAAAAGACAGAGACTATCAGAGTGGATTTTAAAAAGTAGGTATTTGCTAAAAGAAATCCACTTTAAATATAAACCTAGGGATAGTTTAAATGTAAAGAGATGAATAAAGCTATACCATGCTAATACTAATCAAAAGAAAGCTGGATGTTAACTAACTTGGATTTAAATAAAATCTTGGGGGAAGAAAAGAAAGCTGGAATAGCTATATTAATTTCAGATAAAGCAGACTTCAGAAAAGGGAAAATTATTAAGGATAAAGAGAGGCATTACCAAATGTTAAAGGGGTCAATTCTCAAAGAGGTCATAACAATCCCAAATATACATATAACTAATAACAGAGCACCACATACATGAAACAAAAACTGATAAAACAGCACGGAGAAATGGACAAACTTACTAGTTATAGTTGGAGCCTTCAATAGTCTTCTTTCAATTTTGATAGGCCCAGTAAGCAGAAAATCATTGAGAACATAGTTGATCTTAACAACACCATCAATCAATTAGATCCAGCAACAGTGGAATATATATTCTTCTCACGGTCACATGAAACATTTTCCAAGATAGGCCACATGCTGGGCCATAAAACACACCTTAACAAAATAAAATGAATAGAAACAATGTAAAGTATGCTCTCAGACCTCAATGGAATCAAACTCGAAAACAATAACAGAAACATATTTGGAAAATCCAAAATATTTGGAGATTAAATAACACATTTCTAAATAAAACATGGGTGGAAAAAGTTTAAAATTTTTAAAAATATTTTGAGCTTGGGGCGCCTGGGTGGCGCAGTCGGTTAAGCGTCCGACTTCAGCCAGGTCATGATCTCACGGTCCATGAGTTCGAGCCCCGCGTCAGGCTCTGGGTTGATGGCTCGGAGCCTGGAGCCTGTTTCCAATTCTGTGTCTCCCTCTCTCTCTGCCCCTCCCCCGTTCATGCTCTGTTTCTCTCTGTCCCAAAAATAAATAAAAAACGTTGAAAAAAAAATTAAAAAAAAAAATATTTTGAGCTAAATAAAAATGAAAAGAAAACTTGCCTAAATTTGTGATATGCATTGAAATCAGTGCTTACAGAAAAATTAACAGCATTGAATGCGTATGTTACAAAAGAAGATAAATCTAAAATCAGTAATATAAACTTCCACCTTAGGAAACTAGAAAAAGAAAAGCAATATAAACCTAAGCAAGCAGAAAAGAAACAATATATATATAAAGAAAAAATCAATGAAATTGAAAACAGGAAATCAATAGAAGAAATCAACTAAACCAAAAGTTGGTACTTTGAAAAGATAAATAAAATTTATAAACGTCTAGCCAGATTAAGAAGAGAGAATACATAAATTATAAAAATCAGAAGTGAAAGTGAGGATATCACTATTGATCCCAGGGACACTAAAAGAATACTGAAGGAATATTGTGTACAAGTCTGTGCCCACAAATTGAATAACTTAGGTGAAATGGACCTATCTTTGGGAGGCACAAGCTACTTAAACTTACAAAGGAGAGATAGATAATCTAAATATGTATATATCTATGAAATAAAGTAAATAAATAATTAATAACCTTCCAAAAAAAGAGTACCAGGCCCAGATGGTTTCACTGATGACTTCTACCAAACATTTAAGAAAGCAATGACATTGCAGTGCCTGAGTGCCTCAGTCAGTTGAGCAGCGAACTTTTCATTTCGGCTCAGGTCATGATTCCAGGGTCATGGGATTGAGCCCTGCATCAGGCTCTATGCTGCATGGAGCCTGCTTAAAATTCTCTCTCTCTCTCTCTCTCTCTCTCTCTCTCTCTCTCTTTCTCCCTCTGGCCCTCTCCCCCGTAGTGTGCTCTCTCTCTAAAGAGAAAGAAAGACAGAAAGAAAGACAGACAGAAAGAAAGAGAAAGAAAGAAAGAAAGAAAGAAAGAAAGAAAGAAAGAAAGAAAGAAAGAGGAGGGAGGGAAGGAGGGAGGGAGGGAGAGAGGGAAGGAGAGAGGAAGGAAGGAAGGAAGGAAGGAAGGAAGGAAGGAAGGAAGGAAGGAAGGACATCAATTCTCTATAATCTCTTCTGGAAGAGGGAAATAGAGGGATTACTTCCTAACTTATTTTATGAGGCCACTATTACCAAAATACCTAAACCAGGTCAAGACATTATGAGAAAGAAAGACAAAAGGCCAATCTCTCATGATAGCTGTGAAAATCCTCAACAAAGTATCAACAAATTGAATCAAATGATGTATAAAAGGATTATACAGCATGGCCAAGGGATACTTATTCCAGGTAAGAAAAGCTGGGGTCATAAAAACTATACCAGTTAATGTAATCCATCACATCAATGGATAAAGAAGAAAACTCATAATCATATCAATAGATACCAAAAAAGAAAAGCATCTGACAAAACCTAATACCCACTACTGATAAAAACTTTCAGCTAAATGGAATAGAGGAGCACTTCCTCAACTTGACCAGGAATACCTGCAAATAACCCATAACAAACATCATTCTGAATGGTGAGAAATCAGATGCTTCCCCACTAAGTTTGAGCACAAGACAAAAATGATTCCTCCCACAACTCCTTTTCAACATCATATGAGAAGACCTAGCTAATGCAGTATAACATAAAGAAAATAAAATATATACACATTGGAAAGGAAGACATAAAGTTGCCTTAGCTGTCTTTGCAGATGACATGATTGCCCTATGAAGAAAAACCCAAAGATAAAAAAACAAAACAAAGCCTCTTGGAACTAATAAGCAATTATGTAAAAGTTGCAGGACTTATGATTAATATATGAAATTGAATTTCTTTCTTATATACCTGTAATAAACAATTGAAATTTGAAATTTAAATCACAATATTATTTAATTAGCATAAACATAATGAATACTTAGGTATGAACCTAATAATACATGTACAGATTTATGTGAAGAAAACTAAAACATTAATATATATCAAAGAAATTCTAAAAAAATGGACAAATATCCCATGTTCACTGGTAGAAAGGCTCAATTATCATTAGGATATCAATTCTTCCCAACTTGATCTATAGATCCTATGCAACACCAATCAAAAATCTCATTTTGTGGATATTGATAAACTGGTTCTAAAGCTTATATGGAAAGGTAAAATTCCCAGAATGGCCAAAATAATGTTGACCAAAAAAAAAATTGGAGAACTAACTTCAAGACTTACTATAAAACTAAATTAATCAAAACAACATAGTGTTTGCAAAAGAATAATGTATGATAATGTAATGTAAGAATATTCAGTGGAACAGAATAGAGTCCAGAAATACACACACAAATATACTCATAAAATACAGTCATATAAGCTGATCTTTTACAAATGAACAAAGACAACTCAATGGAGAAAGTATAGTCTTTTTAACAAATGGTGCTGGAACAATGGGACATGTGCAAAAAATAAAATTGAGACAGATACTATACCTTTCACAAAAATTAACTCAAAATTTTTCATAGATTTAAATGTAAAAGATAAGACTAAAACTTCTAGAAAGTAATACAGGAAAAAATCTAGATGACCTTGGATTTGGCAATAAGTTTTTACATACATACTGAAAGTACTCTCCTTGAAAAAATTCTGATATTTTGTACTTTATTAAAATTAAAAACTTCTGCCCAACCTAAAGACACTCAAGTAAACAAAAAGACAAGCCACAAAATGGGTGAAGGTATTTGCAAAACATACATATGATAAAGTACTTGCATCCAAAATAAACAAAAACTCTTAAAATTCAATAATAAAAAAGCCATACAATCCAAATGAACAATAAGCAAAAGAACTAAACAAACACTTCACTAAAGAAGAGGTAGAGATGATAAACTGATACATAAAAAAAGATATTCAACATCATATCCTATTAGAGAATTTCAAATTAAAACAATAAGGTACTAATACACACCTTTTACAATGGCTAAAATCCGAAAAACTGAAAAGGGGGGTGATGACGTGTAATATCAGGAACTTTCATCAATGCTGGTGCAAATGCACAATGGTACTAACACTTTGGAAGACTAGTTTGCAGTTTTTTTTTTTAGAAAGCTAAATATGACTTTGTTGCCTAGCAATTATATTCCTAAGTATGTACCCAGTGGAGTTGAAATGTGTAAACACAAAAGCCTGCACCTAAATGTTTATAGCAGGTTTACTGATAGTTATCAAGAACTGGAAGCCGCCAAGAGGTCCTTCAGTAAACCGAATGGATATACAAACTGTGGTATATACATACAATGGAATATCACTCAATGATTTTTTAAAATAAGCTATGAAGGCATAAGAACACATGGAGGAACTTTAAATGCATATTCTTATGTGAACAAAGTTATCTAAGAAGACTACATACTCTTCAATTCCAACTATGTGACATTCCGGTAAAAACAAAATTATAGAGAAAGTAAAAAGATGAATGGTGTTTCTAGAGACTTAGGGGAGGGGAAGAGGGATGAATAAGTGAAACACCAGTTCATAGGGGATTTTTATGACAGTGAGGCTACTTTGTAGGATATTATGATGAAGCATATATGATATTATACATGTACTAAAACCCAAGACCAATATACACAAAGAATAAACCTTAATGTAAATGGTGGTCATTAATCATAATGTATCAATATTGGCTAATTAATTCAATAGATATACCACACTAATGCATGATGCTAATAAAAGGAGAAACTGTGTTGCGGGGTGGGGAGCATATCTATTCAATTTTTCTATTAATCTAAAACTGTTTTTAAAAAACCTGTAAAACAAATAAACATAGAAGGGAATTAAAAATAAAAGAAAAATGCATTTAAAAAATAGAGATTAAACCAAAAGAAACACAAGAGCAAATAAACCCAGTACATAGTAACTTCAGAGAAATAAAAGGTGAAAAGAAAAATAAATAAAGAAAAGAGAAATAAAGAAAAAAAGGAAAAAGGATTAGAGAGAAACTGATAAATTAGAAGCTGGTAAAGATACTCCAGCATACATAACAGAAGTCCCTGGAAAAGTAAAGTAATGCAATGGAATAGAATAGCACCAACAAAAACCTGTAATTCAAGAAAATGCTTCAAACAGAAGGATAAAGTTTGAAACTTCATATTGAAATGATCTACTGTGTTCCTGGGAAATTGGCCCAGAACAAACAATATCAAGAGTGCTAGGCAGAGTTATGACCACCCTACAAGATGGCTGCACCCTAATCTTCAGAACTCTGAATGTGCTCCCTTGCATGACAGAGGGACTTTACATGTGTAGTTAATGTTAAGGACCTTGAGATGAGATAATCCTGTGTCATCTGAGTGGGCCCAATCTAACCACATGAATCCTTAAAAGAGGAGAACATTTCCTGACTGAGGTCAGAGGGAGATGTGACTACTGAAGAACTATCAGAGGAAGATACAGTGATGCTGGCTTTAGAGATGAAGGAAGGGCTCCACATGAGCCAACAAAAGACAAGGAAATGGATTCTCCCTCAGAACTTCCAGAAAGAAATGCATCTTTGCTAATACTGTGATTTTAGCCTAGTGAGACCGACCCATTTTAAATATCTGACATAGAGACCTGTAAGAAGATAAATTTGTGTTTTTTTAAGCCATTGGGTTAATACATTACCCATTGGGTTAATGTACCAAAAAATAATAAAATCACTCAACCTTAAAAATAAAAATTCTAGGCAAGAAAGAAATTCAGACTGCAATTAGGCTTTTCAGTAGCAGTGCTATTGGATGCAGCAAAGATGGAAAATGATGAGTAACTTTTTTAAGATATCCAAAGAAAAAAGTGAGACAGATTTTATATCCAGTTACCAATAAATTAACAACATGCAAGTTCACAGTGACTACCCTCAAACCTTTCCTAAGGAATCTTCTACAAAATGAGCTTCAGAGAACAAAGATGACCTGAGAGACACTGACATAAAAACTATTATGTCACTAAAACTGAGATTGATAGCATGGGAGAAAGAAAATATAAATGTAAAAATCTGAATTTAATAAGAAAATATCAACATAAGGCATGAAATATTTTATCTTTATTTTTTAAATGTTTATTTTTGAGAGAGAGAGAAAGAGAGAGAGAGAGAGAGAGAGCACAAGCAGGGGAGGAGCAGAGAGAGAGGGGGACAGAATCCAAAGCAGGCTCCAGGCTCTGCCTTGTCAGTGCCCAGCCCAATGCAGGGTCAAACTCACAAACAGTGAGATCATGACCTGAGCGAGCCAAAGCCAGATGCTTAACCGACTGAGCCACCCAGTTGCCCCAATATTCTATCTTTAAAAAGCAAGAACTTACAGGGGTGCCTGTGTGGCTCAGTTGGTTGGGCAACCAACTTCAGCTCAGGTCATGATCTCAGTTTGTTGAGTCCGAGCCCTGATTCAGGCTCTGTGCTGACAGCTCGGAGCCTGGAGTCTGCTTCGGATTCTATGTCTCCCTCTCTCTCTGCCCCTCTCCTGCTCATGCTCTGTGTCTCTCTGTCTCTCAATAATAAATAAATGTTAAAAAAAAATTAAAAAGCAAGAACTTATATCTAGTTTTGTCTACTGAAAGGAAATAGTGACTAACCTAGGTGCAATGTATGCAGCTGGTACATAAAACCCAAGCTGTGGTCTCTAAGTACTATTTCCTACTGAAAAAGAACCCAAGGATTCTTAGCAGAAGGGTTGTCCAGGTTTGGGGAAGGAAACATACAAGAAGGCTGAAATATCTTATAATACAAGATAGCCATGACTCTATCAAAAACTATTCAAATAGTTTGAAAGATCTCAGGAGTCAAACTGAAGAGGCCCCTGCTGGCCAAAATGACTTAATTTGAACATCATTGAAAATTATAGGTGCAATTGCTGAAATATATCAAACATGTTTATTTACATGACTTTCTTATAATACCAAAAAAAAGACTTGATCATCATCAGAACATGGAAGAAATTGAACTCAATATTTTAGAAATGGGTGAAGAGAAATAATCAAACATTTATCCTGCTTTTCCGATACTATTGTACCATTGAGTTACCTAACAGCAGATCAGATGAAGTTTCACTTTATAATAGTATTCTAGCTAAGAAATGTAGAAGGAAGGACAGAAGTAGAATGTCACCATTTTCTCCCTTAATCAAGTATTCAGTCCAAGCACTGAGCATCAGTGCCTGTTAACATCATAAAAGAAGAGAGAACCAGACATAATTTGCCTTGTGATGGAACACACCCCCACCTATGAAATTGCCTTGGGAAAAAAAACCCAACCAAATATGATCAAAACTCTAGATCCACTACCAATTTTCAGGATATTTAGAAGACAGAGCAACCTGTTCAAGTACAAAAAAAACCAGCTAGCTTTTCTTTAACAATGACAACAACAAAAGCAAGAAATAAAAGAAGTAGAGACAGAGAAAGAAACCAAAGATTAAAAGAAACAAAAAAACCCCATTGCCACATATTGCGCTTATTTGGATTTTGATTCAAATAAAATGTAAAATAAATTGACTTATTGAATTTATGAGACAATGGGAAGTTTGTATGTTTACTGGATATAGGATCATATTTTAAAATATTGTTCAATTTTCAATTAGGGCATTGATATTTTCATTGCATTAATAAGTAAATTCTTTTAAAAGAGATACTGAAATACAAAGAGATGAAATTGGATATTTGAAATTGGATTCAAAATTTAAAATTTTTTTTACATTTATTTATTTTTTGATAGAGAAAGACAGAGCACAAGTGGGGGAGGGGCAGAAAGAGAGGGAGACACAGAATCCGAAGCAGGCTCCAGGCTCCGAGCTGTCAGCACAGAGCCCGATGCGGGGCTCCGACCCACAAACTGCGAGATCATGACCTGAGCCGAAGTCAGACCCTTAACCGACTGAACCACCCAGGCACCCCTGGATTCAAAATTTTATAGGCTGAGAGAAAGTAGATATATTATGGGCAACAGAATATAGTATAAGAGTTGGTAATTATTGAAGTTGTATAATAAGTTTAGAAATTTTATTATATTATTCTATTCTCAAATATGTTTGACGTTCTCAACAATAAAAAGTTTCTTTAAAAATCAAGATAATTTGACTTTTTCTAGCCTTGTGATGACTATTTTGTTTTTTCTCTTCAAGATTACTACACAACACTTATCATGATGAGCACTGAGTAATATATAGAATTACTGAATCACCAGAAACTGTTGTATACCTGAAACTGATATAATGCAGCATGGTAACCATACTGGAATTAAAATTAAAAACTTAATAAAAAGTTAAGAAATCTAAAAAGATTATTATTATATATGTTATGAGAACAGCATTATGAAGCACTTTAAGTAGTTTGGAATACAATGTATATGGAAGTGGAGACTTGAATACATGTAAAGCAGCTCAGTTCCCTCTTACATTTCCTTCACTCTTTCCAGATTGATTAGTTGTATGGACAAATAACATGGAAACAAAGGATTGAGGCAGGAACAGCTTAGCCTTGACTAAGTCAAAGGAAAGAGTTGTCATAACCCAAGAGCCCACCAGGCATTTCTCTTTTAAGACAGGTAAAGTCTTGAGTCTAAATTTGAAATATATGTGATTCACTTTCTTTTTACATTAAGTAAACCCAACTCTCACTTGGGCCAAGAGGGAAGCTACAGATAGACACTGCAATTATTATAGATTTGAAGTTCTTGGCAACGGAGTTCATTGCTCTGTTAATGGGACAACATCATTTGTTTTCTTCATGTTGAATTAAAAAATGTATGATGCTTACTTTTCTAATTTTCACTCATATTATTTCCCAATAATTTTAAAAGACACTTGACACTTTCTGCTTATACTCTCCAGTCTCTGTGAATGATATTTATTATGTGACCTTTGTGAATAGAGAAATGTTAAAATTTATTAAAAGTTATATTCTATTATTCCCTAACTTGAATTTAAGAGCTTAATACGAAACTATTTGAATTTCTAATTTCTCCCCTCACAGTACAGCAGTAGCATACATCCAGCTGCAGGATAATATTGGCAAGCACAGCAATGAATTTTCATGAAAACCCCAAACACTGAATGCTTCATTTTTCTTTTTCATTCTTCTTTTTTTTTTCAAGAAATTCCCTATCGTATGAGATATGTAATGCCATTTGTGCCAGACTGCTTTGCATAATAATGGTCTCCTTCAGTTTTCCAGGCTTACACAGAAGAATCACTAAGGAAACTAGGCTGTAACACCAACAACAAAAAAGAAAATTGCCCATTTTTCACTGAAACTGCTCTTATTCTTCTCCTAATTTTTTTTAGCAATTTTATCTTTTTACATGTAAATACTTGTAAGAGTTCAGAAAAAGATATCCAGTTATTAACATTTCAGGTATAATTATTACTCTTCCTAATCTCCACCTTCTCCATGGAGCAGTTTTCTTTAGAAGAAGTATTATTACCTTCCTACTTGTGTGGGCCCTCAGACATCTTCAAATAAATGTCTGTAGGTGGGACTCTGATTATAAAGGCTGAGTGAAATTAATGTTATTAATGTACCAAGGTGTGAAGTATGAACTTCAACTGGATTTCCATAAAGAACTCTGTTGATTATGTGTTTTAAACTACAGAAGATCTGTCTAAAATGTCGCTATTGAGGCCTTTCACTAGCTCTTGTGCTAATCAGGGAGGAAAGCCTGAAGCTTTTCTATACTGTGGAGTCAGAGTGCTGACAAGCAGCTTATCAGTGCTAATGATAACTTCTGTGTTTCAGCAGCCAGGATCAGAAGATGCATTTCACATTTGAGCTTTTTTTTTTCCAAAATTGAATACTTGAGAAATCAGTAGAATGTTGCCAGGAGCCTGGCCTACAAGCTGCTGCCTTTGAGAATTTTTGCAAGCCTTTAAAAGAGTACCCAGAATATATTCTGTAACTCGTGAATTTCTTAGTCTATGGGAAAAGCAGAATTGTAAGGTATCCTCCTATGGACTGTTAGACATATCTAATATTCTAATCATTTTCTGCATGTCTGAAATCTCTTAAGACTTATATTTTGAAATATTTCAAAAGATGCAACTGTCAGGATATTGATGTAAACTGTATTTGATAATGACAAGGGGGATTCTGAGTCAAAATTCTACGGGTTTCTCCTAATCTTCCAGCTTCTAAATCCTTGCCAAACTTAGAAATCTTGACTTGGTGAACTACCTTCAACCCACATCATTGGTCTCAAACATTCACTTATTAATTCATTCATCCATTTACTCATGGATCAGTCAATAAATATTTGCTGAGCACTTACTGTGTACTCATAGAAAAGAGGATAAAATTATCCTGAAAGAATTCATGATCTATAGAGGATGCATAAAAACATGAGCTTTCATTGAGTACCTCTGGTGGCTAGGGAAGGAATAAAGAATGCTCCTTGGGCAGTGAGGCAGGCTTCATAGAGGAGGTAACAGTTATCCTAGGCCTTAAAGAATAAGGACTCTGTGAAAATGAGTATCGGTACATTTTATAATGTGTTCTTTATAGTACCAGTGGGACATCTTCCTTGCCCCGTGGGGGGGTGGGGGTGGGAGGGAATATCATGATTATAAGCTAGTAACAACGCTTTGATCTTTGGTGTCAAGAAATCTATCTCCAGAAAGTCCCTGTTAAAATGTGAAGGAGGCTTGCTCATTAACTCTTTTATAGGATTTCTAATAACTCTCTTGTCACATCACATACTGATATGAAGTTCAAATGAAAAGATATTTGAGAAATCACATTCTTTGTAAATTGCAAAATACAATGCAAATGTTAGTTATTTGTGCTATTACTATTATCACAGTAATAACGTTATTACTTTAATAAGGATTATTTTATCAATTTTCTGGACTCTGGCAATGTAACTTGGAGAAAACTGAAAAATATCAAATGTCTTTAAAATATTTTTATGTAATATCATGGTGGATACTTTCAAAAAAACTTATTAGGGGAAACTAACTTGGGGCTTTGTCATGAAGAAAAATCCCTTTGTGCTACCAGACAGACAAAACAGCAAATAGGCTAGATTATCGGATCTAGTTTAGAAATTATGATGACTTCCAACTAGTTGTCACACTGTGGAATCCAGGGCTCCATCTCACACATCTACCTTAGCTGCAGCACCTTATTTCAGTAAAGCTGGCTTTATCCTTCATCTGCTTTCCCAGTCCATCTATGGATAATCCATGTCAGCTACCATGCAAAAAGTTACCTGGTGGATAGCCTAAACCCATACTCGGGTGCCAACAAATTAGAGACCCCACAAGGAATATATCAGAAGGAATATACTTGACATTTCAATTAGATGTATCAAAGAACTTAATCCTAAAAAAAAAAAAAAACTCTTCTGTATTACCTAGTCTTCTTTTATCATTCAGAACTGTTTTTATTTTTAATACATGTGGAAGAGGCACCACAAAGTTTCCAGTGTTTAAGGCTCACTAAAGGTCTTAATATGTCCCCACTTGGGATTTTAAAAATGTTTCATAGTTTTCCTGCAACTCTAAATGACTGAAAGGAGTGACAGCATGATTTTGTAAACTGAGGGAAAAACTGAACGTCACATTCTCTGAGCACCCCCTCTCCGCAAACAGCCAATGAATGGTGCTTGGCAAATGGGAAAGGATATTCTTAAACCAGGTGATATTCTTGGGTGCAGACTGAAGGTAGCCAGCACTAGCAACAAGAATGACTGTTAATGACTCCCAGTAAAATTCCCCACATCTAAAAGGGGCTAGCCTCAAGCCTTCCTGTCTCCTCCATGCTACACACAAGAATTAAAAGCTGTTCCCACAGTTTGATTTGAGGTATACCATAGGTACCCAGGGTGCACAAAACTTCTCCTTAGTTATTTCCTCCTGGTCTGAACTAGTTCCCTATGAAGTCACATTAGACATGTGGTGCATTAGGCAACAAAGCCTCCCATCCATCGGAACATGTGTGACCACAGGTGAGGTGAGAGGTCTCCACTCAAGAAGCACATTCTCCATGAACATGTTTGCATGGATTAGTTCCCCAGAATGTGCTGAGTTTGTAAACCTCAAACTGTGAAATGACTGTGGTGTTTAACATTAATGTGGTGGTATAATCAAAAACACACTCCAGAAAATAGAACAGGAAATTCAAAATAGCAAGTTTTTTTCCTTACATTTCTAGAACATTGTTCACTGCAACCTTTCTTAAAATTCCCCTTTCCTTTCACATCCCCTTCTTATGCTCCTAACCTTTGCCTGAAAAATTCTCCCACTATCTTTCTATAAATTCCCCTTTCCCTCTACTTACCACCATGTGAAGTCCCCATTTGGTCCCCTCCTTAATTATAATATCATATCATAAAAGCCCAGGATGAAAGAATTGGCTTGGAAACAGCAGACTTTTCCTTAGTGTGTGCAGCAGAGGAAAGCCCTTAGTGGTAAAATCTAAACATTTGATTTTTTTAAAAAAATTATTTTTCCCCAGCACAGTTGTCATTTGAGAAAGCTGAACATAAGGTCCTTAAGTAAATGAGATGAGACAGGCAAGTTTTATTTGGGTGTGGGTGATCCTGAGAATCTATAATACCATTCAGGAAAGGCACCCACAGAATAGTCACAATCATAAGAGCCACTGATCTGAAACCTTCTGTGTACTAGAGAGTTTCATGCGCTTTATTTTTCTTCAGAGTAATATGGTGGGATAGATTTAATTATCCCTGTCTTACAAATGAAGAAATAGAGAAAATCGAGGAAATAATATGCAGCTAATTATAACAGGCAGCATGAGAACCCAGTGCCTGGTTAGTTTTTAGGCCAAAATATTTCCCTTTAAGTCACATTATTTCCATGGTGAGCGGAGACAGCATTAGGGCTGTGGGAGCTCCTGGAATACGTAGAATTTTACCAAAGACGACATTCATCCACCTGCCCCTTGGCCCAGCCTCTCTACAGATTTGAAGGCTGTGTTCATATCAAGCACACTTTGACCTGCCCCTTGTAGGATGAGAGCTCTCCACTATCATTCCAGTCATAGGTGTCTGATTTCCACTGGGAGCTGCAAAGAGGAAATACCCATGGAGGGGGAGGAGGGAGGGGAAGAGGGCAGCCACTTAGCTTTGGGGTAGTTCATGCTAAGTGATAGAAAGTAATCTTTTTCTTCCTGCCTCCTCCCCTTCCCTGTGATTCAGATGGGAAGGTTCTCAGTGTTCTTAGGGGTGAAGGGGGTTAAATCTCCATAGGCCATTTTCAGAGCTTTAAAACAAAACAATAAAAAGGCCCTGTAAGCCCTAACACCTTTTATATATTTGTTGTTAAAAGAAGAAAGAGAACAGTGTGCCCCTAGCAAGACAGTTATATACTTTCCATTTCAACTTCTTTCCATTCTAGCCCTGTTTTCTCTATATAGCCTGCTGGCAATATTCTTAATTAGGGGTCAATATTTCTTCCCTTTTAAAATAAGAAATAGTATAAAACTTCCCATGTTCCACTTTAATGGGAAGGACACAGAAACGCATTGGTTAAAGGCAGTTTGCATTCTATTTTCCACACTGAAGTGATCCTTATAAAACCCAGTTCACTGTATAATTAATGACCCTTTTCTCATGCTTCAGGGCATAAGCCGATCACCAGTCCTGGTCAGAGAAAACACTTCCCAGGTACAGGATTGCACAATTAAACATGTGGTGAGCAATCTGTGCTTTTCTTTGATTCTTTGGTCTTTGCCGTGGTGGGGGGCAGGATACTGGGCAGGACAGGGAGGCAGTTGTGGTACAATGCCATATCATCTGTTTCCCTAAACATACTGGAAAACAAATTGAGACCACCTGAAACACTTATTCCACTGGTTCCTTTGGTGCCCCCATGTGGAGAGGGGGTGTCTGCATGTCAATAGTCTGGATGCAGCCAACTGAAGCAATTTTTAACACTAGGTGAAAATTTATTTTTCTGGAAAGACAAAAAAGACCTCCTCCCGACTCCATTTGCTTTCACTCAGAAGTTGCTGACCTATCATTTTTTGTACACATTAACACTAGTGTTTTTCATTTTAACCCAAGAAAAGTAAATCGTGTGTTCTCTAAAACAGACAGAAAAAAACTGTAAGAACGGTACACATAATATAGGAATTTAAATAATTCAAATGGATATGGTTTGCTATAAGTTTGGCCAAAATTTATTTTCTAAAGCAGTACCATCTAACAGAGCTTTCTGTGATGATAAAAATGTTCTATATCCTTGCTGTTCAAGGTGGGAGCCACTGAAATATGGCTAGTATGACTGAGGAGATGAAATTTTAATTAAATTTAAATTTATCTAGTCACATGTGGCTAGTGACTACCATATTTGACAGTGCAGTCTTAAAGTGTATGCTGTGACTATTTAGCATTTGATATAATGAGCATATTAAAATACTATTAGCAATTCAATGTGGTTTCTCTACTGTTCATTGAAAATATTTTGTCTCACACATGGGGATAGCAAGCATAGGATATGTGCTTGATCTCCATCTCTGGCCCTGCTTTAAGGTGATAAAAACAAGCCCCCAAAATGTTAAGAAACCCTGCTACACTTACTCTTTCACTCATCCTCACTTCTGACTTGCCTCATTAAACTATGAAAGTAAGAGAGATCTGTTATAAGGAAACAGATGAACATTTGTAGTTGAGGAAAGTCTCCAATGAACATTTCTACTAGCCCCATTACCTTTTGAAAGACCAATGTAATGCAAGAGTTGAAAAGACATATAACCAAACAATTTCCAAGATAAAATAATTATCTTTCATTATTTCTCTCACTTACTTTTCTTATCTTCATATTCCCTTTCCAAGCCTAATTTCTTCTTTCTGGCTTGATAATCATATTAGTTTTCTAGGGCTGCTATGACAAAATATCATAAACCAGGTGGCTTAAGCAACAGAAATTTATTTTCTCACAGTTCTGGAGGCTGGAAGTCCAAGAAACCCTCTTGCACTATCAGTGGGAATGCAAAGTGGTACAGCCACTATGGAAAACAGCATGGAATTTCCTCAAAAAGCTAAAAATAAAACTACACTAAGATTCATAATCACACTGGGTATTTACCTACAGAATGCAAAAGTACTAATTCAAAGGGATACATACAGCCCTATGTTTATAGCAGCACTATTTACAATAGCCAAAGTATGGAAGTAGCCCAAGTGCCATCAATAGATGAATGGAGAAAGAAGAGGTGGTATATCTATATACAGTGGAATATTATTCAGCCATAAAAAAGAATGAAAACTTGCCATTTGCAATGACACGGATGGAGTTAGAGAGTTTTATGCTAAGTGAAATAAGTCAATCAGAGAAAGGCAAATACCATATGATCTCACTCATATGTGAAATTTAAGAAACAAAACAAATGAACAAAGTGAATGAAAAAAAGAGACAAGCCAGGAAATAGACTCTCAACTATAAAGAACAAACTGATAATTACCATAGGGGAGTTAGGTGGGGGGATGAGGGAAATAGGGGATGGGGATTAAAGAGTACACTTATCATGATATTAATAAAATAAAATAAAATAAAATAAAATAAAATAAAATAGTAAATAAGTGAAATAAAATAAGCAAAAAAATGAAAATAAAGGGGTTCTCAACTTTACTTAATGCCATATTTTAGCTGTTTACCTAATTAAAGATTTACCTAATTAAGATTTCTATGAGGATAGTCATATCAGCATTATTCATAAGCCAATAACTAGAAGAAACCCAAATGTTCATCAACAGAAGGAGATACAAAGTGTGTTATATTTATATAAGAGAATGAAACTCAGGAAAAAGAGAACATATTTCAAATAAAATAAGGATGAATCTCAAAAGTTTTTGAATGAAATAATTCAGGCAGAAAAGATAATATGCTATATGACTGTTTATGTGCAGCCCAAGAAAAAGCAAAACTAATCTGTGCTGATAGAAAAATTAGAAATGTTTTCTGGGAGGATTATGGAGAAAATGGAGCAGGCTGCAAGAAGGAAACTTTGTGGGGCATGGAAATAGTTTATATCTTTTTTTTTTTGAAAGTGTGGGAAGTTGCACAGGTGTATACAGCTGTCAAAACTCATCTAACTGAACATTAGGATCTGTTATTTTATGTAAATTTGACATCTTTTTTTAAAACGGTTTTCAAAATTGTTCTAAGTTTGGAATTGCAGGTAAAGCACTGTGGATCTGTATTAAATGTTTATTTTCTAACAAATCTTACCACTGATGGAAGAAGTTAAGTACATTCTATGGTACAGAAAAATTCTGTTGCTGAGGACTGCTGACCTGCAGTTTCAATACTTAGTGATTGACTTTTCACAGATAAACCTTACACAGATTGGTTTGGTAAACTGATTAGGTTTACTTCAAAGATAGAAAATGTGGTTTTGCATTTAAATCCTCAACATACACCTCAACATAATACACCTATTATCTAATATTTAAATCTTAAAGAAAAGGCGTGGGGCCCTTTCTAGCTACCTCACTCATCTGTACTCCAAAATGTTAATTTTCCAACGACAAGGAGAGTGAAACTGAGAGATGAGACTTCACTTGTTTGTACTCATTATGGAGGGGTCTGCAGATGGAGCACCTGCTGTTCACTTAACTTCTGCAATCCTATTGGATTTCAATATGTCCAGTCACATGGCAATGCTAGGCCTTGAACTTCCTTTTCAAATTATGTTCCATACTGTAGAATAAACACACAGCTCCAATGGGAAAACCCCTTCCAATTGGCAGGCAGAGCATTTGCTACAATTAAGACTCTTTGGGGAATGACCTGATAAAGATTTTCAAACCAGATTTTGCTGTCTTCATTTAAATGTTGGCTTTGAAGAAGGTGAAAAGCTATAATTATCTTTTATACAACCGTCAAAAATCAAATGATTGTACCTGTATGCTTCTATTCTAAAGGAAAATCAAAATTAGAGTGATGTTAAATCTTTAAATTGTGCTATATGTTTCCATAAATTACAGTTCATTGAGAAGAATCTTTTTGTTTACTTTATGATATTCTTGCATTTATTTAGATTATGGTCTACTGGGTGAATGGCAGAAAACAAATTTAATACATATATATGCTATTTATACATATAATGTTATAAATTATGTTGGTTATACAAATCTTAAGACAATTCACTGTTTATTCCTGAAAGTAAAAGGCACTGTGGAAAGGAACCCATAGAAGTTGGGTGGCATGCCAGTGTGTATTCAAATGCAGTTATCTTTCCTAGCCATGGAACCAGAGATACTTTCCTGATACTACTTAAGTTCTAGTTTCCTCATCTATAAAGTGAGAATGATAATATTTATTTCAGTAACTGCTCTGAAGAGCTACTGAAAGAACTGATAAAAGACACTTTTGAAATGTCTAGCAGAGAAGCACCATATTTAACTTCTCTTCACAACTTATTGAGCAAATCAAATAATTTCTCTTTGCCTCAATTTTCTCATCTGTAAAATAGAAATAACATCAGTACCTGACTTATAGGGTAAAATTAATATACGTAAAGGTTTTAAAAATTGGCTGGCCAAATCAAAATAATAAAAGGCACCTAATATTAACATTATTTCTCTCCATTCCTACCGTTTATTGTGACATGAACAGTCTCATGTCACTTCTTTCTATACCACCTTTATTTTGGATCTTCACCTGTCATTGAAAATTAAGTTCCAGAACTGTTCAAGGCCTGAATAAGTATTGGACTGACACTTCAGTCTTTGCAACGTAGAAACATGATAGTAGCAGTTGACATTTATTGCAAGTTTATCATGTGTAAGACACTATACTGTTTTACATACACAATGCCATTTAATACTAACAACAATAACAAAAAAACAGTGATATCAGTAGTATTATTATCCTCATTAAAAAGAGGTGAAAGTTTAAAATGTTAATCTATCCATGAATATATAGGAAAGAATTAAGATCTAGCCCAAGTCTAATGATTCAGGAAGCAAAAAAGCATAACCAAAATGCAGCAAGGACTCCACAGGAAAGAGATGAGTTAAACTGGGGGTTGGGTTAGGAGATGGGAGGATGGGGCCTCAGAGTAAAAGGTCTCCTTGATTAGAGGAGAAGCACAGTACTTCTCTGAAGTATAATTCATTGGAGCAAAACTGCCTTTTTCATTTCTGATGATCTCCAATGCCTAAGAGAGCCCTTGGTACATAGTATGGGTTCAAGAAACGCATGCTGAGCTAAATAAACTGTTAAAACTCGCCTGACCTAAAAAGAGTTTCCCTGAATCTCCCTGATAGGGGGGGATTAAATACGCATAAACACAGTACAATTTAGTGATTTGCATTAAGACTTTTAACGATATTCTTACATTTTAATAGAATAAGTTCTCTTCTCAGAGTACATTCTAAAGAGATAATTGGTGTGGGAAACAAAGGCAAATGAAAAATTAAATTTCCTTACAACTTAGAGCTCATTGACAAGGCAGAGTGACATTCCTCTAGGAACTCAGCTGCCTCGATGATGACACTTTGCTGAGGGCAAAAGGCAATCTCAGTCTGACCCCCCAGGATCCTCTAAGTCTACTTTAACATATAAAAATTCCTTTGGAAACTTCCTTTAACTCTACCCCCACCACAGATAAATGGTGGTAATCATACTCCAAGCTTATGGCCCATTGATATATATCTGAAGGGTTTCATGACTGAGTTTTTACTAAACAGTAATAAATGACCTTTCCTAACAACAGCTAGCCCCTTCAAAGTCATGGAAACCTTGCTTCCAAAATTCCTTAGAGACCTACACTATCCCTAACCCCCTCCCAACTTGAAGATATATAACCAGTCACCCATCACAACCCCAGTGCAACTCTTTCTGCCCACAGGTGCTCTCCCTGTGTTTTAATAAAACCACATTTTCACACCAAAGACACCTCAATAATTCTTTCTTGGCCATCAGCTCTGAACCCCAACATTTTCTACATCAATAATCAGTTGTGAAATAAGTCTTGTACAATGATATTTTATGCAGAATTGCTTATAATAGTATAAAATTGAAAACATAAAACCAAAGGAAAAGAGTTACATATGTTGTGGAAAACCTTTACATACAATATTATAGAAATTTTAATAATGATGTTTTCAAAGTTAATTTGATAACTGGAAAATACTTATGAAAAACATAAAGTGAAAAAGCATATATAAAGATAGAGATAAATTTTTCTAAAATGTGAATGGTACTATCTCTGACAAGCTCTCAGATAATTTTTATTTGCTTCTCTTTTATTTTTATGTTTTTTCTAATTTTCTCTGCTGTTTTACTTTAATGAATAAAGAGAAAACATTCAAGATCACAAACTATAATAAAGACCTAAAAAAAGAATAATTTATACTGTGAACTCCTCTGCACCTCTATTGCCAAGCAGAGGGGTGCCTGGGTGGCTCAATCAGTTAAGCATCTGACTCTTGGTTTCAGCTTAGGTCATGATCTCACCATTCATGGACTTAAGCCTCACACTGGGCTCTGTCCTGAGAGTGCAGAGCCTGCTTGGGATTCTCTCTCTCTCTCCCACTCTCTCTGCACCTCCCACTTCTCTCTCTCTCAAAATGAATAAAATTTAAAAACAAATTTTAAAGCAGAGAAATACAACAAAAGCACAAAGAAATGAACAAGGGTATCCCATGTTCTTACTCCATTTCTTATTTTAGTTACTTGGGCCCTCTCTCTTTTTATCTTTATTGCTAAAGGTTTATCAATTTTGTTTGTCTTTTCAAAGAGCAAGCTCTTAGTTTTGTTGATCTTTTCTATTTTTTTTAAATGTTGGTCTATCTCATGTATTTCCATTCTGATCATTATTATGTCCTTCCTCCTCCTAACTATAGGCTTTGTTTGTTCTTATTTTTATAGATCCTTTAGGTATAAGGTTAGATTATTTGAGATTTTCCTTGTTTCCTGAAGTAAGTCTATATTACCATAAACTTCCCTCTTAGAGCTGTTTTTGCTGTGTCCCATAGATTTTGGACCACTGCATTTCCATTTTCATTTGTCTTAAGGTATTATTTATTTTTTTTTATTTTTTACATTATTTAAATACTAGTTAGTTAACATACACTGTAATATTAGTTTCAGGTGTACAATATAGCGATTCAACATTTCCATACAAGTGCTCATCACAACAAGTGCACTCCTTAATCCCCATCACTTATTTAACCCATCCCCCCTACCCATGTCCCATCTGGTAACCATCAGTTGTTCTCTAGAGTTAAGAGTCTGTTTCTCAGTTTACCTCTCTCTCTGTTTAATAGATCACATCTCTACCCCCTTTTCCCATTTCAATGTAGCTTTTTCTTTATACCCTTAGTTATATAAGATCTGTTCTGCTAGTCCTCAGTTCATTCTCAGAGATAGTTGTCCTACTAATTGAAGATTTTGGTGTGTCCACGAGAGAAGATGAGCTACCTTTATCTACTTGTATTTAAATTCCCTTATTAGAAGACCCCTGATTGGGGCGTCTGGGTGGCTCAGTTGGTTAAGCATCTGACTTCGGCTCGGGTCATGATCTCACAGTTCGTGAGTTTGAGCCCTGCATCAGGCTCTGTGCTGACAGCTTACAGCCTGGAGCCTGTTTCAGATTCTGTCTCCCTCTCTCTGCCCCTCCCCTGCTCACACTCTGTCTGTCTGTCTCTGTCTCTCAAAAATAAATAAATTTAAAAAAATTTTAAGAAGACCTGTGATCTTGCTCTACATTCTAGTCTCATCATATTATCAACTTCCTTTTGAAGTCTCTGCTCCAGTCCTTTGTTCATTTCCTCCCTCACACTTTTATGTTCTCTCCTACCACAAATAGTGTTCAACCTTGTTTTCAGTGCCTCAAATGCATTTCATCCTCCCTTTGCCTTCTTAACTTCTCCTCATCTTACCAGTCTCAGCTTAAATGTCACTCTTTCAAGAAGTCCACTAGATATTTCTGAACCAATGAAATTCCCCTACTGTATTTTAGCAATGCACCAAGTAACTCGTCTTCACTGATACCATCACATGTTTATTTTTTTAACCACATGATGCCTATTAGCCGCTCAACAAACAACTGCAAGAATGATGAATAAGCTCTTTACAGGCCTGAGTCAGATTAGCCTTAGGATCAAAAACAAGCTCCAAGATCTCGCTAACTCCAGTGTCACTACATCAAGCACTACGCTATGTTATTAGCTATGTGACTCTGGGGAAAGTATTTAACTTCCTTTGTTCTCTCAAGAGACTTTTGGTTATATTAGGAACTATCTTGAAGTGGTGTAAGTCAAATTCATTGGCTCAAGTACCTAGAAAGAGAAGTTCTTCAGGCTCTAACCTCCTATATTTAACCCATAACAGTATCTGTTTCCATAGACTCTTTCTTCCTATTACTATAGATGGACTATTTTCTTGTAAAATACTTCTGCATTTAAAAAAAATCCTTCTGCATTTGCCCCCTTAATTCCATTTTCCTCTCCCCTGCTCAGGGAATGTGATCCAGAAATTTTTCCTCTTACTTATTCATCATCAATTTTTCTTTTTCTCCTAGATCATTCCCATTGAGCCACAAATATTTTCTCTTAAAAAAGAAAATATTTTTTTAAAAGAGCACTCCTTCTTTGCAGCCAAATGCTGCCTTATGTATTTGTTTCCCTTCACAGCAAAAATCTACAACAAAGTTGCTCACTGTCCTCCACTGTCCTCACTGTCCACCAATCATTCTTCTCTTGTAATTTCTTAGAAGCATTCTAGTCAAGTTTTACTCCAGCTATTGCACTGAAACTACTTCCAGGAAACTTCTCCTAACAAGGCCATCAGTGGCTTCCGTGCTGACTCATCTGACACAGTTGATCATGCCTTCCTCCTGGATCCATTTTCTTCACTTGCCTGACAAAACACCACCCTCCACTGATTTCTCTCACACTTTAGAATTCACTTCTTGGAGGGATTCCTCTGCAGTTCTTACGACCTCTAAATATTGGATTGCCCCAGTACTCTGTACTTAGATTTTCTCTACCTTCATATATTGTTTTGGCAAACTCCTCCCTTTTCAGGTCATTAATGCCAAATTCATATCTTTCACAGACCCATTTTCTTAACTCCATATTTACATATTCAATCCCTTATTATCATAAGCACACAGATGTCTAACAGATGTCTTAAATCCAACATGTCCAAAACTAAACTCCTGCTCCACCTACCACCCACAAAATCTCAGCTGATAACAGTTGCTCAGGGGGAAAAAATGATATCATCACTGATCTTTCTCATTTTCTCCTAATATCATCCAATACCTCAGGAAATCCATCTGACCTTGTATTCAAATCCATAACCCAATCATTTCTCATATTCTTGTCCAAGTCACCAGTAATTATCTCCTCCTTCAATTATTAAAATAGCTTCCTTCCTAGTTATTTCTACTTCCATTGTTGCTCATCAGTACAGTCTTTCTCAATAAATCTTTTATTTTTTTAAATTTTAATAAAATATTTTATTTAACCTGATGTGTCTAAGATATTCTCACTTCAACATATAATCACCATAAAAGTATTAATGAGATACTTTACATTCTTTACATTCTTCTTCTTTTTTTTTTTTTAATTGTACTAAGCCTCAAACTCTGGTGTGTATTTTACACTTCTCATATCTCAGTTTGGACTAGCCATATTTCAAGTGCTTAGTAGCCACATGTCGCCCAGGGCTACTGTTTTAGACAGTGCAATGCTAGACTTCTGGCAGTGGTAATTTCAAGTATGCCCAAGCATACTTTGTCCAGCACTATGGAGGAATTCTAACACACTGAATAAAGAGTCAAATATTCTGTTTCTAGTCTTCACACAACTATCAATCTTCTTTCTCCTCAGCTAATTCATCCTCAAAACTGAGATAACACCTTCCTTACCACTGCCATTTAGTTTTCTTTTTCTTTCTTTCTTTTTTTTAAATTTAAATCCAAGTTAGTTAACACATAGTGTAATAATGGTTTCAGGAGTAGAATTTACTGATTAATCACTTACGTATAATACCCAGTGCTCATCACAACAAGTGCCCTTTTAATGCCTATCACACTTTTAGCCCATATCCTCACTCAACACCCCTCCAGCAACCCTAAGTTTGATCTCTGTACTTAAGAGTTTCTTATGATTTGCTTTCCTGTTTTTAACTTATTTTTCCTTCCCTTCCCCTATGTTTATCTGTTATGTTTCTCAAATTCCACATGAGTGAAATAATACGGTATTTGTATTTCATTTAGCATAATACACTCTAGTTCCATCCATGTAGTTGCAAATGGCAAGCTTTCATTCTTTTTGATCCCCAAGTAATATATTCCATTACACACACACACACACACACACACACACACACACACACACACACACCACTTCTTTATCCATTCATCAGTAGATGGACATTTGAATTTTTCATAATTTGGTTATTGTTGATACAGTTGCTATAACATTGAGGTGCATGTGCCCCTTCTAACCAGCATTTTTGTATCCTTTGGATAAATACCTAGCAGTACAATTGCTGGGTCATAGGGTACTTCTATTTTTAACTTGTTTAGGAACTTCCATATTGTTTTCCAGAGTGACTGCATTCCAGTTTGCATTCTCACCAGCAGTTCAAAGGGGTTCCCTTTTCTCCACATCCTTGTCAACATCTGTTGTTTCCTGAGTTGTTGATTTTAGATATTCTAATAGGTGTGAAGTGGTATCTCATTGTGGTTTTGATTTGTATTTCCCTGATGATGAGTGATGTGGAGCATCTTTTCATGTGTCTGTTAGTCATCTGTTAGCCACTTTTCTTTGGAAAAAAATGTCTGTTCATGTCTTTTGCCCATTTCTTCACTAGATTATGTGTTTTGGGGGCGTTGAGTTGAATAAAGTCGTATAGAATTTGGATACTAACCCTTTATCTGATCTGTCATTTGCAAATATCTTTTTCCATTCTATCAGTTGCTATTTAGTTTTGTTGATCATTTCCTTTGTTGTGCAGAAGCTTTTTATCTTGATGAGGTCCCAAGAGTTCATTTCTGCTTTTGTTTACCTTGCCTACAGAGACATGTCTACTAAGAAGTTGCTGTGGCTGAGGTCAAAGAAGTTGTTGCCTGTGTTCTTCTATAGGATTTTGATGGTTTCCTGTCTCACATTTAGGTCTTTAATCCATTTTGAGTTAATTTTTGTGTGTGGTATAAAAAAGTGGTCTAGTTTCATTCATCTGTATGTTGCTGTCCAGTTTTCCCAGCACCATTTGCTGAAAAGACTGTCTTTTTTTCCATTGGATATTCTTTCCTGCTTTGTCAAAAATTAGTTTGCCATAAACTTGTGAATTCATTTCTGGGTTCTCTATTATGTTCCATTGATCTATATGTCTGTTTTTTTGCCAGTATCATACTGTCTTGATGAACATAGCTTTGTAATACAGCTTGAAGTCCAGGTTTTTTTTTTTTTTTTAACATTACTTTGGCTATTCAGGGACTTTTCCACTTCCGTACAAATTTTAGAATTGTTTGTTCTAGCTCTGTGAAGAATTCTAGTGGTATTTTGATAGGGATTGCATTCAATCTGTAGATTGCCTTGGGTAGAATAGACATTTTAACAGTATTTGTTCCTCTAATCCATGAACATGGAATGTTTTTCCATTTCTTTGTGTCTTCTTCAATTTCTTTCATAAGGTTTCTACAGATTTCAGTGTACAGAACTTTTGCCTCTTTGGTTAGGTTTACTCCTAGGTATTTTATGGTTTTTCATGTAATTGAAAATGGGATCAATTCCTTGATTTTTCTTTCTGCGGCTTCATTATTGGTGTATAGAAATGCCACAGATTTCCGTACACTGATTTTATATCTTGAGATTTTGCACAATTCATGTACCAGTTATAGCAGTTTTTGGTGGAGCCTTTTGGGTCTTCCAAGTAGAGTATCATGTCATCTGTGAAGAGTGAAAGTTTGACTTCCTCCTTGCCAATCTGGATGCCTTTTATTTCTTTTTTTTTCTTTTTTTTTTTTTTTTGTCTGATTGCCAAGGTTAGGACTTCCAGTACCATATTAAACAACAGTAGTGGGAGTAGACATCCCTGTCATGTACCTAACCTTAGGAGGAAAGCTCTCAGTTTTTCCCCATTGAGGATGATATTAGCTGTGTGTCTTTCATATACAGCCTTTAGGATCTGGAGGTATGTTCCTTCTATCCCTACTTTCCTGAGGGTTTTTATTCAAGAAAGGATATTTTAAATGTATTTTTTCAAATGCTTTTCCTGCATCTATTGAGAGAATCATATGGTTCTTATCATTTCTTCTATTAAGGTGATATATCACGTTGAATGAATTGCAAATATTGAACCTCTGCTGCCCCCAAAGAATAAATCCCACTTGATTGTGGTGAATAATTCTTTTAAAATATTGTTGGATTCAATTTTCTAGTATCTTGTTGAGAATTCTTGCATCCATGTTCATCAGTGAAATTGTTCTGTAATTCTCCTTTTTAGTGGGGTCTTTGTCTGCTTTTGGAATCAAGGTAATGCAGACTTCATAAAGTGAGTTTAGAAGTTTTCCTTCCATTTTTATTTTTTGCAACACTTCAAAAGAATAGGTATTAACTCTTCTTTAAATGGTTGATAGAATTCCCCTGGGAAATCATCCAGTCCTGGACTCTTGTTTGTTGGGAGATTTTTGATTACTGATTCAATTCCTTTACTGGCTATGGGTCTGTTCAAATTTTCTGTTTCTTCCTGTTTCTGTTTGGGTACTTTATGTTTCCAGGAATTTATCCATTTCTTCCAGATTGCCCAATTTGTTGGTGTATAATTTCTCATAATATTCTATTATTGTTTATATTTCTGCAGTGTTGGTTGTGAATCTTTCCTCTTTTTTGTGATTTTATTTATTTGGGTCCTTTCCTTTTTCTTTTTGATCAATCTGGCTAGGGGTTTATCAGTTTTGTTAATTCTTTCAAAGAAGCACCTGCTATTTCATTGATCAGTTCTACTGTGTTGTGCTTTTTTTCCATAACATTAATGTCTGCTTTAGTCTTTATTATTTCCCTTCTTCTGTTGGTTTTGAGCTATATTTGCTGTTCTTTTTCCAGCCCTTTTAGGTGTAAGGTTAGGTTGAAACCTTAATTCCTTCTTCAGGATGGCCTGGATTGCTATATACTTCCCTCTATGACCTCTTTTGCTGCATTCCAAAGTTTCTGTACTGTCGTGTTTTCATTTTCATTGGCCTCCATGTACTTTTTATTTCCTCTTTAATTTCTTGGTTAACCCATTCATTCCTTAATAGGATGTTCTTTAATCTCCAAAGATTTGTGGTCTTTCCAAATTTTTTCTTGTCATTGACTTCAAGTTTCATAGCACTGTGGTCTGATAGTATGCATGATATGATATTGATCTTTTTGTACTTGTTGAGGGCTGATTTGTGACCCAGTATGTGATCAATTCTAGACAATGTTCATGTGCACTTGAGAAGAATGTGCATTCTGCTGCTTTAGGATGAAATGTTCTGAATATATCTATTAAGTCCATCCAGTCCAGTGTGTCATTCAAAGTCATCGTTTCCTGTTGATTTTCTGATTAGATGATCTGTCCATTGCTGTAAGTGGGGTGTTAAAGTGCCCTATTATTATTGTATTATTATCAATGAGCTTCTTTATGGCTGTGATTAAAAGATTTATATTCTGGTGCTCCAAGTTGGGGGCATAAATATTTATAATTATTAGATCTTTTGGATACATCCCTTATAATGTCCTTCTTCATCTCTTGTTACAGTCTTTGATTCAAAATCTAGTTTGTCAAATGTAAGTATGGCTACTTGGGCTTTTTATTTTTTTTTTTTTGATGTCCATTAGCATGATAGATGTTTCTCTATTCCCTTACTTTCACTCTGAACGTGTCTCTAGGTCTAAAATGAATCCCTTGTAGGCAGCACATAGATGAGATGATTTTTTTATCCATTCTTATGTGCTATGTCTTTTGATTGGAGAATTTAGTCCATTTACATTGAGAGTGATTATTGAAAGATATTAATTTAGTGCCATTGTGTTGCCTTCACAGTTGGTGTTTCTGGTGACATTCTCTAGTCCTTTCTAATATTTGTTGCTTTGGTGTTTTTTGTTTTGTTTTGTTTCTCCAAAGAGTCTCCCTTAAAATTTCTTCCAGGGCTCATTTAGTGATCACAAACTCCTTTAGTTTTTGTTTGTCTGGGAAACCCTTTATCTCTCCTTCTATTCTTAAAGACAATCTTTCTGATTAATGAATTCTTGGTTCATATTTTTCTGACTCAGCATGTTGAATATATCCTGCCACTTCTTTCTGGCCTGACAAGTTCCTATGGATAGATCTGCTGCAACCTGATCTGTCTTCCCTTGTAGGTTAAGGACTTTTTTCTCTTTGCTGTTTTCAGGATTCATTCTTTAACTGTGTATTTTGTGAATTTAACTATGATATGCCTTGGTGATGGCCAGGTTTTTTTGATCTAATGGAAGTTCTCTGTGCTTCTTGGATTTTGACATCTGTGTCTTTCCCCAGAGTAGGAAAGTTTTCAGCTAAAATTTGTGCACATAAACATTATGCCTCCTTTTCTCTTTCTTCATCTTCTGGGTTTCCTATGATATGAATGTTATTCCTCTTTAATAAGTCGCTGAGTTCTCTAAGTCTTGTATCATGATCTTTTGTCTTTGTTTTCCTTTTTTTTTCCCTCATTATTTTCCATTTTATCTTCTATATCACTGATTCACTGCTCTGTTTCATCTATTCTTGTTGTTATAGCACCCATTAGAGGTTGCATTTAACTTATGGCATTTTTAATTTCAGCCTGACTAGATTTTATTCTTTATCTCCGCAGAAAGGGGTTCTCTGGTGTCTTCTATGCTTTTTTCAACCCCAGCTAGTATTCTTATAACTTTGGTTTAAATTGTAGTTCAGACATCTTGTGTTGATTAAATCACTGGCCATCATCTTTCTTTTGGGGTGAATTCCTCTGTGTTGTCATTTTGGAAGAAGAAAAAATAATAAAATTAAAAATTAAAATTAAAAACAAAACAAAAATATCAAATAAAGGAAGCTAGATTCTAGGTGTGTTTGATCTGCTTGTTGAGAGAAGCTTGATAGAAAACAGGAAAAAGAGAAAGGAAAAAAAAATTAATTTAAAAAGTAAAAAAAAGTCAAATAATCTAAAAAAATAGAGATAATAAAATAGAATAAAAAAAATTAAAAAAAAATCTTTCTGTATCTAAGAGGAAGAAAAGAAAGAAAAACGAAAGCAACATGAGCAGAAACAGCAGCAAACACAACAAACAAACAAAATGAACAAACAGAATGAAACTCAAATGAAGTTACATCCAGTTTCCCCCAAACTGAAACTCTGCAGCACACCATAGTCCGTAGACTAACCTGGTGGAAGAAATTTGTGGGTCTTCTGGGGAATGTGCCCGGAGGGTGCGGGTGGGCAGGGTTTGGTGTAACGGCTTCATTCTCCACATGGTGGCATTGTTTAGCTCACTGGAATAACCCCATGGGTGTGTGCATGCACACTATCGGTGAAAATGGCTTCACGCAGTTCTCTGGTCTCTGGCACAGCAATTTCATGCCCTCACAGACACATGATCAAGCAACCCTCCTTTGTCTCAGGTTTCCATCTGTTCCCTGCCTTTACCTTATCTATGTCCAAGCTGTCTGCCTGCCAGGTTTGTCTCCCTCCAGAGTTTTAGCTCAGATGGGCCTGGGTTTCAAAGCCCCCACACTTCAGAGACCCCCATGGCTTGGAGCTGCACTGATTCTTTGTGGGATATCCTCTCAGAGCAATGGCCCAGTATCAGTTTGTTCCCAAAAACATCCCCATGATTGCTCAGTGGCAGAGACTCAAAGTTTATGGTAAGTCACACACAGCTGGCTCCAGGTTTTTCTGCTCTTTGACATCTTTGTTCCGATATCAGTAAATATGGCAGCTCTCCAGGTCCACAGGGACTTTTGCCCACAGGGAGGGTATATGGCCTCTACCAAATGCACTACAAGCAGGGAAACTGCTTCTCCCCATGTGGCCCATGGACCCCCTCAGACCACGCTACCTGCTCCTGGGTTTTAACCCTACTTCCTCACCAGAGCACTTGTAGGCACTGAGCTCTGAAACTTCAGACTCTGTGTCCCACTGTTTATAGAATCCTGGTGGTATTGAAACTCTCTCCTTACTCCCCATCAATGGTTTTGGGGAATAGTTTCCTTGTAGTCCCCTGTGAGAGTTTTCATCCTTTCTCTCTCTCTTTCTCTCCAGCTCAGCTATTCAAGCAAGTGCGTTTCTTGCACGATCCTGATATGCTGCACTCTCCCTTTCTTTCTTTCTTTCTTTCTTTCTTTCTTTCTTTCTTTCTCTCTCTCTTTCTCTCTCTCTCCCCCTCTGTCTTCTCACCACGAAAATGGGTCCCTAACCTCCGAGCCACTGTTGCTTTTCTCTCTCCCAATTCACTTCTCCACACCGCATACCTGCCAAGTTTTCTGGCTCAAATTATGCAGATTGTTGAATCCTCAGATCAATTTCCTAAATGTCCAAGATTTGATCCTGATCTAGCTGTGTTTCAGGGATGAGACAAGCTCAGGGCCCTCCATACTACTTTGCCATCTTGACTCCTCCCCTCTACTCTCAACAAATCCTTTAAATGTATAACCCAGATCACTTCACTCTGATGCTTAAAATTTGATAGTGGCTTCATATTTCACAGAGATAAAAACAAAAACCCTCGCACATGGCTGTCCAGCCCCATATAATCTGGACCCATCCTTTTTTGCCTCTCTGACTTTACCTCCTTCAATTTTCCCTTCAGTTTCAGCCACACTGGCTATCTTATCATTGGCATATACTTGGCTTGTTTTTGCTGGAGGTTGCTGCACTTGCTGTTTCAGCTCCTTGGATCACTCTTCCCAGATACCTGTTTGGCTCACTCTCTACTTCTTTCACATATGTGTGTAAATGCCGGCCGTAACTCTCTTATTTAAATCAAAACCTGCCTACTTCCTTACTCCTATGCTTTCCTACTTGTTGTTTCACCCTACTCAATCCCTTGTACCTCATGGGATTTATCATTCCCTAACATACTATGTAATTTACTTATCATTTTATTGTCTGCCTCTTCCTACTAGAATGTAAATCCCACCAGGCAAGTATTTTTAAGTGTTCTTAAATCCCCCAAACCTACAATAGTGCTCAGCACTAGACTTGGTAGGAACTCAGTAAGTATCCACTGACTGAATGGGGAAATTACAAGTGGATTGGGCCTCAGGGACAACTAGCTGCAAACACAGGACCATATTACCCATGAAGGTTTTCTACATCCATCGTCTCTGTTTCATTTCCTCTGTGTTTTAGCCACATTCTCTCCTAGTACAGGTATATTTCTTCTACAGTATGGTGGGGGTGGGGTTGGTAACATGACCACAGACAGTCCTACATTTATGTTGTCCCAGCTATTGATACAAAAGTGAAAAGACAGCTTTTCTCTTTTAAAAGTCAACAAAATTCCAGGGAAGAATTCTGGTTCAGTTTGTCAATGAATAAAACAATTGCCCAAGTCTAGGTCATAAGGCTACCCCTCTGGGAGTACAATTCTGTGACTGACAGCCTCACAGGAACCATATGCAGGAGCTAAGTTGTATTACCAAAATATAATAGAATATTACGGAATCTAATAAACTGGAAATATCAAAAGATGATCACTACACTGTTTTGTTTCTCTAAACTTTTCCTTTTCTGTTATCCTTTTCCTAATTTCATTTTATTCCTTATTCTATTAGTCAATATGTTGTTTAAAAAAAAATGTCTCTAATTGGAGTATGAAAAATCTGGAAAATATTACCTCAAGCCTTAAAATGCAGGGGGTAAAAAGACCGTGAAACTGAAAACTGGAGAAGGGAGTATCACACATTCATTGGCAAGGCATGTCTAATAAATACTTCCGTAACAATCACAATAATAACTTATCTGCATATAATGCCTAAAGTGTATAAAACTAATTAACATACAGACCTTTAAGATAAATTATTATTAACTGACTTTATAAATGATAAATCTGAGGGATAAATATTTATTTTCCCAGGGTCCTGAGACAATGAAATGGTATATTCTGAATTCAAATTCTGACTTTGTGTCCAGGTATCACAAATTTCTTACTAAACAACACTACTTGCATATAAAAATTTTGCTAGAAAGTAACGTTTTATCACTTAAAAGTTTTCACAGTGGCTACATTCTTATCCAGCACCCCAATGACATCATCAAGAGTAGATACATAACTAGAATCCTCTCTATTCCAGACCAAGTCCAATTCTAAGGAACATGGCCAAAAGTATGTTTTTGTTTCTTCCATATCTATGAGGAGGTAATTATATGTAAGAAATTTATGCATATTCTATGCTTTCCACCCAATCTTTAAAGATTGATATTCCTGCCATAGCAACTTCTTTATAGCGATGCCTCCTGAACCAAGAGGAAAAAAAACTAAAACTATTGAAACTTCATCAAAATAAAAAGTTTCTGCACGATGAAGGAAACAATCAACAACAACAACAAAGGCAATCTACGGGATGGGAGAAGATAATTACAAATGACATATCTGATATGGGGTTAGTATCCAAAATATTTAAAGAACTTATATAACTCAACACCCCAAAAATGAATAATCCATGGGCAGAAGATGTGAATAGACATTTTCCCAAAGAAGGTATAAAGACGGCCAACAGACACATGAAAAGATGCTCATCATCACTGATCAGCAGAGAACTACAAAATCAAAACTACAATGCAACATTATTTCATACCTGTCAGAAAGGCTAAAATCAACACCATAACAAACAAAAGGTGTTGGCAAAGATGTGGAGAAAAAGGAACCTTCTTGCCCTGGTGATGGGAATGCAAATTGGGGCAGCCACTATGGGAAACGGTATGGAGGCTCCACAAAAAGTTAAAAATAGAACTACTCTATGAGCTAGCAATTGCACTACTAGGCATTTACCCAACAAATACAAAAATACTAATTCAAAGGGGTACACGCACCCTAATGTTTATAGCCAAATTATGGAAACAGCCCAAGTGTCTACCAACTGGTGAATGGATAAAGCAGAGGAGGTGTGTGTGTGTGTGTGTGTGTGTGTGTGTGTGTGTGTATGTGTGTGTATGCAAAGACATATTACTCAGCCATAAAAATAAAAATGAAATCTTATCATTTGCAATGACATGGATGGAGCTACAGAGTATTATGCTAAGTGAAAAAAGTTAGTCATAGAAAGACAAGTATCATGACTTCACTCATATGTGGAATTAAAACAAAGCAAAACAAAACAAAACAAAACAAAACAAAACAAATGAGCAAGGGGGAAAAAAGAGAAAGAGGCAAACCAATCCAGACTCTTAACTATAGGGATCAAACTGATGGTTACCAGAAGGGAGCTGGTGGGGAAAGGATGAGTTAAATAGGTGATGGGGATCAAGGAGGGCATTTGCTGTGACAAGCACTGCATGTTGTATGTAAGTGTTGAATCACTATATTGTACACCTAAAACTAATATTATGCTGTAGGCAAGATTATTGGAATTTAAATAAAAACTTTAAAAACAAGATTGATATCCCTAGGAAATATCTTATCTACTGTGAGTGAATCAGTCTCAAACCATTAAGAAATGGATATTCTTTCTAAGATGAATTAAGGATGGGAATGTTCAGCTCAATTGTCCTATTTTTGTCCTCTCCTCTTCACTGATTCATCATTGCAGTTTCAAGAAACTACTTTATAAAAGACTTTTAAAAACAGATTCATACTGGCTTGGTGTATGAATATTATACCTCCCACTGATTCTGGGCAATAAAACAAATTTTATACAAAATTAGGTACTAGTTTCTAGATAACATTTCCCCTTGCTACCTAACAGTAAAAATATAGTCACTAAAGTACTCAAAGAAGTATAGGATAACAATTAGATCATGGATCCTAACGCCAGAATACCCCATTGAAAATTTCAGCTCTGTCACTTACTAGCCAGGTGGCTGGGTAAGTTGCCTCTTTCCACTGCCTGTCTTTCTCCATCTATAAAAAAATGGAATTGATAATAGATCACACTCCATAAGATCACTGTGAGTATTCAGTGAATTATATAAAAAGCACTTAGAACAGTGCCAGGAATAGAATAAATGCTATATAAGGGTATGATTTTAGGATGTTATTCAACCTTGTCATTTTACAGATGAGGAAACTGAGGCAAAAAGAGGTTAAGGAAATTGCCCAATGTCATAAATCTAGTGTATAAACATCTGTTAAGTCTTAATCCCTTTGCTTTTATTTGCATCATCTTGCCTTTTGTATACATCTTTTTAACACAAAAAAAAATTTCCGTTCATTAAGAGTAAATGTTTAAAAAACTTTCAAAACTGAACGTTACATGTAAAATAACTTTGGCCACCTGAATACATACCATAGTTTAGGTAGTAAATAGTTTCAGGTATATAACTGAAGGACATTGAGAATGACACACAAGTCAAGCCATATTTTAAAACTCTGTTAGCCATTTGATGAGGGCAATGAGGAGCTCATGTTTTGTGTTTCTGTGATTATAATATTGCTTTGCATGAATAAAGACCTATTCCTTTCTTATTTACTTTGGTTAATTTGCTGTGCAGATGGACACCAGCAGAGATACACTTAATAAAGTGTGAAACATAAAAATGGACAACTTACTATTTGTTCCAACAAAGTATAGGGGAGACAAACAATGCACTGGCTATGCATTCATCAAGGTGTAGTGTCAAAGTCAATGTATGTTACAGAGAAGGATGTTGCATTCAAAGGCTGGCCTTGTCATATAAAGCAGGACATATGAAATCCCAATATACTATCTAGGCTATGAATTATCATCCCCTTTTCTACTCACTTTCTTCTTCCTTTTTATTTTAATGATAATGAAACCCTGAGTTAGGTATTACATGTCAACCTGAAGCATATGTCTTCAGTGCCCTTGCATTTATTGCCAAATACAGCATCCTCCACCTCAATATACACTTTCAGTATACAGTGCTTTCTTGCCTGGGAAGGTGAACAAGGACAGAGCAGACAAATCATAGGTTGACAATAAGGCACACTGATGTAATGTATATAATGTGTCACATTGACAAGTCACTCCAAGAAACACTAAAGGGCATAGTCTACACTGTTTTCATTAGAGTGCTTATTAGAGGGAATTTATGTTTAGACAGAGATTAATTTCTAGATGGTCTGAATGTAAAATTGTTGGTATCACTTCTGAAGAAAGCCAGTACTTGGTCCTTTCATTCTTAAGTATTTAGTTATGCTTTGAATATATAATTTTTCTTAGAATATCGGCTTAACTCTGTTTCATAATAGTAAGTAAGTTATATGATGGAATGTAAACAATCGCGAGTTAAGAAAGTTGACCTGGATATCTACAGCCTAAGAATGTATCTGAATTGACCAAAATATCCTTTAGCTACATTAAATCTCTCCTTTCATTTGCATGTGCTCATTCATCTATTTGCCAAGTGTTTATTTAGATCTCATAGTCACTGTGTGAGGCCCTAGGGATACAAAGTCCATCATTTTCCCCATGGGGCTTAATGACTAGTGAAGGAAGTAAGCATATTCAGAAAATTACAGTGCATAGCTCCTGAACACAGTGAGTTCACTCAAGCATGTGTTTGAGTGAATAACTACCCATAAATTGTTAATACAGCTTTATATTTGATATAATATAGGTATAAATATAGTTCTGAGAGGGAAGAGACTACCTCTGTCCCCCTGGAGTGTGAGAAGGTGTCAGAGAAGGGATGACATATGCAATGGGTCTTAAAGGATTAATAGGGAGTCAAAAGGAAAAGATAGAACACATTTCAAACATAGGGATAAGCCTGTGCAAAGGCACAAAAACTTGACAGAGAGTGATGTGTTTGGGCCTGGGTAGAAGCTCATTCATTGTTCATCTTCTCAAATCATGGATGTAAGAGTTGCAGGGGGAAAACATAGCCAAAGGGGTAGGATAGAGTTGGATTTTATTCCATGGGAAAACTTTTTTAGTTTATCTTACGGTAATTATGGGATCACCAAAAAGTTTATGCAAAACTGTGATTTGTTGTTTTGGAAGAAAGTATCTGGCAACAGTATACAGTCTAAAGGAAAGATGATAGAGTAGTATCAGGAAGCCACTGACAAGACAAATGAAAGAGATGTCCCTAGCCAAAAATGCTCAAAAGTCAAAGTAAAGCAAAGCAGGGAAAATTGAATATAAAAGTTGAATTCAAAGAAACAAAATCCCCTTTCCCAAGATCATTATTTCATTCCTTCAACTGAAGACATCTCTGTGACAGAGTAGCACCTGATCAGGCAGTCTTTGATTAGGAATAAGGAAAAGACAGACATATTTAGAAGGACTAAATGCAAGGCACTTTAGGTAAGATATTAAGTTCGAAAGCATGAAGTAGTAACAGCTGATGAGGAGAGAGGCAGAGATGCATCAGATGCAGAGATGATTGTCAGCAGGCTGACTTGGGTACGGTAGGCACTACCGGCTCATCAGCCATCGTGAGCTGAAGTCACAGTGCAAAGACCACAAATTCTTGTCTGTATACACACAGCGTCATCTTTACCTCCCAGAACCTTTCAGTTTTATTCTTGTGACATAATCAGACTGGAAGGTGTTCATTATAAAAATGAGTGTAGTGGGTTAAATGGCGGTCCCCCAAAAGATATGTCCACCTGAACCTGTAAATGTAACCTTTTTTGAAAAAGGGGTCCTTACAGATGTAAATTAAGGATCTTAAGATAAGATCATCCTAGAGTAAGGTGGACAGTAATCCAATGACTACTGACCTTAGAAAAAAAGGAAAGAAGACACACAAAAAGAACATGTAAAACAGAGACTGGAATGTTGCATCTACAAGTGAAGGAAGGCCAAAGATTTCCAGCAGCCGCTGGAAACTAAGAGAGACACACACAACAGACTTTTCCTCAGAACCTCCAGAAGGAACTGCTGAAGGGGTTAACAGAGAGAACATGACCACTGGTTGACACCTGAACTGGACCTGGGCAATCAGAGGTTTCTCACCTCCTCCCCTGTCCTCAGAATATATGCTCTGTTTACTATTCTTCCAGTGGGAGTTGTTCCAAAGACATAGCCTTGAGACAGTAAGGTTTTGTTCAGACCATCTGGACAGTATATGTGACTAAACCTCATTAAGGCTTATATATAAACTTTTAAGATTCTGGTTGGCAGATGTAGAGATCTATTTCCTCTTTCGGCCACCCAAGACAAGCCTCATAAGTAAGTTCCCCTGCTTATTAAAACTGCCATCTACCAGTCTGAAGTGGTCTTCCTCTTTCTTCAGTCTGTCCTTGCCTTCTATGTAAGGGGGCCAGTTTGTGAACCAACAGAAACCAACCCTGCTAACACCTACATTTCAGACTTCTGCCACCTAGAACTGAGAAAGAATAATCTTCTGTTGATTTAGGCCACCCAATTTGCAGTAATTTTTTACAGCAGCCACAGAAAACTAATAGAATAAGTGGTCTTGTTCTAATGCGTGAGTTAGCACTCCCCACTTAAGAAGTCATAGGTATACTCAGCATTTGGGGTATTCAGACTCAAATCTATCTGAGTTGTTCTACAATACAACTGCAAATTTTAACTTGAGAATATAATTAAAAGATCAAATAGGAGGTGAATATTTTAAATGCCGCTAAAAAAACCCAGTTTTCTATATGTACATTAGAAAATGCTGCCATGGGTCCATTTTGATTTCCTAGACATTCTGGTCAAATTAAGATTCAGTCTCTAGAGAAAGAGAGACATAAATGAGAATAAACTCTTGGTCCCATCAGTGCCTAAGCTACCCAAAGCAGACCCCTTTTGTGACAAGGTTGCCCTCAATTTTACTTTTACATTTATAATGACTCTCATTACCCTTTCCACTTGTGACATTCCTATTTGCCACTAATTGACCAAATTAATCAGTGGGACGGGAAATAATCGCTCACTAGCTGTCAAGCAAACCTTGTCACTTTGTGACTTCCAAGGGCTCAAAGCCATTCAATTCAATTAGCTTCAGTGTTTTATACACAGTACTATACAGCCATTTGGAAAATTCCTACGTGTTTTGTTTTCCTTTTTCCCCCATTAGACAATGACACGTCTTAATAAAAATGCTAAAAATACACACAGAACTAACAATGCTAAAAGTGCTGCTTTTGAGGGATTCAAGATCATCTGCTTCAAAATTATCTACTACAAAAGTTGTATCCTTTCTGAGTGTCCTCTTAGTGTCTGGAGGAAAAATCAGATTTTCTGGTTGTCCAAAAAGATCAGTAGCTAATTACAGCTAATTACAGTCAACTTTCACCTATCTTTGCTAATGGAAGGAAGCACTGATGCAGGCAATTCCCAAATGGCAAATCTTCCATTCGATTTCAGCAAGTAAAACACAAAAGACATTTAAACTTCAAGGATTTTCTCACAGTTTTTTAAGAAAACTCCTGATCAAGTCAGGGGTTCACTTTTAGATTGTCTGGAGGTAACACAGTTATGTTTCCACGACTGACCCACTGGACTTACCATGCAACTGTACTTAAACTAGAATTAAGATGTAATTCGCGTCCCTTGGCAAGCACTGGCTGAGAAATAAATGGAAGGAGCTCAAAGGGCTCATGTCACCAGGTCATAAACTTGTAAGTCACACTCGAACTACCGGTAGTAATTAATAACAACAACCATAATAACAGTTCCTGTTACTGAGTATCTATTACATGCCAGATACATTACCTTCTTTATCTACAATGCTAGAAACAATCCTGCAAAGGTTTTATTACCTTCATTTTACAAATAAGGAACTGAGTCTTGGAGAAGTTATGTGACTGACAGTGTTACCTGAACAGTATATACTGAAGGTTAGATTCAAATTGGATTGGACTCCACAGCTTAGGCTCTTTCCACAAGGATGTTTGGATAAAACAAGTGGACAATGTTTACTGGACATTTTTTAATTCTTGTTACAATTACACACACCTAGTTCATGTACTAGTTAAGCCACTTTCTAAGCCTAGATACTTAACTAATAATGTACTAAATAAAAGCAGAATTTATTGTATGATAGATGGAGCTTAAGGGTTTATTTACTGAAATTTTAAAAGATCTACTTAAAGATTGTTTTCTTTAGAAGGTGTCTGACACGAAAATGTACATGCAAGAGCCATTATGTCAGTGAAAGACCTATTATATCAAGACTCTAGCATGCAAAAGTGTCATAATCTTGTTTCCACATTAACTTTACCCAGTGCCTGGTTCTCAGCCAAAATTTTCATCCATCAAGTGTAATCTGTGTCCTAACTATGTAAATAATTGTTTTCTAGAAGTGAAGTGAACTTTTATTTTAAAAATATCTTAAAACTGGGGGCACCTGGGTGGCTCAGTCGGTTAAGCAGCCAACTTCAGTTCAGGTCATGATCTCACAGTCTGTGAGTTTGAGCCCCGCATCACGCTCTGTGCTGACAGCTCTGTGTTGACAACAGGCGTGGAGACTGCTTTGGATTCTGTGTCTCCTTCTCTCTCTGACCCTCCCCCATTCACACTCTGTATCTCTCTCTCAAAAATAAAAATAAACGTTAAAAAAATATCTTAAACCTAGACATACTGGAAAAAAAGATAAATATAGGAATCCTCAATAAAGAGAAATTATACTTCTACAGAATGAAAATTGTGATGAAGACATATTATAAATGTTCTTTATATTCCTCAATTAGCCATTATCCTTGAAGATATTGACTCAACTAATAATTTCATGTTATAATGGTGGTAATTAAATTATTATCAGTAAAGTACATTCTTATCCACACTTACAGATTGAGCCTGGTGCTACAGTAAGGGCTGGAACACAGAAATAATTAGTAGTCTCTGACCACATTTCAATGTAAGAAGCACACATATACACAAATAATTATATCCAAAACTATAGCTTTTATTGATAGCACCACAATTCACAATATCCCCTAAAATAGAAATATGAAGCCAGTCTTCATTCCTCACTCTCTGAAACCTCTACTTTCTGTCATTCTCAATGTCTTGATAACTTTACTTTGTTTTTGGTTTTGTTTTCAATTCTAACCCCTCCTCTCCACCCCCACTCTCATTGCCTTTGGCCACGCCTTTATCATATCTCACACCTAGACTTTCATTATGGCCTCTGTCCAATCCTCTTATTTCTAACATATCTAACATTCCCATATTTTTCCCCATAGAATTATCTGTCTTAATTGAGAGTTTGACCATGTGATTCTCATGCTCTCAGTCAACTAATGAATGTTTTTGTGATACAAAATAGGATTTAAAAACAAAAGAAGTTCAAATCCTGGATTTTCTATGTACTAAATATATGATCTTGGGAATAACTTATTCTCTGTGAACCTTGTTCTTGATATATAAATTGTCAATAATAATATCTTGGCAACCTCAGGAATAAATGAGAATATTATAAATAATACAGAGTAATCACTCAATAAAAGAGTCATAATCATTATTTCATGTTCACAATCATTATATAGCTTTGCATACACAAGTCCTCTGTGGCATCTTCAACATCTTTCTTCCTTGGGCTTTATGCTCTAAAAACATATAAACATTAATTATCACCTGAAAATGCCATCATTTTCCACACCCTGTAACTTTCCACACCTATTCTAATAGATCAGTTTGGAATGTCCTTTCTTCTCAGGAAAGCAGGATCACCAGCAGTAAAGCCACCTCTGCAGTCACAATTTTCCTAGAGCAACCTACATCTGGTGCCTAAGGTAGGCAGGAGTATAAAAGCCCAGTCATTTTGACCCAAATTCTGTCAGTCCCAAATATTCATAAAATTGGGTAGACCCAGAATGCACACACTGTGAGATGGAAATGTTGCATGTGCATCAAGTCCAACCATGGCCAGAGGGCATGTTAGTCCAGTCACCCATGTCACATCCCAAAATTGCAACAGCATCCCTCCCTCAGCTCCTACATAAGGCCACCTGGGTCCCATGGACAAGCTTAATGAAGAAGGGAAAAAACCCAACCTTCACATGCCAATTGGCCACGTATGTGATTAAAGCCAAAAGCAGGTGATGACTTTATTCCTGCCACATTTAAGAAATGGCTGTTGTACATTACTTATAGGAGTTATCTGTCCCTATGAGTACTAACCACTAGCTCTCTCAGGATGGAAGAGACCCAATGTAGTCAACTGGCCACCAACTAATCCTCTTAAGTAATGGTGTCATATTGGGAATACAACGTTGGTAGGCTGGGCATTCAGAAATGACAACAGCTATAATAGTCATAGGAAGTGGAAGTCTATGCTGTTGGACTCATGTATATCCTACATTTCTTCTACCATTGCTATTCTTATCATTTACCCTTGTGTTAGTTCTGGGGTTGCTGCTACTGATGACAGGCTAATATCAATGAGATGAGTTGTATTCTTGGTTATTTAGTGCATCTTCTGTGGTTCATGCTTTCCAGTAGACATTAAGATATGATACAAAAAATCTCCATGTTTTATTTCTACTTTCATATGCCACTACCATATTTCTTTCTTCCGTATCTCTGATCAGACATTCAGACCATTGGCCATTGCCCAGAATCTACATATATACTAGCACCAACCACTTTCTCTTTCATACAGCATAAATGATCAGATTCACCACTTTCTGTTCTACCCACTAGTAAGATTTTCCTTCTCCCTTATTCCTTAATGCTGCACTAAATTAGAGAATTCCAATATTGTGCTATGTTTCTAATAGGAAGAACACATAAGTTAGGGAAATAAGGAATGGAAGCATGAATGACCTCAATTATCATCATCCCTAATGATCCACTGAGGAACTTTCCATACCCACAACTCTTGGTTAAAGGTCCTGGTTCCCAAAGGAGCACACTCTAGCCAAAGAACACACCACAGTTCCCACTGAACTACATATCATAGTTGTCCCCTAGGCACTTTGGGCTTATTGTATTCGAAGACCAACAGGCAAGAAGAGTCAATATTAGTGGCAGGGACATTTGATTTTGATCATCATGAGAATATAGTGCTTTTTTCACGCAATGAGTGAAGAGAAGAATATAGTTGGAACCTAGGTGTTTCACTTGGTTCACTTAGGATGACCCACTCCCTTACCCAATTAGAACCATGACTATACCACAGCCATGACCTAAGATGGTTGTAATTACCAGGGATTTGTGTATATCAGGAATGAGGGCTAAGATTACATCATAAACTAAAAAAACCAAGATCTGCAGAGGTGGTAGCTGAGGTTGGGGAGAATTTAGAATAGACAGTGAGTAAGGGTGATAGTGAATACCATAGCAATGGGGGATGTATTTTTTTAAGTTTTTATTTATTTATTTTGAGAGAGAGAAAGAGAGCAAGTAGGGAAGGGGCAGAGAGAGAGAGGTAGAGAGAGAGAATCCCAAGCAGGCTCCCTACCAATGCGGGGCTGGAACTCACAAATCATGAGATCCTGACCTGAGCTGAGTTGGATGTTTGACTGAGCCACCTAGGTTCCCTGCACTGTATTTCTTCACATTTACTTCCCTCTCCTAGGTCTTTCCCTCAATAGGAGAGGCCCACATGAACCATGAGGGAACTTCTCCTTGCGTATAGATATAGACATGGTACTATGGAAAGGATATACTGAGGCAGCCATAGGGTATGCTACTCAGATCCTTAAGATATAGGGATCTACTACACCACTTATTCTAAAGCCTCACTCTCCTGGGATCCTCCCAGCCAATGACTGAGCACCATCAGTAAACTGAGGCCAGAAGTACTGGAGCCTGACCATTTCTGAACTCCATGAGGGGTCTGGGACTCTTCCATCAAGTAACTTTGTTCTGGAGCTCCCTACAGGCCTGGCCAAGACATTCCAAAGCTACACTGCAATTTGAGCTTCTCCTACTCTATCCTCCCTTCCTCCACTTTTCCTTTCATGTGTATTAGGCTTGCATCAAACTCTAAGACCTTCCACTACCGCTCTTGCCTCCTTGTCTCTTTATCCTTCAGAAGCATTTCCCTCAAAGAATCCTTTGCACATGTAATTCTATCTTGGCATCTGCTTCCGGGAAGATTCAACAAGTGCAGTCAGTTGTATCTATTTCTCACTTTTGAGTCATTTCAGTATGCTGTTCTTTTCTGCCCAAATATCTATCCTCCCTTCACTTAGCTGGCTTCAATTTTGGCCACTTTGACCACAGACAACAGATACCAGCTCAGGTATCACTTTCCCCCCTTCCTGACCTCTCCACTACCACTAAAATCCATGTTGGATGGTCCTGCTAAAGGTTCCACAGCACAATGAACATTCCCATGTAGCCCTCATCCCTCTGATTTGTAGTTTCTTCTTCTTCCTCTCCTTCCTCTTCTTACTCTTCTTCTTCCTTTTTCCTCTCCTCCTCCTTGTCTTCCTCTTCCTCCTCCCCCTCCTCCTCATCCCCCTTCTCTTCCTCCTCCTCCTCCTTTTTCTTCTTCTCCTCCTCCTCCTCTTCCTCCTCCTCCTCCTCCTCCTCCTCCTCCTCCTTCTCCTCCTCCTTCTCCTTCTTCTTCTTTTGCCTGCATCCCTCCTCAATATAAACATCATGATGGAAGGTCACAATCTATTTCTTCACTATTGTATACCTAGCATCCTTAACAATGTCTCACAATACTTGGCTTTTTTTAGGGACCCAATAAATATTTATTGAATGAATAACTAAATACAAAGCAGGATAATGAAAATCATGGAAATAAGTCAAGGGAGGACCTAGGGAGGAAGGGCAGAGGTGGAACTTAGGAGAACTCCACTGAATAAAAAACATTCTGCAGACATTTTTAAAAGGTACCCTGCAGTTTCAGAAGTACGCAGAGTGGAAACTATTAAGGGCACTGACCCAGCTTAGACACAAATCTTCAGAACATTGGATTCTACCCATGACATTAGTTTTATTGGCAGTGTGGTCAGTTCTTGTCTACATGGGGATAAGGATGTCATTGCACTCTAGAAGTAACCCAAACCAGATGACACCAGATACAATAACTCCCTAGAGTCACAGCTTTATTTTGGCCAGTGATAAGAACCAGTCTATTGATGAGCAGGTTATGGAACTTAGATGCACAAAGATTTGCAACTCCTATCATAGGGGAAAAAAGTTAAAACAAAAGATGCTCTAAGAAGTAGCTCCTCAAGACCTCTTCTCTTTTCACCTTCCAATTTGCTGGACTCTCTTGTACTTATTCTTGTTAACTTCATTCCAGATTCTAAGTTTTATATACCAGATTCTATACTTGCTTCTAAACACTATTGGATTCAATGACTCTGAATTCTTTCCTTGACTTTTCTACCAAGTTTATGTATTCTTCTACGTTTGGGAACTTTTTCTGTTCCAGCTATTTCTGTGTACATCTTTACTTTGAGTGAAGACTCTCCACTTTTTTCCAAAGGAAACCCAATCCTCATCCTCATAAATAGACCATTTTATTTGAGGCAAAGAGAATCATCATTGTAATAATATTTATTTAAAATGTATCATCCAGAAGCTATAAAAATTACATTCATTTTTCTGAGTTAAAAAGAATTACATGCATGAGTACTTAGTAAAGTCTATTAAATCAACATTGGTTTGAAGATAGTTATTATGAAGTCATCAGAAACTGATGTCACTTCAATTAGACATCAGAAGTTGACATGCCCAAGAACGTATCTTATGCAGTAAATTTTAGTCTTAATGTATCACTTTCAAAAAGCCTTAAATTCTCAGAGGGACATTTGTTAAAAGAATAAAAAGTAAAGCATGCCTGAAATGTAGAACATTTTCCAACAGCGTTCTTTCTTACTGATCCATCCTTCCCCAGCAAGGAAGCTGTGTAGGTTTGCCAGGAGGCTATACAACCTATGGAACTAAGCAGGCAACAGAAGCACTTCTTAAGCATAGCTGTAGCATCTCAATGCAGAGTGCAAGATCTAAAAAGTGTCTCAGTAGTTTTTCAAATACAGATGATCTTAGGGGCTGGGCAGTGCAAGGGTGTGCAAGGGCAGTGCAAGGGCTGAGTTGGAGAACGAGGGACTCAAAGGAAAGAAATAGCAGGTTTACAAGGACAAGTACAAGGAGGACCAGAAAAAAATATTACAGACAATAAATTAGAACCCACAGCCCAATCCAGATGTTAGTTTATGGCACTCCAGTAGCCACTGCATGGAGAGTTTAGTGAACTACATTTAACATGTGTGCATTTCATTTTATTTAATGTTTAAGCTCTTTAATTCTCTGTGTCTATGAAAAGTCACAGTCAGAAAATCCAGATGGACTATATTAATCAGAGCACATAATTTTAGTGGTAGACATGCTTATTCCCAAAGCCTGGATATATTCCTAGAGCCGTTGCAATGCCTCGTTGTCTCGAGGTAAGAAATATGGTTGGCTCAGCAGCATTTGTTAATTTATGTAAGAAAGAAAATGA